>NW_025421496.1:3687500-4292500 GCF_011764305.1 Mustela putorius furo | reverse complement strand
CTATGTTCATATTGATTGATATTGGTAAGATTTCACAAATGCTTTCTTATATTCTCTGAAGTGTCTTAAGCATTGATTCTCTACTAGAGGCTTCTGGAAGTTGGGATCAACATCTGCCAGAGCTTTGCCGAGTGAGGGGATCTTTGCCTGGAGATACACTTTGATTCTGTTGTGCAGTTTTGGAAGCCCGTACTGAGTGATCAGTTCAGTTGTGTTTTGGTTGAACCATCTATTACTTATTATTAAATTAGTGGCCATATTAAAAGATCATGAGATGAAGCCTTAATATCTTGATTCTTGTCTTTTCTTAAAGGGATAGAACATTTGGGCCTGCATTCCAGTGTGGTGACATGTGTCTGGAACCAGCAGGTGCTGCTCTTTAGATGGGGAGAAGGGCTCTAACTTTCCTTTTTCCACCTCGCCCACTTTTTTTTTTTTTTTTAAGATTTTATTCATGAAAGAGAGAGCCAGCACGAGTGGAGGGAGGGGCAGAGGAGAAGCAGACTCCCCACTGCTCAGGGAACCTGATGACATGGGGCTCAATTCCAGGATCTTGAGGTCATGACCTGAGCTGAAGGCAGACACTTTACTGACTGAGCCACCCAGGTGCCCCCGGGCCAACAGGGCTGGAGTTTTTTGGTCATACTTTTTACCTACCTGACCCTTGGGTATGGGGTCTGCAAAGAGCAAAATCTGAGCTTTCTATTAGAAAACCATCCCAAGGCAAAAAGTAGAAGATATTTTTTCCTTGGTACCATCTTTCCAGCCTCTTCTGCCATTTTCAGCTCTGCAGAAGCACAGACAAGCTTTAGAGCTGGGCGATGGACTCTCAGAACAGGCTGGGCAAGTCATCCATCCATCCACCCAACGCACTCACACTAATCTATTCATTTAATGAAATGGGGAACAGCATTGACAAGATCATTATCCCGAAAGGATTGGAGCCTGGTAGGGAAAGGAAAATATGAACATGCAATTGTCATACTCTGGGACAAGTAAACCAGGTCAGGCTGCCAGATAAAACAAGCTGTCCAGTTAAACTTGCATGGTTTATTTGTTAAATCTGGTAACCCCACCACCTGCAGAAGGGTCAGGCGCAAGGGAACGCACACACAGGGGGACGGGGTAAGCCTTCCTAGGGGAATTCCCATGGAGACCCATGAGACAGAGACAGGAGGGAGAGGATCCGGATGGTGGTGGTGGGGGGGGAGTGTTCCATGAAGAACGTGCTATTCTGCACACGTAAAGACCAGGAGTCAAGCTGCCCCCAGGGAACTCAAGGGCAAACATGAAGTTCAGGATGTGGGTGGAGTTTTGTCACCACAAGAAGACGAAGAGGCAGCCAAGTCCTACCTTGGAATCTGGACTTGATCCTAAGCACAGTGGGTAGCTGCTGTAGGACATGAAGCAGCAGAAGATGTGCACTTGAGAAGAGTCCTGGCGGGTGCAGTGGCTGATCGGAGAGGGGGAGTCTGCAGACAGGAGACAGTGAGTGATGGCGGTGGCGACAGTGAGTGATGCTGGAAGCGACAGTGAGTGATGGCGGTGGCGACAGTGAGTGATGGCGGTAGCTGTGGGGAGCAGAGGGGGATGGATGAGCTCCTTACAGGGTGAATGACCAGATGTGGGAGGTGAGGGCAAGGGAAAGGTCAAGTGTGGTGCAAGTGATGAGTAAAAGATGCTTCCACTCAACGGGGTCAGGGACACAGGGAGACACGTATACTGTGCTGCCATTTGCCTGTTTGCTACCCGCCTTTCCATGGCTCTGCTGAGAGCCCCTGCAACCCCTGTTGCTCTGATTTCCTTGCCAACTCTTGTCCGGGTAGGCTCAGCCAGTGGAAAGCACTGGCAAGAGTTTGGAGAGTGGGAGGAAGGTCAAAGCCAGGTTTATCTCCTGCCTCCCTCTCTTTTCACTTCAGGCACCTGCAGCTGGGCCTCTGAGTTCCCATCCAGTCCCAACCAGGCAGGCCTTCCCAGCTCGCGCCTGGCAGCCTGGCTCTGGCCGTGGCAATGTCATCCCTTTCTCAGTCCCTCCAGCCATGGGGCAGCTATGGCTTCTGCTGCTGTGACTCTCTGGGCTGTCTCGCCATCCTGTCCTGCCTTTCAGATTTCTGTCACCATATGAAATTCGCGGTATTTTCCTGAGTGGGCCTTGAGTAATAGGGACGTGTTGAGTTTGTGGTGCCTGTATGAGACATTGGAATGAGGGTGTTCAACAGGCAGTCACGTGCATAGGTGGAAAGCCGCAGTGAGTGGGGTGGGGTGGAGAAGGGGGAGTGGGTGAGATCCTCTGAGAGTCAGCAGAGGGGAAGGAGAAAAGAGACGGTCCAAAGACGAAGTCTCAGAAAGACACCGGCAAGAGAGAACGACTTTGGGAGGACTGGCCAGCACAGAAACTGAAGACAGAAGATACTGCCACGTTAGAAACTGTGTGAGTTGGTGACTTTGCTTAGAAGTCACATAGATGAGGGGGGAGTCTGGGTGGCTCCGATGGTTAAGTGTAGGATTTTCCAGGGTTGTGATTGCGAGCCCCTCGTTGGGCTTGGGCATGGAGTCTTCTTTAAATGAATGAATGAGTGAGTGAATGAATGAATGAATGAGGCTTGAGAAGCACGTCTTTGAACTCATCAGCAGAGAAAGCCCTGGGGCGTCAAGGAGACTGCTTTCATGAGGGTCATGGGGCAGAAACCAGCTCTGGTGAGTATTTGTTTGAAAAACGCAAAAGGACAGCAGCGCTGGGCTGGCCCAGTTGGTTGAGTGTCTGCTGTCAGTGCAGGTCCTGATCCCGGAGTCATGGGATCGAGCCCCATTGTGGGCTTCCTGCTCAGTCGGGAGTCGGCTTCTCCCTCTCCCTTTGCCCCTTGCCCTAGCTTGTGCTCTCTCGCTCTCAAATAAACAACTAAATAAATACGACATTTAAAAGAAAAATACAAAAGGAGAGACACTTTGCAAGGACAAGGCTCCGAGTCCTGAGGCTTCCTGAGAGGACCGAGGGCAGACTCACACCCCCCCCATCACCCTCTCTCTCTGGCTGGGAGCTCATGGAGCGCTGTGGGAGGTACAATCACCGACACGGTTTAAAGGATCCTGTTTTCCCCCTTTGGTATTCAGAACGGTTTTAATGGAATTCATATAAAATATAATATGTAAATTAACAGTGTCGTCAGGATCCCCCTTCCATTTGTCGCCCCCCCCATTAGAAGGGGAGTTCACTGAACGCTGCTTCTTTTTTTTTTTTTTTTTTTTTTAAGATTTTATTTATTTATTCGACAGTCAGAGATCACAAGTAGGCAGAGAGGCAGGCAGAGAGAGAGGAGGAAGCAGGCTCCCTGCTGAGCAGAGAGCCCGATGCGGGGCTCGATCCCAGGACCCTGAGATCATGACCTGAGCTGAAGGCAGAGGCTTAACCCACTGAGCCACCCAGGCGCCCCCTTTTTTTTTTTTTTTTTTTACTGAACGCTGCTTCTTCCTCCCCACCTGGTCCCTGTCGACAACCTGTTTCCTCTCCTGACTCCTGGTGGCCTCACTCCTCCCCGGCAGCTCTTGGGTCCTCAAGCTGGTTCACTGCGGGAGGGAACTGCCACCCACACTGGTGGGCAGAGATGAGGAGGCCACCGCGTGAGCCAAGCCTGAGGCTGAGCGCCGAGAGGTGGGGACCCAGGGGATGGGGAGAGATCGCAGGTCCGGGGGCTCGGGTTCCGAGACATGCGCCCTCCGATCCACAGATCACTGCACACCTGAACTTGCCTTTCCTTGTTTTCCCTTTTGACCCCATCCAGCTTCCTGCCATCCTTGTCCCTGAGGGGAGGGAGGTCGGTACCAGCCTAGGGCTGGTCCCCGGATGCTTCCTATTTCCAAGCCCTAATGAGACTTGTGTATCTATCTACCCCTTTATGTTGCCCTGGCGTTCGCCATGACGTGGAGAGTGGTTTCTGCGGTGGGCTCTCTTTTCTGGTATCTTTCCTCGTTCTTACTGATAAGGTTGGCAGAGGTCATCCAGAGGTCCTGACCCCCAGTTGACCCGCAAGCTGGATCTGGACAAGCGGGGGCTCCCCACTCCCTCTTGCCCGCTGTTCCCACAGCGGGAGCTGCTTTCAAGGACACAACCCTGGCAGAGCAGTGGGTCCTCGGGATCGTCTGAAACCATCTGGGGCTTCTGTCCGAACTCCGAAGGTTCTGGTGGGTGCAGAGACACTCTGTCTTCGCGTCCACCCAGGACAAGCCTGGTAAGTTCCCTGGCTTAACAGTGCCGCCTGCCCCTCTGCAGGACCTGCCTCTCTCTGCCCCCCTCTTCCCCGGCCCTCTGGCAGCCACCAGTTTGCAAACCCATAGATAATCTTAATGCTTGTTTTTCTTCTAAGACGGAACAATCTGATAATGCTTCATGCTTCGGTGATCCGAACAATAGAAGAACCAAACATACACTTTCCAGGACGCCCTTGAGGCCTAGCTGGTGTCACACTGATGTGTTTCCTAACCCTCCCTGTTCTTTGGACCGTTTTCTCATTCGAGTCTGTTTTCCCTCAGACGATTTGTCTGCTCATTTATAAACATCTTCGGTGAATTTGGGCATGCTAATATATTTTCCCCTCAGTTTCAGTGTGCCTTCTTTACTCTCCGTTGTCACTGACTGGAGGGGTGCTTTCAAGATGGCCGTGCAGGGATTCACCACTGCAGCAAAATGCTTTGGAAAAGTAGTATCTCACGTATGCGGAGCACTTCATACAGCCTACTATATATTGTTTCTTCTTCCTCAAAACCCAGTTTATCACAGTGGGGTCAGCTCAGGGCCGGCTGTCCGCAGGGGACGGGGCCGCAGGTTGGTCATCCCCCACACCCCCTACCTCCAGCCGCCAGAGAGCGAGGGCTTCTCCTCATGGTGGTGACAGGGCTCCTGGAGGGAAGGGTAGACGCTGTGTCTTGAGGCCTGGCTCCGAAGTGAGACAGCGTCATCCTTGCTCCATTCCACTGGCTGAGGCCTGTTAAACAGTGAACCCAGATTCCAGGGTTCTGGAAACTGAGTCTGCCTCTCCGTGGGAGAGGCTGTGAAAGTCACCTCACCAAGGGTGAGGATACAAGGAGATTATGTGGACGACAACTTTCTTGCCATGTTGGAAGACAGCAAAGAGGTCTTCGGGAACCTTCATTTTTCAAACGTCTCAGATTCCTGTAATTCTCCATCTCTGGTTTGGTGGTCCCTAGAAATTCCCAGTCACTTTTGGTGAGGAGCCATTTTGGGACCAGTGCTGTCATTCCAAATGAGGAGTTCTAGGATTGACAGTCTATGGCTCCTCATACATATTTATAAGCTTTCCTCTATGCATGTGCAATTATATTTCTGTGTATATTTTGAGAAATAAATTGTACAGGCCTCTTTTCTTTCACACCCCCTAGAGATGTTATAGAGGTAGTAAAAGTGTCCAAATTTGTGAGAAATTGGAATAATCAAGAGTTACCTGTATGGAATGCTATTAACGATAGCAATTCACACTAGAGTACCTTTCATCTGAGACACTCAGGGTCTGTTAACAGATTAAAAGTAGTAAAAGACACCGATCTAGAGAATTTTCATTATCCTGTGCTCTGAAAACTCAGATTTTCATTGGTTTGAATGGGCCTGAAAATACATTTTTATTACTAGGGGCATAGAAGCCTCTAGCAGTGTTCTTAATAAAGCAAGGTGACTTATAAGCAATCATCTGATGAAGGGTAAATGTACCATACTCCATTTTAAGAAAAATACAATATAAAAGTCTTACCATGGAAGAAAATCTTTATATGGTCTTTTAAGAAAACTTCAAGAAAAATAAAGACATGACACTATATTAAATTTAAAGCCGGTGACTTATAAGCAAAGAAAAGCAAAGACGGTCTGATTAAGGCTGTTGTATTGTTCTGCCATTTTTTATGTCTCCCCCATTTCTGTGGCCTTTTTAGATCATAAGCTTTTAGGGCACCGAGAACAACTCCATTTTGATGTAGTGCTGAGCAAATGCACCGAGAGGTTCTCAATAAATAGGCATTAAATTCTAAGTCCGGAAGGGGCCTGGAGACACCCTCTCTTTACTCCCTGGTAATACTGTTTTAACCAGCCCAGAAAAAGACTTTTTCTTCTCTAAATCTCCGAAGTCAGAGACTCCACAAAAAGAAGTCATGTCTCACCTTTGCCCTGTGCTCTGCTGAGGACCTCCTTGACCCACAGCTTGGGCTGCTGGGCTGAGGCACTGTGCAGAGGGGCTCTTCTGATGGGGGCTCTGGACTGCAGGGGGCCCTCTTCACTTTGGGTGCTTAACCACTCTGACCCTCAGGATCATTTGCAGTCCTGGGGAGGATGCCATGAGCCTGTGCTATATCCAGGTGACTAAGGCATAGCAGGCGTGGAAGGCATAGAATGAATCTTGGCTTCCTTTTCATTAGTTGCAGAGAACTTGGCCCTTGGATGGGATACTTGGACTCTAGCTTCATGCTTCTCGAACTTTAAGATGTGTATGACTCTCCTGTAGATCTTATTAGAACGGGGGACCTGATCGTTCTCCTGTGGGTCTGCATCTATTTCCAGTGAGCTCCCAGGTGGTGGTTGGGGGCCGCTCTTGAAATACCCAGGTTGTAGCTCTTGCGTTTGCAGCTGCCTCCTGGGAGGGCCAGATGTCTGCTGCTGAAGGAGAAAACTTCTGTAACGGGAATTCTATAACCCACCTCCCTCACAAGCCTGTACCACCAGGTCAAGGGGAGCAGAGGTAACCTGTAGGCTGTGGGTCTGGTTCCCCACACCTGGAATTGGAGGCAGGTAGTCTGGGTTTAAAAACTGGCTCTCTTGCCCTCTGGCTGTTTGCTCTCAGGTAAATTATTTAAACTTCTGTGTCTGTTTCTCCATCATCGTAATCTCTAAGGGGCCATTATGGGGATTGAATGAGATAAATAGCCCAGGTACATAGTAACCCTCCAGTCTGTGTTACATTAGCTGTGATTTCTACCAGGAGACAAGTATTGTTAGACGATAAGGTGTCAACAGAACTAAGTATTCTCTAGAACAAAATCTCCTACAGCATGTGAGCCTTCTTCTAGGGGAAGTAAATAAGCCCACAGAGAGGTGCCCCTTGCCTCCGGCCACCAGGCCCAAAGGATTGCTTTCAGGGTCAGAATGTCAGTTCCCAGGGCTCCTGGGTGGCTCAGTCAAGCTAAGCATCTGCCTTTGGCTCCGGTCGTGGTCCCGGTGCTCTGGGATCGAGCCCTGCGTCGGGCTCCCTGCACAGAGGAGAGAGCCTGCTTTTCCCTCTCCCTCTGCTGCTCCCCATGCTTGGTCTCTCTCTCGCAAATAAATAAAAAAGGGGCAACTGTGTGGCTCAGATGGTTCAACATCTGCCTTTGGCTCAGGTCATGATCCCAGGGTCCTGGGATCGACCCCTGCACTGGGCTCCCTGCTCTGTGGAGAGCCTGCTTCTCCCTCTTCCTCTGTCTGTTGCTCCCTGTGCTTGCGCGCTCTCTCTGTCAAATAAATAAATAAAATCTTTAAAATAAATAAATAAATAAAACATTAAAAAAAAAAATCAGCCCCCGTCATTCCTGTTCTTTCTTGCACTTCTTCCTTCCCCTGATCCCCAGTGGGTAGATTCACCTTTTATTGCAAGACGAGAAAAGGAACATGCATTAAAGCAGACGCATGTTTACTTGGAAACTTCATCACTTTTTTAAATGGAAAAAACTCCTGACCAAGAGAAAGGAACCGACTTAGGATAGACTTTAATTGGCTATTAGTGTGCGTACTGGGCGGTGGAAATTGCCTGGCCTTTGGCTCCAGACCGTGCAGGGCACCCATGGCAGGCATTAATAGCCCATTAATGCACACCCTGTCACTGCTTTATTTCCTAATTAATACTTCCTGCTTTAGGGATAGGGGAACACAGCTCTAAAATTGTTTTATCTATCGCTGCAGCAATGAGGGAGACAAAGGATTATTAGCGCCTCATGCCTGTCACGTTAATGGCTGGACTAGAAAATCAGAAGGATTAGTATAGGTTTTATTTTCTTCATCTTTACCTCAGGGTGGAGAAAGGTCAGTCTCAAACCCAGCCCCGAGCTTAGGTCAGGAAGCAAGGATTTTGACAGTATAGTCAGCCCTTGGGTTCCTTGTCGTATCTCAGAGTCTAGGAAGTGGAGAGGAATGATCAAGTGTATGGCAGATTAGTCTCATTCTCCTGAGAATGACTTGAGAGGGAGGATTGCCATGGGCATTTGGGCAGGTTGTGCACTATACAATATCATAGATGTAGAACATTTGCATGTATTATTATGAAAGCTTTCTAATAGATGGAAATAAGTGTCTTGAGGAAGTATCTTTTTCTGTTTCTCTTCAAGGATAGAAAATTCTTCTCAGTGGGGGTGATTTTGTCTCTTAGGAGATCTTTGGCAATGTCTAGAGACATTTTTGGTGGTCACCAGTCGGTGGTGTGCTACTGGGATCTAGTTGGTAGGGACCAGGGGTGCTGATAAATACCCTATAGTGTACATGACAGCTGTCCCCCCTCCCCCACCCACCCCAGCTCAACAAATAAAGATGTAGCTCGAACCATGACTAGATCCAGGGCTGAGAAACTCTGGTCTGGAGAATGAAGGCAATCCTCCCTGCCTCTCAGTCTGGCATCTTGTCCCTGCTCGTTCTGGAGAAAGAGCTGCTGGAAAGGGAATGAGCCATTTCTGACTCCACCTCTTATGCCTGTCGGGATCAGTGTGCCTGAAGGAAGGCAGGGCTCAGGGCCGTATCCCTGCAGGGCTGTGGGTTGGGATGACATCACTGTGGGGAAACTCTTGTCCCTCAGTTGACCAGGCCCACGTATCTCCTTCCATCCCATGGGTCTTTTAGAGGAACCAACTTTCCTTGTCTCTCCAAAGCTTTCCAAATGGGGATTCCTTGCCTCTAAAGAGAGGGAAACAGTATCCTCAGATTTGCCTTCTTTGATGCTTCCTAAACCAGTCTTGGAAGGTATATTTGGATTTTCTGGAAGGTTTTATAGATGATCAGTTGGGGGATACCGGCAGGAATTTGAGGAAAAACAGAACTCCCAGTCTGGTAACTGGGTTCAAATTCCGGTGTTGCCACATACCAGATGTATCGCCTTAGGCAATTCACCGATCCTCTCTGTGCCTCAGTTTCCACATCTGTAAAATGGGGATGAGAATGATGATGCTCCCTGCACAGCACATGTGTTCAGAACAGTGCTTGTCACATGCCAGATGTTCCGGACCTTCTTCCATGTTCATTTTTGGGGCACTGTATTGGTTTGCTAGGGTTACCATAACAAAACGCCTCAGTCCGGGGTAGTATAAATAACACATTTATTTTCTCTCAGTTCTGGAGGCTGGAAGTCCAAGATGAAGGTGTCAGCAGGGTTGGTTTCTTCTGATGGCTGTAAGAAGGAACTTTCCAGACCTCCCACCTTGGCTATCAGAAAACCACCTTCTCCCCATGTCCTCACAGGGCCTTTCATCTGTGGGTGTCTGTGGTTTCTCTGGCTCCTGATCTCCTCTTCTTAGAGAGACACTAGTCAGATTGGAGCAGGACCCACCCTAATGGCCTAATATTAACTTAATTACCACCTTAAAGTCCCTAACTCTGAATACAGTTCCATTCTGAGGTACCGGGGTTTAGGGCTTAGTATGAATTTTGGGGAGACACGGTTCAGCCCCCCCACACCTGACAAGGGCCTAGTAATAACATGAACATGGTCCTGAAATGTTTGGCTGTGATACCGATTGAAAAAGCCAGGATGGGGCGCCTGGGTGGCTCAATGGGTTAAAGCCTCTGCCTTCGGCTCAGGTCATGATTCCAGAGTCCTGGGATCAAGCCCCGCATCGGGCTCCCTGCTCAGCGGGGAGCCTGCTTCTCCCTCTCTCTCTGCCTGCCTCTCTACCTACTTGTGATCTCTGTCAAATAAATAAATAAATCTTTAAAAAAGAAAAGAAAAGAAAAGAAAAAGCCACGATGGACCTTGAGAGCATGATGCTAAGTGAAATAGCCTAGAGAAGGAAAAAGTCTATGTGTTTTCACCTAAATGCGAAATCTCAAAAAACAGAACTGCTCTATACAGAGAACAGACTGGTGGTTGTCAGAGGTGTGTGTGTGTGTGGGGGGAGGGCTCCACTTATAAAACAAATCCGAGGGATGTAACGTACATCATGATAGCTGTAATTAATACTGTATTGTTTCTTTGAAATTTGTTAAGAGATTAGATCTTAAAAGTTCTCATCCCAAGAAAAGAAAATTGCAGCAATGTGAGGTGATAGATTTTTTAAAGTTAATTAATTTATTTAAGCAATCTCTACACCCAGTGTGGGGCTTGAACTCCTCATCCAAGATCAAGAGCTGCAAACTCCTCCAGCTGAGCCAGCCAGGCGCCCCGAGGTGATGGGTATTAACTAGACTTAGTGTGGTGGTCACTTCACAAATATACATATATCAAGTTGTTATGCTGTATAACTTAAACTAACGCTATGCATTAGTTATATCTTAACACTGGGAAAAAAGCCAACAGCTCAGGGATAAACCTCTTCTCTTCTCCCCCTTATGTTTCAGGTAAGACCTCAGACCCAGGTTTTATGCCTGCTTTAAAGATATTCCTGAGTTGGGGCACCTGGGGTGGTGCATTGGATTCTTGGTCATGATCTCAGGATCAGGTCAGGATCTCATGATCGTGAGACTGAGCCCCGCAGGGGTCTCTACACTCAGTGTTCAGTCTGAGATATACATCTTTTAAAAAAACTATTCGTATGTCAATAAGGGCAGGTGCTTCCCTCCCACATCTTTTGGTAGCCTTTCGGGGTTATGTTAGAGCCTCGCGATTAGAGTGATCACATATCTTAGATTTTTCTGGGGAGTGATGATTTCAAAAATTCTGTCTTCTTGTCCCTCTAAGAACACTTGTATATTCCACACAACAGTTTCCAAAATTTGGTTCAGGAATTATGGCCACGGTGCCTACCGTGCCAAGATGGCAGCTTGGAGGTTGAGGAGGGAGGGGCTGGTGACAGGGGGCCAAGGCGAGCCAGAAGGGGGAGAGAAAAAAAGAGCCAGAAGATAACCCTAGAACCAATCCCCAAATAATAATGCTTTTCTAAGGCATCAAGTATTAGCCTCTAGTTTATTCCTTGAATACTGTACTAGGAGGAACGTTTAAGACAAAATTTCCTGGCTAGAGTGGAAATAGAAATACTTGTTTGTTTGAAGGTTATTTCAAGGAGTAATGCTAATATCAATAAATCCCTTCAAAAATGAACAAAAGGAACTTAGAAAATGTTCCTTTTCCTCTCAATCACTCTTCATAGCTCACCGAGCAATGTTTCTATTTGTACGGACGGGGGAAGGATGCCTGAATCCTGGGTCTGTTGCAATGATCACCTTCCTGCCTGTGCAATATTCATGCATGAGGCAGGCAAACCATGGCTCAGCTCTTGGGCCTCATCCAAGAGCTGCTGCAGGAGGGAATCTAATCGATATACATTAGGGCATCCTCAAGCGTCTTTGGCAAGGGCCTATAGATTATTTTGCTGAAGGCATTTGTTAATTTGACAGCAGACCCGGAGTGGCAAGAACAATGCACTTGTCAGTCAGGAAAAAGCCCCTGAAAAAATCAGCACCTCCAAGCAAGGCGATCTCAGTGTGAAGGCTGATGAGAACATGGCTTGTATTTTGGACAATAAACTCTATCTATGCTGGGCTCCCAGTCGTTAAGTGTCTCTGCTCTAAGAGAAAACAGGGGCTATTAAGTCCTCCAGATAGAACCAGGGGGAGAGCGATCCTTTCTTTTATAAGCAGAAGGGAAGGTTCTGCTCAATAAAGATCAATTAAACATCTCTGTTAAAAGGTTGCTCGGGAGCCGGTGCCAAGAGAAATTCCACTGTATTAAGCCACACGCTCTCATTTCCTTCTCCTCTCCCACCTCTGTATCTTGCACTAGGGGGACTCTTAAGAGGACATTGGCTATTGGAGGTGGGGTGAGGTGACAGTGGCTCTCACCTTCGTGGCTGAATGATCTGTGATGTTGAGTGACTTTTCATGCCTTTAGGCAGGGGCATCCCCAGAGGACCCCAGACAGATCAAATTCTCCTTTAGATTCAGCTGAGCATCAGTCATTCTGATGGACGAGTACAAATAAATAAATAAATAAAAATAAAGGCTATGACAACAGGTGTCCTGAAAGATTATGTGGTAGTCAGAGCTACTAAATCCCAGGATGCAGGAAGAGATTGGGGGGGGGGTGTCCTTGGGGTCCCTTACAGGAAGAACATAATCTAAAGCCCACCCCTACCACCGGTCTCCTTTACATGTACAACCAGCTTCTACTTCTTTAAAATACTGTGCACTTCTGTTCGGTGGCTTAGACAGTGGCCTCTCATGTAAATTCCATTTTTGGGGGATCAGAATGAACTGTCCTGCTTTCTAAACGCCTGTAATTGAGTCTAAATAAATAGATTTCAATTATAATGCCTGCCTAACAGTTAATTTTTCAAACATCTGTCCCTCACCCAGGATGTAAACTTCTTGTTTATCTTGTCATCCCCTATCAGCCATCCAGTGCCCAATATCTGATTTGATGCTTTGCATAGGGCAGGTGTGTTGAAATAAGCCTGCAAGTTGATCTTGAATAAACCTCATTGCAGGAATCATCTTTAACTATATTCCTTTTTCTTTTCTTTTTTTTTTTTTTAAGATTTTATTTCTATATTTATTTATCAGAGAGAGAGAGAGAGAGAGACAAGCACACAAGCAGAGGGAGCAGTAGGCAGAGGGAGAAGCAGGCTCTCCACTGAACAAGGAGCTTAATGTGGGATTCGAACCCAGGATCCTGAGATCACCACCCAAGCCAAAGGCAGATGCTTAGACAACTGAACCACCCAGGCAGCCCTAACTATATTTCTGAAAGGCGGGCAGTGCACATAGGCCTGGGTCATAGGAGGATCTGGGCACAATGTATGAATGTGGCTATAAAAAGACACCTCCACCTATATTTAAATCCAGAAATGTTTGGACTTAGTAATCTCCAGCAGTAGTGGAGACATGAAAGCCCTGGGCCTCTCTATAAGGTTTCTACTGCTGTGTAACAAATGAGCCTGAACTCAGCAGCCTGCCGTGCTTTCCTTAATTCTCTTGTGGTTCCTGTAGGTCGCAAGCCCAGCCACGCACGGCACGGCTGGATCTCTGCTCTGCTGCAGTCTTACCGAGGTGATGTCAAGGTGTTGGCCAGGGCTCAGCGCTCATTTGGGGATCCGTGTTCTCTGCCAAGCTCATGAGTCATTGGAAGAATTCATTTCCTTGAGGTCATAGGGCAGGAGGACCCCTTTCCTGGCTGGCTGTCAGGCAGGTCCTCTCAGTTTCTAGAGGTCACCCACTGTTCCTGCCTCATGGCCCTCTCTCTATCAGCATTGGAGACTCTACTCTTAAGCTGTTTCTTCCTCTCAGGTTGATTCTGACTCCTCTGTGACTTCTGGACTCAGGTTTAAAGAGCTTCATTGATTTGATCAGGCCCACTAGGATGATGTCCCTATCCCAAGGTCACCTGGTTTGGTGCCTTAAAAACTTCTGCAAAATCCCTGCAGAGTGGCCCTGGAATGCATGCATGATTGGATAATTGGAAGAAGGGGTGGATCCACAGGGGTTGGAAAACTTGGAGACCATCTCAGAATTCTGCCTACCACACATCCCGCTAGGCGGAAGCGAAAGCTTTGTTTATGGGCCTGTGCCTGACCCCGAATGTCCTCCCCTACTGTCTTGAGTTGTGTCGACAGAGTTAGTCGCTAACCCACCTCCAACATTAAAAGTACAGCTCCCTGAAGAGGGAGAGAAGACCAAACCCTGTCTTCATCCCTTGCCATAGGTGATGTGTTATGGCGTTGGGGAGATTTCCATTGGATCAGCTGCCATTCGAGAAACAACCTTAGTAAGGTGACAGATAGCAAGCATTCATGTGTCTTTTTAATGGTGTTATGAAGGGTCTATGATAGGGGACAGCAAACTAGAGCCAGCCATCTGCTTTGGGCAAATAAAATACTGCACCCCAGCCATGCCCTTCATTGATGACGTTTCTCTGGTTACTTTGATTACGGTGACAGAACCAAAGTATTGTGACAGAGACCATGGGTTCAACAGAACCAGAAATACTCTCTCGCCCTCTAACTTACTGACCACTGGTCTAAGGCCACTCCCATAGTTCTCTGAGGATAAGAATCACCTGGCTCATTTGTTCAAAGCACAATTTCTGGGCTGAACACAGACTTCCTGAGCCAGAATCTGTAGGGTAGGGAGTTTGGGGAGGGAAGCAAACAAGCTTCACAGGTGATTGTTATCCCTGGAGAAATACTGGTCTCAGGTAGGCCTTCTTGCTACGTCAGAGCTGTTAAAAGGCCGTAGGTGTTGCCGTCGAGAGCTTAGATATTGAGTTTCTGTCGATTGGCGTTGTGGCTCTGCCTCTCCCCTAACCTGCCACCTCAGGTAAGTTCCTTTACGTATTTATTTATTAAAAGATTTTATTTATTTATTTGAGAGAGAGAGAGAGAGCACGAGAAGGGGAGGGTCAAAGGGAGAAGCAGACTCCCTGCTGAGCAGGGATCCTGATGCAGGCCTAGTTCCCTGGACTCCAGGACCATGACCAGAGCTGAAGACAGTCGTTTAATCAACTGAGCCATCCACATGCCCTGGTAAGTTCCTTTATATTCTATTTCTTAACCCGAGAAACAAAGATAATCATAACTCGTTGTATATATGCACAGTGCCTAACACAATGCTCGCTATGGTCCTTCTTCTGGGGGACCCCACCGTGGATATAGCTCATCATTGGGGCAGGGGCTCCTGCAGAATCTTCTAGTAGTCCATGGTGTACTGGCATCTTCCCCAGAAAGAAAAACTCCCTTAAACGAATCTGCCATTACGTTCTGGAAAGTAGGAGGCCCTTTATAAAGTCAGGCTTCCCTGTATATCACTGAATATCTCAAGAGGTCGTAATTGATTCTTTTAGGATATAACGGAGTTTGCAAAAGAATTAATTCATTACTGAGATTTCTCATACTCAGCAGGAAACTTGAATCTTTTTTACCCCCTATTTGTGAGTTAATGCTTTTAAAAATCATTGCCTGATGAGATCATGCAAATTCAGCCATTGGTAGAGCTGTTGAAAGAATGCTATGCCTTTGCCACGTAAATTCCTACAATATACTGGACTCCAGTAGTACACTGGGTTACCAGGGAATTTTGTATTTTCCTAAAAGGGGGAGAAAAATCAATCTTGAACCTTTTAGTCTGGTGATCAAGGAGTCTCTGCATCGATTTTGTTCAATGACTCAGGTAGTGTACCATTTATCCTAATTTGATCTGATTTAAAGGATATTTTTTCTGGGAAGTATTAATCTGAGTGTTCTGTGGGTAACACTAATACCCCACTTCCTTTAAATACACTTTACACTGCTTATGTAAACATCCTGGGGTAGAGTTTCCTTCTAAGTTTTCTCAGATACGAAATTTGAATTGGCGGCATGTTATTTCTGTTCTCAACAGAAGAGGGAGGCAAAGACCTGACTAAACACCTTACCTACACCCTAGGCCAGAGAGAAATGTATCCATTTTCTTAGAGGAGGAGGTCAACAAGAACAGGACGAACTCTGCCAGGGATGACAGAGCCTCCGCCAATGAATAAAAAAACACACACAATTAGCAAGCCAAAGTGTTTTTTTCAGTTTCTTAATTTTGTTTTTGTTGTTGTTGACTTCAGCTTTAAAAGACAGTACCAGTTGGGAACCCAGAAAAACAAATCCTCAGAGGGCAAGGCAAGGGATGGTCTTCAGTTTTATCCAATGCAGTGTTGAGATCTTCAGTCCTCCACGATGCAGCGGGAAGGACAGTGTGGTTCAGCATCTACCTGAAACCACTCCCTAAGCAAACGTACAGGTAGCCAGGCCACCCGGCTGAGCTTCTGGGTTAGCAGCTACTGGTGCTATATTATCCCTTTTGCTCATTTTGAGGAGAAAAGTAACAACTGCTGACCCCAGTAGTAGCATGCATTCCTGTTAGCTTTTTCTAAGTCCCAGATTTCTCTTAGGTTCATGTCTTCTGTGCAGATGCACCCCTCCCCCAGACTTTCAGAGTGTTTCTATGGCTCACACCTGGTGCCAACCAACAGCCACAGATCTGCCTGAAGGCCCTCGTGGAAGGCGGCTCTGATGGAGAACTCAGGGGCTGCACCCGGGGTCGGGGGGGGGGGTAGGGCGGCCATCTTGGCGGGAGGGTGCCTTGGTCTCCAGTGGGTTTGGAAGGGGGCAAGGATGAGCACACAGCCTTATTTGATGGAAGACAAGAGTATTTGCTTTAGGATCACTTCAGAGGTTCATATTTCTCTGATGGAAGAGCAATATCAATTTGTGTGTGTGCTTGTTATCATGGAAACACTAGGGGGATGGGCAATCGTTGGAATGAGTCAGCTGAACTGCGTTGAATTTACCACGACTTGAGCTGACCTTGGACAGGTGCCTTAACCTTTCTAGTCTTGCATCTATAGAATGGGAATTCTCACATCTATCTTGTTTTCCTCCAAGATTGTTGTGAAGAATCAGGGAAATATGTATGTGAAAATACTTTTGAAAATAACAACCTCCTCTGTGTGTCATGGTGTGGCAGATGGCATCCAGCTTGAGTTGAGATTCAGAACTATGAGTGTGAACTAGAAGAGAGGTAAGCAGGGCCAGGACAGGGGTGAAGCAAGCAGGGGGACGAGGGTGCTAAATTTAAGTAAGCCATCCCTCACAGGGGTGTTTGCCAGCTCTGAGCTGGCAAGCCCCTGAGAGCCAGTGTTTCCTTAAATTCTGCACCATACCTCACCCAAGTTCCTGTCCCAAGTATGAGTAAAAGACATGTCTGTTAAAGACATAAATAAAATATATACTCATTGTAACAACATACGCTAGTACCTCATCTAACTTTGCAGAGGTAACCATTGGCATTATTTCTGGGATGTCTTTCCTGGCTGTTTTCTTTCACCTGTAGTCTTCAACTAGAATTCTTTTTTTTTTTTGAAATATTTTGTTTATTTATTTGACAAAGGTCACAAGTAGGCAGAGAGGCAGGCAGAAAGAGAGGAAGGGAAGCAGGCTCTCTGCTCAGCAGGGGCTCAATCCACTGAGCCACTCAGGCACCTTTCAACTAGGCTTCCTATTTTCCTCTCATAGGTAGCACAGAAACATGCAAAAGAAAGCAATCTGGGGCGCCTGGGTGGCTCAGTGGGTTAAAGCCTCTGCCTTCAGCTCAGGTCATGATCTCCGGGTCCTGGGATCGAGTCCCGCATTGGGCTCTCTGCTCAGCAGGGAGCCTGCTTCCCTCTCTCTCTCTCTCTGCCTGCCTCTCCGTCTACTTGTGATTTTTCTCTGTCAAATAAATAAATAAAATCTTTAAAAAAAAAAAAAAAAAGAAAGCAATCTGATTCCCAAACCTCAGTGGTGTTCTAGATCTTGGTCAGGGGTTTATTGGCAGACTCTGTGGTTCGGTCATATGGCACATGACCAAAAGTAGATGATTAAATGTTACTTCAGCCAGATTTCCCGACCACGGCCCAGGTCTTAAGCAGTTGAAGACAACTGGGCCAACTGAGAACTCCAGCACTTGTCTGTATTTGTCTCCCAAATAAGTTCGAGATGGGTCGGGGTGGAAACAAACCACTTTTCTTTAGGTGGGGCTGGGGGGAAACACTGTCAGTACTATAATAGACTTTGTTCCTGACATAGAATATCCATGTGTACCTCTCTTCCTGCCACACCCCCTTCCCTCCATCTGACATGGGGTCATGCTATACCTAATGTCTTCTGATGGTAGAACCATGCCTACGTTCGTCCACCTGGTCAGCAAAAGGCAGTCACTGAATAGGAATAGGAAACCAGGACAGGGTTTATTGGAGAGGCGGCCAAAGGAGGAGATGGAAAGGCAAGCCTCAGCTCTTCCTCTGGGAAGGGGGAGATTCCGGGATCTTTTTTTTTTTTTTTTTAAAGATTTTATTTATTTATTTGACAGACAGAGATCACCAGTAGACAGAGAGGCAGGCAGAGAGAGAGAGAGAGGAGGAAGCAGGCTCCCTGTGGAGCAGAGAGCCCGATGCGGGGCTTGATCCCAGGACCCTGAGATCATGACCTGAGCTGAAGGCAGAGGCTTTAACCCACTGAGCCACCCAGGTGCCCCAGATTCCAGGATCTTTAAAGGCAAGTGGAAAAGGGTCCGGGTAAAGGGGACAGGGGTGATGTGACTCAAACTCAGGCAAAGGAAGTTAATGGGTAGGGGAGGGTTTCTTTCATTTGTTGTGCTCAGAGAGATGGTCAGGGGTCCTGGCCGGTGCTGGCCCGCTTCTTGATGAAACCTCGAGTCTCTGCAAAACAACTAAATTAATACTTGGTTACCAGGGTGTCAGCAAAAATATTAGAGAAATATGGTGGCAGACTGCACTCCCAGAATGAGCAAATTTTGGTAAAACGATTGTGGCTGTGCCCATGTGCCCTATTAACTCTTTGTTTACTGGTTTCAATTGACTTGCTTCATTTAATACAGCTTGAATCTTCCAGAGCAGTACTTAGAAGCCAACCTCATTGTTTTTAACAGCCCCTCATCTCCTTCCCTAGGACTGGGTAGTTAATTTAACCCTTTCTGTGCCAGACGTTTGGGTCCTTTTCACTGGCACAGTTAGAAGTTTAATTTGGGTCAAGGAGGAATGGACATTTTGACAGCAGATTACAGGGCACAAAGATGAGCACAGAATGGGATCTGTCCCTGGTATTTTTTTCTTCCTGACCCACCACCACCGGGGTCACGTTCAAGTACAGTTTTCATTTCTAGTTTAGGGGCTTTAAGTAAAACCTGGAAGCACTCCTTTTGTTTAAGACAAAATTCCTTGGTAAAATAGTGTGTGGCACAAATACGCCTGCTTTGGGCATGGTAGTTCAAAAGAGGAGTACAGCGTTTTCCCCTGTTCTGTGTAAACCATCCTGCAGCTTTGGTCTAGCTGGGGTCTGAGGCATGGGGCACGGGAAGGAGCCCGAGAGGGAGCTATGCAGACGCAGCGCCACCCAGTGGCTGTCTGGAGAGAATGAACCTGTTTGCCCGCACAGGAGCAAAATCCCCGGAAACTACTAGAAAAGTGAGGGGCGTTTTACATTTTGAGGGGCATTTTTTAAAATAAGGTCTTATTTATTTGACAGAGAGATCACAGTAGGCAGAGAGGCAGAGAGAGAAGGGGAAGCAGGCTCCCTGCTGAGCAGAGAGCCTGATGTGGGGCCTGGGATCATGACCTGAGCCAAAGGCAGAGGCTTGAACCCACTGAGCCACCCAGGCTTGAGGGGCATTTTAATGGAGGCTGAGGTACTGCATAAGCAGGGATATTGGTGCCATTGACATTGGGGTTGTTGTCAAAGTGACCACATGCAGCCACAGGCTGGTGCCTGGGGATAATTCTGGTTTGTTGCTTTTGAGTGAATTTGCATTTTATATCTGCCCTGTATCTACGTTTATTAGAACCAGATAGTGGCAATGTTCCGGGAGCAAGTCATTTTCTAGGCAGTGCTTATTGGACTTCGGGGACTTTTGCCATAACTCTGTGGCGTGTAAGTTGGGAACCACTGAGACGGGATATTGAAAAGCTGAGTGCAAATGAGATCCCCAACTCTGTGTCAAGGGGGCGTGTGTTCTTTAAGGCAATCTTGGGGTGAGTTCTCTCCTTACTGTTGGAACACCCTGTTACTCCTCCTCGAAGATCCGAAAATGATTCCCTAATGTAACAAATCAACTTCTCAGGCAGCCTGTTAACCCTTTCCTCTATTACAAGATGCTCCCCTATAAAGAGCCTGTTTCCCTGCAGCTGTGGTCAGGGCAAGGGCTGTCTTAGCTCTCAGCAAAACAGGATGCTTGTTTCTGCTGCTAAAGCTTTGCTTGTGTTCTTCTACCTCCACGTCGTTAGTAATCTCCAGTTTACCGTCGAGCCATGTCCTCAGTGCACCCTGCTTCTTGTCCTCTCCGTCAACCTGGTCCGGGAGTGCCTTTCTCTTCTGTAAACTCTTGAAGCTTTAAAGCTGGGGTCCTGTATTTGATGTGACCTTCATTTTGGGCATGTCCCTTCCTCTTAGCTAGATCATCAGTTCTGATGTTGAATGTCTTATAGCTTCTTGAAGATGTTAGACACAAAAATAGTGTAATGTTTAAGTAGCCTGTTACATGATAGAAAAAAAAGCCAAGTTTTTTTTTCCCCCCAAACTTGTTTTTGTATATTGGATCTGCTTCAGATAGATTTTAAATATCCGTGCATCCATCCGTTCAGTCATGTGCGTGAACACATGGAGCTAGATACATGTCTGGCAATCCCTCTTCGGCAGAGAGTGGAGAAAACACTTTGATTTTCTGCAACGGTGATAAATGCGGCCGCCCATGCTCTAGGGACAAGACCCTCGTGACTTACTACCATGACTCTAAAGATGCCTGTTTCCGCAGTTGTGGGGATAAGGTGGTTCTCCGATTCTTACCTGCCCTTGAAATGCCAATTGAGTATTACCCCCACCTTAAAAGACCACCAGAGACGTGAGTCAAAGCCAATCAGCAAGGGTCGTTTATTGCAGGTTCGAACCTGGACCTCTGCGCTGCTCGTTGCCGATAACGCGGAGAGCTACACATATGGAGGGGAGCGGGTGAAGGGGGGGTGCAAGGCGCCAGCTTTTGCTTTGTCCTCAGCCAGCCTCCTGCTCCTTCACCCTTTTGTAGACCGACATGAAATGCTTACGAGGCATCGTCTTCCACTAGATTGGACATGTATACCTGTTGAAAGCATGCTTACCAATGTGGGAAATCAAGCCATTTGCTCCTGAAAATGAAGTTAATCTCCTTGGATCAGGGATCGAGACCCCAGACCACCCCCATCCTGTATCCCTGCATTCCTGGGCCTGCTGCGTGCTCAGGAAACACTTCTTGGATGAGCGGTGTTCATACTTGGGTTGGATTCATCTCTGCTTCCTCTTGCTCTGCTCTGTGTTGGCTTTTTCTGCGTGTGCATGGCTTGCTGTCCTCTAGGGTAAGATAGTTCAGTGTCACACAGGCCATTGGGCAACTGCTCACTGGGAGAGGTTCAGGGGTTCTAATATCTTGGGAGGATTTATCCCAATTATGTAACTGCCCCAATCGAGTTCTGTCATAAGAGCTTTATAGAAGGATGAGCCAGGTTTCACATTTATCCCAAGAAAACAGACTTATCCAGATCATCTATATTTTAGCAGGGAGTACCAAACTTCGGGCTCAGAAATGCACTTTAAATAATTCTTGCTGTGCCATATATTTTAAATATCATTAAAAAGCCATCTTCTTTTAAAAATATGTGCGCGATATATTTTATGAAACCTATAACAAGTCTATGAAAAATTGATTATTTTTTTCCACAGGGATATGTTCAAATGATTTTCATTCTGCTCTCCAAATGAGAAATCCAGTGCTCATTATGCCCTTTATCTTATTTAGTCCCTCTTGTGAGTATGATCGCCATGTTCCCAAGCAAAGAGAAATCGGTTACTCTGGATGAGTAACCAAATAACTTCCCGCGGCGGGCCAGAGAGTTGGTGCAGATCTAAAGGAGGAAGCTTGGAGTTCCCGTTCAAGTGCCTTGCTTTCTGGTTCTGTGCCTCCTTCCGGTCAGCTCCGTGTAAACTGGGTCAGAATATAACCTGAGAGCTGAGCTAGGTTTCAGGTACAGGTGCGACGTATGTGTGCTAGAAAGAAGTAGGTCACTTGAGGACCTAAGGAAGATGCAAGGAACATCACAAAGATGATAACTGTTCTTTTAGTTAGGAGTTTTTTGTTTCTGTTTTTGTTTCTTTTCATGAAAAGGATGTGCCAATGCCCTGGCTTACTTTGCTGCTGGAGTTCTTTGGTTTTCTTTGCTCTGAGCTTATGGCCGAGGCTGCCTTGCCCCCGTACGCTCCTTCCCTGATCCTTAGGCTCAGAGCCATGCTGGGCAGGGGTCCGGAGGATCGGGAAGGATGGGGTGTCATTAACACTTCTCTGTGCTGGAGTCTCTTCGGAGCTGGTCCCTCTACTGTTCCCTCTGGGAGTCCTGGGCTCTTGTAACGACCCCAGCACGGGTAGAGGCTGGGGGAAACTGGGCACCCGGAGTGCCTGTGGCCCAGAGGTAGAGCCCCACTTGCCACTAAGGTGGGGGTAGAAGGTGCCTTCCCTGCTGGGTGATGGGTGAGCACATAGCGTTTGTTTTAGCAGCCAAGAGGCTGGCGTTGTAGGCCCTTGCCCTCCTGCGTCAGGCTGCAACCCTCTGCTTCACGGATGGAGCTTCCAGGGAAGATTTCTTCTTTTATATTGTGGTAAAAACACATAACATTTACCATCTGAATCACTTGAAGGCAGACGGTTCTGTAGCGTAAAGTAGGTTGATGTGGTTATGAAACACATCTCTAGAACTTTCTCCTCTTGCAAAACTGGAACTGTAAGACAGTTGAAGACAGTCGTCCCCTCCTCCACACTCCCTCGAGCCCTGAGGAACCAGCCCTCCACTTCCTGTTTCTGTGGATTTGGCTAGCTTGGGGAGGAGTTCTTTTAAGAACACAGTGGGGTACCTGAGGAGGTTGGAAGGCTACTGATTCCTCTTTCCTCACTCTACCCCACCTGAGCCTCCCCCTGTCAGGAAAAGGGGATTCTGGAGGCTCTGGGAGGCTGATATGGCCACAGTGATGAAGCCAGGAGCCCAGATATTTAAGCCAGATTGCCTGGTTCAAATTCTCATTCTGACCCAAATTGGGTATGTGAAATCGGACAGTTCATTGAACTCACTGCCTCAGTTTTCCAGTCTGTTGAAGGGACGTGATAGTAATAGTGTCTGCTTTACAACCTGTTTGGAAGACGAAGTGAGGTGATTTACACAAAGCACTTGAATAAAGCCTGGCGTTTGTGTAAGCGTTTGCTATTATTAATGTTAAGGGACTTCCTAGCACGACACAGGTCCTCCTGAAGAGAGCTGTGACTTGGGGCCTCCAACCAGCATCTTCGGTACGCGTCTCTTGAGAGTTTCCACTTAAGACTAAATAGATAGCTTTGGCTCACATGCTTTCCTCCCTTCCACATTCCTATTTCTCATCAGGGCATGCCATTGATTTTGAAGGAAGGAAGCTCCATCAATACCTTAATCGTCCAGGGGAGAAGGATGCAGGACATAACCTACAGCACAAGGACCGTCATCTTGTGACATCAGTTCAACCCACGCTTCGGATGTGGACACACTGGGTTAGGTGTCCCCCATACTGGGGGCCACCGAATGAGCCAACCAGGCAGAAATCCCTGCTTTTGTGGAGCTTGTGTTCTGGTGGGGCCAGGCCTTTACCACGCAGCCCACGCCATCCGTGTTTTCCTTGGGCTTCTCAAGCCTAGGAAGAGGAAAAATTTGCATAAAAGTGCTCGAGTTGGGAAATGAACGCTCTACACTTCTGGCTAGTGGTGACTTTTGAAAAATGGCGGGTAAAAAGAAATACTCCCAATGGTGCAGAAAGACTGGCATTCTCAGGTTGAGACGATTTTTCAGAAAATTTCCAGATCAATTGATCTCAGGCTCTTACTCAAGGGTTGTGCTTACAGTACAGTCTGTCATACTTAGAACATGGTGAGGACAGCATAAGGCTCATTGCCCTTGTGCTTCGATCAGACGTCAGGACCAATGGGGAGTTCCCTCTGCCTGCGCCTCTCCAGGGCTTTATTCTTTCCTCCTCGTGTGAACCCCTGACATTCAGACACCGAGGAAGCGGAAGTAGTGACTGGGGTTGAGCTTATTCTCATTGGGGAAGAAAATAAGAATTGCCGACAGAGTAGGGCACGTTGAGGCTCACTTGTCATAGGCCGGGGACTGTCTAGTTAGGAAGAAAAGACTTATGATGCAGACACTCGGGTTGCTGGCTACTTGCCCCCAGCCATGGGCCTCACAACTTCTGACACAAAGTACAGTTGACCCTTGAACTGTTGGGGGCGGGGAGGCTAGGGGTACTAACTCCTGACCCCCTGCACAGTTGGAAATCTGTATATAACTCGTTTTTTTTAAGGTTATTTGAGAGAGAGAAAGTGTGAGGAGGGGTGGGGGATGGGCAGGGAAAGGGAGAGAAAGTCTTCAGCAGCACCTGTGTGAGCAGGGGTGGGGGAGAGGGAGAAGAAAGACTCCACAGGCAGACTCTCTGCTGAGTTGGGAGCCCAATGCCCAGCCTGATCCCAGGACCCAGAAATCCTGACCTGAGCAGAAACGGAGGTTCAGATGCTCAGCGGACTGAGTGCCCCCAGGTGCCTCAGCATATAAGTTTTGACTCTCCAAAAACTTAACAACTAATAAATAACCCACTGTTGATCAGGAGTCTTCCCGAGAACCTAAACAGTTAACGCGTCTAGTATGTTACGTGTATAATACATTGTGTTCTTCAGGTAAGCTAGAGAACAATGTTGAGAATCCGAAGAGAAAAGACATTTACAGAATGGCACTCTTTGTCAAAAATCTGCATAGAGTAGACCCTAGCAGTTCAAATTTGTGGTATGCAAGGGTCAACCCGACAGCATTTTTTTTTTAATTTTTAAATTATTTTTTTAAATTTTTTATAAACATAATGTATTTTTATCCCCAGGGGTACAGGTCTGTGAATCGCCAGGTTTACACACTTCACAGCACTCACCATAGCACATACCCTCCCCAAGGTCCATAACCCCACCCCCCTCTCCCACACTCCCTCACCCCAGCAACCCTCAGTTTGTTTTGTGAGATGAAGAGTCACAGCTCTAGAGTGAAGTGTTAATTTCAGGTGAACAATTTAGTGATTCATCACTTAGGTGCCATGCCCCATGCTCAATACAACAAGTCCCTCCCTAATCCCATCATCTGTTCCCCCTCCCTCCCTACCCCACTATAAACCATCAGTCTGTGCTCTATAAGTAAGACTCTATTTCTTGGTTTCTTCTTCTTTTTTTTTTTCTCCTATGATCATTTGTTTCTCAATTCCACATATGAGTAAAATCATATGGTATTTGTCTTTCTCTGACTTATTTCACTTAGCATAATGATTTCTAGCTACATTGACGTTGTTGCAAATGGTAAGATTTCATTCTTCATAGCATTTCTTTTTCTTTAAGATTTTATTCAAGAGAGCATGGGGAGGGAGTGGGGAAGGGCAGAGGGAGAAGCAGAAGCACACTCCCTGTTGAGCAGGGAGCCCAGCCCAGGCTGGTCCCAGGACCCGGAGATTGCCCGACTAAGGAGATAGATGGGTGATCCCAGGACCCTGAGGTCCCAACTCCAGCTGAAGGCAGACACTCAGGTGCCCCCTTCCCAGTACTTCTTTCGTGGGATCCTAAGTGCTCTGTTTGTAGGCGCTTACCAACAACACAGCACTGGTGGGCTGCCCTTGGCAGGCAGTCAGGTTTGGTGGGTCATAGCCATTTTATGTACCAGGGACTTCTGGGACTAGTATAGTGGCCTTAAAGCCACAACCACTGGCAGCCATGGCTAACTGTGTGTTGCCTAAGCAACTGCTACTATCCTTCCTCCCTTCTGGTAGATCCCGGGATGTTAGGGAACCAGAGAGATCTCTTCTCCCATCCTGAGAGAAGGGACCTGGAGGTCTAAGCCAGTTGTAATCCATTCTTTTTGCCAACTTCCCTTGCGACTCTAACTGGTCACACATGGCCCTGACCCATGGTGGTGGTTTCTAGGAGAATTTTTTTTTTTTTTTTTAAGTTCCCAAATAAAAAGTCTTATGGGGAGAAAACTTCTCTTCCTACCTCTTCTTTCCAGTATGAAACACCGCTGTGATGACACAATGGAACAGTAGGAGCCGATTGACAACTCTGAGTTAAACATTTAAGAAAGAGGAACAAAGAAAATCAGAAATTAGCTGCAGCCCAGCTATTGGAAGGCTGTCCCCAAAACTGGGCTGCCTGTTCCTAGATCCCCTGTTGGGAGAAGATGAAGTGTCTGTCACATCGGCCTATGTCAGTCTGGTGGGCTGTTGCTGGGGACTGGAAGGATTTCAGCTGATAGAGCAGTTTTAGTCCTCGTCTTTGAGACCAGATGTCCACATTGCATATGGGTTTGTGTGATTGTGACTGTTAGGTAGCAAGAGGTCACATGGCCTAAGTGCACTGAATCCTCTATGCTTTTATTTTTTTTAAATTTTATTTATTTGTCAGAGAGAGAGCACAAGCAGGCAGAGTGGCAGGCAGAGGCAGAGAGAAGCAGGCTTCCCACTGAGCAAGGTTCCTGATGCGGGACTCAATCCCAGGACCCTGGGATCATGACCTGAGCTGAAAGCAGAGGCTTAACTGACTGAGCCACCCAAGC
Organism: Mustela putorius furo; assembly: GCF_011764305.1. Taxonomy (NCBI): domain Eukaryota; kingdom Metazoa; phylum Chordata; class Mammalia; order Carnivora; family Mustelidae; genus Mustela; species Mustela putorius. Next base: position 4,266,137 of record NW_025421496.1, on the reverse strand, counting down.
ACCCCCCCTCCCACTTTTTGAAGACTTATTTGAGAGAGCACAGGAGAGAGCACGAGAAGGAGAGAGAAACTCAAGCAGATTCCCTGCTGAGTGTACAGCCCAATGTGGGCTTGATCTCACAACACCGAGATCAGGGCCTGAGCTGTTTCTTCAAGCAAGATGAAGACTAAGAAGTGATCCTTGGATTTAGCAATGGAGGTGCTCAGAATTTAGCTACTCCATAGCAGCCTTACCTGTGTGTCCATTTCGTTTAGCTGAATGGCTTACAGGACCTGAAATGGACACCAGCCCCTCAAGCAAACATAGGGCCTGGATAACAGCCTATGGAATTACGAGAACCTAGAAGTTCCTGATAGGAACCCCCCAATCCTTTTGTGATCAGTAGCCTTCCTTGCCTCCCAGGGCCTTTGCCTCGTGTTCCCCTTAGATAAGACCCCTTCCTGGGGAGCTTACCTGAACTCAACTCTTTTGGTTTGAATTGAGCAATCCAGTCATATCCCAGGAACCCCAAAGCATTCCACCCAGAGACCCTAATAAAGGCACATGCCCTAAGTCCTGTCTCTCGGTTTACACTCTGCCTTGACTTCCAGTGTGGCCCCACGCAGTGTACCATACACCCCCTCCAGGATCTGTGAGTAATAAACCTGATCTAAATTTCTCTTCTGGTCTGTTGAACCACCCTTCACCAAGGGGCACCCTTGGGTTCCACCTAACAAATGGTAATTTAATGAAGTCCTAATAGGAGGTCCTCAGCAAGGGTGACAGGGAAGTTTTGGTGGAGCGGTGGGTATGAAAGTCAGAGTGGGACCGGGCAGAAGAGAGAAGGAATATACTTCAAGTCTAAGGAGTTTTTCTGTAAGAGGGGAAGAGAAATGGGGGGAGGGGTCGCTGAAGGGGGATGCAGAGTCCAAGGAAGAAAGAATATTTTGTCAAGCTAAAACTATCCTCGACAAAGCTAAATAGACAAGGACCATTTTATTCAAGATGATTGCACTAGAGGAGAGATGCGTGATTTGTGGTCCATGCTGATGGCCTGAAGCAGGGGGTGGTAGGGATTTTGAGGGCTGTGCTGAAAAAAATGAAGACCAACCATTTGCTAATTGACTTTACTCAAAGGAATGTTTAACTTCGCATATTTTATGAGAGGAAGTAGTTTTAGGACTTGCAGCAAAGAGCCCACAGAGGTTGGGCTCCTACGCTCCTCTAGAAACCGGGTGGTTCAGGTAGTATCAACTTGGATTGCATTTTTTAAAAGATTTTATTTATTTATTTATTTCGCAGAGATCACAAGTAGGCAGAGAGAGAGGGGGAAGCAGGCTCCCTGCTGAGCAGAGAACCTGATACGGAGCTCGATCCCAGGACCCTGAGATCATGACCAGAGCTGAAGGCAGAGTCTTAACCCACTGAGCCACCCAGGTACCCTTTGATTGCATTTCAAGAGCTGGTACCCAGGCCCTTGAGAAAGACCGACCTGGGCCTGTAAACTCCCAAGAGGCTTTTAACAAGATTTATGTACACTTCAAAGGGGGCAGAGGAAGAATTTACCAGTTTCAAGAAAGTGCTCTAAGAAAAGCGAGGTTCAGTGCTAAGGAAGGAGTTTAGTTAAGCTGAGGGAAGTTTTGAGGCCATCTTGTTTGAGTTCTAAAACGAGTACATCTGATGTTTAAAACTTCTGAGGTGTATGGGATAACCCAGACTTTTCCCAAAGTCTGTCTCTAGAGCTTCATTTGTAGCAGTCTTGACTTTTTCTGAAGCCTACTGATGCGGCCCCCCCCCCCCCCCCCCCCCCCCCCCCCCCCCCCCCCCCCCACCACCGCCGCCCCATGCTGCGCTGCCCGGCTTTTTTGGCTGTGCTTAGACCATTCTACAAAGAGCTCTGCAGCCTTATCTAGTGCTGGCTGACCCCTCCTCCTCCTTTCCCGGCACAGCTCTCTCCTCTTCTCTGTGGAATTCACCCTGAGGCTCAGTTTCAGGTTAAGGCGAGAGGTGGTGGTGGTGGTGGTGGTGACGAGGCATTGGTTTCAGTGCTTCTCTCCTCTGTGGACCTCTATAGTCTCTACTACTTTTATGACAGTGTCTGTTTTAAGGACCTCAGTTGATTTTTGAGTTTCTCAAGGGCATATTTTATTCACCTCATGGTTGTACCTGAAGAACGCTTGCTTCTCCATCATCACGTGGGAGTCAGATACCATGTATGTATCATTGTTGGAGGAGCTGACATTGTTTTCCTCCTAATACCTAGACCTCATCAACTAGGGAGAAGGCATAGAGCATTTTATTTATATTATTGGGTGTGCTGTGCCACTCGTGTGTTTTGGAATCTGGGTCTTACGGTGCCTTCCACTGCCTAAGAAGTATGTATGATATAAAGGGAATAAATGCCTATGTTTCTGCCTAATGATGAGAATTTCATTCTGAATATGCGAGGCCTATTAGGAATCTTTTTATCAGTCCCACTTCTGTAAAATGCTCTTGTTGAGATCTCATGACAATGAGGCCTTACCCGCCATATGGACTCGGAATAAAGTGGTCTGTACATTATTTCTATTTTAGACTGTATGGAAATACATGTAGAAAGGTCAGGTATGTGCCAGTCCAATTCTATTCCCAAGCTGCCTGAGAAAAGAGTGTGGAGTTCCACAATTATGGATTGACAAGTTGGTTTAATATCAGCTTGAAAGAGGGCATCAGCAACAGAGTCACCAGATTAATGAAGTAATACAGCATCCCAGGCTCTAATGGGTTTGGGTTTGGCAGAAGGTTTCATGGGATGTCGGGCTTCGGGGTTCAGCTTGGGAGCCCATGAGAAGAGCAGAGGTGTTCACCTATAATTGTGCTGGGGGCTTCCTACGGTTATAGCTTCAGACCTTTGAATGGGGCTGGAGAGGGGAAAAAAGACTTTAGGATTAGCAGAAGAAAATGAACATGAAGACAAAAAACCAATAAGTGGTCACAGAGCTGCCAAGAGTGAAGGCGGTAACGAGACAGGATTAGTTCTTACTGACAACTTGAAATTGCCTGGAACATTATAAAAATCAATCAGCCTGTTAAGAGCAGACTCAGTGACCACTGGTTGGTGTGATGTTTGCAATTTGTCTGGACACAAATTTAGAGAAGCCAGCAGAGATTTAACCTAATACATAGCTTTTGGTTGGTACAAAGCTTTTGGAGAGAAGGCTCAAAATTACATTCTACCAGGCTTATTTTTCTCCAGCAATCTTAGGATCCATAGAACTGAAATTAGTGGATTACTTATCAACTAATTATCAAGTAGCACTTTCTCCCAGGTATAGTCGTTACTTTTTTTTTTTTTTTAATTTATTTGACAGACAGAGATCACAAGTAGGCAGAGAGGCAGGCAGAAAGAGGTGGGGAGGAGGAAGCAGGCTCCCTGCTGAGCAGAGAGCCGGATGTGGGTCTGGATCCCAGGATCCTGAGATCATGACCTGAGCTGAAGGCAGAGCTTTTAACCCACTGAACCACCCAGGCACCCTAGTCGTTACTCTCTTGATGTCCTTCAAGATAAGAGAAGTTCTAGTATCTTTTTTTCCTATGGAATATTCCTTTGTGGATTATGTGTCCCTGCTCCACCCCCCACCTCCACCCCCCCAATGCTAGTGGCATGTAACCCTAGTACTGTAGGCCTCAAAATTTTGAATTTGAGTAAGTGTGGCAAAATGCTGGTCTACCAACTTCTAACAGATGTGGTGGTTGCTGAATTTGTATGAAGTCCTTGAGGAGTTTCAATCTCCAGGGACAGGCAGATGAGTAAACCAGTAATTGCAATATGCACAAAGTCTCAGCAGGAACCGTGTTCTGTCCTTTAACGGTGCTCCTAAGGGAGTTTTGTCCAGGGGTTTAAAAGAGGGCAAAGCTCTCAGGGAGATCGGTGTGTTGAGAGAGAGGGGGTTTTAGACACAGGAGAACGCAAGCACCAAATGCCAAGTGTGGGCACACGTCTTTAGGTCTTGCATGATGGTTGGGGGGTGGATAGAGGCTACAGGAGGTCAAAATGCAAGTGGAGGCAGACTTAGATCCCAGAGTCCTGTGGTCAGCGGGTGCCCTCTGAAGGCTGTGGGAGCTCTGGAAGTTCCTGCATGCAGCAGGGGCTCATCAGACTTATCACATGGCCAGGCAGACCCTTGGTTAGACTGGGTCTTAGATTTCTCCTGCAGCTATGGGAAGTGGTCTGGAAGGGGTTTGGCTAGAACAGGGCACTCAACTGAGTGTTAAGCAGTTTTTCTCCCAAAGGACATCGAGAATATCTGGAGACACCGTAGGTTGTTATGTGGGGCTTGCTGCCAGCACCTGTCTTCCCTGCCCCCCCCCAACTCCACCCCTGCCCATTGCAAAAGTAATCTAGGCCTACCTGCTGACCATGCAGAACTTGAGGAAAGCCCCAGTTAGAATGAGAAGGTCATTAGAGAACACACAGGGTTGCAAATTTCAACTGCAACTGACATGCTTAGAGAAAGCCTAGTTTCTTAAGCTTTCCTCCAGTGGATCTGCTATTCCTTAAGGGCCCCATGTGGAGTTAGAATGAACAAATGAATGTTACTTACTCTGACGCACTTTAGAACTTGGCATGATCCGAGAATTTTAGCAGGTCCCTTTAGAGAGTGATCAGTCTTCCGGGGGTAATTCCAGTCTTTTACACTGCAAAACACTCTCCTCCCCTACTTGTCCTGATCTTCAAGTACGTGTCTGAGTTTATTGGAGGAGGGGGCTCCTGAGACCTCACCGGGACTCCTGGAATCTGGAAAATTCTTTGCAGAGCTCAGGGGTTACTGCTGGGCGGCGGAAGGAACTCCCATCCTATGGGGTTTCAACCCAGAGTTCCTCAGCCCTATTTTGTTCTCATTTACATATTTGAGTTCCGTCAAAGATTTTGTTTGAGAAGGGGTTCAAACACTTTTGAAAACTGCTCATCTGAAACACCCTGGAGGCCGTCTATTTCAGAATGTGAATAAAGGCTTCGCTTGGTGTCCTGTGACACATCGAGGCATTTTCTTGGGTATCATGACATTTGTTTCTAAGTTTTGTCCCTGAGAACTGGGCTGCTCCAAACCTTTTAGTCACATCCAATTTTGTCATCACTGTGTAGATCTGGATAAAATCTTTCCATCATGGTCAATATGTTCTTTACAAATGTAGCAATTTCTCACTGAATACTGGCCTCCTCAGGGAACATAATAGATTTCATGGTTCTCCAATGAAGAGAGAAGGTGCTAACTAGCCGTGGGCTCAAAGTACATCATTACAATAACTACTTCCCTTTGAGGAATAAAGAGGCAGTATTACAGCCTGAAAATTCCCTCTTAATACCAATAAAAAGAAATTTCCACACTTGTTCAATGAATCCAGTTTCTTCAGTAATTCCTTCTATATTGTGGAGTCTCTTAGGTTTCAGCCGTGATGTCAGAGGATGGTTAGATGAGACAAGGGGTGAACAGGACTGGAAAGGGTTTACGAGGAAGAATTCATAATAGGTCAATTGCTAATAAAGAGCCGTCAGGATTTATGGAGTACTCACTAGGATCCAAGCCCTGCTCTTGAGTATTTCTCATTTACCAATTTTAATTCTCTCCGCTGCTCTCCAGGTAAGGGCTCAGACAAGACACTGAGGCCTGAGGTGGTTAAGTACCTGTTCATGGTCATGTGCGACTGAGTTGGATTCAAACCCAGGTAGTCTGGTTCCAAAGTCCAAGTGCTGGGGGTTTTTGTTTTTGTGTGTGTATGTTTTTGTTTTGTTGTTGTTGTTGTTGTTGTTCTTTTGGCCTTCTGGACTGATGGTTCTCTGCTTTAAGGCTGTCTGCAGTAGGAACGTCCATCTGTCCACAGTAGAGAAACAATATTGTGTCATCCATCAGTGTCCTTAAGCAAAGACTTGAGACACATAGATCTGTCAAGAGCAAGGCGGAGAGAGAGATTTTGGGGAGGGGGTGGTTTGGTGAAAATCTCAGTGGGAGTTGTGAGCTCCGGAATTCTACCCTCCTGTGATCATCACATTGTCATGGACTGTCTACCCTGGATTTGTGTGGTTCTGGCATGTAGAGCCAACAGGGCATCGAACATGCCTTCACGCACTTAGCAAATACTGAAAGTCAGTGGTGAACACAGCCCCTTGCCAGTGTTGTGGGGGCTTGCAGAGATCTATGCCTACCTCTTCACCAAGGGTTTCTGATCTACTTCGAAAAGATAGAGGATGCACATTTTTAAAGTACCAGCTATGTACCAAGGAGAGTGCTCGGCATTTTACATCCATTCTCACTGGGTTCTTCTAACATCCTTGGGAAGTTGGTACTGTTCGCATTCGGGTAGATGGAAAACACCTCTCAGCAAAGGAACCTGTTTAAGGTCACATAGCCAAAAAAAATGAGGCTGGGAGTCCAACCCTGACATCAACTAAACGTCCTTTATAATGAGACCTGCTTATGTAAGGAACACACAGAATCCAAAGAAATGAAGAGTTTGATAGCTCTGGAGATGGTTTTTCAAGGTGCTTTCCATAGAATTAAATTCCAGAAGATGTTTCCTTGGGGTGGGGGGAACCCAAGTCGTTCTGTAGTCAAATAAATGTGAGAAGAACCATACCGATTTTCCTTAGTGGTTCACAATGCTCATTAGCATGACGAGACCCTCAAAAATCCTGCAGAAGGAAGGTGTGTGTGTGTGTGTGTGTTTCATTTATTTGAGAGAGGGAGAAAGAGGGCATGGAGGCGGTTGCAGAGGGAGAGTGTCAAGCTGATGCTGTGTTGAGCAGTGAGCCTGGCACAGGGCTGGATCTCATGACCCTGAGATCACAACCAGAGCTGAAACAGAGTCGAATGCTTAAGCAATTATACCATCTAGGCACTCTAGAAAGAACGCTTGTTTGTTTGTTTGTTTGTTTGAAGATTTATTTATTTGAGAGACAAAGTGCCATAGTCAGTGGCGGAGGGACAGAGGGAGAGGGAGAGAAGCCAACTCCACTCCTGACGCAGGGCTTGATCTCACAACCCTGAGATCATGACCTGAGCCTAAATCAAGAGTGGATGCGCAACTCACCCAGCCCCCCAGGTGCCCCAGAAGGAAGGTTTTTAACTTGTTAAATACATCCAGTATTTCCAGACTTCCTGAGGAATGGTCATCAGCCAAGGACCAGTGCGGGAAATTGTGATTTGAAGGAAGAGAGCCTCAGGTGCAGCCAGCACAAGGGTGACTTGCCATTGCATAATTAAAGTATCAATTCATTTGTGGCCTCCATAGTTTCTTCCCGGATGTCAAAGGAGAAGGGACCAACGCCATGTGGCCCAAAGTCCTCTCTACCAGAATTTTTTAAAAGATTTTATTTATTTGACAGAGAGCAAGAGGGACGGCGATAAAGAGGGAGAGAGAGCACAAGCGGGGGGAGCTAGGCAGAGGGAGAAGCAGACTCCCCGCTGAGCAGGGAGCCCAATGCGGGGCTTGATCCCAAGACTCCGGGATCATAACCTGAGCTGAAGGCAGACGGACGCTTAACCATCTGAGCCACCCAGGCGCCCCCTCTACTAGAATTGATTCTACCTATAAGGTTACTTTCTTTCTTTTAAACATGCAGACTATTTTCATTTTAGGTTGAGATAGAGTTCACATACTGTAAAATTCACCTTCTATACAATTCAGTGATTTTAGGCTATTCATAGGTTAGTGTAAGGCTAATTGGAAGTATAACCATCACACTAATTCCAGAACATTTCATCACCCCCAAAAGTAACACAAGGCCCATCAGTGGCCACTTCCCCATCCCCCACTGCCAGGCAACCACCAATCTGCTTCCTGTCTCTGCATGTGCAGATTCTAAGATATCGCCTATAAAAGGAATCACAAAGTATGTGAGTTTTAAATGCCTGGCTTCTTTCAACCAGTGACATGTTGGCAAGGTTTATGCCTGTTACAGCGTGTGCCAGGACTGCCTTCGTTTTTATGGCTGGACGGTATTACACTGTTGGCTGCACCTTGCACTGGTAGTTTGGGAAAGGGTGGTGAAAGGTGGTCTTACCTGTGGCCCGGGGAAGGGCCCGAGATGGTTGGGTGTCTTCTCCTCCCTCGGGGGCCATGAGGTTTCGGTGGAGGAACTTGGTCCTCAGGCCTAGCGGAGGGGCACCAGGCTTGGTCCATCAGAGGTGTGGGTCTACTGGAGACCTGTGACCCACTCATTCCTGAATTCACAGAACAGAGGCCTGTCCCCTGATTAGGGTCGCTGGGGACAAGTGTGCTGACCTCTTTGTCACAACTCGGAGAGGATCTGTTTGAGTGGCTAGAAAACAGAGGTCTCGTAAACCTACCTATCATGTAAAACCCTGAGATAGGTTTTCATTTTTAAAACTGAAGGATAGTGGACACACAAGGTGACATTAGCTTCAGGTGTGCAACATAGTGATTTCACAACCTACACAAGGTACGGCTCACCCCACAAGTGCGGTCACCATATGATGCTATCACAGTATCTTGGACAATATTCTCCATACTGTACCTGTCACCCCCAGGATTTACTCATTCCATAACTCGGAGCCTGCATCTTCCACGCCCCTTCACCCATTTTGCCCATCTGCCTGCCCCTCAGGCAACCATCACTTTGTTCTCTGTGTTTATGAGTTTGTTTCTGCTTTTGTTCATTCGTTTGTTGTTTAGTTTTTTAGATTCCACATAGAAATGAAATCCTATGGCCTTTTTCTCTGATTTATTTCCCTTACTGTAGTACCCTCTAGATTCACCCACATTGTTGCCAATGACAAGATTTCATTCTTTATTTTTTTAAATATTATTTATGTATTTGATAGAGATTGTCACAGTGGGCAAGAGAACACAAGCAGGGGGAGTGGGAGAGGGAGAAGCAGGCTTCCCATTGAGTAGGGAGCCCGATGTGGGGCTCGATCCCAGGACCTTGGGATCATGACCTGAGCCAAAGGCAGATGCTTAATGACGGAGCCACCCAGGCACCCCATGATTTCATTCTTTGTTATGGCTGATATTCCGGCATGTGTGCGTGCATACATCTTTATCCATTCATCTATTGATGGACACGCCCTTACATGGTTTTGTCTAGCTTTGTAACCACCAAGAGGTTTAAGGTTGGTAGGCTTGACTACTCAAGAACCTTGCTTCTTGGTTATAAGGAAAGAAGGTCTGACACAAACTCTATCACATACACAGATAAGCGCTAAGTAATTCAAGTGGAAACAGGAGCTAAATAGATCAATTTGCTTTATTAGATTGATGAATTTCAAAATTCTTATTCTTCTAGACCTGCAGCAAAAAATCTGACTTCATATTTTTGATGTTTGCTGGCAGCTTCTAAGCCTTTGTCTTCCCCTTCTGCCCCATAGGTGGGCAAGTTGACTTGCTTTCTAGCCTCTGTGTTCCTTCCTTTGGTGCAGGAAAAAGTCAAACCACGTTTGACTCCCCGGCCCCTCTCCCTAACCAGGGTAAAAACCCAGGCCAGTGTCTTTTCCTTTAGTCTTGACAAACAGAACCAGATTTTGCGTGGGGTCCTCTGCAGAGCGGCCCCATCAGAGTTTTCACACAGAATATTCGCTGGTGGCAGAGACAGAGGGATTTCAGAGGTGACCTTCTTTTACCTTAAGGTCAACATCCAATAACCGGAAGCCTTCCAAACCCATGGCTTGACACAAGATTGGTCAGGGAAGTTCTCTGCACGAGTACGAGCACTCCTGCCCCAGCCCCTCAACCCCTGAAAATGGACCCCTGTGCGAAGTTTGTCTCGACCCCCTTCTTGGTCAGGCTGTTGAGTCGATCACTGTCTGCAGGGGTGCTAGAACCATCGGACACCCTGATGGGTGAGGTACCTTACAAGAGCCTCAGCACTCTGGCAGCCTCATGTCCCCTGATCTCACTCATTCCCAGCCACAGATTCTGAACCGGTGCTGTCGCAAGGACATCAACACAGCAGCCAAGTTCATTGGGGCTGGGGCTGCCGTGGTAGGGGTGGCTGGCTCTGGGGCTGGGATTGGGACTGTGTCTGGGAGCCTCGTCATGGGTTATGCCAGGACCCCCCCTCTGAAGCAGCACCTCTTCCCCTACATTATTCTGGGCTTTCCCCTCTTGGACGCTGTGGGGCTCTTTTGCCTGATGGTGACCCTTCTTAGCCTCTTTGCCACATGAAGGGGCCGTGTCCAGCTCCCATAGGTCTTCCTCCTGTGTCTCATCTGCCCTGTATGTTCCTTTTCCTATACCTCCACAGGCAGCTCAGGGAAAGTGGTTTGCTCAGGGTTTGAGAGAGGGAAGACAAATAATTACTGTAATAATAATAATAATAATAAAATTTTGGTTAGGGAAGCACTGAGATCTTTCTCTAGGGGTGAAAGCTATAGGTCTAGCAGAAATGATACATATTATTCTCATAAGGAACATCTCAAAAAAATACTTGGCCTGCCCACATAACTTAAAATTTCACCATTAAAAACACCTTTCTGGAATGCCTGGGTGGCTCAGTCAGTTGGGCATCTGCCTTTGGCTCAGGTCATAATTCTGCAGTCCTGGGATGGAGCCTTGCCTTGGGCTCCCTGCTCTGTTGGGGGCCTGCTTCTCCCTCTCCCTCTGCTGTTACCCCTGCTGGTGCTCTGTCCATCTCTCTCCCTCTCTGTCAAATAAAAATCTTTAAAAAAAATAGATTTTCTAACATTCATTATGCTAATTAACTAGCCCTTCTTTTCTTTTCTTTTCTTTCTTTCTTTCTTTCTTTCTTTCTTTCTTTCTTTCTTTCTTTCTTTTTTAAGATTGTTAGTTGGCAGAGTATGCAAGCAACTACAAGCAGGGGGGCTGCAGAGGGAGAGGGAGAAGCAGACTCCCCACTGAGCAGGGAGCCCAATATGGGCAATCCCCGTGACCTGAACTGAAGGCAGATACTTAACTGGCTGAACCACCCAGGTACCCCTAACCCCTGTTTTCTTACACTTACTATGTTAATTGCCAAAGCCTTGGTGTTGGCTTTGATACAGATAATAGAACTATATGCAGTTGTTGCCTCTTGTGGGTTTCCCTTTTTATGTAATGGTTCTACTAGGGCTGCACATTATCTTTAAAATTAAAGCTGAACTAACATATACGTGATTTCATACTGTTTGTGCTTAAGAATTTGTGAGTTACAGATCTAACATCTGACCTTGGTAGAAACCCTGGATCCAGCTATTCCTGATGCTGTTGCTGTGAATTTGACCATTATATGAGCCAACTCATTTTACGTCTTAGCTTAACTGGTATGAATTGGGTTACCTACTGTTACTCTGAAAATATACCTGAGCAAAATAGAGTACTAGAAATACAGAAGGGAGGGTAGATGAGTCTATATTTGTTCTTCCTGCCTTGTTTCTTAATTTTCAACTAAACAATTTCTGATATTTGTGGAAGTAAATGCTCATGGAAAAATAGTTAAATCTTTAATATTTCAATCCAGGCCCAGTTCTTACTGTTGGAAAAGGCAAATTTCCTCTACTGCCATTTTTAAAGTGTTGTTCTAAAGTTTAGAGCTGCCTCAGTGAAACCATCTTCCAAATTTATGCACCTCCCCCGAGCCAGGCTTCATGGGTGGGGGCTTTGTTAAACAACTTTCCTAGAAGATCAAACCCCTGGGACAAAAATGGAAAGCTTTCTGTCTTAGAACACATGTTAACAGCGCAGGAGGTACTAGGATCTTCAAAAATAAAGATCATCAGGGAAGAATGATGGCTTTTTTTCCTCCCCATGCAAATCAGCATTTTCAAAACTGGCTGACGTTTAAAGCTACTGAATGATGTTCAGTACCTCTGCTTCAAGGTGAATACATGTTTTCAATCACATCTCTGCCTTTTTGGCTCTGGGTCTATCCATTTTTATAACAGGAAGAACAAGGGTGGTTAAAAGCCTCCGTGGAAAGTAGGCATGGGCACATTGAACTTGCAGAAGCCTATGGTTCAAGTGCCCTGGTGGTCTGTGCGCTCCAGTTGCTTTCTGATGATTCAGTGCAAGGCACTGTGTTCTGTACTGATGAGGTGATGAGACCTGGAGACGGACATGCATTCATGGACCTTCCCCTCCAGTGGGAAGACGGACAAAAAGCCAGGAACGAGATCTGTGAATAGATTTTGTTGCTTTGTTTGAGCACCATCACTCAATTTAAAAAATCATTCTAACAGTGCTTGGAGAGAGAAGACTGCTCACTGACAGTCGTGCAGGGAGGGGCAGGGTTGCGGGGCTGGGGTGGGGGAGGAGTCAGCTTCCTATTGAGGTTACTCTGAGATGCCTTGAGATGAATAGGGGGCTAATTAGCCATTTGTCCGGGTACCTGAATTGTTTCTAGTAACAAGTAGCCTAATTATATGAGGGCCTATTGTGGGTTCATTGGACACAAGCCTCGTTAGGTAGACTTGGCTGTCAGTCATTTAACAACCAGTGGTGGGAGGTGGCTAATCATTCCAGCCTTGCACTCTCAGCACAGAGGCCCTGTTAGAAAATTTTCCAGGGCCTGGATACTTGGGATGTGGTTCACGAATGGGAACAGTGACATTCCCCAGGAACCCATTAGAAATGCAGAATCTCAGGCCCACCCACGCTCGGTATCACTTTTTTTTAGAGAGGGAGAGACAGAGGAAGAGGGAGAATCCCAAGTAGGCTCCAGGCCCAGTGTGTGAGCCCGACATGGGGTAGGATCCCGCAACCCTGAGATAATGGAATTAGTCCTTTTATTTTATTTTGTAAGATTTATTTGAAAGAGCATGAAAAAGCAGAGTCCCTGCTGAGCAGGAAGCCAGACATGGGGCTCGATCCCAGAACCCAGGACCATCCCAGGACCTGAACCAAAGGCAGATACTTAACCTACTGAGCCACCCAGGCGCCTCTCGTTTGCTTTTTAAATAAGATCTGTGAATCATGCATGCACCTGGAAAAGCACTGGCGGATAGGCCTAGACACTCAGCTGGGTCAGGTCACAAGTTTGATGACGGACCCCCCTGCGAATGCAGGGTTACTCCCTGTGAAAGCTGCAAGCAGGAGCACAGCAGGGGGTATGAGCGATGCCCAGCTAGCATAGGAGCGATGGGCCTGGAAGGGGCTTTAGGAGGGCTTTCCAGGGCAATGACCACCCCTAAGATAAAGAACTGGTGAAACGCATACAGGGTTAAGTGGAGGAAGGTCACTGAGATTTGTGGTGGAGGTACTACTACTCTTGCAGGAATTCTCTGCCTTCAGTGCCCACGGTTCTTGGTCATCCTGCTTTGAAGAAGGAAGAGGTAAGCCAGATGAGGAGTGGAGGAGGCAAAGCAAAGTTTATTGAGCAAGAGGAGAAAGCTCCCAGGGAGGGTTGCCCGTGGAGTTTCTAAGTTGAGGGGTTTCTATGCGCTCTTCAGCAAAACTCTCTGAGGCCATCGGGGTGTGCAGAGTCGGGTCTATCTAGGCATGGGTCATGCATCTGTCTACCTCTTAGATTAATGTCAATGCGCTGATGGTATTTTTTGGCTGACATCTAGGGGCTTAGGTCTTAAGTGCCCCTTGCAGGTGATAGTGACAAAAGTTTTGTAGTTAATGGTTTTATTTTAGGACGTTTTGCAGAAGTCCTTTCTCCAAAGACTGGAAAGCAGGATGCTAGTGGGGTCCCGTCTAAGCTTCAAAACAGGGTGTCAGTGCTGTTTTATTCTAGCTGCCCCGACTCCCTAGTTCCTCGTGGGGGACCCTGGACCTGTTTAATTCCTAACACTCTGTGTTTGTGGGAAGATGATGGGCCAGGGAAGGGTGAAACAGAACTCCGGAGACCAGGTTCCAGATGAGACCAGCAGGACCTGAAACCATGTGGGTGGATTCTTCCAGACTTGGGAATGGAGCCAAGAGGAAGAATGGCTGGATGGTTTAGGAACAGACAGCACGGAACAGAGCAGTCCTGGAAGGCTTGGCAGGCATGCAATGCAGCCTCTTCCTGCTCAAGCAGACTTCACTGAATCTTACCCAAAACAGGTGCATGTGTCTTTCCCTCAGCAGTACGATTTCCTCCAACTGGATTGCTCTCTTTCTCCATGGAGTGGAGCTTCTAGAGGGAGGTGGGGTATACTCACCCCGCTTAGAGCTAATCAGCCCTAAAAAGGGGTTAGTGGAATTTAATGAGGGAGGGAGAGAGGTCGTCACCCTAGTTTCCACTTTGGGTTTCTTGCTCACAAATATGTGTATACTTTCTAAAAGTGTTGGAGAGATTTTGAGGCAAGGAGGCAAGTGCTATTGATTGAAGAGGATTCTAATTTTAGCAAATAGCCGATCAGAGACTGAATGCGGCCAGGGTCCGAGTCTGAATGTCTCCTTGGCTTGGTTTTAGAACAGTGGTTTCCCAAACTACGTATTTTAAACAGAAGAAATTTCATCCCTCCTCCCCCAATGCAAAAAGCTCAGGATTCCAAACAGTTAAAAGTGGTGTTCTTGCTGTTTGGGGGTGGGGATGGTGGGGGGTCATGAATCTCTCCTAAGAAGCTGTGGCTTCTAGTTACCCAGAAGGACTGTGTGGAACCACAGGCTTCGTGACAAACCATTTGGAAACCCGTGTTTCGGTATTAAAAAGATACGCCAACTCAGTAGACAGATGGCAACTGTTAGCAAATCACAGATCCTCCTACAAAGAATCCCTGTAGTCTTTGTATCCTAAAACTAAAAAACAAAACAACCCCACCCCTCCAACACACACACACACACACACACACACACACACGTGCACACACAGACACACACACAACAACAACAACAAAACCAGTTGTTGAACATTTACAAGGTGGTCAGTTAGGCTTTTTAAAAAAATTCATAAACTGCAAAGTGATGTTTGAGTCGTAAGGAAGTGAAATGAACAGCTCCTGGGAAGAGGATGAGATATCTCCCCCCACATCTCGCTCACGGCTTCGTGGGAGAGACCCGGGTGGAGCATAGCTAAGATGCTGTCCGCCAGGCAGGTGCCCACTCCAGCAAAGCAGGTACTGAAGAGCCCAAGGTGAATTGCGGAAAGTTCCAGCAAACAGCCTCGTGGGGGGTGAGTCAGTCTGCGTCTTCCAGATGGCCATTTAGAGGCCGGGACTGGGAAGTCTGTTGGCTTCTTCCCGCTCCCAGGCCCCAGACTCCTCTCCAAGACAGAATTAGTTTAAAAAAAAAAAAATGAAGGAAATTCCCCAAAGAATCTTCCTGGGGAACAACAAAAACATCCATTGTAAACAGCAGGTTTGTCTTCTGACAGGTTTTGTTTGCAAATGTTAACAATTACAGGTAATTTTTCATTTCAATTGGAGGAGCAGGTATTAAAAAGAGAGCAGGGGGGAGGGGGAGCCAGAGCGGGCGGATCTCCCAAGTGCCTTATTCACTCCCGGGTCTACAACCTAACACGAGTGTGGAGGGCTAGGTAGTGTCTCCTCATTCCATTAAGTGAGATCTAATTGTGGCTGTTCGGTCTGTTGGCAGATGCAGTTTCTACATAACAACAGCCCAGAGACAGAGCTGCGTGATTAATGCCTCCAGCTGTCATATGCCCCATTATCTGTGCATTTGCATAACTTAATGGTTTAGGACAGGGGAGAGAGGATGCTTAATTTAATGTTTAGCAGGCCCTTGATAGCTGAATAATTTAAGAACTGTCAAGGGGGGTCAGTCCTACAGCGATTCAGCAAGACAGCTATGATTTCTGCATATCGTTAAAATTCTTACTTAGGATAATTTTTTTCTTAAGGAAAAAAAAAAAAAAACAACAATGCCTGAAAAGCAGCACTGATTCCCCCCCCCCCCCCCGTTAACTCTTTCCTTCCTGAGGCAAATGGAAATTTCGTTTTTAACAATGGTTCCTTGTCTGGAGACAGCTGGTGGGAGAGGTTAAACTCACCTCCTTCTCTCTCCTCCTCCCTGGACCCCCAGGAACGTCTCCCTCTCCACCGACTCTGATGTTGGCTTGTTCTCTTTGTCCCCTCAACATCGCACCCTGGACACCCTGTGTTGTGACTCCATTGCAGTGCCCCTCCCCCCACACTCCGTAGCTAAAAGGCAGACAGGGGAAGGGAACCCAGAGGGGAGGGTTGGAGCAGAATTTGCTTAAAATCCTCGCACAGCCGACCTGCTTTCAGGAGGAAACACTGTCAGTTTCATTAGTTGTTAATGAATATTATTAAACTAATCTGTCATTTGTTTTCTAATTACGTGTCACCAGGCATCACAGTGGCAGCTGAGGTGACTGGTAGTGAACAATTTTCCTCCTTGAATCCTTTTTTTTCTAAAAAAAAAAAAAAAACTAAACAGTAACAGCCAGAAATGGTTAGCAATAAATTGAACCTAGGTAGTATTTTTTCCTTCCCCCGCCAAACTTTCCATAGATGTTCTCCCCCCACATTTATAACACCTCCAGGATCTTGATCACTCCCTGGCCAAACTTGGGACAGCCGTACTTCTGGAGTCTCCGACTTGACTGAGACTCTAACTTGCCATCATTTTCCATCATGATTCTGTGGGCCTGGAATTTGGGCAAGACTCAGTGCACCACGTAGCATGGGATTGGGTCACTGTGCTCAGGATGTCTGGAGGGTCCACGCCACGCTTTGCTCACATGCCTGACACCTTGGTGGCAGTAAGTGGCTGAACACTTGGTTCACTGAACACTGGGCTTAGCCGGGCATCTTCTGTGTTGTCTCTGCCTCTTCACATGGTCCTGCCAGCAGGGGAGTCGAACTTCTTTATACGGTGGCTCAGGGCTCCAAGTGTGAAGATAGCAAAGACCTTCAGCAGGTATAGCTTTCATAGCTTCATTTCCACCATATCTATTTGATGGTGGGATCGGGGTCGACCCAAACTCAGTCTACGCCTAACGTGAGCAGCTGAGTGCAGCTCAGAAAAATTGCACATCCCTACAAAGCAGACCCTCTGAAAACAAGTGGGTTCAGATCTCAGCTGAATCCTCAAAGCTGCCTGGTCTCTGGGTTGGCAATTTCCCACCAACTTCCTCAGGTAGTTCTCAGAAATGGTCGCTCCTCCCCAGAACGCTGAATCTAGTTCTTTCACTCAAATGTTCTCAACTGATCTAATTCTTGGGTGGCCCTGCCTCCTGTGTCTCAGAGGCAGCACAAATGTTCTGTTGCCTGCACACACCTACTTCAAACCCCTCTCGGTCAGATGTGTTCTCCCACCATGCCTCAGTCCACTCCCATCTTCAGGGACTGACCGCTGCTAATCGGTCCTTTTCTGGGCCCGTTCTCTTAACCTATAAACGTGTTCAGTCTCGCCAGGGCAATAACAGCAATATAATATGGTTCTTGAAAGCGTTGTGGGTATATATAGAACACAGTTGCCTATTCTACTCTTGTTTCTCTTGTTGTCTTTATTGCTCCCTGCAGTCAGACTCGCGGACCTTCCTGACAACCCCTTGGTGAACGTTCGCGGGACTCCTGATCATGCGATCCACGAGGCCATTTTTAGTCCTCTTGCTTGCTTTCTTGGCACCATGAACCAACCTTTCCCTCTCCACCTGTTTCTTTAGCTGCTGCTATTCGACCAGCTCTTATTTCTTCTATCCTTCTGTTTCTATGCAGAATCACTTTAAGGTTTTCTGTCTGGATTTCTTGCTCCCAAATATCAACGCTCCCTGGATGTCTGTCCTTAGGTCCTGACTCATGCTGTCTGTCGTCTCTCCGTGGTGGCAGTTCATGGGCATATCAGTTGTTGCCTTGTTCTGAAGGTTTCCCAGCTGATCTGGCCCAGATCCTTTCCCTGAGCAGTGAGCGTTCATTCGTACATACGTATGTATACATAGAGTTGCTTCCTAGACATTCCTACCTGGAGGTCTACAGAGAACTCAAACTTCACATACTGAAGGTAGGACTCATTTTTCTTTCTTTCTTTCTCTCTTTCTTTCTTTCTCTCTCTCTCTCAAGATTTTATTTATTTATTTGACACACAGAGATCACAAGTAGGCAGAGGCAGGCAGAGAGAGAGGGGGAAGCTGGCTCCCTGCTGAGCAGAGAGCCCGATGCAGGACTTGATCCCAGGATCCTGAGACCATGACCTGAGCTGAAGGTAGTGGCTTAACCCACTGAGCCACCCAGGCGCCCCATGGACATTTTTCAAGTTGTCTCATTTCCCCATCGTTTTGAGCCCTCAGTTCTTGTCTTCCTCCCTTTTATTCCCATGTTTGTTTAGTCAGTAATGTCGATTTCCCAAGATTTCCCATCATCTTGCCTTGATGGCCTTCATATCTGTCCTTCTCAGGATGACGGCAGCCAGTGAGCCGTGCTCCTTCTCTTTAGCTCCCCCACCCTTTGCTTACCACACAGTCACCGAGGACAGGCTTCCAAAATGCAAAATCTGAATAAATTCCTGCCGTACTCAAAGTCCTTCAGTGGCTCCCACCGTCTAGAGATGAAGCTCGCCATAGGCCATACTTTCTGCTTCCGAGCTTTTTCTCCAGGCTCCTCCACACGCCCTGTGCTCCCGCCCAATGCTGGCACATCTGTTCACACCTTGGCCTGTGACTGGTTTCTCTGCCTGGAACCCCCGCCTTCCTCTCTCGTTAGGCAACTCCTTCAGATGCTTCACTCTCCACTGAAGTGTCAGATGCTTTGATCCTGCTCCTTGGGAAATGTTTGCTAATAGCTGGAGAAATCCTTGGTTGTCACAGGTTTGGGTGCTACTGGCCAGGAGTGCTGGTGAACCTCCACTAATACATGGGCCCCTCCCTAGCCCTCCAGCGACAAAGAATTAGCCGGCCTAAAAGGCCAAGAGCACTGACATGGAGAAACTACTTCGAGTTTTCCTTGTGCTACTACTCCTTCCTATTTACCTGTTACATATTTTCTACCTGGAATTTTATTTATTTGAACTATGTGTTTCTCCCCTTTAGATTATATGAACTGGAGGACAAGATTTTCTATTTTTCTGTCCTGGCAGATAAAACATCTTTTTTATTTATTTATTTTTTTAGGATCGAAGGTTTATTTAACACCGGTGGGCTCAGAGGAGTTTGTTCTCCAAAGGTCTGAGACTCGAGCACAAGCAGGGAGGGGGATTTATACCCTTCTACTTCTGCATATTTGGTGCTTTTGGCATACATGGGGGAAATGGAGTAGGAAAGAAGAACCCGGAAGGGCTTTGAGACAGGGGTTGGAATTTCCTTGCTGGTTTGGTCGGCCATCTTAGAGAACAGTTTTCCCCTATCATTCCTCCCTTTGATGCCCTTTTAAACACCTAGTTCAGAGGGCATCAGTATCATCTATTACCATGGCCCTGCAAGGCTAGTATTTGGACAGTGAGTGCCTCGCCTGGTAATAGTGTTTTCTATGAACTTAGCAATCCGTCTTAAGGTTCCTAAGGCTGCCCAATAAGCAATAACATTAACAAGTTTCTGGGAGAAAATCCAGTCAGAAGGGGCAGCAAGGTAAAGTCCAGCTCCTGAGGTGAGGGTGTCAGTGTCATGCCGACAATAGCCAGGGACCACGGTGAAGAGATGTCCGTCAGTCAGTGGGGTCTCATCGGAGGTGGAGTCGGAGCAGGTCTGTAGGATCTGGTTGGGCTTTCCACTGGGGTGTTTCATCCAACTGGTGAGGGCCTTCTTTACTCTAGAGCAGTGGGCCCATTCGGTGACACCTAAGACGCTGTGAGACCTCTAAGAGGTCTCTGGGAAGTGGTCAGTCTGCCCTTCCACTCTCAGAGGTGGGCCTGACTGGGTCCTGGGGCCCCAGGCCTTACCGGAATCTAACCC
Organism: Mustela putorius furo; assembly: GCF_011764305.1. NCBI lineage: Eukaryota > Metazoa > Chordata > Mammalia > Carnivora > Mustelidae > Mustela > Mustela putorius. Next base: position 4,246,429 of record NW_025421496.1, on the reverse strand, counting down.
AGACAGAACATCTTAAGCATTGTTTTTTTCTTTTTTTAAAGGCTTTTGTTGATGTTATTTATAAGTTTCTCCTGTCTACTAGTCTGGTATGTTCTCAAAACTATTATCCATCATTTCCACACTAGCGTGAATGAGCGTGGGTTGGCTTTGTGAGTGGCTTGACTGGTATGGGAAGGTGGCTTGGGAAGGGAGCTGGGATGCAGGGGGAGCGTGGAAGGGGCGCCTGGCTGACTCCGTTGGTAGAGCACCTGACTTGTGGTCTCAGGGTGGTAAATCTGAGCCCCACGCTGGGTGTGGAGATTACTTAGAAAAATGAAATCTTAAAAAACGAAAAACGAGGCACCAATGTAGTCAATGGTCTCATGAGCTTTTTCTCCTCCATTCTGGATTTTGATCTTCCCCCTCTTCTCTTTAGTTTTAAATGCATTTCAGAATGTCTCCAGACAGTCTGGATTTACTGTGGCTTCCTTGGCCTTCTGACAGTGAAGACCAAGATGAGGAGTGCTGATTTATCTGGATGTTGGTTCCTGGCTCATTCCCTTCTTCCATGCTCTGTGTATTGCTGGGGGAGGGTGGTCCGGAAGTCTACAAACCCCACTGCTGAAATTCCCTTGCCAGGTGGCTTCCTCGGTGGATGGGAGGCCCTGGTGGAGATGTGAAGGCAGGAGAAAAGGAGATGAAACTTTCTGTACCCCTGAAGTCCTGCCAAGGGAATAGTGGTGGTAGTAAAAGCCTAGACTCCTGGCATCCTGCCAGGCAGTGCAATAAACCACCATGGATCCTGGTTCCACTAGCAGCCGTGATTGCTGTGGGCAACTTTAGACCCCACACTTTCTGCAAAGAAACCACAGCCGTGGTTCAAACACCACTGGCAGTGGGTGCTCTGGCAATGGCGTGGAGATCATGGACTCTGAGAAGCCTTGTCCTTTTGGTGCCCCAGGCTTGAGGATGGGAGCAACTTCTGGCAAATACTAGCAATTTCTCTGACTGACTACACCTGTTGGCTTTTCTCTGTTGGCACTTCCCAGATGTTTCCATTTCCTGTATTACATTTCCTCTGAGACACCTAGAGCCATTTCTTTTCCTGATAAGACATGAAATGACACAGTACAATTGTGGCACACTCCCGTTCCTGGGAAGGTTGATTTTCTGGGTTCTTGAGGTTTAGGTTTAGGTTAATTCTTCTACCAGTTTTACTTCCCAGAGATGAGTAGGAACCCTAGTAACTGTGGTATCTGAAGTTCTAAAACAAAGATGAATGGTCTTTGACCCTCAAAGGTAAGATTTTCTACCTTTTTTGACTGAGAAGACATATAGGATTCAAAGCAAGGTGGCCCACCTCACTACCTTAAATCTTTATAGCCTTTCCCTGTTGAATACACTGATACGTTTGGCCTAATTTTCTACTCTCTGGAGTCAGAGGCCCATCCTGAATTTTTTTTTTTTCTTCATTGAGGAAAGCACATTCCATGGATAAAGCTCTAAACATCAACCGCAGAAGTCGGTTGCTTTGACAATCTCATGCGTTATGTGAGCATGAAACCATGAAGCAGGAGCTAGAATAGCCCCGTTTGCCCCATCATGTAATTGTGCCTCCACCAGGCCTCTTTTCTGAGAAGCTGTTTAACACATTCTGATGCTTTCCTATCCTAATCAGAATAAAAATCAAAATATTAACCCTAAACCCTGTCCTTGATTTTAGGCTCTCCTAGACCCCCCCCCATGCTATCTCATCTCCCAATACTCACTGGGCTTTTGGCAATCTTGGCTTTTTTCTGTGTTTCAAATACCAAAGCTTGTGCCTGACCCTGGGTTTTAATTCTCAGCGTTCATGCCTCTTCTTCAGAGATGATTTCATTAATGATTCTATACTAGGTCACCCCTGTGTCCTTCTCCACTCCCTAATTCTCTTTGATGATCACTAGCTCATATTGTTGTGCTGACATCTGAAATTATCATTGGTTAGTTTACTTGTTACTTGCCTTTCATCCCTGGAATGTAACCTCCACAGGGAGCTGATGGGTTTTCTTCACAGCTTTATCTCCCGAGTTTCAGGTATCCTGTGACGCCTTGAAGTGCCTCATAGACACCTGTTGAATGACTTAATGAACTGTGCCCGAGAGGTGCTTTCTACTCAATTCCAGCACTGTACATGCACTTTGTGAATGGGATGATGGTGAGGGAGAAAGAGGGGAGACCGAAGCCTCTCTGAACTGGTGTTTAATGTGGTGGTGGTGGGGGGCTCTGTCAGTAACCGCAATACCACCCCAGCAGCAACCAAATGGTACCGAGCGCAATATCCCACATACTTGACTAAGTGTCTCTACATGATCTCATTGAATCCTCTTTACGCTTCGTAGCGGGTCTGAATAACCCTATTTGACATAGGAGAACTGAGTAGATTGGGGTAGGAACTATTCCAAACCACACAGGGAGTAAATGGCAGTGCCCCCAATTGACCGGAAGTTTGCTCGAAACTAAAGCTGAACTTTGCAATGCTTCAACAACACAGGTTTTCAGACACCTTGTTTTGCTCTTCAAGGTCTTTGTTATATCAAAAAGCTGGATTTGATTCTTTAGATCATCTCAATTTTAGAGACATGGATGAGGGAAAGAGAACTTTATTTTCTATGAAAAAGCAAGAAGATTTGTTAGCTACATAGTGTTTCCTCCAACCACTGGGTCATTGCCCTTGACTTTATGACTGACTTGGAACTCTGTCCTGTTCCTCATCCTTTAGGAAAGAGGAGTGAGAAGAAGAGAGGTGAGTGGGGTACACAGAGGAGGTGGAAATCATGTGATAAAATTTAGAGTCCAGTTTTCTTTTTTTTTTAAAGGATTTATTTTTATTTTTTTTTATTTTAAAGATTTTTATTTATTTATTTGATTGACAGAGATCACAAGTAGGCAGAGAGGCAGGCAGAGAGAGAGAGAGAGGAAGGTAAGCAGGCTCCCTGCAGAGCAGAGAGCCAGATGCGGGGCTCGATCCCAGCACCCTGGGATCATGACCTGAGCTGAAGGCAGAGGCTTTAACCCACTGAGCCACCCAGGTGGCCCCCAGTTTTCTTTTTTTAAAGACTGTATTTGAGAGAGAAAGAAGGAGAGGGAGGGAGCACTGGCAGCAGGGAGGGAGAGAGGGAGAAGCAGACTCCCTGTAGAGCAGCGAGCCGCTGTGGGGCTCTATCCTAGGACCCCAAAATCATGACTTTAATGAAAGGCAAAGGCTTAACCAACTCAACCATGTGTGCTCCTAGAGTCCAGTTTTAATATGCACTTCTTCAGGGCTCCTGGGTCACACAGATGGTTAAGCATCTGCCTTTGGTACGGGTCATGATCCCGAGGTCCTGAGATCGAGCCCCTTGGCTGGCTCCTGCTTGGCAGGGAGCCTGTCTACTGCTCCCCCTGCTTGTGCTCTCTCATGCTCTCTGTCAATAAATAAATAAAACCTTAAAAAAAAAATGCTTCTTCTTGATACCTAAAAAGATTCTTTCCCCTTTGTCTCATATTTTGCCTTTCTACCAATTAGAACTTCATTCTGTATTTATTCATTTATTTTTAAAAATATTTTATTTATTTATTTTTAAAAAAGATTTTATTTATTTATTTGACATAGAGAGAGAGAGAGAGAGAGAGATCACAAGCATGGGGAACAGAGGGAGAGTGAGAATCAGACTCCCTGCTGAGCAGGGAGCCCAATGTGGGACTCAATCCCAGGACATGGGATCATGACCTGAGCCACCCAGGCACTCTGTATTTATTTTTTAAGAAATTTATTATAGGGGCACCTGGGTGGCTGAGTCAGTTAAGTGTCTGTCTTTGGCTCAGGTCATAATATCAGGGTTCTGGGATCAAGCCCAACATTGGGTTCACTGCTTAGCAGGTAGTCTGCTTTCCCCCCTCTCCTTCCTGCTCTCCCAACCAAAAATATATCTTACTTATCTATCTTGGGATCAAGTCCAACATCGGGCTCTCTGCTCGGCAGGGAGCCTGCTTCCTCCTCTCTCTCTCTGCCTACTTGTGATCTCTCTCTTTCAAATAAATAAGTAGAATCTTAAAAAAAATAAAAATAAGGAAACAGACAATCTGGTAGAGATTTAGACACCAGCATCGAGAGGGCCAGTGGTTCTAGGCTGTTGTGCTGTAGGAGGGTCCTGGCTAGTTAGGGTTCAGAGATGAAGAGTGACATCTAGTAGGATAGAGGCATAGAGATAACCAAGATAATTGGTTCTCCAACCTCAGAGGGGTTGACTGAATCTTCTGGGGCAGGAGGAAGCAGCTCTTGCGACCTTATTTTCACACGGCTTAAGCCTTTATTTCTGTGTGCCAGTATTGAGACCCCTTTCTTTCCCCTTCCTTTTGATCCACTTGACAACTGATCACTGACCCCTGGGTTCAGGGCTGGAATGGGGCAAGACTCTTCCTAGACTCTGCTAGGAAGATGATGGTCTCCAGGATCACTACCAAGTAATTTGACATCCTTTGGATTTCCCTGATTAGCCTGTTACATCATTCATCCCTGGCCAGAGTTTTAATCCTCATGGTGAGAAAAGAAGCAGGGGAACCAGGAGAGGCTGCATGTAAGCCTTGGTCTCTGACGATTCTCCGGTGTTCTTGTCTTGGCTCTGTGTCCGCGGGTTTAGAAGGATGAGGTTAAATCTGCTCTCATTTCAGGGGCGGAGGAGAAGCCACTCAAAGTTTTCTCCCAGATTCTGTAAGAAACAGATCTACTTCATCCTACTGGAAACTCGCAGCTTTAAACAAACAAACTGTAGGAAGCTTCTTGTAATGGCAGAATAAATCTACCCTTACGTTTCTCTTGAAATAACAAGGAGATGAAATACGAAGAAAATACCTTGTGCGCGCTAACATCCATCAGCCCTGTGCCGCGATCAGCACATATGGTACGCTCCCGTTGCCCACTGCTCTGAGACCCACTAATGGAAGACCATATGGGCTTCTGCACGTTCAAAACACAATGGGCCTGGTTTAGGACTCCGTGGTGGCCCTGACTCAGAACTTCCTTGGGTTTATTGGTTTATGTTTCTGCTTTAGCTCAGGCTTGCCGCCATAGGCTCTCCCCTTCCTTCGTTTTTTTCTTTCCTATCTTTCAGGAGCGGAGAGGGTCGGATCATTGAAAAACTTGTGTTTGGACTTTGTAGAGTTCTGATAGTGGGCCGAGGCCTGGAGACAGGTGCTGGGCAGGGGAGTCGTTACCGGTGATGCCTACAGGACAGAGCTGTCTTTTTCTGCTTGAAGAACAGCTTCCCCCCAGCTCTGAGCTATAATTGACAAAAATAGTATATATTTAAGACATCTAAGATGATTATTGGATATGCACATAACTTGTGCAGTAATTACCACAATCAAGCTCATTAACCTGTCCCCTCACACAGTCAACTTTGAATGTGGTGAAATACTTACCTGCTGTCAGCAAATATCAACTATATAATGCAGCATTAATTATAGTCACCATGTTGTCCATTAGATCTCCAGAAAAACACTTGCTCTTGGAATATACTAATGACAAGGAGTTAGAGATGTAGGTTTAAGCAAGCATGGAAGGAAGTTTTGTTTGGTTTTCTGGCCCCCTTGTATTTAAGTGTAGGAATAGAGACTTTGTTGGGGGGGAGGGTAGTGTAGAGACAGTGAAATTTACTTTATTTTTGAAGTCTTTCTATAATCCATAGAAGTTTGTTAGTGTCATTAGGGTAAAACTGATGCCACTTTGGATCAAGGAGATTGTCATTCATTCACAAGGGTCTGAAGATTTCAGGGCTCATCAGAGTGAGCCTTGAAGGTTGTTGCATCAGCTGACAATGAGTGTCTTGTAGCTCTTCCCTGGGGAAGGTGAAGGGGGAGGTTTGGAACTCATGGTGATTTTTCAGGTTTGGCCCACTCAGTTGGTTCTACACGCCACCATTTAACAAAGGTGAGTGAGGCAGTTGGTAGAAGGCCTGGTCTAAAGGACAACGTTGTGAGCCCCAGAGATGGTCGCTTTTTGGGGATTTGACACCAGTGTTGCCAGATCTTAAAAAATTCTCCAACTAGACATCCAGATTTTTTTTTTATGGTGACAGACCATTCAAAGTCTGTCTACACACATACCCCAACAGCTTTTGAAGCTAGTCCTATAGAACCCCCATTTGTTTTTTACTCATGTGAAAGACTTGAGAGTCTTTGGCTATTTGGAAATAAGTGGAGGGAGCGTACACACATAAACATAGTCCCCCAAAAGGTTGTATCTGTACCGTCATGTTTATCGTGGTGGAATTCAGTTACAGCAGCTTAAAGTTGGAAAATGGGGCACGCCATCTGGTCTAGTAAATCATTCTGAGGTACCGTGTAAGGATGTGGGATCTGACTTGGATGCAGTAGGACTGTTTCTTGAAAGCCTTCCCACTGAGTAGCATGGTGAATTGTGCTCCTGGAGTTGTATGGCAGAGAAGCTACGGAACTGTCCATAATGGTTTTGTATCAAGACATCTCCACTTGCACTCCATCTACACTCTGGGGTAAGGATGACACTTTAAATTCTGAGAGTGGTGGAAGAGAGAAAAGAATTCAGGGCACCCTTTACATTGGGTGTGTTGACTTAAACTTTTTCCCCCTTCATTTTGGTTTCTATGGCGATCAGAAAAAAATTTTTAGATACTGCTAGTGTAAGATTTAATATCTTGCAGCTAAGTCGAAATATGAGACACATCTCCCACAACTGCATAACTTTTAGATCTTATTTTTTTCCAGAAGAGTGTCTATATCCTTCCTGATCGTAAGTTGCATTACAAAATCAACTGGGTACCATGTTTTTGTCTGTCCCTGTCCTGGAGAAACAAAATGTTATATTGTAGTTGGATAATGTTAGTGATTTCGATAGTTTATAAATGCATAGAGTAGAATCACAGGTGATTGTGTAGTATGCTGGGGTTAGAAAGTGTGGGGACTAGTGAGGGTCTGTTGCTGCTACCCCCACAGTGGAGGCCCTGACTCCCAGAGTTAAGAGATGGGGTAGGCTGTCCGGAAGTGCCTGATAAGCAACCTGAGCAGCCTTGCAGAGGAAGAACCAGACAGGTTAAGTATTCCAACCTCATTCTCCTTTCTACTGTCTGGTCTCTCTACTGACCAAACCCAGCTTGTCAGTGTTGTCCATGCAGGTCACAGGGTAGAAAGGGTGCAGAATGGGTGTGGAGTAACAATGGAAGGTATCTAGATGAACATTTTATTTATTTATTTTTTTTTAAAGATTTTATTTATTTATTTGACAGAGAGAAATCACAAGTAGTTGGAGAGGCAGGCAGAGAGAGAGAGAGGAGGAAGCAGGCTCCCCGCTGAGCAGAGAGCCCCATGTGGGACTCGATCCCAGGACGCGAGATCATGACCTGAGCCGAAGGCAGCGGCTTAACCCACTGAGCCACCCAGGCGCCCTAGATGAACATTTTAAAAGTTCATAGACTTCTAGATAAAGTCATGAGATGCCTGCTATCTCTAGATTCAGGTAATATTTAGCATTTCCATATTGGGACATTCAAACTGAAACTACTCACAAGAAGCATTTGAATAAACACTATTAAAGGAAGGTAATTCCTTATAAGGGATGCATGTATAAGGGATGTATGATTGTTCAGCAAGTTCAACAAATACTGACTTAATCTTTCCCATATATCTGGTGCTGTGGCCATCTTTTCTATGAGTCATACTGATGTCATTGTAATAGAGGGCAAGATTAAATGCTGCTTATGTTGGTGGCCACTGGAGCTGCCTTTCCTTTGTTAACTTGTTTGGATAAGAGATTGTCCCTCTGCCCTTCTTATGTTGTAGAGAGGAATTTCTTTGTATCAGTCAACCTTTGTGTTGTTATATTCTGTAGGCGGATAGTTTCCAGAAGCAAACAAACTGATCTTTTTAACAGCTGAATTGTTGTGCAAGTTTTAAATTATGGAACAGACACCATTAAAGTTGCAGTGATAGGGGTGCTTAAGTAGCTCAGTCAGTAAAGCATCTGACTCTTGATTTCAGCTCAGGTCATGATCTCAGGTCATTATCGAGGCCAGTGTTGGGCTCTGTGCTGGGTGTGGAGCCTGCTTAAGATTCTCTCTCCCTCTCTCCTGCTGCTTCTCCCCCTTTCTCTCTTTCTCTTTTTTCTCTTCCCTTCTCTAACAAAACGGCAATAAAATAAAGTTGCAGTTATGGATTGCTCCTTGTAAGAAGGGGATTGAATGAAATAATGCATATATTTGACCTTTTTTAAGACCTTAGTGAAGGTTAACTGATTTCAAAATAGGAGAAAATCCATCCATCTTGCTATCCTCAAAATTCAATGTTTTCTCTGTCTTTTATTTTTTATTTTTTAAAAGATTTTATTTATTTATTTGACAGACAGAGATCACTAGTAGGCAGAGAGGCAGGCAGAGAGAGAGGAAGAAGCAGGCTCCCTGCTGAGCAGAGAGCCCGATGTGGGGCTCGACCCCAGGATCCTGGGATCATGACCTGAGCCCAAGGCAGAGGCTTTAACCCACTGAGCCACCCAGGCACCCCTCCTCTGTCTTTTAAACCTTAGCCTTGTACATATATAATTTCTACATGTTAAGAGATTTTTTTTTCTCAAGTGAAAGAAACCCAAACTTCAAGTGGGATTAGGTATAATACCATTCGGCCATTGTTTCCATTTCTTCCTCTCAAGAGGTCTGTCCTTTTTGAAAGGTATCCATCCTCAGGAAGAGAGAAAGCAAGGAATCTGGTGTCTGTTCTTATAAGGGTGCCCATCCTAACATGAGGACTTCCCCTTCATTCCTTCACATAAACCTAATTACCCCCTGAAGGTCCCATCTTCAAATACTATCACACAGGGGGTTAGAGCTTCAACACAAGAATTTCAGGGAAATGTATTTCGCTCTACAGCACTGAACTTCGCAGGCAGAGGTCTTTGCCCTAAACTACCAGAAGTTGTTTTCACTTTGGACTAAACTCAACCGGTGGTGGTAGCCAGGGACTACCACAAACTGATGAGCAGACTTTTTGTCCACAAGTGATAGAATCACTGTAGCAAGGTGTGGGGGGATGAGGTGACATGAAGTGGCCTGTTTTGGGGACAGGGGAAATTCTGTCCAAGCAGCGTGGCTGTTACATAAGATGGGAGAGGAAGAAAGGCATCAACAGTGGGAATTAGATGGAACTCGCCTATTCCCCTATCACTGGCTAGTCAGCTTGTTTTCAGTGATAGATTTCTGTTCAATAACATAACTAAATTGAATTTCAAAACTTCTCATGGATGTGTATTAATATTACGTTTTCAGAATTTGAGTCTGACATGCCCAGCAGTGGTTGTTGCATAATGGTCAAAAGTTGCTGCTGTTGAAGCCAAGGGTCGAAAATCCATATTTCTATAGCAGTGAAGCCCCTGCTTCCATACTAGTCTCCTCTAAAGAAACCCAGCCTCAGCCTGGTTTTTGAGCTGCTTTTCTTAGCCCACATTGCTCCAGAGAATGTGTTAGTAGGTTACTGTCAAAGCCCAAGGTTGTAATCTTTTGTCCTCTCATAGAAGGAAAGGATATCTAAAAATTATTTATGGGTTCTTAGATGATGAATGTGGTCATGGGGATTGGGCTGGTCACCATTGAGACTGATACTTGCTTATGTTGAAGAAACTGGACTTCAGTTCTAAGTTGGTATTTTTGTCATTCCATTTTCAATATTATACATAATTTTCTTAAAAACATAAGCGGAGCCTATGCTATGTAGTCAGGATCGTGTTAGATACGCAGGGGAATAAGCAAGAGATAAGTAAGACACAGTTGTTAAGGACTTTAAGTGGAAGAGCAAGACTAATCCTATAGAGATGATGGGAAACCAACCTATCCCTAAGTGTGGGATAAAAGATTAGAACGATAGATACTTAGAAGAAGAAAGATCCCATGGGATTGAGATTTCATGAGGCCTTCATGGTGGTAGTGCCACTTGAACTGGCCTCTGAAGGCTGTATAGGATCTGAATAGGAGAAGAATAAGGGGGGAGATCATTTGTGGGGGGTTGGGATGGGTTGGGGTATGGGATGGGGTATGGTGTGTGTTGGTATCCCTGAGAAGTCAAACCAGAGAGAAAGTCCTGTGTGGGAAGGGTGGATGGATGGATAGTACTTCATTGCATCTTCTCCCATTCCAAAAATTTTTTGACTTTCAATTGCTTAAAAAAAAAAAAAAAAAAGGCAACAAGTGAGTCATGAAGTTTGGGATCCTTTTAGAGTGTTTATGCTCAATGGACATGATCTTCTATAGCTGTCCCATGGATGACCCACACCGCACCACCCCCACCACCTTTGTTTTTGTTGGATGAGTCCTTGGACATTTTTTATGTGTTTAGAGTGACAGCTTCTTAAGGATTGCAGATGGTACCTCCCTCTCCTAGTGGGGGGCTCTGTTCTCTGCTGAAATTCAGCCCTGAAACCAGGAATGAAATGCAGAAGGATAAGGCAGATAGAGTCTGAAACTGATAATTTCATAAATTCTAAAGCAAACCCACAGTATTGGGTAAAATTAAAATAGGTATTTTCATTGTCTGTACTTAGGAGGAGTTAAGCTTTGGAAATATTGAGACATGGTACATTTATCTTGATTCTTGCAGTTGAATTTCCTCAAAGCATAATAAAATATGTAAGTATATATATATATGTAGATTCTTGTCAACTTTATTAGAAACTGTGAATTTTAATTTACCAAAGAATCATTTCTCATGTTTACTGCTTGAAATTTTGGATTTAGATGCGTGTTCCTTATTAACTTCTGGAGATGCCTATTTATCCTGAAAAATGTCTTAAAGGGGTAATGTAAGTGTTTGCACTTATGGCACTCCTTAATAATTCCGGTTCAGTGTTATGTGGGCTCTTTGATTTACTGTCCAATGGAACACAAAGTCTGATGCTCTAAACAAATGAATGGTTAATAAAATTCTGACATTTTTGTTTGGATTCTGTGAAAGTTGTCTGGATCATCATTGGAAGTAAAATATTTTGTGAGGGCAAAATTGTGGAGTCTCCTACTCAGTTAAAAAAAAAAAAAGATTATTTAAATTTAAAACTTGGGGCACCTGGGTAGCTCAGTCAGTTAAGGATCTGCCTTCGGCTCAGGTCCCGATCCCAGGGTGCTGAGACTGAACCCTGGGTTGGGCTCCCTGTGTAGCGGAGAGTCTGCTTTTCTAACCCCCACCGCCGCGCAGTACGCACACTCTCTTTCTCAAATACATAAATCTTTACAAAAAATATAGCCGAAAATTTCCTATACTCAGGTTGATTGTGACATGTTCCATACACAAATGTCGCTCAGTTAAGACAGCTGCTCACTTAATTGTCCATCAGTGGTTTTTAACTGTTGCCCCTTCTCCTGCTATAAACTGCTGGGCAAGGCTTTGGGGGCTTTTACACAGTTGCCTACTTTTCTAATGGCCAATTGTCTTAACTCAGTATCTTAAGGCTTTCTTGTTCCCTTCTTCCCTCCTTCTTCTGACTCTGCTCTTCATTATTTAGCTCACCTTTGGCTTCTTCATTCCACTTTTGTTTAAATTCCATCCCACAGCAGCAATGTGGTTGTTATGAGCACAAATTTTGAAGTCTCATCCTGGTCACGTGACTCCGTTGCTATATGATCTTGTACGAAGTATCTCTTTGTTTCTTCAGTGAAGTGGAATCATAATGGACTGAATCTTACCAGGTTGTTTGGAGAATAAGTGAGGTAATGCATGTTGAGTGCCCAGCACTGTCTGACTTCTATTAAACACTTGTATGAGTCAAGGTATTATTGTAAAAATCAATACAGGATTTATGTATCTTTATTTGTTATTTATATGTTTAAAGATTTATTAGAGAGAGTGAGTGAGAACGAGAGAGAGAAAGAGAGAGAGAGAGAGACTCTTCAAGCAGATTCCCCACTGAGCAGGGAGCCCGACATGGGGCTTGATCCCAGGACCCTGAGATCATGCTCTGAATTGAAATCAATAGCTGGACACTTAACCAACTAAGGGTGCCTCAGGTTTAAGAATCTTTAAAACACACTTTCTATTCACATAGTATTGTTCATGGGTCTGGGAGACCCTGCCAAGGGTTGGCTCAGTGATAAGGCCCCCTCTGATCTTGCACTGTGCCTGTCACAACATGTATTTGGGGTTTTTTGTTTGTTTTTAAAGATTTTTATTTATTTATTTGACAGACAGAGATCACAAGTAGGCAGAGAGGCAGGCAGAGAGAGAAGGGGAAGCAGGTTCCCCACTGAGCAGAGAGCCCAATGCCGGGCTTGATCCCAGGACCCTGAGATCATGACCAAAGCCGAAGGCAGAGGCTTTAACTCACTGAGCCACCCAGGCACCCCGCAACATGTATTTGTATGGTGAGGTTGCAGGGGCGGTTATTGGAGCATCTCACTGGCCTGTGAAGTGTCTTGTCTCTGAAATGACAGCTTCACCGTCACTTACAATGAATTGGCCAGGATTAGTCACATGACCCAAAGGTAAAAGAAGCAGAACGCTGGTCTTGCTGGGAGTCCAGCACTCAGTGTAGCCACACAGAAAAATCTGCAGCACTCAGTATAGTGATAGATCAGGAAAATGTCCACCAAGAAGTCTGTTGATGCTGGAACCACAGAATTTTGACGCTTTCAGTGCCCTTAAAAGGACCTTAAGTTTTCCATTAGTTGGAGCATTCTCAGATTCTTTATGGCCTGGGCAATCTGAAATACTAGTCCAAGTTTAGAGGAAGGCGGCTGCTTCATGGAAAATGCATGAAGGACAAAAGAAACTATTCCTAGTGGCTTTGAGAGCTTCGGTTCTGGTAATGAGGGTGGGGGTGTGACAATTAATTTCTCTGAATCCCATCTGGTGTGGTTCACAAAGGGCATAGATTTGGCATTTTGATCTTTTCCTTAATGCCCTGTTTCCAAGGGAAGCATTGATGCTGGCTATTGATAGAGCGATCAGGAAGATAGCCCAGCATGTCTTAGGGCCTGGTGGCCGAGAGAGACCCTGCTCCTTTTCAGTTGAATCCATGCTCTGTCACACAGGCACCGGTAATTAAAGCAGGACAAAATAACCAGCGGAAATGGAGTCAGTCTTCGTGTTCCAACAAGCTCAGGAGCAGCTGGTAGCCACGTACACTTCTGGGGGCTCCTGGGAGTAGTTCATGGACTGCATGTCAGTAATAGTCCTCTGCAGGAGGGGCCCCTCTTTGACTTCTGCAGTGACAAGTATTGACAGTCCCTTGAAATGGTGAGGCTTTCTGGTGCCTAGTGGAGAGGTCCCTCTGTTAGCACTCATTCTGTTTGGCAGAGGTGTGTAAAGAGTGATCTCCCTTCTCATCTGAGGGGAGGCGATGTGGAACAGGATTGTAACAGAAACCCAGATACTTGATTTTCATATCGGTGCTTGTAAAAAGTTACTGTGAAAGGCTGGGCATGTCCCTTTATTTTGTTGGACTTATTTCATTAATAAAACAAAACAAAATGCTTCTGTTGGAGGATTTATAGTAAAGGGCAAAAGATGTGAGAAATACGCAGATCCATAAAAAAACAGGAAGGTAACAGAATGGATGTTTGTCCTTTACAAAGGAATAGATTTTATTATACAACTTTTGGGGAAAATAAGAATAAGCACAAGTAAAAGTTTAATGCAAAAATCATGAAAACCAACCATGATGCCACTGTATCAAGAAGACTCCTGTTAACGGATGGGTGTGTATCTTTCCAAGATTTTATAATCTCTTTCCATATAAGTCCTCTTGCTGGACATTCAAGATTTGGGACATCTTTTTGTATTGTTACAGATTTTTAAGTGGATGTGAGGCAATTCACTGAAGGATACTCTAACTTGTAAAACCAGCCCCCTGTGTGGGGTATTTCAGTAGCAGTCAGTTTTGCCCTGCATTGGTGGCTATCTAGAACTATTTGTCCATTGTTCATCAGTGACGTGGTTTGGGTGGGATTTTTCTTCCCTTTCCCTCTCTTCTCTCAAATTAGTCCTGTTTGCCTTAAACTACACTATGCGACCCCATGCCCTTGGCCACAATGATTTGTTCAGGAGTGAGCAAGGAACCGAAGTTAATTCAGTTAGAATGAACCTCCGTACTGGTGTTCTGTGGCTGCGAAAAGAGAAAAATCCCCCTGCTTTTAGAACAGTTACAGCCATTTTTCTTCCTTCCTTCCTTCCTTTTTTAAAGTCCTGCTGAAGCTTTATTAAGCTATATTAAGAACAAAGTCATCCCATAGAGAAAGGTGGAGGAGCCAGGAAGAGTGGTGGAAAATGAAGCTGGGTGCACACGGAACTATGGTGGAGACGCCCAAGTACTTCTGGGTGTAACTGTTTGGGAATGAGGAGATTCCCTCATTACTGAACAGTTTGGGTGGAGGTTTCTGGTGCTTAGAACCAAAAACCTGCTAGGTTACACACAACTTTTAAATAGCACTAGAACAATGTACCAGGTTAAATTATCCTGCACATGTACGACTTTTTCTTTTGCATATATTTTAGTAGAATTATGGAATTAGGGTGTGTGTGCTTGCATAGATCTCCTTGAATTTCTCCTTAGGCTTTTTGTGTCCCCCCTGGCTTTGATGTGCTTTCACTGCCAACAGAAGGGACCTGAAGCTACTTCTAGGACAAGGTGCTCTTGGACAGCTAGAATTTGCCCAAAGAGCTGGAGAGACTGTGGTGCCTGGACACCACTCTGGGGCAGCCCAGAAGCAGTGACTGGTGGGAGAGGGAGTAGGAAAGAAAGCCCAGCTCCTCTGCCCTGGCTCCGAGGCACACATTGCATGTCCTTGTCCCCCAAGGGACCTGGATAATGCTACCCTCTGTTGAACCTGCTAAGCACACATCTTTCTGTGGCCTCCTCGTTCTGTCCTGCTTCTGCACTCCCTTGCCAGTCTCTCCTGGGAGCATGTGGGTGATAAACCAGATGGGCCTGAATACTCATCTCAGGGTCTGGTTCTGGGGGACACAATCTAAGCCATTTTGTGAACAATATTCAAGCTTTGAGTGAATTAGCTTTTAGTTAAGAGGATGAAGGGACATTGCAATTGCTGGGCCGCTCAGATGACGTGATGGTCCAGGCCAGGACATCAGATCTCTGGTAACTTAGTCATCCACTGAAAGAGGAAGGGGCTTCCAGGTGTCTGAAGGATGCTGAATATCCTTCTGTGCAATTTTGATACTGGCTTTGGTCGCTGAATAATGTGGCAGCACTTGATTCTTTTGGGAAACTGAGTATTATCCTGTCTCACAGAGCTCAATATTATGGTCTTTTTTCACTGAAGTCTCAAGCCCCTTCATTTAATTTCATCCCACTTTCCATAGTTACAGTCTCTAGCACAACCCTAAAACTCCTTATATTTGGTACTCACAATTTGTATATAATAAAAGAAGGGTTGTTTTTGTGTTAGAAAACTCAGGAGTCTCCAGGGGGGCGTGTCAAGGGAGGGTAAAGACATATGAAGTCCTGCAGGGGCCTTCTATCTTCTGTGAAGCATCTCCCCAGCCCCCTGGCCCCCACCAATTCTTTTGGGTTGGTAACGTTAGTATTGTTTTGTATTGCCTCTCTACCCTTCATAAATATTTTCCACTTATATTTCCAAAGCCTTGCTTTTCCATGGTCACTACTTGAGTCGAAGCTCATACCATTTATTAAGGCCTGAGTCGTATCCCCGCCCCAGTCCTTCTGTTGAAGCCCTCAAAGTGACTGTATTTAGAGAAAGGGCCTTTAAAAGAAGTGACGAAAGTAAAGTCAAGGTGGGGCCTGTGTCCGAAAGAACTGGTGTTCTTAGAAGAAGACGAAGAGACACCAGGAACCTCTCTCTCTTTCCCTGCACATCTGGAGGAAAAACCATGTGAGGACCCAATGAGATGGGGGCTGTTTGAAAGACAGGAAAAGACCCCTCAAAGGAAACCAACCTTTCTGGCACCTTGATTTCAGATTTCAAGCCTCTAGAACTTGGAGAGAGTAAATTTCAGTTGCGTAGATTTTCTCCCCAGTAGTACAAAATCTATAATAGCAGCCTTGGATCCTGGTCTCCAGTCCATCCTGGTTCTATTTCTTACAGCCTCATGTACCCCTTATACTGAAATCTTTGCCTAGCGCATCAGTGCTGCATAGTAAAGTTTCAGTCCTCTTGCTGGACATTCAAGATCTCAGTCAACCATCCCCGAATCTCTTTTCCGGCATCTTTTCTGTCTGCTTCCCAGTCTAAACTCCATGTTCCTGTCCCTTCCCAGTCCCCCAAATATGCCCACTCCTTCCATGGCCCTGTTGGAGTTTCCTCCAGTTTCCACGCTGACCGTCCTTCTCCATCTGTCCTTTTAGCACATCTGGAGGTTTACTTCTTCGTCCTGCCTTCCCACTGTCTCCACGCTGCCCTGGCGGCTCCTGTGGGTTCTACTTGGAGCAACACTGAACGCTTGCGTTATCAGTGTTTCATGTTCTCTGTCTGGATAGACACCTAGACTACTGCCTTCAGCTCTATCCCCCGTGCTCAACACCCATGTTGTAGATAGAATCAACACTCGTGAGTGGATGGGTCATTGCCAACAAACAGCAGTTGTGTGACTTCCACAGATGGGTTGGGCCTTGGGTCGAGCTGTGTGTGGACTAGAAGAGTAAAAGGCCCAAGGCAAACTGAATGGAAACCGAAGCTGAGGTGTCTTGGGCATGTGTCACTTGGAGACTGGATTCCGCCCATCTAATGACATGTCTAATGGCTGGTGGGAGACATGGCTCATGTATTGGTACGAGTACCACCCCTCCTATTCCACCTGTATGTCCTGGTTTCCTTCTGCTGTAGCCACTGTAAGGTAGAGTCAGAACTTGGCAGACATTGAACAACTAGAGCCAATGATCGAGGCCACTGGGCCCCGGATCTCCAGTGGATAACAGTCTTCCCCACAGGCCTACTATCAGACTATATATACCTGCAGGGTCCACCCTGAGGCAGACAAAAAGTGACTTTACCTCTGTGTGTCTATAAGTCTGTGTTCTTTGTGGAGAGGCCCCTTCATTTAGAGGAAAAGACCCGCTCCAAATTCCCCCTCCTGAACTGGAAAGTCTGTCCTTCATGAGGTTATATA
Source organism: Mustela putorius furo (assembly GCF_011764305.1). Taxonomy (NCBI): domain Eukaryota; kingdom Metazoa; phylum Chordata; class Mammalia; order Carnivora; family Mustelidae; genus Mustela; species Mustela putorius. Next base: position 4,229,341 of record NW_025421496.1, on the reverse strand, counting down.
TTAACACTGAAATGCCAGGAGCACGCCAACTTTTGTAAAAGCATGTTGCTTGCCAAACACTGTGAGAGGTAGAAAGCAAATCAAGTGTGGGGTTTCCCAAATTACAGTCACTTAGCATAGGGAATGAAAATAAAAAAATTCATTTTTAGGGATTTTCTGGTAAGGACCGGAAAACCTGCTGGACAAATTTTCAGAGCTGTAACGCTTGTGAACATGCACAAAAAAATTTTTTTTGTTTTGTTTTTTTAAACCAGAAGTGGTGCTTTGATGTACTGCTAAGGTCCTTTTCGGTGATGCCCGTGGGAATTCAGTATATGAGAAATCCACACCAGATGGAATGAGAAGCCATTTCATCTGTCATCAATCCTTCTGGACGATTCGAGTGGAAGGGACCGTTCCTAAAGGGTTGAAATCTCGGCAGCAGGTGTTGAGTGTTGCTTGTGCGTGGGTGGGTCATCATGGGGACCCCTGCTCGAGCCATTCTGTAGCACTGACACCCAAGAAACCAGGGGGCTGGAAGACTATTCAGGTGTGTGTGTTCGTGTTCAGTAGAGGAAGACCTAATATAAAAGCATTCATCTTTGTTGTCCCTCCTGGTTTAATTTGCAGAGTGGCACACGTGCCATGTTTGAGGGAACCTCTGTGGCCGCTCACTCCCCTTCTGCAGCCTTCTGGAGCTGGCTTAAGTGCTTCCTTGAGCCCCTCCCATAGAGCTGCAGGCCAGGCCTTGGAACCCTCCTGATTCACAGCCCGTCAGAAGCTCCCAGTCTGGGGCGTGTTAACCTCCCTCGGGATGAGGACTGTCACTTGCCAGGGCAAAAAGAGTATCTTGTAGCTGCAGGCTCTTCCTGCCTTGCAAGCAGCAGAAGGATGTCCTCCCTGACTCAGGGACCTGGGGAAACTGAGGAGAAGCCAGCTCTCTGCTCTCCTGGTGGGGGTGGTGAGAATCGGGGGGAGGGCCAGGCGGGCACAACCACGGGGCCGGGACATGTTGCTCTTGGCATCCCCCACTCCGTTTCCCCGATTTTGGCAAGGCCCCGTGTGGAAAAGGGAAGAAAAGTGTCAGTGAGCATAACGTGGCCCTCTGCTGACTTCTCCGTCACCGATTTAAGGAAGAGGAGATTCTGAAAACCTGCATCCATCCAAAGCAAAGAGAGACTGTCACGTCTGTCTGGACCAGAATTTCTTAGCTGCGGCACTGGTGACAATTGGGGTCTGATGGCTCTCTGTCGCAGGGGGCCATCCTGTGCATCCTGTGGCAGCATCCCTGTCCTCTGTCTGGCAGATGCATGGCACCTCGAGAGTGGCGACCACCAGAAAAGTCTCCTGACATCGTCCAAGTTCCCTGAGGGGGACACAGTTGGTCTGGTCGCAAGCTCCCGCCAGTCTTAGCAGGGACATAGGTGAAGTCAGGTTTTGTTTTTGTTTTTGTTTTGTTTTGTTTTGTTTTTTTACTCTCTGTCCTCTCTAGCTAATGATCGCCATGGAATTAAGACTAATAGTGGCTTCTCCTTGGTACCCAGGATAGCAGAACATGCAGCGATCTGCCTTGAGAGAACAATTTTCTTGTGTTTTACCTGCTAAGTTCTTTGTGCTGCCTGGATTCCGGGCACCCCAACAAATTAGCTTGCCGAAAAGGCTCAGGAACCCAAAACAAGGCGCTCCTTGATTGCCGGGGAGGGGGCATGTTGTCTTTCCCTTCGCTCTCCTGGATCCGTGCAATAATTAGCCAAAGTAAAATGAATATTAGCTCATGCTTAATTGCCTTTACAGCGTACTCGCCGGCACTGACCCAGTAGTGCTAAACCAATTATTTTTTGAACTCTATGGCTTTAAATAATCCTTTGCTCTAAAATTCCCTGTACCCCTCAGCTACTTAACCACAGGCCCCTCTGCCCTAAATCCTTTTCTTATACTTTGTAGCTTTTTAAGCAAGGCCCCTCTTTAAGAAGACATAATCCCTTCTCTGTAGAAAACATGAAAGACCTTGAACAAATCAAGATTTCTCCATGGAGAATTCAGCTAATCCTGTGCTTAGCTCCTAACAAGGAAATCCATCTCTCCACCAAGCACGCCATTACCCGGACTAATGCCTGACTTGAATAACAAGCAAATTATTGTGCTTTTAATTGTACCCTGCTCGGTCACAAAGCACATCTGAGAGAGGAATGTGCCGAGCTTCTCCAGGAGAAACAGGTCATGCTTCTAATCCTCCTTTTCTGTCGCCTTCCCCTCCCCCATTCCAATCCTTTCTCTTTCCAGCAGCGGCAGAGGGGGGTGGGGGTGGGGGGAAGACAGCTAAATTAGGTTTAAAATGGAAGAGTCTAAAGGACGAAAAAAGGTGGTAAATACTGATTTGGGAAAGGATGAATTATCCACAGACTCTGCAGTGTGGCTCATTGGAAGGCAATCAATTGGTGTTATCACAACCCGATTACTGAGGCACTCTTTGTTCCCGCAAGCCGGGCTTCTTCAGCCCTATTGACATTTCGGGTTGGATAATTCTGGTGGGGAGCTGCCTTGTGCAAGGTAGGGTTTTTAGCAGTCCCTGAGTTTTGACAAACTGAGATGTCCTGAGACATGACCAAATGTCTCCTGGGGGCAAAACTCTCTCTCCCCAACCCCCACTTGAGAACCACTACCTCGAAGACTTCCATGTTGAAATTTATTTGCACTCTCTGGCCTCTTCCTCAGGGACACAAACCCCAAGAAAGTCATGGTTCCCGGAGTAAAATGGGGGAACAAATACGATCTTTATATAGAGTAGAAAGAATGGGCAGGAAGAAAGCATGGACTCATGTGTTGCCAGGGGTCGGAGAGTGGGAACAGCCCTCCACACCAAGATCAGAAAAAGTCCGAGGACTGTGTTGTTTCCAGCTTCCATTCTGCAGTGGCAATGCCTCTGGTGAGCAAGCTTCTTTGAATGCCTTGTGCAGTTCAGAACTGGGCTTGATGTGGGGGAGAGGAGGCGTGACAGAGAAGGGGCAGAGAGGAAAGAACCTGTTGTCCGAAGGTGCTGATGCTCTCTGCTCTCTGTGCTTAGGACACAAGAGAATGACCCAGATTCAGGGATACCCATTGTGGAAGCAGTGACAATCCCCTTTTGGACCAGGAAATCTCGACCAAAGAGAACTACTCGTAAGAGAAACATAATGCAAGCATTGAGTTGCGTTTTCATTACAGCCACTGACGCAACCATTTCCTAGCTCCTGGAGAGGCAAAGAGTCCTTCCTATTTTTAGTAACTCCGAAGAAGCATTATTGCTGGTCCTCACCGGCCAGAAGCAAAAGCTGGGAGGGATTGCACTGCAGTGAGCCCCGGTCTCCAGTAGATGGCGGTGGACATCTTCCTCAGAAGCCGGGCCAGGCGGCAGCTCGCCAACCCTCCGTGGCCTAAGCAAGACAAGTACCACTCGTCTTTCGGAGACAGCCGTCTCCTCTCATTGTTGGCACAAACAGCCCCAAACAATTGTACTGACCACACAGCTCCAAGCCACATTCCAGGGCGCTGCCGTCTGCTCAGGAGTGAATGCTGGGAAAATGAACCAAGCTGCTAATTTGCTTGATTGGGGGGAAAAGAATGAGGTCTTCAGGAACAATGGGTGTAATTTATTTTTCCAACAAGAATAGGGGCGATGCCATTTCATACCCCCACTCCCGACTGCTACCATAAATGAAAGCAATCACCTAATTAGTCCTGAATTACTAACTGGCTCGGTAAAGGATCTGCTAAAAAAAATCAAGCTGAAGTGAGGACTCTGGAAAAAGATGGGATTTCCTTGAAAGGATGGGGGAAGGGCAGGGGGGCGGGAGGGGGCGGGGCCGTGAAGGCCTAAAGTCCATTGTGAGCCCCCCCCTCCCCAGGCCCTATAGTCTGGGGGCTGTGCTGGCTCTGACCCTGGGAGAAAAAGTCTCAGTGATTTCACCAGGCCATTCATTTTGTGCAGGCGAATGACTTTCTAAACCGTGGAAAAGGAATCCATTGGAGAAGACCTATCTGTGCGTTCCTTTAAAAATGTTACAGATGTAGATGAATTGGCTTGGGAAGGAGAAAAACCCTCCTGCTGGGGCCTGGCCACAGGGCTGATGGGGCTGGACAGGCGGACCCCACGGGGAGGTTCTGGAATGCCCTCTTCCCTGACAGACAATCAGGGCAATGACAGGCAAATCTGAAACCAGGTTTGGAGTTAAATCCTTAAGAAATGCCCCCAAAGGAAGAATGTTATGTTCTAAATGCCTGCTTTCAGAGTTTGGTTTTCACATGTGTCTTTATCAAGCACCTCTCCCTCACCCGAACCACGGGATGAGACACTCCCCGTGAGAACAGCAAAATAAGAGAGTAGGTAACGGCCGAAATCCTGCACTTGAAGCCTCCACAAATGGAAGTCACTAATTTATTTGTTCAGAGATGACTTCTTGTTTTTTAGTTAGATATGGCTTTAATTGAAATACTTTACTAATGCGATTTATCACAACTGTAAACTGTCAGTTTCCACAGCTGTTGCTTTTTTAGAGCAATCTGGCAAATGTGTGTGGGTAAAAACACAGACTTGGAAGGTTGAGGAAGAGCCGGCTCAGGCTTTCTTTCTCTCACTTAGCTGGCCCACAGGCCCCTCACCCCCGTCAAAAACATATGCTCCTCTTCCTTCGAGACACCCACTTTGATTCTCGCGTGCATCTGTTGTTCTTGGCTGTTAAACAGCCATTCTCTCTCTCCTGGGAGAAGCCCCTCAATTTCTTTTGGGGGAGCTGCCCGGATCTCAATTAATGGGGCTTAGAGGAAATTGGTCCCACTCTCCTCTGGTGCGATGGGGTGGGAGGTACAACCCAGCTGTGGCCAGAAGTCTTCTGTTGTACCTCTCTTGGCCCCAGTGGTCAGCTCTTAAGGGTATCCGAATTAAGACAACAAAACCGGGGACACCTGGGTGGCTCGTGGGTTAAGCCACTGCCTTCGGCTCAGGTCATGATCTCAGGGTCCTGGGATCGAGTCCTGCATCTCTGCTCGGCGGGGAGCCTGCTTTCCTCTCTCTCTCTCTCTCTCTTTGCCTGCCTCTCCGTCTACTTGTGATCTCTCTCTATCAAATAAATAAAATCTTTAAAAACAAAAAAAACAACAAAACCGGACCCCTGCTAAGTCGTGAACTTCAGATAAACAATTACGATTTTTTAAAATATAAGTACGTCTCCAATGTTGTGTGGAATATACGTAAAGCTTGAAAAAAAGAATTCAGCTGAATTCTGAATTTCACGTGTAAAGAGGCATCCTGTGTTTTATCTGGCCAAGACTGCTGGTTCTAAGGAGAATGTTCAACCAAAGCAGGATGGATAAGAATCAGCCTGGGACTTTTGCTTTGCAGAAAAGAATACTTGAGCAGAACAAAACGGTTGGTGGCTGGTAGACTGGTAGGGTATAGGTTTGCAGGGACTGGCGACCATCTTTGCTGGCGTGTGGGGACAGCTGAGTGAACTGGGAGCCAACACCACAGAGCAGACCTGTTTCACTGCATCGGGTGGATCCAGCTGTTCCTGAAGCTGACCTTGTGTTTGGTGGGAGTCAGGGTGCTGATGGCCAGGCAGGATTGTGATTTTTCTACCTCTTGAGCCAAGGAGGCAGAGACAGCAGTGCCGGCATGAGCCCACTGGGCATGGCTTCTCCTCAGTTGCAGGAGTGGTAAAAGGATATTGCACAACAAGAATAACTGATGTCTCCTGCACACCCACATGGTTTCCTAATTGTTTTGCTGCCTGTGAGCTCTCTCTGCTCCTGCCTTCACTCTTCAAGCCATCATGGCTGGATACAGGGTCCGATTCAGTTGGATGTAGACTGGAAACTTGAACTTCAAATTTGTCTCTGCTTGGTCTTGAGTGGTCTTAGAGTCATTGCAGCTCTACGAAGCTGAGTGTCTTGCCCTGAAAACTAAAGACAGAGCTTACCTTCATTCATTCTGGCTGGTGTACCGGAATACCACACACTAGGAGGCTTATAAACAACAATGATTTATCTCTCACCCTCCCGGAGGCTAGAAGTCCAAGTCCAAGTCCAAGTCCAAGCAGATGGGGTGTCTGGGGGGGTGGTCTGCTTCCTGGTTCATTGCTGACCTTTTTGCGGTGTTCTCACCTGCTGAAGGGAAAGGGAAGGAAGGGGCTCTAAACCCATTTGTGAGAGCTCAAGTCCTAATCCCCTCTCAGAGGTCCCACCTCCAAATACCATCACTGTGGGAGTTGGGGTTCCTTCCATATAGGAACTGAGGAGATGGGGGTCGGGGACACAAACATCCAGCCACAGCAGAAGCAATTTCCCCATAGGACCGGGGCCAGGATTCCATGAGGTCAAGTACACAGCACCTGTCACGGGGCCTGGTGTGGAGTAGGTGCCCCAGAGTGGTCCCCCGCTTCTCTTTCCCTTTCTGAGGGCTAGAATATTCTTCTCTCCTATGTAACTTACAAAGAACGATAATCAAAGCCTGCAGACAAGCATTGCCAGTCCTAGAGCTGTGCCCATGATCACCGCACATCAGGTGCTTGTATGCACCTGGCGGTTTACAGGCATTTTCACCACTTCTCACTTCTTGTTGGGGCACAAAGTCTCCCCTCCCTTGATTTTAGTGTTTGGTGTATTGTACTTTCAGGACAAGGGCTTTGATTTATTTTATATGTGATGCGAAGTGTGGCGCCTGGGTGGCTCAGTTGATTGCGTGTCTGACTCTTGATTTCAGCTCAGGTCATGATCTCAGGGTTGTGAGATGGAGTCCTGCGTCAGGCACGTGCTTAGCTTGGAGTCTGCTTGAGGTTCTTTCCCTGCCCCCCACCCCGCTTGTATGCATGTGCGTATTGTGCTCTCTCTCTAAAATAAGGCCTTTTTTTTTTTTTTTAAGTGAAGCATTTGAAACTTGGTTGCTATCTCCCCTTATCTCAGTGGCATTTATCTTTTTAAATTAGGTATTTAAGGTTAACTATCTTCTGTTAAGATTGGTCTATTTAACTGAAATGAAAAAAGTGAGGGTCACTGCACATTTGACAATGATAACACTGTAGTCCACTTGGAATTTTCTGGAACTTAAAGGGGTAGCTTTGGGACATCTCCAGGAAGAGGACAGATTTGGAATTTGCTTTTTAGAGTTGGAGGAATCCTTGAGATCAGCTCTCTCTATTTCTTTCTTTCTTTCTTTCTTTCTTTTTTTTTTTTTTTACAGGCTGTCTGATGGGTAAAGTGAGGAGATTCCAGAAACTTCTAGGGTTGGGGGAGGAATCTTCCCCCAGTAAGCCAAGGGCAGGACTGGAATCCAGGCCTCCTGACTCACAGGTCCTGACTGCCAGAGGCTTGGTGAGCCCAGAAGCACACACATCCCTGGGAGAACATTTTCAAGAGATTTCCGTTGGTCAGGTTGCTTTGTTTTGAAAGGCTGCTCTGTTAAATCCAGATGGGAATGTGTCTCCAGTGAGGAGGAAGGTCTTGGAAGATGCTGAAGGTCCTTGGGGGGGTCTCCAGGAACAAGCAGCAGGGACCTTAAGTGCGGAGATGGCAGAGATGAACTCGAGACAGATGTTCACCAGGGATATTTGTCTCCTCCTGCTGTGAAATAACAGAGCTACAGATCCTCGTGGAATTAAGAGCCAAGACAGTCACCTTTTAGAGGACTTTGGATGGCACTGCTATCCCCCAGTCTGTTTTGTAGTCCCTTCTCCTCTGCTCCCCGTTGTTTTATTTTGATAGAAGCATTCATCAAAGAGATCTCTTTTCCCTCCGTCGCCTCCCCACTTCTTCCTTTGTTTGGCTCAGAATGGGAAGGGGAGAACCACTTTCTTGGGCAAGCACAGAGGCCCCTCAAGGTCAGTGCTAAATCTCCGTTTTAGCTGTGGGTTTGGACAAGTTTCTTAATCCAAGCCTTTATTTCCTCTTCTCTAAGATGGACAGAATCCTGTCTCCTTTTGAGAACGCTTATAAACGGGATTAAATCCATAAATGTAGGAGGTTTAATATATTCGCTGGTATATGATAGGAAATAGTGATTCCATTGTCTTCATGGGTCTCAGGAAGGCTGGGGAGAGGGGTAGCATGAGAATTGCTAATGTGGACAGACATTTAGACGCAAATAATAGTGTTGGCTGCTGTTAGAACGATTGCTACATGTTGGACACTCCCCTGAAAGCCTTAGACTTAATTTAATGAAACCTCACAGCAACCCTATAAAGTAGGCATTATCTCCTTTTTTTACAGGTGGGAATACTAAGGTTCAGAACAGTTAAGTTATTGGGCCAGAGCCACACAGCTTGTGGTGCAGAAGCTGTATTCAGACCTTAGAGGCAGATGAGGGGTCAGAAAGCAAGGAAAGCAGGGTCACTGGGAAGAAAGGTGTGTGTCCAGTCTTTGGATGGAGTTTTTACTTCAGTCTGATTTGAATCTTGTTAAGCGAGCTGGAGTCAGCTACAGGTGTGTGACTTTTAGAGGCTACAAGAGGACCCTCTCCAGCACCCCCATAGACCTATAGCCCCATTTTGAAGCTTTTGAGATCAATCTCTTCTTACTATTTCCCAAAGCCTTCATTCTATGCATTCAGTGCTTAAATGGCAAAGCCCCTCTCCCGCCAGCCAGTTGGAGAACATATTTCTTTAAATCCTCCCTTGAGGTGGGTGGAAGGTTAGAATCGCAAATTCAGTGGGAACTTCCTCAGACCAGCTCAAACGGTGATCCTGGTAAACAAAGGACAGACCTTCTTCCTTGTGTAACTGACTGGATCCTTCGCCAGCCTCAGATGTAGTCAGATCGTGCTCAGCACTCCAGTCTCACTGGTGAGATTGCTTCATCTCCCCCTAAATCAGCCGGAGTTGAGTGTGCCTGTAGGCATGGGTCTAGGAGTTGACTTGGTCCAGTTGAGTGGGTCCTGACTCCACACCCTAGGCAGAGAGAATGAAATGGGTAGATCTGTTGGGGCCCCCAGCAGTCTCAGGATCTTGGTCTCTGATGTTCTTTCTATGATCTGTTCCTCTTGTCCAACCTAGACCCCTCTGTCTCATCCATGATGCCTATACAGTCAAGGTTCCTGGTCTGGCCTCAGGGACTTCAAGGCTGCAGCTTTCTTTGGCTGATATCCATGGGGCAGAGTTTAGAGAACCATTGTGACAGAACCAGCCCTTTCCTTGAATCTTCTGGCCCTGGAGTGGAGCTTGGGTCTGATCTTGGCTTTAGTTTCTTCATGGTGGGCTTCTTCGAAGTCTTCCGTGCTCTTTCTTGCTAGATACCTGGAGTTTTCAGTCAAGTTACATGTCAGAATCCAACAAATCAGGGCCTTCCTTCTGCCCACTCAGAAAACTCTTTGGTCCTTCTGGTAGACACCAGTATTGCCTACATGTGCGAATATAATCAACAGAAAGAAATCTCCTTCTTTACCATATGTTTGTCAGGCTTGGTCTTGTGACTTTGCAGGCTTGATCTTGTGCTTTGGCCGATGAAATGTGAGTAGACATGCCACATGCGCCACTTTTAAGAGCATGTGCAGAGATCTGCATGCTTGCTTTTCCTTTGCCTTCTTGAGGACGGAAGCCTGTGTCAGGCTGTGTTTCTGTCAGGCTGGGCCCAGAAGACAACAACAAACAGAGCCATCTTGCTGACCCAAGATGTTGATGTCACATGGCACCAATAGAAACTTTGTTGTTTTTTTAAGCCATGGGGAAATTCTGGTAGCTGTTTTTTGCAGCCTAGTGTTGCTGGTTCTGACTGTAATTGTACAGAGGGGCTAGCCTTCCAGCTCTTGCTGTGTCCTACTACATAATGCATACTTAGTTTTTACATTTGTGTTGTTAGGAAGGGCACCTCAAGCATTCAGAAAAGGCCTGTCTGAAGGCAACTCTGGGTCTACTTAGAAGCTTCTGTTCTTAACCAACTTAGATCTACTTTACCACCTCCCTCTCCTTGTGACCGAGTGAGAAACGATGTAATGTAAGGACTTTAGAATAGACTATAGCTGGGCTAAATCTTAAAATTGACCGAGTGGCTTAATTCACTTACTGCAATGAGAGTCCTTTCCTTTTATGAAGATCAGTGTATTCATCCAATGACTCCTGAAAGGTAATTATCACTGGGTTGTGTGGACTTATTCCTATTGCCTTTTGCTAGAGGAAGAGCACTGTCCCCTTTGTGAACTAATTTAATCTGCTCAGCAATAAAGGGCGTTAGATCTCATTTTATATTCCTACCCATTTTACTGAAAAGATTCAGAGCTACGGGTTGGCAGACTCTAGTCTGTGGGCCAAATCTATCTCACCACCTGTTGTTGTTTTTTTTTTAATTGCTTTTTTCATTATTTATTTCATTTTATTTTTTCAAGATTTAGTCATTTGACAGAGATACAGATGGAGAGGGAACACAAGCAGGGGAAGTGGGAGAGGGAGAAGGAGGCTTCCCCCTGAGCAAGGAGCCTGCTGAGGGGCTCTATCCCAGAACCTTGGGATCACGACCTGAGCTGAAGGCAGATACTTAATGACTGAACTACTGAAGCACCCCTCAAATTGTTTTTATGCAGACTCAGCCACGCTAATCTTTGATGTATTGTCAATGATTGCTTTTGTGCTCTGAGGGCAGAATTGAGTATTGATAACAAGCCCTGTGGTCTCCAAACCTCAACTAACTACTGTCTAGTCCTTTAAGAAAATGCGCGACTCCTGTTGGAGAGCAAAGAGGGATAAATATCTTGTCTAAGGTCATGGAAAAGCCCTGAGGAGCAATGTATTGTGTTCTAATTTTACATTTGTGGGGAGTGGTTTGTTCATTTCATCCCCCATCACCTGCCTTATTTCAAGTATCGTCAAGGAGAGGGAGGCTCTCTTCCCAGCCAGATCCCAATGAAGAAGCAGACTTCCAGTAAAACTTCACCATAAAAATACAAGTGAGCTACGGTATTGTCAAGGCATGGGCACGCCGAAGCTCCAGGGAATGTGGGGAAATGTAAATAAAGAACATGTATCCCATCCTTTAGGTGTCTTAGCTGTAAGCGGTAACTTTTGAGAGTCTACAACACAGGTTGACAAGGTTTTGTGATTTTTTTTTTTCCAATTGTGGGGTTTTAGTTTTCTGTCTTTTACTCTGGGGTGGAATTAGCCCCATGTCATGGAAAAAAAAAAAAAAATGGAACTCTTCTGTAGAACTTGCCCAAACCTCATTTCTCAAGAACCTCAAGGTCATTGCAAAATTAGAGATTTTAAGCTTTCCGAATACCTACAATGAAACCGCGTGTATTTACACTTGAAGGCTAAGACCTCAAGCCTCTGAAAGTACCTTGAAAGCGACACATGTGTCCCCGATCTGCTTGAATTTCTTTCCAGAAGCATACTGGGGGACTTAATTCGAGCCTATTTTATAGGTCCTCGCACAGGCAGAGATGGCTTTATTTCATTGCATAAATAACAAAGATCTTTTGTACATTCTTTTATTTCCCCCTCTGAGCAACCAGAATCGTGGCAGATCTGAGATTTGTGCACATCTCTTTGAAATAAATGTGTACCGAAGATGGCGGAATGATAGGGACTAACTTTTATGGACCGCTCTCATTAAAACTCACCTTCAGAAAACATCCCTGCTCCTTCCTTATAATCAAATGACAACTCATAACCACCTAACCATTTTTTAATATTCTCCAGACTCCACTGAACTAGGCTGAAGCTCAGACAGTGTCTCGCTAGTCAGGAGAGAGTGTCTACCGTCCTATTTAAAAGCAGTTACTGGGATAGGTTTTTACAGGCAGTGGGCTAGGACAATTCAGAAACAATTGCTTATGTGATAGTTGGAGGATTTGTCCCTGTCAAACAGTTAATATTGCTTTAATACATGAAGTAGGCTGTATAAGACAGCAATAATGAAAAATGTCAGGAAAGACAATATCAATTGTTATTCAACATCCACATTAAAGATTACTTTTTTGTCAGTAGCTTTCAGAAAATGTATTTTCCATCAGATCTGATTGCGTTCGTCTTTGAAGAGCCCCATCCTCCCGGTAGATTTAATGTGACATCTAGGCACTTTTTAGTCCCTGGGCCTCTGAGGCGATTCAGAGAGGCACAACAAGCCATCACAGGTTTATCCTCAAAGGCCGACACTGTCTGTCTGATTTATTGTAACTTTAAGAATCATCTCCAGCAAAGCATGAGCCTTGCTACCCATCCAGAGCGTCAGACTTTTATCAATTCATTTGTATGCAGCCGGGTACCTCTTGGAACCAAGAGCCCTATAGCCACTCATGGAAAATGCATTACCTGCGACTAATCCTTTTTATCTTTAAAGTCTGTATTTTTTATGTATAAGTCATTTTGGGTTATCATAAAATATACATAATTCTCCCTCCCCTCCCCCTCTCCCCCAAAAAAAGACAAAATGGGAAAGGAATATATAATAAGTTCGGAGCGTGTGGTGTTCTTATCAGCAATGATTCTAAATAAACAGCTCTCTTTATGTAAACACCAAGGGATATAAAGCTGTGATTACTTTCAATGGGAAATAGGAATGCTTCCATTTTTTTTTTTCCCTTTTAGGTTTCAAAGTGAAACAGTGAGATTAATCATTGAAAACACGCTTGTGTGTGCTGCTGTCTTCCGGCATGTTCTTTGGGTGGTGGGCGGTGGTGTTGGAGTGAGCGGGAACCGGGTGGAGGCTAATGGGTGTGTGTTCCATTTCATGGGTTTCCCAAATTGCTTTACACTAAAAACATTTTCCAAGCCATTTGTGAATGGCCTTAATTAAGAGGACTGGAAATGTGTCTCCTGGAAGGATCAAAGTACATCTCCTTCATTAGTCCTAACCCAGTGAGGTTCAGTGGGTAGTGAGGCCCCTGTCCCCAGTGTTACACCTGCTATTTGCTGTCTTCCGTTGTTCTGTAATTGTTTCAGATAATTAAACTCTGCTCCGGTCTGAATCTTCACAAGCATAGGAAACTTCATTCTACTTCAAGAAAAATACAAGTGCCCACAGAGTTCACTGTCTGGAGTAGGGGTTGACAAACTATGGCCCGTGGGTCAGATCCTGCTGTGGCCTGTTTTTGTCAATAAAGATTTATTGGAACCACAGCCATGTTCATTTGCTGATGAATTATCTATGGCTGCTTTCACACCGCACAGGCAGACAGACTGTATTGCCCATAAAGCCCCAAATACTAACTATCAGGACGTTGAGTGAAAAATTTGTTGATCCTTGTCTTGGACCCATACCTGCAATTTTAAATTAACTTAGTAAATTTGTTAAGTTAATCTAAGATTTATGTGGCCTGTGAGGGAAAAGTGCTTTTGGGGGGATAGAGAAGCAGTCTTGAAGGATATACTACAAACACAAACTCAGGACAAAAACTACTGTGACTATGGATGAAGGTTGAAAGGAATGTTTTTATTCTTAGGATTTTTTATGAAACACTATTTTCAGAATCTGCCTGGTTTGGGGAGATGCAGTCTCTCTCTGGGCTATACCCTGCTTCAGTCTTGTGCAATGGAACCATAGTTTCTAGGACATCAAAAGATTGTACACAATCACAGGATATTTACTATATTTTTACTTTTTATAAACTCGGTGTCTGGCCATACTCATATATTACCTCCATTGCCTTTAATTCTCAGCCAAAGGTGGGTTTCATTGTTCTTGTTTTGTTTTGATTTGATTTTCTTTTATATGTTATTTTAAGTAAAAAGAGACTAAAGGTGTGCCTTGGTGGCTCAGTGGGTTAAAGTCCCTGTCTTCACCTCAGGTCATGATCTCAGCAGGGAGCCTGCTTCCTCCTCTCACTCTGCCTATCTGCCTACTTGTGATCTCTCTCTCTCTGTGTCAAATAAATAGATAGAATCTTTTAAAAAAAGAGAGAGAGAGTAGAAGGGAAAGGCAGAAAGAGAGAGAGAAACTCAAGCAGACTCTGTCCTGAGCCTGACCCAGTGCTAAAATTCAAGACCCTGATATCTGACCTGAGCTGAAACCAAGAGTAGACCCTCAATTGACTGTACCACCCAGATGCCCAGATGGGGTTTCTTTTGTGTTCAAACAGTTGTGGGTCCCCAAGCTTACAGGTAAAGAACAGTGAGGCAGACCAGGAGGTGTGCGCCAATAAGCCACAGCCAAGCTCTGTGGGATTTTCAGGAAAAGGGGCAAGTTTTCTCTGGGGCAGGAATCATTAACATACCTCTCCCCACTGTCAGGACTCTGAAGGACCCATTGGGGTGTGTGTGTGTGTGTGTGCGCGCGCACACACGCATTCTCTAACAGAAACAGAAAGCAAGGGAGCATGATTTTTAGATAAGGAATTTAACTGGAAGATTTGTAGTTACAACATGCTTCCCTCCCTAATTTCCACATGCAGCTTATCTTTTGGGAAAGAATCTCCAGGATCTTGTTGAACTTGCTTAAAAACCATGGGCTGAGTCTGCTAGTGTCTTGTTTTCCATAAGAAAGACAAAAAAAAAAAATCACTTCAAAATAATGTCAGAAGATGTTAAGATTTTATGAGTGTTTTCCATAACCCTCCCATGCATCCCTTTGGCAATGAAAAAAAATCAGATTTATTCTCATAGTTGTTGCTGACACACGAGCAATTGTATAAACTCCTGTTTACATACAGAGTCTGAGCTCCCCTGTGTGGCGTAGCAGCCCACCTTTTGGCCCTCGTCTTTGCTATTCCTCCCTCCCTAGTGGCACCATGCTCTCTGATATTTCTTAACCTTGGCATTTCTGTCCAAGGAAATTCCTCCTTTCCTGCCTCCAGGCCTCATTCATCAACTCCAGCTCGTCTTTCATGACCCAGTACAATGGTCTCTTCTTCCCCATCCTTACCCTCAGCCTCACTGAAGTTGCCCATAGCACGTGGATACACTCTGTTATTGTGTTTCCTGAATCTTGGAGCCACGTTATTTACATGAGATACTTGAGGGTAGGGACTGAGGCTTAACGGACCTCTGTATCTTCAGTACTTTGGACAGTGATTTGCTTCGGCAGGTGCTCAATAAATGTGTTTTGAAAAAATAAATACAGGACTTTACATTTTAAAGCAGAAAGAAACCTTCGAGAACATCAGTCTAAGCTCTTGATTTTGTAGCTGGAGTCTGAGGTCTAGAGAAACGAGGGATCGTTTAAATGATGTACTTCCTTTGGATTCTTCCAAGGCTTCAGCCATTGCCTCACACTGTGTTTCGGGCTGTTGGGGCTGGCGTATGCAGAGCTGGCTACACGGGATGTGAAGAGGAAGGGAAAGGTCTAGAAAGGTTATTATTTGCCTTCACACCTTCTATTCAAGGAAGCAAAAGACTAAAACAAAACCAAAAACAAAGGCCAACAGCTTTCTGGAGGTAGGACTCGCTGCCTGACTCTAGCCCGAGAGGAATTCAATTTCCATTCTCTGAGGACAGTGAGGACGACACCCCTCAGAGGAGAGGCTGTGAAAAGTCCAAACCCTGTCTCTCTTTCTTTCCTTGCCCTCAACTGCCAGGGTAGGGCGAGGCTCCCCCTGGGAAGCAGATGTCAGGTGTCCATGTTCTCCCTTTTCAGAAAAACCCCCTAGACCTTTGTGCCTTCCCTGGGTTGGCCATTTGGCTCAGAGGAAGAGATGGAGAGCATCCCATCCAGGGCCAAGGAAGAAGAGAATGCAGAGGCGTGGCCAAACAAGCAAAGGGAGAAGAGGGAGTCGCAGGCACACGTGAAAGTGATTCTGCAACGGAGCCATCATTTGCCTTGAGGTTCATGGGAGGGAGAGCTGCGTCTCCACCTAGAATGGTTTTAGAGACTTCCGAAGAAGTGTGATCTCTTGAGTGTGTGCTCTCTCCTCTTCCCCACCAACTCTGTACATGTGTACATGTGACATCATTTTGTCCCTTTGACAGACAGAAGCTTTGAGACTTAAGTTTCTATAGCAGCACATCTAGAACCCTGGGCTGGATGTGCCTTTCTGGCTAAGTTGAGGGCTCACCCAACACTCCAGTCTTAGAGCAGGGTGCTGCAGGAATGAGGCACGGGGTAAGAGCTGAATGAGGAGAGCGGGGGCAGAGGAAGGCAAAGACAGCCGTCCAAGGCAAAAGAGCCGAAGGAAGGTATCACAGAGACACTTCACCTCCCTCTGGTAGCACCTGGCTCAGAGTCTGGCCAGAGTAGCTGGGGCTACTCTCAAAGGCTGATCTTGCGTGGGTGAGGTAGGGCCCAAGCCCGGTTCCTGTAAGAAAACGGGGCACTTGGTGCTGCACATTCCAGTCCCTGCTTTGTCCTAACCAGCTGTGGGTCGTGGGTAGATCCCTTTACCTCTTTGGGCCTCAATTTCCTTAGCTGTGGGCCAAAAAACTTGGGCTGAATGATTTTCTGACTTTCTTTCCAGTTCCGGTAAGTTTAGGATTGCATGACTTTTGCAATGAGTTTTAAAGTATTCTAAATTGGGAGACTTCTTGGGCCATGTTTGGTATTTCATACGAAGTAAAGGTCCTACTCCAGTGTTTGTGCCTGAATGGATAGGTGCCATAATTTATCTGAAAAAAAAAAAAAAAAAAAAAAAAAAAAAGGCAATCAGACTCTCCAGCAAATTTCTGAAGAGCAGATTTTATTTCCCTCGCTATGGATCTTAAATGCTACACTTGTTACATCTGAGTGCTAATTACTAGAGATTAATTAGTCAGCATGAAAGTACTTCTGCAGCAGACCCCCAATTACTCAACTGTACTTGATATGTGTTACCTGCGGGCTCTCTGCAGTGATCCCGGGAGGTGACACTTTCTGGAGGCCACAGGCAAGCCTTTTGACGATTCTCTAGTCACGTTCTCAAAAGAACAGCTGTCAAAGGCATCTGTCCCGAAGATAATTAAATGAAAAACATAGCTAACTCCAAAAATGGAGGTAGTCTGGCCAGCAGTCCCAAGGGGCCAGACTATTTCCTAGTGATTAAAGGTGAGTAACAGGAGAGGATTCTCTTGGGTCTATTTCTGCCTCTGTTAGAGCCCCGTGCCCTGAACCTGGGTGATCCAATCCACTCCTCGTCTTCTGCTTCTATCCAGGCCCATCAGAAGATACCTTCAGTAGGGATATAGTGAGATTTAATCAATTATTATTTAAGGACAGAAAGATACTTGGATGAAAGGCGTGAAGATAAAAGCCCAGTCCAGACGTATTATCACTTCCCTATGCTCTTTCTTCTATTAGGGACCTGGGAATACGGCTGAAGTGTGCTTTGGTGCATTTTGTAAGAGAGAGAAAAAAATAAGCAGGGAAATTATATTTTCAAACCAAGTGCCCATTTTTCCTTGTAACTCGTGCGCACGAGATTGGCTGGCGTCTGCGTCTCATTTATCTCTCTCTATTGGGTTGTCCTCTGTGTCTAATTTTCCCTTATTAATGAATCTCTCCTTTTGTCCTGCACAAATCTAGGAGGGTGACATTTATACAAGGCAATCATTTCCGTGCATTACCAAAAAGATTATTTATTGGTGGTTAGCCAGTGCGAGTAAGCACATCCGTCACCCAAATCTGACCCAGAATGGGCTTCTGTTTTCTTAGCAGAATTATTTGCTGATAAGTTTTTTTCCTGGTCTTTAGGCTTGTGATTTAGAGGGAAAAGACTCACAAATCTCTGAATTTTGAAAAGAAGAGTCCTCTTGACAAGGTGCTTCCCTGCTCTGATGTCCATCTTCCCAGACAAGAGAAACTACCCGGGCCATGTTTCGGGCATAGATGTTTTAAAAGAAAACCAACTGTGTGCCTGTGCAGGTTAAGCATGAGGGTCCCAGGGAGGCTCTTTGTCACCAGTTCTGAAATGACTTTCTGGAATTAAAGCCTTAAATTTGGAGTAGCTTTAATATGGTTGCAGCTCAGGGGTATATAAGTATCTGATGGAGCCGTGACCGTCAGTGTGTACACAAGTGTGTAAGGAGCATACATTGCTTCGTTTTCCTGAAGTTCAGCCTGATTTTTATTACACTGGCATGGCAGAAAGCTTGTCTCAGTCAGTTCTGAGTGCCTCATCCTCACCCCACCACCTCTGCCCAGAATCGTCGCAAAGTCCCACAAGACATCGCAGGGCCCATCTTGTTCTCCCGTCAGCCAGTTCGGGGGCTCTTGGTTCGTGTGCTCCTTCCGTGCCTCCCTGCGGCACGAGCATCTTGGCAAGGCTGCCACATGGCTCAGTCTACCAGAACATTTTGGAAGTTCCCCCTTTTTAAAAATTTTATTTTTGAGTGAGAGAAAGAGAGAAAGTGAGTGTGAGGGAAGAGGAGCAGAGGCAGAGGGGAGGCAGACTTTGCTGAGCGCAGAGCCTGATGAAGGGCTCGATCCCACAACACTGAGATCATAACCTGAGCTGAAATCAAGAGTCAGATGCCCATCTGACTGAGCCACCCACGTGACCAGGGTTCCCCTTTCTTAGATTCCTGAGAAGTAAGGTGCTGGTCCGTTCTGCTTTGGGGTCCTCAAAACCTTTTGGAGCCCTGGAGGTCTCCGTATAGCAATGAGGGATCAGAACACTTCTCTCTAGGACCCAAATCTTCCCATTCTGATCCACTCTCTTCAAAGCCAGGGAAAGGATTTGGACTTCAAATTCTGTTTCTTAGTAATATTTTGACTATGCCCCAGGTCTTCTCCAATTCCCTGAAAACTCAAGCTTTTTTGGTTTTTGTCTTTTGGGAAAGTGGGGCCAGAAAGATATTAGTAAGCTCTTTTTGCTTTGTAGGTGTCACACCTTCTAAAACAATAAATGTTGACTGGACTCATGGGAGGGAGAGAGGGAAGAAGAAAGTAGTTAACATCTTAAAACCATAATTCTTCCAGTTTTCAAAAATAATGGACTTTGAGGGCCAGATTGTGGGATTTGTAGTCTGGTCCAAGAGTAGTGGGATGGCATGGGAGATTTTTGAATAGAGCATGATGGGATAGAATTTGGAAATGAGGAAGTTGTGAGTTTGGAGCAATAGGGAATTCATTTTATTTTATTTTATTTTATTTTTTTAAAGATTTTGTTTATTTACTTGAGAGAGAGACAGTGAGAGAGAGCATGAACGAAGAGAAGGTCAGAGAGAGAAGCAGACTCCCCGTGGAGCTGGGAGTCCGATGTGGGACTCGATTCCGGGATTCCAGGATCATGACCTGAGCCGGAGGCAGTCGTCCAACCAACTGAGCCACCCAGGCGTCCCAGGAAATTCATTTTAGAGGGCTATTATGAAAGACCAGGTGAGAGATGATAGAACTTTGGATTATTAAATGCCATTGATTTCACAATGCATCACTCTGATCTTTTAATCACAATAATCACTTTCATCTTAGGGTCAAAAAGTAAACATAGACCTCATTTAGAGGTTGTATCTGCATTTGGGAAGTAAAGTGTGCATTATTGGGAAGCCAGTGCATCTTAAACTTTAGGACCCTTCACTTGCATGGGCTCCTTCCAGGACCCCACTATATCTAATTTTGTACCCATAATATTGTATATTTTATAACAAACTATTTTTAGGTTGTATAAGCCTCAGGACCCACTTAGGTCCATTCCTGGCAATACGTGGAAGTCTATTCTAGAATAGAGTTTAACAGATGTGTATTAATTATCTACCCTGTTGTTGGTATTTGACAAACACAAAGATGACCCAATACAGTCAATGCTATTAAGACTGCAAGGACAACAGCAGGAAAGTAAAGAAAGGCATTTCTTGGGGGAAATCTTTAGGACTTGGAAGCATATTGGAGGCAACAGGGCCCAAGGAGTACAAGTGAAGCTAGTCATCCGAACCCCTGAGAAGGAGAGAAGTCAGACCATAGAGAGAGACAGAAGGCAGTGGGAGATAAATAGGAGGTTGGGGGTTGCTTGAGGAAAGGTGATGTATTAATTTGGACATACCAAATCATCGCTTGGCATGCCTCTCAAACATGGAAATGTATGTCTATGGTTCTAAGGACCAGTTGAGGGTAAAGATAGGTATCTGGGGGTCACTAGAGGTAATAACTGAAGCCATGAACACGGTTGAGTTTCTAGGAAAGGGATTGCAGAGAGGATGAAGAAGAAGGCAGGAAGATCAAGGTGAGGTGTGACCACTAGAATCTGACCCTGATGAGGACAGGAGACCTATGACACACACTTTCATCCAGCTGCCAGAGCGGCTGTAGCAAAGAAGGATGGCCAGGAAGAAGGTAGCAACTAACTGTAAAAAGGAAACAGGGATGGTAGGATGAGTGGGTGCCATGAACTTTTCCATTCCAGGAGGATGATCTGGAGCATGTTAGGCTTAGAAATGGACAGAGGGAGAGTTGAAGAAGGTAGCTCTTGGAGACAGAGGTTTTATTTATAGTGGGGGAGTGGCTTTGTTGGTTAGGTAGTGAGCTGTGATGTCAAAACATAAGCAGCCATGATGTTACAATTGGAGTGTTAGCTCCGAAGAGTTGAGTCTTGCTAATTCAACTATCCCAGTAGCTGATTCTCCTACAGAAGCTCATATTCTGTAACCAGTGGCTTTATTAGCTCTATAATGTATAATCCAATGCTATGAAAGTAATAGATTTTTCAGCCAATACTTATTTTCTATGTTTTTAAGATAACTGAATTTGGAACCCCCTCTTCCCTTTCAAAGATTTCATTTTATTTGGTGGGGGGTGTTGAGAGAAAGGGAGCACACGGATGTGTGGGTGAGCAGAGGGAGAGGATCTCAAGCAGATTCCAGACTGAGCACAGAGCCCAATGCAGGGCTCGATCTCATGACCCCGAGATCATGACCTGAGCTGAAACCAAGAGTCAGCTTGCTTAAACAACTGAGCCACCCAGATGCCACTGCAGTCTTTATAGACAAATCAAAAACCCATTTTTAATTAAAAATCAGGGCCAGAATGTAAACTAAAAACATAATGATTAACTTAATATTTTATCTGTTATGTCTGAATGTATATATGTACACACACACACACACACACACACACACATATATGAAGGAACATATGCAGCCTCCTTCAGGGTGAAGACTACATTTTACTCACCTCCATATTCTCAATATCTCTTGTCATGCTCAGTACATAGGTCAGCATTCCATAAACATTTAGTGCATGAATTATTTTATGGTGCTAGTTACAACATGAACTATAAATGAATTAAAATATCTGATAATTTCTTAATAAAAAGATTCCTCCAGGGTCAATAATACACAGCTTTTACAGTAGAAATAAATATTATGTGTCCATAACCAACTTTCTTTGACAGTTTACTATCTTATCACTGTAAAGATGGCCTCGACATCTGTATCCTCTGGGAACATTGACATTTCTGTAATGGGATTCAGGGTTCTTTGTTAAGCCATTTCTGGAGTGCATGGGTGGCTCAGTCATTAAGCATCTGCCTTCAGCTCAAGTCATGATCCCAGGGTTCTAGGATTGAGCCCTGTATCAACCCCCACATCGATCCCTGGTCAGTGGGGGTTTACTTCTCCCTCTTCCACTCCCCCTGCTTTTATTCCCTCTCTTACTGTGTCTCTCTGTCAAATAAGTAAATAAAATCTCAAAAAACAAAACAAAACATTATTTCTCTAAGGTTATTTGTTGCCATCCAAGAAATATTCATTTATGTATCCATATTTATCCATTCAAATTCGTGGTTATGGCAGTGAACCAATTGGACTCTTGTTGCTCTGAAAAATATCCTCTTAGAACCCCTGTTTCTTGTGATCTGTAAAGTGGGGATAATAATTCATTAACATTAATGTTGATATGAAAATTATATAACCTTCATAAAGGGCTGACATTGTACCAGATATATTAGACCTAAAATAAATATTTCTTTACTTGTCACAGGCGCTCAAAGAACACCTGGAGAAAAAACCCAAAGATCACTACCATGACAAATTTTATAACTTGGAGATAGAGACTCTACTGTGTAGAGGGTCAACTTAGCATCTCTCAATGTCCCCCTTGTTTGGGCTCTTGGGAGAAACATCTCCACAGACTTTCTGCCCTTCTTTATCTTCTGTTTGACCTTTATGATGTTTTTGACCTAAATTCTTTAAGGTAAAAAAGATTTTTTAAGGGGGGTAATTTCTTTGGTCAGTTGTCATGAGTCTTTCCTGGCTTGAGATAGAGGATAATCAGGGTTGATTTCAGTGCTCAAGTCCCCCTAGATGCTAAGTATTTTGAGTATCTTCCTTGGAGATAAGCAAACATATTGGTCTCTAGATCCTGGTAGGAGATAATATTCCCACTTTATAGATGAAAATTGAGACACAGACAAAACGTGGCTTGGCCAAGCTCATAGAGACATGGTGTTGCTAGGACTAGATCTCCAGTATCCTTCTCTCCATGTCCTGCTGTTGCCACTGGAGCCCACACCCATGAAGGACAGGACATTCATTGTAACTTCCCTTGAAGAAATTCCTGGAATATTTAACACTTCTTTAAGACAATTTTTTGGTGCCTCTTTAGTCAGGAATCCCTTTATCTTTGGAGAAGACATAAAAGCCAGAACTCTTGATTAAGAAGAACATCTCTTTCTGGTTTTGCTGGAGAATACAGGGGTTACTGCAATTGATATGGAATTAAAAAAAAATGTTTTATCCATCCCTGTCAGTTTTTCATTTCCTCCCTACAAAGCCTTTATGTCCTAGGGCATGCTTTGTCTGAAAATACTTTGATTCATTTATTATTATTATTTTTTTTACCAGCTACATTCTATGCCAACATTCATTCTGAGGTGCTAAATTTCAACGTCAAGGATTAATTTGAGTTAGATGGTGAATGCAAGGTCATTGTATAATTTTTGGAAAGGTCTGATGATTGCAATGATGTCACAAGTGATAAATACTTTCCTATCTACTTCCCTAATGTATTTTGTATCTGTCAATATCTTTTTTTATTTTTATTTTATTTTTTTAAAAGATTTTATTTATTTATTTGACACAGAGAGATCATAAGTGGGCAGAGAGACAGGCAGAGAAAGAGGAAGGGAAGCAGGCTCTCCGCTGAGCAGAGAGCCCGATGCGGAACTCGATCCCAGGACCCTGAGATCATGACCTGAGCTGAAGGCAGCAGCTTAACCCACTGAGCCACCCAGGCGCCCTGTATCTGTCAATATCTTTGATGTTATAGGTGAATGGCAATTCTGAAAATGCCAGTCTTCATAGGTTCTTTTCACGTTGATTTATTTTCAGGTTCTGATTAATATTTGCAGGATCTCATTCAATTGGGATACATTTAAAGTAACTCTGTAGATTTGTCTTGATTTGATGTTACCGTACAATTCAGAGATAAATGCAGATTCCATTTTGCAAGGCATATACCCTACATTTTTAAAACAAGTAATTTATTTTGGTGTTTTCAGATTAATGTTGCATTAACACAGGGGGGAAATGAATGATGAGTTGTCTGTTTGCCAGTGACACCTGAAGCATATCCCGTGTACAACAGTGCAGATAAAATTGTACAGGGATTTTTTTTCTGCTTTAATACATTAAAGAGGACAACCACCTCCTCCCAAAATAAGAGGTACTTAGGTGGGTTGATGGATGTCTGCCTAAAGTATATGTAAATTATCAAATCCATATTGACTGTTAAAGTAAATGTCTCACTTAAAGGCAAAGCAAGAGTTTGAGGACTGAATTTAAGTTTGTCTTTAATGTTTACTGGGAAGAACCTGGGCATTGAGTTGAACTTCTGCTGACTCTGACAGGTCTGACTGTGCTGGTGGTTCACCTCCAGCATCTCTTCTGACTCATTCTGCATCGGCTCTGATTCACCAGTATCTATGCCATATTGGTGGATAAATACTCTATCAACCCTGGTTCTACCAACTTGGGCTAAAATCCTTGCTCGGCTACCTAGTAGCTGCGTAACCATGTGTTCATTAAGTAACCCCTTTGACCCTTGGTTTATATATCTGTAAAATGGGGATAATAGGAATCTTGGGAAAGTCTAGTTACCTATTGATAGCAAACGTTTACCATCTTCTCTGGCAAATAGTAGTGCTCAATAAATGTTTGTCCTCTACCATGTTTTTGCTTTTCCTTACCATGCCAAGAGGTACTATTCTTTCTTGTCCCATCAATCAAAATCAGAGGGTCTCAGAGACTCGGGGCACTACTGGGGCCGTAATGTCCAACAGTCTTTTAGGCTTGGGGATGTATCTCATTGGTAAATTTTCACTGTCATCCAGACCATCACTCCTGGGTGCCTTTCCTGAATCTGCACATTTCTAATTCAAGATGCAGGCTTGTTTGGTGAATGCTTTGTCCTGTATTTGTTTGGACACTCATTGTGTCGTGAATACATTAAGTCAATTTTCAAATCCTTGCCACCACTGGACACAAGAAATTGGAATGAGAGATGGTGGAAGGATCAAAGTAAATTCTTCCCTGTTATTGGAGCCTCCTTCCATATCAATCTCCTATGGAAAGAGGGGCAAAGCATTATTTCAAATGATAGTGAACAGTTTAAAAAAATTATTTTTGGTGAATCTGGCTGGCTTAGGCAGTGGAGTAGGCAACTCTTTTTTTTTTTTTTTAAGATTTTATTTATTTGACAGAGAGAGATCACAAGTAGGCAGAGAGGCAAGTAGAGAGAGAGAGAGAGAAAGAGAGAGAGGAGTAAGCAGGCTCCCTGCTGAGCAGAGAGCCCAACGTGGGACTCGATCCCAGAACCCTGAGATCATTATGCGAGCCGAAGGCAGAGGCTTAACCCACTGAGCCACCCAGGCATTCCTGGGGTAGGCAACTCATGATCTCAGGGTTGTGAGTTCAAGCCCCATTTGAGTGTTGAGATTACTTAAAAATAAAATCTTAAAGTTATTTTTGTTCTATAGCTAATGTTTATGACAGGCAAATGATTTTTTTCAAGTTTCAGGTGCTGGTAACATGGCAACTTCTTGGCAACACATATGGCAAGCTGTAAGTTCCTCTAACCTAGAAGATAAGGTAACTTTATGGAAAAAGGCCAAACAAATGAATCCAGGGACCTTAAATCTCTCTCTCTGAATTAAAAAAAAAAAAAGACCTTTATATACCAAAAAAAGCACTTTGATAAAGCTTAATTTTGGCATTGGTCTTAGAGTGAGTAGTATAACAATTTAATCATGAAATCTGAAGCCATCAAAAATAGAGTCAACGGTCGATCCAAGCCAGGATTAGATTTGTTGACGTAAATTCAGAGTATATCTGTATTTACTGCCAGGTGGTACTAACTCCACAGGTTCAGTAAAAATGTGTGACAAATACTTGGATTTTGGTAATTTCATTTGTGTGTACATGTGCATGTTTCAGTTTTAAAACGTGTCTGCCTTATTGAAGGCCAAATACATCTTCGGATTTGCTGCTTTCACATGCGCCTCTGTATTGCTGTCGCTCATTCTGATCCACTCCTACAAAGCCTCTTCTTCAAGGTCCACCTTGAATCCCTCTTGTTCCCTAAAAACTGCTACAGGGACTGGCCTGTGGTGTCCTTACCCATGATGCACACAGCATTGACTGTCTAGGCCGTCTTTATCCCTGGTTACGCAACTCAGGAAACACGTTTCTCATTTTTCCTCAACAAAAGGAGAGCTAGGATATTTCTGAAGGAAGAAGCTCTACATTATCGTCTTTGTGTCCTATGCTGCCCAACCTGGATGTGCTCTAAACACCTGTACATTGGCACAATCTTGTCCACAGCAAATAACCGTGGGGTGTTCAGAGATTTCCCTCTCTCGCAATGTGATTCACGTTTAGCTGCTCTGTTGGTGAGATTTATTCATTTTACCTGCTTTCATATCTCGGTTCATCTTATCCAGAGCCTGGGGGTTAGCTCTGCATGCGATCTCTGTCTTGGGTCTTCTCTAGGAGGGATGGACAGGAGCCCGGGAGCCTGGAGGAAGCAGCAGCATTGTCAGAAAGAAACAGGAAGTCTGTTCCTCATTGTCATCCACACGCACATCACCAAACATAGGCTGAGCAGGAAGTCAAGCTTTCAAGGAAAGCCAGTGAAGCACAGGCGGGGGTTGGGGGGGGTGGGGACATCAGAAATACACCCCAAATTGACTTGGCGCCTGTCACCTGGGACTGCCTGGGCTGTGAATGGAAAACTCTTGTAGATTAAAGGGAGGTAACGTTAGCCACAGATGCATTTCATACTCCGCTGTCCTTTCCAGAATCCCTGCGAAATGGTTGACCTTAGAGGGGGCTCTTGATGATTACGCCTAAGTCTTTTCAACTTGTTGTTTCTATTTACACTTGTGCTTTATGGATTCCTTCCAGGAGAAGTGTTTTAAAGAAATACAAAAAGCCTTTCCACCCCCCCACCCCCCCCGAGACACTGCAAAGGGGGCAGCGTAAGCAGATAGCTTTCAGTCCTCTGTTTGTTATTTTCCTTCCGGGATGAAATACTACTTCTTCCCCTGAGTGTCTGGATTTTGTGATCTGGGACACAGTCGGATGGAACAGTTTGAACTTTTAAAAATAATTACTTGGGGATATTCTGCTCTTTGCTCTGTGGGAGGACTGGGGAATCGGGAGATCCTTCTGTAGCTCTTCTTAAAAGCCTCGCCTTTTCCCAAAGTGCTGTTTTTTAAACTGTCATAAGTCAAATTTATCATGGGGATAATGTAATAAAGACAAATATTCAACCAATAATGAAAAGCTAAGTAAACGGGTATGTTTAAGCTCTATTATATGCAGGGGAGTACATTAAGGCAGATCTAAGAGACACTTTAATGGATTTAACATTAGCAATCAGACCTGGACTTGGTATAAATCAAACACCATCACATTTCAGTCTACTGCACACCCACTCATTCATTAGCACCATTCAACGCAGATTATAAATATTAGCCAAGAAACCTTCAGTTCTTGAGATTCTTTCCACAGACACAGCAATAATTGAACAATAATGATGACAATTTTATTTTTATGAATCGCTATGGCTTACTTTTATTGATTTGCTCTTGGGCCTGGAGAAAGCTTCCTCAGCCAGTATACAACAGGAAATGGTTATAGCATTATCAGGCTGTAAAGAGATAAATAAAATAAAGGGGGGGGGCGGGTAGCAAGGCTGGTGGGACTCAGCAAGCTGCTGACATAAGCAAGAATTAGTCCCTTCGCTCCCAACGATAGAGCAACTTAAATTACCTCCTTTTTCCTTGCCTGCTTCTCATTCCCCATTCAGTGAAAGGAAAATACTTCTCGACTGTAAATGTGCATTAACTGCGGAGCTGGACATTTTGGGGCTCTTGGTATCCTCTCGAGGGAAATGAATAAGATGGAAGTCAGTGAGCTGGCTTAGGCATTGTGTAGAAAGGAGGGTGAAGCCCGGTGGGAATATGGCCTTCCGCTGCCTCCTTTGGTGATGGACAGCTTCTTACTGACAAAGGCAGTGTAGCCTTCTGCAAGATTCCACGCAGACCTATGAAAAGGACCTGACTCCTCCCTGCCTCTGCCTTTTCCAGGGCCCAGATGTGCTGCTGTTCCAACCAGCTCACCCTGCCCTTTAGCTAAAGGTGGTGAGGAATTGCCTCTCCTTGGGTATCAGTAAGGAGAAGACCCGGATGTGGATTTGCATGTGTGCTTCCAAGGCTGCCATGATTTTCCCCCCTTCTCAGAGACCGATTCCAAAGGTTTTATTTCATACTCCGTTCCCTTCCATCTACAGCGACTAACTGGATGTGTACTTCTGGGTGTTCACTGGACTGAGACCCCGCCAGTGACTCAGAGTGAAAGAAACAAGATCTCCTTGAGCTTCATCAAGCTCTCTGCAGTTCCACGCAATGATGTAGGCTGTCCCACCTGGCCATGGCTGTACCGTGGGAAAGAGATCCTATTCTTCCCGGTTCCTTTCCCCAGTGGATTTTTCTTCCCTGGCCAAAGATGTTCCGGCCAGTTTACATGAAAGTGTGGGCAACCTGACATCTGAGGGTTTGTGCATTTGCCAGCTCCGTGAGCCCCAGTGTCCCCATCTACCTGCCACTCAGAAGAAGAGATGCCGAGCTGCCCCCACAGTGACAGGAACAACTCCAGGACCACAAAGACAAGATGGCGGCCCAAGACTCTAGTTCAATTCTTTGTTACATTTATGATCACATCCCTAAGGCAAGCCTGCCTGGGTACTTTACTCTTTCCATAGAAAATAAGTTTTTGGACCTCAAAGTTAATTAAGCCATGGTCATAAGTTACTGCTTACTGAATTGGTAGATTTTCAGAAATGTTTTAAAGAATTCTTAGCTACAGATCCTACATGGAGCTATTGTGTAAGAACTACAAAAGACCTCCAATCTGGCATCACTTAAAAAAATCAATAAAAGGTAAGCACCATGTTTTGTCATTATTGGAGAGAAGGGAGGTGAAGAGGTGAAGGTGTTGTGGGCTTGTATTTAGATGTAGGATCTTGTGTCTCTGAAATGGGGTGGGCAGGCAGGAAGAAAACAACAAAAATTCTTTGTAAACCAAAATTATTGCAAGGACTGCAACTTGGGTTGAGTTTAACTACCCTTCTGTAGTGGTTCACGAAGCTTTTTCATGTGCAGGGGTTGAATGAGGTTATTGGTTTCTAAAAGTATTAAAAAGGGGTAATTACAAACACGACCAGTCATAGGAGGGCGAAGAGAAAGTGGTTGCTGAGACCTTCCACTGCAAGAAATAGAAATTTCTATCTATTTATCTGACAGAGAGAGAGAGAGAGAGAGCGAGCAAGCATAAGAGAGAGAATACAAACAGGGGGAGTGGGAAAGGGACAAGCAGGGAGCCGGATGTGGGGCTCGATCTCAGGACCCTGGGATCATGACCTGAGCTGAAGGCAGATGCTTGATGACTGAGCCACCCAGGCAGCCGACAAAATAGAGATTTCTGAGGTGGAGGACGTTACCCCTCCTCACTAAGAGTGTTTATGAAATACGAAAGGGAGCGATTATCTTTTTTTTTTTTTTTTTTTTTTTAACAAGTAGTTCATTAGAAGATAGATATTGAGTGCCTACCATGAGCCAAGTACTCTGCCTGGTACTGAACAAATGACAGCAAACGAGGCAGACATGCTCCCTGCTCTCATGGAGGGCAAGGAGTTAACCCCATTCTAAGGGGAACTGGTTACACAAATGAATAAAGTAATTTCAGAGCATGAAAATTAATAGAATTATGTGATAGTGATGTGGGAGAAACTACATGGGAAAGGTAGTTTTAGAGAAGGTAAAAGCTTTATACTTCCAAGTAAGAAATGCCATTTCTCTGAGGGATGAGTGATCAGATCTTATTTACACTTTATAAAGACCACTGTGGATGGGATGCTATGTGGGCTGTCTGCCAAGGCTTGATAAGGCTTGATAAGCCTTGGGAATAGATCACTACTGACTAGTGGGAGACTGAAAGATCCTCCCATTCTTGCTGCCAACGGATCTCCAGTCACTTTGAAGTCTAAGGAAGAAAACTGACCTGGAGCCCAGGTGGTGGTTTCATTTCTTCTGATTGTCAGGTGTTGTCTCTGGGAGAACAGGGAGGTTCTAGGAAGTGAATGACCAGTCATAAAAAATGTGATTTAACAGCTCAATTTAATTTTCTGCATGGTGCTTGCAGTGATGAAATAACGGGCTCTCGGAAAGAGGGGCAAGAATGCTCTTTGTGGATTTAAGCATTTGCTTTTGACCCTGACAGGATGGAGAGGGCAATGGTGCTTGTGTGGCAGCAGAGGAGGGCAAGGTCTAATGAACAATCTACTAATTAGCATAGCACCTTGTGCCTGGCAGGGATGCAGTACCTATTTGCTGGCTGGGAATCGACTATTCTTAACCAAAGGCAGAAGTTTACTGAAAGGCAAGGAAGAATTAGAAATAGGCTTGGGACCTTTATAAAGGGCTGGCAGAGTCCCCATATGGGAAAGGTCCTAGTCAAATATTATGACCTCCTTTGAAACACTGAGTGTGTGTGTAGTACCGATAGAAAATTCCAGCTCTGCAGAAGACCTGGACAGGAAGCATATGTACACTGGCAACTGTCAGCAGTAATTGCTGCCTGAATATGGGTGGGATGATTTGATTTCAAGGTCCTTCCCCCTATCAGTGCAGTAGGATGAGACCGGTAGCAGCAGACCTCCTGATATTTTGCTAGCTTGCATTCCACTGGTCCCAGAAGCTGAAAGGTAGCAGTTAGGATCAGAGAATAAAAGAGAGCCAGGGTACCCCAAAGGCCTTGGACCCTGAGTTATGGAATTTCAACATCAGGGTGTTTTGGCAGAAGGAGTGAATAGCCAAAGAGGGCAAGTCCAGGGATCTTTCTTTTCCTTCTCCAGGCCAAACCTTAGCAAAACCAATTTTTTCTTCAACGACGAGAGCTTCTCAATGAGAGAAGATGCTATGCTATAACTATTTCCCAAAGTTTCTCAGTTGAATGAACATATCTTTTATGCTATTATAATGTACAGAATTGAACAGTAATTTCTACAAACTGGATAGTTGGTCTTTTGAAGAAAAATTGTCTTGCAATTTACTTTGTCAGTATGTATATGTGCGAATGTCTCAGCTGGGCTCAGGTGACAAAGACCAACATGGAGTAGGAAAGGGGGCGTGTCCCCTCCCCTCATCATTTGACCTCAGGTTTCAAGGCTTGGGACAGGCAAGGATGAATAAGGAAGTCAGAAGTCTGTGGGGATTGCATGGAAGTTCAAATAAACTGCTTTGGTGCAAGCCCAGCTGGGTTGAGATCTTGGGTGCCCAGAGACCCACAGAAGGCCTGAATGTATGTGATGCTACTGGGCAAGAATCCCACAGGAAAACTCATTTTATAGAGTAGTTTTATAGTGTTTTCTGAGCTGCTACAGACTCCAGTAAAAAGGGACCGCATTTAACAGATGAGGAAGAGTACAGAGGTGCAGCAATGAGCCTAGGCCGCAGTCCTTCAATTACCCCACAAATGCATCAGATGCCTTAGTTCTAAGTGACAACTGCTGTGAGAAAAATTCTTTTTTTTTTTTTTTTGAGATTTTATTTATTTGTCAGAGAGAGAGAGAGGGAGAGAGGGAGAGGGAGAGAGAGCAAGCACAGGCAGACAGAATGGTAGGTAGAGGCAGAGGGAGAAGCAGGCTCCCTGCCGAGCAAGGAGCCCAAAGTGGGACTCGATCCCAGGACGCTGGGATCATGACCTGAGCTGAAGGCAGCTGCTTAACCAACTGAGCCACCCAGGCGTCCCTGTGTGAAAAATTCTTACTACATAAGCTCATGAGCACCCACATCATTTTTATTTGTGTCAGAAACACAGCAATTGCTTCACAGGAAAAGAATATCAGGACTGACCTCCACAGATCTCAAGACACCCTTCTTTTTTTTTTTTATATTTTTATTTATTTTATTTGATAGACAGAGAGAGATCACAAGTAGGCAGAGAGGCAGGCAGAGAGAGAGGGGGAAGCAGGCTCCCCGCTGAGCAGAGAGCCCGATGTGGGGCTCGATCCCAGGACCCTGAGATCATGACCTGAGCTGAAGGCAGAGGCTTAAACCACTGAGCCACCCAGGCACCCCTCAAGACACCCTTCTTGAAGGCGTAGAATTCTAAGGTATTAGTTAATGACTGTGTTCTTCTTCCTGTCAGCTTTGTGTATTTACACTGTATTTGCATTGCGTGACAATTCTTTCCTTAAATGAAACAAAAATAGCAGGAGATTCTTTAAGTAGAAAACTGTTTTATTTTTGTTCGACAGAGAGTGTGCACAAGTGGAGGCACAAGGGGGAAGGGACAGGGAGAGAGAGAAAGAGAGAGAATCTCAAGCAGGCTCCATGTCCAGTATAGAACCCAACGCTGGGCTCGATCTCATGATCCTGAGATCATGAACCAAGCTGAAATCAAGAGTCACTGGACACTTAACAAACTGAGCCACCCAGGCACCCCAAGAAGTGTCTTAACTGGCCTGAACATTAAAACAATGAATATTGAATAACACAGGTTAAGAACCATGGGTATTTAGTAATGGGCTCAGTGTGATCAATGATAATGAGGACTGGGCTTCCTCAGTGTGAAGCTGGCTTCCTCATGGTTACAGGATGGCTGCAACAGGTCCCTGATGCACATCCAGAATTCCCTTCTGGTGGATCTCTTTTTCAGAGTTAGAAAAATCTTTCCCAGATACTCTGCCTTACCATTTGTGTTAGTCAGCTATTGCAACAATAATGCTAAGTAACAAGTATCCCCAAACTCTGTAGTATATAAAAAGTATGCATCTGTGTCCTCCAAGGTGGGCTGTGATTTGGCTGTAGTATGCTGGGCAAATCTGCTTCAGTCTGCAGGACCTGCAGCAAATGGCTCTAGGCTGTGGGCTGGTTTCAGGACAGCTTCACAGGTACGTGTTTGGGGGCCATAGCAGAAGGACAGAAACTAAGAAGGACAGCTGATGGCAGATCACCTGAGAGCAAGAGCCCAGTCTTATTGTGCAAGCACATTTAAGTCTTGTGACTTACCTTCCACTAACATGCTACTGGACAAAATCAAAATACACAACCAAGCCCAATGCAAATGGGATGGAGAAGTAAACTCTACTGACAGTGGAGGGAGTTAGTAGTAAGCATTTACTGAATGAAAATCCATACTATTATACCTCTTCCTCTTATAGCTGATTTTTTTTCATGGGACCTAAGCCAGAATTTCTAATTAAGAATTAATTAGAATTCTAATTAAGAATTTCTAATTTCTAAACGAATTGCTGCAAAGAAGGATGACTATTACCGGTAATGCTTAAACTAACACCTGGGGTGGTTGGGCGTCCACAGCACAACCCTTAGGAGAACCACATGGCAATATGTTAGGTATAAGTAGTCCATCAATAAAATTCATTAATCATTAGAGGCTCATAATAAATAGAAACACCAGAATTCCATGTTAGCTGGATTCCTTTGCTAGTGTCCCCCAGATCTGGTCCAGTCCCATTCTCCTAGCTCTATGTCTGTGTGTTGCCTGTTCTTCTCTTCTGCTAGTCTACATTCCTCTATCACCTCTCACCTTCTTTTTAGCTCCATTGTGTGCTCTAGACCATGAACCCAGCAGAGTGATTCTGGGTGGGGAAGAAATTCTGTAATAATTATAGTTTTATTATAGAGAGAAATTCTCTAATAATTATAGTTACTAATAACTAACATCTCCAGTGTTTTTTAAGTGCCAAGAACTAGTGTGGATGTTTTTATCTGTATTACCTCTTAATCTCACAATGACTTAACAAGGTGGCTGCTCTTATTACTCTAATTTTATATATGAGGGCATCAAGGCTCAATAAAATAAAAGTGTTCAAGGTTATTGAACTAAGAAGGGGTAGAACTAAGATTCAAACACAGATGCATCGGACCCCATGATTCTTTAAATTGTTACACAATTATTTTAGATTTATAAATAGTGTAATATAGTAGTTCGGAGGTAGAAGAAATATTCTTATTTAGGTATTGAAAAATCATAAAACTCAGTGCTATTGTATCCTTCTTCACAATGTGGATATATGAAGGACTTTAAATGAAAAAAAAATATCGAAAGTATTTTTATGGGATTATTAATTGTTTTAGGGACCAAGCTCATAAAAATTACAGACCACAAAATATAATTACAAAACGCACTTGACATCAATTATAGGAAGTATTGATTTCATTAACTCAATACTTTAAGTGCCAAGAACTAGTGTGGATGTTATTGTCCAGGAGCTATAAATTATGGGAAATAAGGAATGTGTTTATATCCCCTTTCTGAATGGCCAATCCTATACCACTTACTGGTGATTGGGATTGGGAAGGTGTTGAGCATGTAGTAGACCACATTACATGTTAATCCTTTTATTACTCAAAGGAACAGGTTTTTTCTCTCTGAGTTTCTCCTTCAAAAGGCCATATACCTCTTGAGCAGTCTTCACTTTTGTCTTAAAAGACCTGTATTTCCTATAACTTGGTGGTTCTCAGAGTGTTGTTCAGGAATCCACAGGGGTTCCTGAGGTACAAAAACCATGTTCCTGGTAATATGCAGATTTGATTTGACTTTTGTATGCTTCTTCTCTTAGGGTTGTATAGTGGCATTTTCCAGGAGTTACACAAATGTAGGGACTGAATGCAAAAGCAAATAGGAGAAACCAGCTGTGTTCTATTAAGCCAGATACTAACAGGATTTGTAAAAATGCAAATGACAATCTTCTATTTTTTTTTTGAGAAAATATATTTACTTTCAGTGAGTGTAATTTATGTTATTATGTCATAGGTTTATTTTAAAAGGAGTTCATAAATGTTTTAGATTTTAATTGCTAATATAAATATCAACAGACATTAACATATACCTCCACCAGAAAAGCTCTTGGAGTCCACTAATAAGTGTAAAGAGCTTGAGACCAAAAAGTTTGAGAACCATGGCTATAACCATGTTTTCCCTCTTTGTTTGAGAAGTTAGGGAGCCCGGAGCCAAATTTGTAATCCAACTTGTCATTTAACTAAGATCACAGGACATAAGATTTGTGGACTGATAGTTCTTCATGCCTTATGCTATGTTTTGCTCCTAAATTATTTCATGGCTTATTTTCCATACTGGTTTATTTAAAAATGTTTACTCATAACCTTCAGATAGGTTATTGTGGGCTGTTGGAAATTAAACAACACAGAAGATTGGTTGGTCTCTAGAGCGTAGCATAGGAATGCAGTGTTGACTTTTATACAAATATGTCCTCAGATTCAAATGCTGTTTCTTAGAAATACAGACAGGATCTTCATGGTGGTAGTGGAAATCATTGTCACTACCTCTGAATGGTTGGTACTTTTGTTTCAGAGTCTGTTCACTTTCTATTCTCTAAATTACGTATATTCTTTTAAGGTACAACCTCACCCTCCCTCTCTCTCATTCCATTTCTCTTTCTCCAGCCCAATAGAGATTTTTTCCTCTTTCCTTTCTTCCACATTGCATTTACGTTCTCTATGACCCATTCTTAAAACACATTTTCTAATGCATTTCTTGAATTCAGAATAAAAGGCTAGTACTTTCAGCATTACTTCATCTTCATTATTAGCCTCTTATAACTCTCTCTGATTTAAGGTTATTGTATAGTACTTGAGTTCTCAGCTAATGTACATTACATTG
This sequence comes from Mustela putorius furo, assembly GCF_011764305.1. Lineage (NCBI taxonomy): Eukaryota > Metazoa > Chordata > Mammalia > Carnivora > Mustelidae > Mustela > Mustela putorius. Next base: position 4,194,365 of record NW_025421496.1, on the reverse strand, counting down.
GCACTGTAATCAGTGCACATTTCAAGGGCTTCAGTCAACAATAGCACCCAAAGCTTTGAATTCAAAAATGTATAATTATTTTTGCAAATTGAGAGTGGGATGAGATTGGTCTAAAGAATTCACTAAGGCATACCCTTCAACTTTAGCATTGTGTATGAGGCATAGATGACTACTATTGGACATTTGTTAATTATTATCATAGTTATGATGAATATACTGGTATTTTCTTTTTGACTAAACTTTAGAATAATTTATCTCTTTCATAGTTGAACTCCATTGTAAACCTTCAAATGGGGAAATAAAACTAGAGTAATGGTTGGCCATTGTTCCATTATCTCCAGGGAATGGGTAGACCCCTTAGGGAACATTTTCTCATCTCTTGGTAGTGGGATGGGGGTTAGATCAAGTGAAATTCAGAGAGGCTGAGGATGAGGAAAAATTGAGTTAGCCTTGAGGGTGCTTTACAAAGTAGAGATGAGTTTGTTTTCCAAATGATGAGTGTCTTTCATTTACCTAAACCTCTCTTGATGGTATATGGATGATAGGATTACTGATGTTTTGACCACAAAACTCGATGACCTGGACCAATCACAGTTCATCAGAGCAGAGACTGGTCACAGAGAGGACTTTTTTGTTGCATGCCTTAACCATGCAACAGGTATGGTTGTGATCAAAAAGGAGGAGGGAGGAAGAGGAAGAGGAGGGACGTAGAGTGCTCTCCCACAGTTGAATAGCTGCATCATTATAAGTTTCCTAACTATAGTAATTAAGAATGTCTTAGAAAATGATTCGCTGACTTCCAAAAAGCTGTCAGAGAAGAGCTTCCAGTCAGAGTATACTTAGGACATGGAGGAAAAATTCCAAAAATTTGAGTCTGGTCTTTAAAATCCTTTGTTCCCAACTTTCTTTTCTTTTCTTTTCTTTCTCTGCGGAGCAGACAGCCTGATGCAGGGCTTGATCCCAGGACCCTGAGATCATGACCTGAGCAGAAGGCAGAGGCTTTAAGCCACTGAGCCACCCAGGTGCTCCTGTTCCCAAATTTCTAATCAAATATCTCATGCTACCGCTCTGTGCACTCTTGTCCATGACTTGCTACATATCTTCCTGTGTGAAATGACTTAGTCTTACACTCTTTCTCCCTATTAGAAGAATAGTGTAGTACTTAAGAGCTCAGGTCCCAGATCAGGTGTCTCTGGGTTTCACTCTACATACTGGACCCTTCTTGGCCATATGGCCTTGCTGTATGACCTGTACGACCAAGCTCATTGCTAATAATGGAAAATAATAGGACAGACTTTATGGAATATACCATGATTTTATCTGTTTTCTGGTTCATGGACATTTGGATTGCTTCCACTTTTCAGCTGTTATGAGTTATGAATAATGAACAATTCAGTTTTTGGGGGACATATATTTTCATTGTTCTTAGGTAAATACCTAGATAAGAGGTTGTAGGTTTATAGATTAGATGTGTATTAAACTTCACGATAAACTGTTAAATTGTGCACCTACGTAAGAAAAAATTCTAACACTCCCTCCAGAAAATTAAGAGAGGATGTGATTCTTTATAATTGTACCCATATTTATTATTCTTGGTCTTCTTCATTTATTTCTGTCAATCTGAGTTTATACTTGCTTTCATTTCTCTTCAGTCCAAAGAATTTTCTTTAGCATTTCTTATAATTTAGTATTTCTGGTGATGAATATTACATCCTGTTCTCACTATCATGAAATAAAAGGAATCTAAAGAATATTTTCACTTGATAGAGAATTCTAGGTTCACTAATTCTGCAGTTAAAAAGAAAATACTCTATTGATTCCTGATCTCAACTGCTACTGAGCTTAAATTTCATTTTTATTGTTGTTTTCTTGCATCTAACATGTCTTCTTTCCCCCTTCAAAATGCTGTTATGATTGTCTTTTTACTTTTGGTTTCCAACAATTGAGCTACGATGTTTCCAGATGTGTGAGTTTTTGTTATTGGTGTTTTTTTGTTGTTGTTAATTAATCTGTTTGGAATTCAATGAGCTCTCAGAACAGTAAATCTTTTTCGTCATATTTTGGAAACTTTCAGTGATTATTTCTTCACATATTTTGTTCTCCACATTTTTTTTTTCTGTACTACTGTATTATAGAGCTTAATAATGCCCCACAGGTCACTGAAGATCTGCTTATCTTTTGGATCTTAATTCTCTCTGTTCTTCATATTGAATCATTTATTATGATTTAAGTTCACTGACTCTTTCTTTTGTAGCTTCCAATCTGTTGTTAAACACTTTCAGTGAATTATAAAGTGTCATCTATTTACCTTTTTAGTTCTAGTGTTTCCCTTTGGTTCCTTAAAAAATTTTTTTTCTATTTCTCTGTTGATATTCTTTAACTGTTATAGTTGTTCTGACAAATTTTTCCTTTAAATCTTTTAAAAAAGATTTTATTTATTTGAGAGACAGCATGAGTGGGAGGAGTGGAAGAGGGAGAAGGACAGGCAGACTCCCCACTGAGCAGGGAGCCCTACTCAGGGCTTGATCTCTGGACCCTGGGATCATGACCTGAGCCAAAGGCAGAGGCTTTAACCCACTGAGCCACCCAGGCGCCCCCTCTGGATTCTTTTGTCTTACACTGAAGACTATTGATTTCCGTTACTGACTGATCCCCTTGAACTTGTGGAGGTGTGGTTTTATTAAGGGGGGGGGGGTCTGTTAGATTTTGCTCTTAGTGTAAATAGAATGAAGACTATATTTCAGAGACATACACTTTAATCCTAAAATATGTCTTTCTGAGGTTTCATTGGAAAGCCCAAGGTGTTTAGCAAAACTGTCTAACTGGGAAACACTTAAACTTCAAACTCTTCCTGCTCTACAGTAGGCAGCTCCAAACATTTCAGCTCATCTCTCTCAGCCTTGCAACTATTGTTTTCTTTTGGGTTCCTTAAGCAGTTGTAGTCTACACTCAGTCAAAGATTTGAGGGAGGTCTATATATCAGATTTGGGGGTTCCTTCTTTTGGCTCCTTCACTTACGGATTTCCTTTCTTAATCTCCAGCTGCTCTAGAGGTCCTGAACTTTGTCCCCATTCTAAGCCAGTAAGACTTGAGTTTTGCTTGAACTTAGCTGTCTAGCATCCCTTGAACTGGGGAATTTTCTTAAGAGAAAAGCTACAGGGTTGTTTGGGTGGCTCAGTTAGTTAAGCAGCTGCCTTTGGCTCAGGTCATGATCCCGGGGTTCTGGGATTGAGCCCCATGTTAGTCTCCCTACTCAGCAGGGAGTCTGTTTCTCCCTCTGCTTCCCCTGCCCCATGCTCGCTCAGTCTCTCTCTATCAAATAAATAAATAAAACCTTTTGTTTTTAGGGTGGCTCAGTGGGTTGGGCTACTGCCTTCGGCTCGGGTCATGATCTCAGGGTCCTGGGATCGAGCCCCACATCGGGCTCTCTGCTCAGCGGGGAGCCTGCTTCCCCACTCTCTCTCTCTGCCTGCCTCTCTGTCTACTTGTGGTCTCTCTTTGTCAAATAAATAAATAAAATCATTAAAAAAAATCTTTTGTTTTTAAAAAGCTTTATAAGTGATCTTACCTAGTTCATTCCCAGCCCGCCCCCAAGGGTACTATCCTCCAATTTATGCATACTTTTTAGTTATTCTCCAGTGCCTTCAAATAGTTTTTCTTAAAATTTTGTCCAAAGGTTAAAATTTTCAGCCATAGGAGATTTATTCTGACCCAAGCTACTCCTCCCTGACTGAAGCTGCAGCGTCTGTGTTTCCCAGTAAGGAGTCCTGACTAGAGATGAGGTTTGTGTGGAGAAAAATTGGTTTGGCTGTGGTGAGCTAGAGTATATAAGGCCTTAAAGGCCAGGCAATGGATATTATACATGATGGAGTAGACGATAGGGAAAGGGTCATGTCTGAATTATAGATAGCTTTTGTTTTTAAATATTAGAATGATGCTGACATTTATTATAATTCATGGAGAGACTTGACATGTATTCAAATGAATTGGTATGGTATTTCCATCATTTACATGAAGCAAATGTCAGAACAGAAGACCCTCGATTTATCCTTGTAATTATAAGTCCTTCCCTTCCTCTTGTCCCACAGTCTTTCTTCTTCTCCCTTCCCCTCTTTGTTTTTCTGCCTGTTTGGTTTTCTCTTCCTCCCTTTCTCATCCTCTTTATTTTCCAGTGTGTGACTAACACATGAAGAGAATACCAGAGCTATTCAAAAATATGACAAGAATTCAAATGTAGTTTTCACAGAGTCCCCAATTTTTTACTTCATAAAAGCATTTATTTTGTTAACTTTACTATTCCCTGGGCTTGACAAAAACGCCTTGAACTAGTAGAAAAAGGAATCAAAAATTAAAAACAGGGAAATCATTAAATTGTAATGTATCAATTCAAAAAAACACTGTCAAGTGTCTATAATTATATTTAGTAATTCTATGTAACAACTTGGAAGAGTGGTTTTGATCAAAGCATGATAGAAAATTATATATATACTGTAATTCAGACTGGAAATATACACATGACAAAGATTGGAAGGGAATACACAAGACGTTAATAGATGTGTGATGATAGGATTATGAATGTCGATTTATAAATCATTTTCAAAACAGGGAAAATTACTTTTGAAACTAATTTTTGTTAGAGGAACTTCAGTAGGAATGCATAGGGACTGTGTTTGGGGTCCTCCACTGAAATATCAGGGACTTGGAGTTTAACTATTTCAGGATTAAGCAAGGTAACACATTTTAACCTATAATTAAAGAAATATCTCTTTGCCAGGGTCTCCTGTGACATCTCATTTCTCTATGTGGCAGAAAGCTTGTACTTCTCCCCAGGCAAATACATGGGACTAGTGTAATTCTGGGTGTTAGTAGTTGACTTAGAGATGCTGGGCATGCAGGAGGCAGCCAAGCAGCAGGAGATCTGGTAAAGCCTGAATCCTTCTGTGGTTTCAGGTGGGTAGTCACAAGATGCCAGGGGTACCCAAGGAAAAGGTAGTAAACAACCTCAGGAGAGGGGATACAGTTTGCATCATCTAGCTGATATATCCCGCCAATGCTAGTGATGTTCTTCCTCACTCTTGTGCTGAGGATACAGTGTGGCTGGAAGATGAGATCGGATGACTAATAAGCTGTATTGAGGGCTTCCTTGCAGTGTCTATAACTTCTAGTTTTTTTTTAAAAAAAGGTGATGTGGAGTGCCTGGGTGTCTCCGTTGAACGTCTGACTCTTGATGTGAGCTCAGGCCCTGATCTCAAGGTTGTGAATTCGAGCTCCCACATTGGGCTCTACCCTTGGCATGGAGCCTACTTTAAAAAAAATGTTGATGTTGGTGGAAGACATGTGGCATTGTAATACTTATAACTAGGATTCTCATAAGATTTATTATCCAAACTAGGCCATAGTTGAGAGCTGGTAAAGATGATATTAGTTGTGATAACAGGCACAAACTGGGATACACCAAGAAAACTGAAGCATACAGTGGATCTACCTATAACCCATGTGGCTTTTTTTTTGACTGCACTAGGAAAATACCTTCCAATGTGGTTTCTGTCTTCTTGTGACATTAGGTCATAGGTCATCACCCAAACCATCAACGTAAGGAATCTTTCCATGGGAAGATCCAAACGGCACGTCCTAGCTCTGGTTTTCCTCTGGTCATTGAAGGTTTTGAGCAGAGGCTGGAATGATTAACGTTTCATGAAGACATGTCTGGCAAAGAAATGTAGGATGGCTTTTGAAGGACACAAGTTGTGGGTTGGGGAGCTCAGCAAAGTGGTTTTTGTATTGACTCAGCTATATTTTATGAATAGATAAAAATCTCAGTTACTAGCACATCCTCTGGAAGGAAGGCAATATGATGTTAGTCCCATGCCCTTCCATTGCTCAACACCCACTAATTTATAAACCCATGTGCCTCTTAAACAATACTTTTTTTTTAATGGCACAGATTCATGCAGAACAAATTACCGTTTGCCTTCTTAATCTTTTAGAACAATTGTTTTCCCAAAGTGATGTGCTGGCCTCTGGCAGCTTGAGGAGGTTCTCTGAGTGACCAAAGAGCTGGAATTGTGTAGGTTTATTGCTGAGAGCCTGACAATGTCATTGCTTTCACTTCTGGTGTGAAGCGATAATTGACTTTAAAGTGCTAATAAAATGTAGACCAGGTATTTGTATTTCATTCAGGGTATTCCTTTTACTACATAAATCTTGGGAAATGTTTTCATGGTTGTTTCTGCAGGTAGGTGTTCAGGGCAATCATTTTTCATGATGATATAGGCCAATAAATATTGTTCTAGTAAGGAAACGAGAGCCTCCAGCCTCTCAATGGGGACACAGCCAAAGGTCTTAATCATCACCATTGTTTTGTGTGAATATATTTGTAATGCATCTTCTGAGGTTCTTACAATATTTATGTCCATCATGATGATGAACTAGCAGGCATGATAACCAATTTCTTTGTACTTTTGTAATAGTTGTTGGAGAACTAGGTTATATTCTGGCTCTATCTCTTGCCAGCTGTTTGATTTTGGTCATGATTTGGCCTCTTGGAGACTCAAGTTCACCATTTCCAGTAGGATTCAGGAATTTGCTATAAATGACCCATCAGGCTACTTTATGATCTAAAATGCCGTAAGTTTCTTCCTTGATTTGGAATTATCCAAACAGATGTGACAATAGAAGCCACAAGCCTGGATGAGTAGCTACAGGGGAATGAGAATTAGTTATCCATTAGACAAATTATGGTCCAATAATTGTGACCATATTGTTTGACCCCAAATTCAGGGTCTAGAAACTAACAAGTACAAATTTTCTTAGAACAATGATGGGAGCAAACATTTTCAGAAATCAAATTTCTCCTGGAAAATCTGCACATATGATTACTATAGATGTGGAAAGTCCACTCAACTGGGCATTGGGAAAAAAGAGGCCATGGTCCCCAATTTGTCACATTAACTCCCAGAGCTTCAAAGCTCTCATTTGAAGTACAGGAAATTGAACTGGATGGCTAGCAAGTTCTCTTCCTGTCTCTAAAGCCCTGATTCTAAATTTCCCTGAAATAATAGTTTTATTTAGAGTTGTCTGAATTCCTACATGGTCCAAGAGAGTTTGTGTTCAGGGTAGAAAATGACAGGAAAAGCTGATGTACAGCTAGAGACACATTGAATTTTTTCATCCTTCTTGCCTGAGTTAGCTGAGAGGTTGACTAAATGAAAAAAAAAACAAAACGTGATATTATTGATGTGTCATCAGATTCTAGTTTTAGAAATTCATCCCCGATTTAGGGTATCCCGTGGTATCTTGCTAATTATAGACAAGTGCCCTGTGAGTGCTTAAGTTCTTTAGAGGAGATCTGAGGGAAAGAAGCACTGATGGAACCCATCCTGTCATCTCAAATGACTTGTGACTAATATCGAGGGGCCCTAAAGAAATGTAAATGCCTCCAGACGGTTCAGTATTCACCAGTGCTTTGATGAAGTTAAGCCCCTCACTTTCCAGTGGACAGATCCTCTCTATCGCCATTGTCCGTCCCCACCTCTCTCCTCTGCCAAGCCTCTTTTTGCCCTAACATGCTTCACTATTCCTACCAAGTTCGTGACTTTTTCTTAATGCAGTAAATGACCTTCTGATTACACCCTCACCTCAAAGGATGGGTGTGGAAGTTAAATGAGAAAAGGATGTATGTTGATTCTCTTTGTTCTTGGTAGTTATGTTCTATATAGTTGCTTTGAACATTAAATTAGCAAATGCTGAGCTGCTCCTAAGGGAAATACAGTGTGGGGTTCCTTTGAGCCTCTGTTTCACGTTTTTGTGACCTGATCAATTCATTTATTTTATCTGGGTTTCTGTTAAGGATGCCTAATTTAATATATATTGTTTGTTAACATTGAACTCATGCCCAGTGGCACCATAACTCATGCCTGAACAAAGCCTGTCTAATACGTGTGTTTTCTCTATAAGACATGTCACAGCTTTCTTTCACTTAAGAACACTAGAAAGCACTTCAGCACTAAGCTTGGGTCCGTTTTAATTTATTATTATTATTTTTTACTAAAGTGTAGTTGACATACAGTATTCTATTTCAGGGGTGCCTGGGTGGCTCAGTCAGTTGGGCGTCTGCCTTTGGCTGGGTCACGATCTCTGCTCAGCAAGAATTTGCTTCTCCCTCTGCCCCTCACCTGGCTCATGCTACTCTCTCAAATAAATAAATAAACTCTTTTAAACAAAAGCAAAGATCAGTATCCCATTTCAGATGTATTACACAGTGATCAAACATTTATATATATTAGAGTGTCATCATGATAAATCAAGCTACCATCTGTCACCATACAAAGTTTTTACATACTAAGGTATTATGTTTTATGTTGTATCTTTGTGTCTTACTTATTTTACCATTGTAAGTGTGTGGCTGTTAATCCCTTTCCCCTATTTTGCTTATCCCCTATTCCCCTCTGGCATACATCAGATTGTCCTCTGTATGTGAGTCTGTTTGTTTTGTTTTCTTATTCCACATGTAAGTGAAATCTCATGATATTTGTCTTTCTCTGACTTACTTCACTTAGCACAAACCCTCTAAATCCCTAGATGTTGCAAATATTAAGATTTTATTTCTTTAATGGATAAATAATATTCCATTGTGTACGTATACCACATGTTCATTTTTCATTCATTTGTGGATGACACTTAGGTTGCTTTTGTATCTCAGTTATTGTATAAAATGCTGCAGTGAGCATAACAGACTGCATATCTTTTTGAATTAAAATTTTCCTTTTTTAAATGAATATCCAGAAATGGAATTGCTGGATTATATGACAGTTCTATTTTTTAATTTTTTGAGGTCCCTCCATATAGGTTTCTATAGTGGCTGTGTCATTTTGCATTCTCACCAACAGTGCATAAATGTTCCCTTCTCTCTATATCCTTGCCAACTCTTATTAGTGTCTATTTGGTAATAGCCATTCTGACAGGTGTGACGTGATAGCTCACTGTGGTTTCAGTGCATTTCCCTGATGACTGGTAATTCTGAGTATCTTTTCATGTGTTGGCCATCTGTATGTCTTTGGAGAATTGTTTATTCAGGCTCTGTGCCCATTTTTTAATTGCATTGTTTGTTTGATATTGAGTTGTGTGAGTTCTTTATATATTTTGGATGTTGACTCCTTACCAGTTAAACCATTTGTAAACATCTTCCATTGAGCAGGTTGCCTTTCTGTTTTGTTGATCATTGCCTTCACTGTGCAAAAGCTTTTTAATGTGATTTATTCCCATTTGTTGATTTTTGCTTTTGTTACCCTTGCCTGAAAAGGCAGAACCAAAAAAAATTTTAACATCAGGGGCCAGTAGCTTACTGCCCATGTCTTCTTCTAGGAATTTTATGGTTTCTGGTCTTATATTTAAGTCCTTAGTTCATTTTGAGTTAATTCCTGTCTATGGTGTAAGGAAGTGGTCCAGTTTCATTCTTTTGCATGTAACTGTCCAGTTTTCCCAACACCGCTTACAGAAAAGATTGTCTTTTACTTGGGGACCATTTTAAACAAAGACATTACAAAAAAAACCAAAAAACAAAAAACAAAAAACCCCACCAAAATGTGAAAGAGATTACACTAAGTAAATGGTGAAAAGGACACTTGTTTACAGCATGAGTGTTAAAACACGAAGGTGGAGGCTCACCTGTTCTGCCTCAGCTGGGAATGCGTGCACTGGGCGACCCCATTTTTTTTCACTCTCAGTACGTCCGCAAATGAGCACAGAAGTGCCCCAAGCTTTGATCTGGGGGTTACAAATAAACTTTAGTGAGTAGGTAAATCCATAAACATGGAATTCGTGAATAAAGAGAACCTAGGGTCCTCGTTAAAGTCTTAAGAGACGTTACACAGAACTTTACACTCAAGTACGCATTCCCTGTTGCTATCGGAGAATGAAAACAAACCAACATGTACATCTACCAAATATCAGACACCAGGCGGGGCACTTCTGTGGAATTCCTCTCTTTCTTTTTTCCATCAATCCTTGCACTTAAGGAAACAGAGACAGAGACTCAATGAGCTAAGTGCACACAACCGACAAATGTACCAGGTGTGAGTAAATATTTACAGCTCCAAAGTGTGTCCCTTTAGGGATGGGTATTGAGGTGGTTGTTATCACTGACTTTTGTACCTTGGGGTTGGGTCGAGGATGGAGGAGATGGAAGAATAAACCAGGTTGTCGGGTCTTAGAGTCTGAGGACTGCCGGGAGCAGGCAAGTTCAGGAGAACGCCACTGGGACAGAAGGACAGGCAGGCTCGCTGATTCTCAGCGTTGATCCGGGAAGACCTTGCCTCACAGACAGCCCAGAAGAGAGGAAAGAGTAGCTGGATTCCTGACCTTTGGCAGCCCAAGGTCGTTCCTGCTGAGGAACTTCTCCGGGGCTTCTCCCTACTTTGTTGTCTTGAGTTCCTGTCTCTTGGGGGTGGACTCCAGATCCTCTGATTCCGATTCTGCCTGGGCATTCAGGCCCGGGGCAAGAGCACTGTGTTGACCCCCTTCTATATTTCTAGGAAACGGGTCTTCTCCAACAGCTAAGTGATTAAGGTCACTAAAGTTAGCAGTAGCTTGTTATGTTTCTGGAGCCTTCACCAGCCTTTGGATGGTGTCAAGCCCACGGCAGAGACTGAACTTGGTAAAACCAAGGCTGATGGCTTTTGTTTCTTGCTGGAGGCTTTGGGACCATGACATAGGCGTGATTTGATTTAGATCATTGACTTTTCCAGAGTGAGGACGCTGAGGTCTCTTGCCACCTTCTGGCGGCCCGTCTCCTTCAGCATTCTCGCATTTGTCCGGGTGCATTTTTTTCCCTCTTTCTGCCTCTCTGCCTCTTTCCACTTGCCAGTGTTGATTGGGCCTCCCCTGAAACATCACGTCGTTTTGTCAGCTGATACTGTCCTTGAACGGAACAAAACCCTCACAAGCAGGCCGGGAGTCGAGTCCCTTACCTCTGCCTCCAGAGGAGCTGATCTCCCTTGACAAGGTTTTTGTCTGGTTTTAGTGGCACAGTTAGTGACAGCCCATGCATGTAGCTGCGTGTGACCCAGCTCCTTGCCTCCAACTGTGTCGTCGTCAGAACTGTCACACAGTCGGAACAAGTTAATTCCACGCCTGCAGAAGGGCAGACTGTAATAATACGGAGCCTCTGGAGAGGGTGCTGTCAGGCGGCGGGCGAGCTGGCCTCACCCGGCTGCTCTGCTCCGCGGGCAGGGATGCGGCTGACAGGCAGCATGCTATTCCCAGGGAGCCGGCTGGGTGCAAGCTTGGGGAGTTTCTGTCCGTTCTGTGGTGCTCTGGTACTGCCATCTGTAATCCAGGGATGACAGTTCTAGCAGGGACCATTTGACGCTTTAAAAAGGCCTGTCTTTTTCTGGCAGAGGCAGAAAACTGACGTGGACCCTTTTCCTATCTTACTTCCTTTTTTTCTCCCCTCCTCCTCCCATCATCACTAATGAGATTGATCCAGTGGGAGCCTATTAATGGGTTTCCCCGGAGACAGTTGCTGATGAGCTGTTGGTCTCATTAAGGTGTATTTTTCTCCCTGCGTTCTTGAAGAAATCCTTGGTTTCCGATGCTGGGGGTCGGGTATATGTTTCTTGCAGAGGAGAGAACTAAGCGATCCCCTGGTGTTTGAAGTGAGAACCATGTGGCTGTGCATGACGGTACTTCCTCCCCAGCAGAAGCTGGGGGATATGTAGGAGAAATGGCAACAAATAGCAAGGGGTCTAGAGTGGGGACTGGAGAAATTCATGCTAAGCCAAGAACAAAACGCAGACACTCACTTAGCCAGAGTGGAAAGGTCTAGATTCCTCCTGGAGGCAGAAGTCATGGCTAGTTCTCATATGAGGACTTGATGACCAGGTGGCTTTTCTTTTCTTGTTCTTTTAGAGAGACATGAGGATGGAAGAGAAACACAGAGGACTTTGCTTGCAATTAAGTAGTAATGAAAACAAAGATCACATTTCCCTTAATGGAATATATGACACATGGGGGTGTCATGAATTATGTTAATATGTTGGCATCTTTTGAGTTGCTGTAATTTCTTCTGAAGTAGATTTAGAAATTGATGAGCAAAGAGCAACCTTTTTCAGACATGAAGAGTTGTCTTGTTGGAAGACACATTGCTAGATTTACAGACTCCCTCCTGATGCCTGCATCGATTAGCTCAGGACGCGTCTATGAAACCCTGCAGAAGTCACCCTGGTTAGTGTAGTGAAACAAGTGTAGAATAGGTTATATCCTGTCGTTTCAACTAGCTCTTTTCTAAAAGGGAAGACTGCAGAGAGAGATTCTAGAAGAATTTCACAGTGGAATATTAAATGATACCAAAGAGGATGCAAAGCGAGAAGGAGCTAAGGAAGCCAGTAAGACTGCCAGAGCTGTTTTCCTATTAAAAAAAAAAAAAAAGGGCAAATTGAATCATGTCACATTATTGGAGCATCCCATGAATTTTCATGTGCTATTCTCACTTCTCTGCCTCTCACATGTTCTTTGTGTGTCAAACTTGACTCAAATTTAAGATTCAGATCAAAAGTCTTATGAGATCCCCTCTTAAAGGAAACATTTCCCACAACCTCAGGAGAGATCTTGGGGCTTCTAAAAAAAAAAATGTCTTTATAGATCATCAGTATATATATTAGGCAACCTTTAAATGTGCCTCGTTCTATCGCTGCCTTTTCCACTAGGCCATGCCTTGTTGAGGTATAAGACTTCTATTCTTTGTCATCTTATTCATATCCACTAGAAAATGTCTAGCACAAAGCAGATGCTAAATCAGTGGTTCAAGACTGAATGAAGGGTACTCTCCGATGAGCTCTGGTGTGAGAAAATGTTAGATGAAAGATGAAATTTCTCACCAGAGGTGAATTTAGAAGAGCACCTATTGTAATAAAATGTCTATTTGTAATGGTGTGAATCCTTCCGAATGCTATTAGAATGAGTTCACATATTTGAAGAAGGCTATAGACAATTAAAAAAATGGAAAGGACATTGAACAGTTATGATGAAAACAATGATTTGTGCAGATGGTATGATACTAGTACATGGCAAGGAACTAGCCAACTAGAAGAACTAGCAGAACCTTGCTTCTGTGATCACTGTCAGATTTCATGATTTACAAAGGCCCACAGGTTCCAGAGGAAATATGAGATTATAAAGCTGACTGCTTTCAGTGAATTCAAGTCTCTGCGGCTGGAAGAGACACAGTCCAGGGTGTTGAAAATGGTTGGTGATGGTGGAATCTTTGAAAGAGAAGAGGCATCGTGGTCTTGTTGAGGCCTCCTCAATCTCTGTTGTTCACATCAATCTAAAATTCTCCACGCTTCCAGTCACCACTATTAGTCTATATTTCCCAGTTGGTCGTTACCTTCCAGAATATGAAAGAGCTGAAGCCCTCTGTCTTTAGAGTTGCTTTTTTCTGTGTAGTCTTCTCTGGTGACAACAAAGTGATGCAGAGTTCATTACGTCACTCTCTTGTCAAGACCCTGCTGGGACTTTGCATCTCAGCATTCATGACCAGTCTCTGCCCTGCCCCCCTCCAGCCTCTCCAGGCTCGACTCTACCCACCTTCTCCTGCAATCCTTAGTTGTTTTCCTGGAGGGTCCCGCCTTACTGAAATCTTTCCAGCCTCAGGCATGGGCTTGCTGCTCCCCCTGAGCCTTTGCACACACTATGTTAACTCATTCAAAAAATATCTTCACCAAGCCCAGCCCCGGTTTGGCATTGGAGGAGATAAAGGAGGATAAAAGCAGGAAAATTATGGTCTTTATAAGGAGAGATAGTAATTAATCAAATGGCTATTAAATAATTAAGTGCGCTATAACATTATAACAGGGATAAAGAGTACAGTCCTAGGCACACATGTGACCTTGTCTACCAGATCACAACCTTCCCTGCTGAAATGAAGATGATGAATAGGAATTAACTAGGGGAAGAAGGGGAAGCAAGGGTATTCCCAACATGAGGAACAAGGTTTGCAAAGCTCTGGTCAATAAGTAATCCATACAGTGATGATGAATTGGAAGGGAGTCCATGTGGCTGGAGTGGGCAGGGGTGAGTCTGCGAGGCAGGATTGATTCTGATCACACAGGGCTTTGGTAAGGAATGTTTGTCTTGGTACAAAAAGCAGGTTGAAAGTCACTAAAGCATTTTCAGTTAGGGGCAGCAGAGTAAACTGGAAAGGATCGTTGTGTCTATAGAGTGAATTGGGAGAGGGAGGCTGAAAGTGTGAATCAGGCATTTGGAGGGCTGTTAGAGGAATCCAGGCCACTGAGACCCTGGTTGGGATTAGGGTGGCTGTAGAGGATGTGGAGACATGTGAGCTGTTTTGAGAACGATTTGGGAGGTAAAGCTCATGGCGCTTGGTGGTGTATTAGACAGGAGGTAGGAGAAAGAAGGGCATGTAAAAGGAAGCTCCCAGATGTTGGGCTGGGTAGCTGGGTGGTGGTGAAGACCCTCTATGGAGAGGAGATCGTGGAAGAAGATAACAAAGGGTTTGTGAGTTTGGTGTTGGGCAGAGTCTGAGGAGGCTCCCAGCTGTACACGTAGAGAGGTCATGTGGGCAGGAAGGGGCAACTGTTCTACAGCTCAGAGGGAAGGCCGAGGCTGGGGACATGCACTGGTAAGACAGCTTGCATAAGTCACAACTGAAGCTGTGCACTTTGATGCAGTTAATCTGGGGGAGCACATTGGGTATGAAGACAAGAGGGCACAGGGTCAAGACTTTGGGATAGTCAACATTAGATGGAAAAGGAGAGGGTGGGATTATAAAACATGAAAAGCCAGTGTGATGAGAAGACAAGTGGTGTGATGTCACAGAAGCTAACAGAAGTCAGTGTTGCAAGAAAGAAGGAGGGTCAAATACATGAGGGGGCCAAGGAACATGATGACCAAAAATACCTTTTGGATTTTTGCTAGGAACAGGGGGAGAGATTTAGGTCATAACTGGGGGAGAAGAGACATTCACAGCTGTGTCCTCTGCCTAAAACATTGTTTCTCCCTTTGCTTGGATGATTGCTCCCCTCCACCCCAATTCATCCTTGGCGTATTAGCTGAAAGTCCTTTTCTTCCAGGAAGTCCTAGATGGTGTCTCTTTCCATTTTATCCTTCTATAGGATCTGGGGGCTTTTCAAATGTGCTTCCACAACCTCAGGAGAGATCTTGGGGCTTCTAAAAAATGTGCTTCCAGAACATCAAACTTGTACCTATTAACTTGTACCATTATATTTTATATTATCTTCTTATGTATTGCCTATTTTTCCTGCCAGACTGTCAGATCTGAGAGAGAGCTCCATAATCAAATAAACTCTAACCCCGTAGTTATAACCATGTTCATTTTACATCTGCACTGCTTAGCAAAGTGCCACACACTAAGGAGGCTCTTAAGACATCAGATTGATTAACTGAATACTTTCAATATCGTTAGTTTTTCAAATTAGTTAAAAAGCATGGGTTGAGTTTTATGGAGTTATTTCTCAGATTACAAAAACAAAGTTGAAGCAGATGATTTGTGATTTGTTTAGATGAAAGACCAATTACTACAATGAGCCAGTTTGGGTCCTAGAGAACTGGTCATTTCAGGCTAATTGAAGAGAGCTTCTTTTAATACAAGATAGGACACTTCTAGATCAAGGGAATGTCGTGACGTAATGTACTTGAATTTTAGCAGTCTGTCAGGACATCCCTGTAGACCTGGTAGTTAGGTAGATTATAAGCTGGCTAAGCATGCTGGTCCATGCCAGTCAGTTCATGTCAACTTGGGGAAAACTGTTGTGGTGTGCTCTTGGCCCTGAGATTTTGAACTAAGAGATATAGTCCACAACTTTGGATCTGAAAGCCTTGGAGTCAGCTTTGTTTCAGAATTTCCAGTCTTGAATCTTACATTAACTGCAAACAGTGTCATAGATGAGGAGAGTGTAATCATATTACATTTTTGCAAATCTCCATATCTACTTCTGCATTCAATCTGTTGCAGTGTTACTCTTGTTGAAATACATGAAAAAGAAATGTAGATCTCACACAGATTAATAGTTGGAAAAGGGAGAAACATTTTAATGGCATTTTCAGCTAATCATGGATATTATTTTTGGATGCTATACCAAAACTTGAAAAATGGTTTAAAGTCTTTAAAGTTATGTGGAATCTGAAATCATATTAATGAACTTCTCTGAGGCAGTTACATTAAAATTGATTAGTCTGACTTCCACTTTGATTAAATCTTTCCGTCATGTATGATTTTGGAATATTTGCTTGTTTGGTTTACTGGGTTATGAGATCTTCCAAATATTGACACAGTTCATCATTCAAAAAATTTTTTAAAAATCACCTTCATTAATGTCATCACTGATTTTATCAGAAATCTCTGAGTATTGGAACCTGTTAAGCTCAACGTGGTATATGTAAGTTTTTCAAAATTCTAATTTTCACTTGAAAGATCAAATTGTTTCATTGGCAATAAATACTATCATCTGTTTTACTTGAAGCTACAGGCTCCCTTCGCTCATTTTCAATAAAATGTCTGCCAGTATAGCCACGTTTGAGTAACTGTCATAAGACTGTCAGCCATTCTTTCAAGTAAAAATCTTGTTTCATTAAAAAAAAAAAAGTGGCTGGTGAAATTTAAACAATTGCACATGTGGTTTTGTTTGAGACAAGCCTATACTTGGGCATGTGGCAGAAGAACTTGATATATACTTCCAGTTTGTCACATAGAATATTAAAGAGTTGTGTACTCAAGAGTTGAGATTTAGTTGGTCAACAGACACATGAAAAAATGCTCCACATCACTTGGCATCAGGAAAATACAAATCAAAACCACAATGAGACACCCCCTCACACCACCCAGAATGGCTAAAATGAACAAGTCAGGAAACAAATGTTGGTGAGGATGTGGAGAAAAGGAAACCCACCTACACTGTTGGTGGGAATGCAAGCTGGTGCAACCAGTCTGGAAAACAGTATGCACAACAAGGTATTTTCTCCAAAGATACAAATAGAGTGATCTGAAGGAGCACCTGAACCCCAATGTTTATAGCAGCAACGTCCACAGTAGCCAAACTATGGAAAGAGCTGAGACGTCCATTGATAGATGAATGGATAAAGAAGATGTGGTGTACATATGTACAATGGAATATTATTCAGCCATCAGAAAGGATGAAATATTAGCATTTACATCAACATGGATGGAACTGGAGGATATTCTGCTGAGTGAAATATGTCAATCAGAGAGAGACAATTAGTATATGGGTTCATTCATATGAGGAATAAAAGAACCAGTTCAGAGGATCATAGGGGAAGGGAGGGAAAACTGAATGAGAAGAAATCAAAGAGGGAGACAAACCATGAGAGACTCTTAACTATGAGAAAGAAACTGAGGGTTGCTGGAGGGGAGGTAGATGGGGGGAATGGGGTAACTGGGTGGTAGCCGTTAAGAAGGGCCCATGATATGATGAGCACTGGGTGTTATATGCAACTGATGAATTACTGAACTCTACATCTGAAACTAATGATGTATTATATGTGGGCTCATTGAGTTTAAAGAAAATAAAGTTGAGATTTAGGAAAAATAATTTCTACTATTTCAATAAGGATTAAGTGAAGCTATTCTACATGCCACACATACATATTCTCCCCACCCTGCCTTTTAATGTGAGTGCACACATTGATTTATGCTAAAATGGCAGCTGTTTTACTACCATTGATTTTGGTACCATCAGTGCAAATGTCAACATAATTAAAGAAGGCAAATAATGTTTTAATATTATGAAAATGTTCATGACTTCCTCAGTCCCCCTGAAAGGGTCTTGGGGACCCCTAGATGTCTATAGAATACACTCTGAGAACTGCTTGACTAACATTTGGATAGCCCTACCCCAATTGCATGGTGTTACCCACCTCCTAGTGCCTTATTATGGGAAGGAAATGGTAAATGACCCAACTTGCTCATACTGATGATGTAGCTAGAACCTATCAACCAAATGAGCAACAAAGCAACCAACTAATTCCTATCTGTCTCTTTCTTCTGTTTCCTCATACCTCCCTGGTATTTACTTATCAACCCAAAGTTGAGTTGTGGCAAGGATTGTAATGTTTCCCAAGTCTGTTGTTTCTTTTTCCTGGACAGACTCCCTTGCATTAGATGAGATGATTGGACTGAGTTCCAATAGTAATAGTAATGGAAGGCTGTGTGTTCCTTCCAGGTTTGTCCCATAAAAATCCAGGACTGTTAAGTTAGCAAGAAATAAATTTCTGTTTTCTTGAACATCACCTGTTTAGATCTGTTTGTTATAGCAATTAGCCTACCTTTAACACTGGCTTGAATAATAACCTTTTTAATTAGAATTCACAGTGATTTGTATCCCTCAATGATATGTAAGTTGAAACTATATTAAAGGGGAATATCATCTAGGACTTCTCATAGGGCTAGTCTGGAAAAGGACATACCTTTCTAACCTTAGAGCAGGTTCTGCTTTTATCCCTTCAGCAAAGGATCTCTTTTCAAATGAATGGGTAATATAAGGTGCTCTGAGGAACAAATACTGGTTTCTTAATTATTTGGAGGAATATAGTGCTGCATTATTACTTCACATATGTTCCAACCCTAAAATGCATAGCCACCAATACCCATGGGTGTAGACAGGGAATTAAGCAGGAAATTGGAAATGTATTCCATGAAAGATACAATGAAAAAAAGTATCTGAAGATAAAGTATTATAAATAGGATGGCTCAGGAGCTTGAAAACTACGTCCAAAAAATGGATATACTTTTTCAAGAGGAAGTAATTGAGTAGATTCCAAATTTAGAACCCTTGGGGAGTCGGTGCTTTTTCCCTAATTACTGATCTTTTCTCTTTGGTTTGTGAATATGAAGCTAATTCCCCCTAGTGTCAGTTTGATAGAGATGCGATTATAAAAATAATGGATGGGATCCAGGATGTTATTAAACTTTCTTCACTCTGCTCTTATTTGAATTCAGCGTAAGTCCACATTTTAAGCAAGTAACTGGGCTATTTTCGTAACCATTATTGTATATTCATAGCATGTGCTACATTATCTATGTCCTAGTCAGTGATGTTCCTTCCATTGATTCTACAGTGATCATTTCCTATTTTGGCAGTCTGTAGTGACCAATTTTATGGTCATTTCATCCTTTTTAAAAATAACATCTAAATTGAGTGTCCATTATGTTGATTAAAAAAAATTCTAAGTTCCTTTTGTACATTAATTTGGTAAATATCTGAGCATGTACCATGTGCTGGGTGCAGAAGATACAAAGATAGGCAAGCAAATTTTTTTAAATAATTTTTTTTTTTTAAAGTGAGCTCCATACCTGCTGTGGAGCCTGATATCAGGGCTTGAACTCACAACCCAGAGATCAAGACCTGAGCTCAGATGCTCAGATCAAGATTTGGGCACCTAACCTACTGAGCAACTCGGGCACCCTTAAGCAACTTTTGTTTTTAAGGAGCTCACAGTCCAATGGGGAAGTTACATATTGTAATAGTCAGCTAGACTGAGTTATGAAACAGTAACGACCTCCAAATAGCAGTGACTTAACACAACCATTATTTGTTTTGTGTTCATACTTTACTTCTAGTAAAGTCAGCGGGGGAGCTCTGTTGGATGATCTCTGTCTTGTGATCTGTCTTGTGGTCGCCTGCGACCAGCCTTATATGCAAGTTCCCTTGCTTGTTAGGATTGCCACTGACCTGCCACTTCTTTGATCTCTCCTTGGCCTCTGCACGGAGGGCCAGTTTCAGATTTCATCTGGGGAGGCAAGGATGACAATCCGCCGATTCCCAGGTTCAGGGACTTCGTCTCACTGCGTGACCCTCAAAGGGTCTCTGGGATGGGGGAAAGGACCCTAGTCAGTTGCGCACGGATTTTTCAAGCTTCCACCCCAGGTGCCATTTTTGGCTCATACTTTACTGTTTCAGCCAGTCTCTAAGGAAGAGTGGAAAGTCTGATCTTAAAATGTGCCCTGGGGGCACCTGGGTGGCTCAGTGGGTTATGCCTCTACCTTCAGCTCAGGTCATGATCTCAGGGTCCTGGGATCGAGCCCCGCATCGGGCTCTCTGCTCAGCACGGGGCCTGCTCCCCCCCCCTCTCTGCCTGCCTCTCTGCCTACTTGTGATCTCTCTTTCTCTCTGTCAAATAAATAAGTTTAAACAAATTAAAAAAAAATGTGCCCTGGAAGGAAGCAGCAATGGAATGTTCATGGACAACTCTGTGACAACCACATGTATAAACGGACAGTTACGATGCCGAAGGGACTGGATAGCCATGGCACTGGGAAACTGGATGCAGCAGGAAGTATTGTGATGGTTTGCTTAGGATACTGATCAACAATGAGATGAATTGAACTTCATATTCGGGGTATGGGACTGAGTGAGTAGCTGCATAAAAATCTCTAAAAAAGCTACTTTGAACCCCTGCACTAGGTCGGGTCTTCCCTGTACCTCCCTCTCATTGCCTCTTCTCTCCTCCTTAACCAAGGTTTTGGTTTAGTGTCTGTTTCCGCTGTCAGATTATCACCTCCACCAGGCAGGGACTGCGTGTCTCTTCTGTACAACTTTGAGAAACGGTTGTTGTGTGAAGCATGGCCTGGTGCATGGGAGGCACACAGGAGAGGAGGACTGACGGCATCACAGACCTAAGGCCGTGCTGCAAGGAAGCACAGACACATCAGGGGCAAGGCCTTTTTGAGAAAGGAAAGTGCGAAGCTTGTGGGTAGCGGGCTCCCTCTAAGAGGCATTTTCACTCATGCATAGTTTAATTGCCGTTTTAAGCGAAACCAAGCCAGTGTTCCACTTCTAAAGCACTCTGGGGTGTCTGACCCCCCCGCCCCCATTTTTCTCTTGTCTCTCTGCTTTGATGAGCTGACACCACCAGCTGGGCGAGGCTTCTATACTGTGGATAAATGTCCACAAGAGGCGATATCCAGGCCACCGACCTCATTTTCACTTGTGATTCAAGCCCAAACTTGAACCTTTCTCCAGAGGAGTAGATAATGCATTAACACTTCCCACCGCTCCAACGGCTCCCGGGGCATGGGAGTTGTCTCCTAGGCCTGGTCCTATCTGCCATTTGCTTGTGATCATCACAGCCCAGAAAATCATCTCAGACAGGAGGGGAGGGGCTGTGTCTGGAGCGAAGAAGTGTTTCTCCTAGAAATGGAACTCTTTTCTCCAGGCACGCTTGACTTAGGGATGCTGTTCATTAAAGTTATCTGGCAACTTGATTTGGATTCCAGAAGTGTGGAGGTCTTCCCTTGTTTCCCATCCAATGGTCACACTGTTGCTGATGACAGACCCCCGGGCAGCGTGGGGGTTTTTCTAGGGTGGGAGCTGCTGATCCTTCGTCAGATATTTTAAATGGAGGTATAGTGTTCCCGGGAAGAAAGCCGACTGAGGGAGAGATGTTCACTCACATCAGGACTGAACTGGACAAACCGAAGCAGCTGGCAGGCCTTGTGCCAGCCCCTTGAGCACCTGCCCTGGCTAACTGATGATGACAGTTCCAGGAAATGGTGTGGGGGTGCTCCTGAATATTTCCTCTGACAAGAGGATGAAGTTATTTTTTCTTTTTTCTTAAACATCTTATGGGGATTAAATGGCTCCTTGCGTATATATTTTCTTTATTGCTGCACACTTGCTTTCTCAGTGAAAAGAGGAGTAACCGCTCTGGACCCCTTCTGTTTGCCCAACTGGGTTACAAATAGTTTATACCAGTGCTGGTTGCTCCGGGTCTTATGTAGTTATTTATTTATTTTTATTTTAAGATTTTATTTATTTATTTGACAGAGAGAGATCACAAGTAGGCAGAGAGACAGGCAGAGAGAGAGGAAGAGAAGCAGACCCCCCGCTGAGCAGAGAGCCCTATGCGACACTTGATCCCAGGACCCTGAGATCATGACCTGAGCCGAAGTCAGTGGCTTAACCCACTGAGCCACCCAGGCGCCCTTATGTAGTTATTTAAATTGATTAAAATTAAGTTCACTTTCTCAGTTGTACTGCTCACATTCAAATGCTCACGTGTGGCTGACTAGTAGCTGCCATGTTGGACAGTTCAATGATTCCAGAATGTTCTATCAGGTAGCACTGACTTTGAGTGTTGTTCTTCCAAATGGGATGATAGGAACCCAAGGGGTTTGTAGGACAGCCCACTGTGGTGGGAGAAGAAAATGTCAGACCTTCTAGCTATGCCCTCTTTGAAATGGAGTTTAACATGCGGGGAATGTACTAGGTGTGCTCTTAGGATTAATTCCTGTAGAGGAGATGAAGGAAGAAGGGTCTGGAGGGGACAGGCGGGAGAAGCTGGGTTATGGTTCACTCACAGAGAATACCCCTACTAACCCACAGGGAACTCTGAAGTTGGGCAAGACTCAGAGTTAACCCAGTTATTGTGAGAGCTCTGGCCCTTTTTACTCATTAAGTGACCAGTCAGGAATGCAGGCTGCCCCTGGGAGGGGGTGTGACTTCACACAAGGAGGCTCTATCCAGTGGCTGGGGCGCCTTTCAGTCCTGAAGAAGGATTACAAGTGATACATCAGCATCCGTGCCATTTGGTTTCCTTGTATATATGATGAATGTTCAGAATTCATTAGTGTAGTGGTAAATGAATATGATTTATAATCACAAACATGTGCATATAATGGGGCTCATGTTAAATAGAACTGATCAGGGTGCACAAAAAAGCTGGGAAATCAACCAATTCAGACTTGGGATTGAAATCCAGATTTTTACTTCTGTGATTTTGAAATACCTTCTGCAAACTGGTGGCCAGCTGGTCTAATCCAACAGTAGACTAGTTAGTTGGTTCATTCAGAATAACACTTCTTTTCCTAATTATGTGTTTATGGCCAGGGCTAATGTCTTGCTGTTGTCTTAAGCTCAGTGATTTCACAGATTTATACGGTTTCTTGGAGTCTTGAAGGCATTTGAATCTGCCATCCCTAGTTTGCACAGCTGCAGAGGGGAACAGAGTGTCCCATGCTAAAAGCAGTAGAGAAAAAGCACAGCAGGAGCAAGGAAGGAACTCAGGGCTGGGGAAGAACACATTAGAATTAATGTTATGGACTGGAGTTGGCCCCTGTTTTTATTATTTTTTATTTTTAATTTATTTTTAGATTTATTTATCGAGGGAGAGAATCTCAAGCAGACTGTCTGCCGAACTCAGAGCCTGACATGGGTCTCCATCTCATGATACTGAGATTGAGATCAGAGCCCAAATCAAGAGTCAGATGCTTAACTTACTGAGCCATGCAGGCACCCCTGGCCCCCGTTTTTAGAAAGTAATTCACATTATTCCCCTTGGTGGGTAAAGAAGTAAAGCAGAAAAAACAAATCAAAACAAAACAAAACAAAACAAAGGTAACTTCCTCAAACATTAAGAGACCCAGGCAAGTTTCCTAAGAAGGAGAGGGGAATGAATAATCATTCGACATCTATTTCTGTCACATACTAGGCCTACGAGTGGGTAGTTTATGTATATAAATGTTACCGAATTTTCTTGAGTATCCACCGAGCTAGGATGAGTATTAGAGGATAGAAACAATGGCCCCAGCAGTGACAAGGAGATGGTGGTGAGGCTTTTAGCAGAGAACGTCTACGATTTTTTTTTTTTGTCACCTTTGAAAACCTTTATTTTGATCTTAGCTCTCAAAGATTTTGATGCAGAGAAGTTCATAGCCAGGGGCCACAATTTCCAGTTCCTGCTGGAGGCTGGCAGGCGGTGTGAATGGAGGAGTCAGTCCAGTGTGAGGTAATAAGGAGGGGTGTTGTCTGTGGTGAGATGGGGGGGTCCGTGTCCCGTCTTCAGGAGCTGGTGGCTATGGCCAGGGAAAATAATGGGAGTATTGTCATCGATCTCTTAATTTTCAAGAGCTACTGGGTATGTCATTGGAAGGAGGCGTGCAGTGAAATCTGCTATTTACAGGGTTGGCACTCAATTAAAAAATGTGGGTGAAAAGAAACACACATGGGCCACAAGTTGATCTCTGAGACTCCTCATGGCTGGGACCACTCACTGCTCAGACTCAAGAAGGGGCCATTCACATCCCCCTGTCTCTCGGAGGATGCTGACCCCAGGACATCTCTCCTTAGACCCCTGGCCTAAGATCTGAATCCCTTACTTGCAAAGTCAATGGAAATTTGCACAGAAGGTTCTGGAGCCCGTATCATGGATATTTCCTTACTGCTGCTTCAGTTAGTTTCAGAAAGCACCATCACCACCTTATTCAGAAAGTTTTTTTTATCCAATTTGTGTTTTCCCCACAGACAAGGACGTGGAAAGATTGACTCGTTCTCCCTGAAACAAAAACTCACAGTCCTGTATGTTCCCTACAACCATGCAGGTCATTACTATTGGGTCGTTAATAGACGGTTATTTTGTTCTTTTGTGCAAAGGATGCTGGGTGGGGACAAGATTCTGAAATAACAGTATGGAATTTGTTTTCTGCTGACAAGAACATGGAGAGGTAATTCCAGAATCTTTTTCATTGCAACTGAATGGTGTCAAAAAGAGATATTTTGTGGTCACCATTTTGTGGAGGGCTTATTCTTTAATATAAGATCTAACTACTAGTTTTATCTGTACAATATTGGCAATTACTTAACCATTAAACTATTTTTTTAAATTAAGAATTAAACTATTCTTTTTTAAGTTGAATGTAATTCTTATTAGCAAATCCTTGGAGCTATCTTCAGGAAGCTCATGTGAAAAGAATCCCACTTGTGCAGTCCAAGATAGTTATTTTGGGCAAGATGGACCCAAATGATGAGTTGCCCTACAGCTTGAATGAACACTGCCCCCCTGCCCCCCAACAGAATGCTGCCTGAAACAGGCCTCTTCCTCTTGGCCTGTGGTTACCGCATTAAGTAAGTTATGGAGATGTGACCACTGCCCTCTGATCTCTGACAGACAGAGACAGACCCGTACACATCTACTCAAGTTAAGTCAGTAGATATGCCCCTTCCGTTTTGCATGGGGTGAGGAATGGGGAACCTGGGGCTGGTATGTTCAGAGTTGGGCAAGAAAAAACCTTTCCTAATAAGCTTTAAGCACATTGGTTTTTTGGAGATAGAATTTCAGAAGCTCTTTAAGAAAACAAAGTAAAACAAAAAACCAGTGATGGAAATGAAAGGATATTCTTTTCTATTGTATGAAATTTATCCATTTGTCTATAATTATCCATAGACACATCAGTGTTTACTGGCTAATGGTGAGTATCTCAAGGTGATGCTGAATTGCACCCTGCCCAAACACATCTGTGCCCCAATTCCTTTGAGGGCCATCCCCTTCCTTTCTAAACACCCCACCCTGGCCCCAACTCCAACCCTAACCAGTCTCTGTTCTGTGTGTAGGCCAGTCTGTCTCCACTGCCTTGCGCCTTCTGTGAGTTCCCCTCCAGCGTCATGTGGGTTGCCTAAAGAGGGCTCTGATATTAGCTGGCTGTGCCTTGTCAGTTCAAATCAAGTCCCCGCATCTCAAGCCCACCCCGCGGGTGAGTGCTAGACAGCTCTCCTTGTCAGCGCACTGGTGAAAGGCAGGCCGCAGCAGCGAGCGGGAACCAGTTAATTAGCAGTGACGACTACCAGGTTGGGATTTTTTTGTTTAATGCTTAGTTAATTTTATAGTAATTGAATTTAGACTTGGCTTACGTAGACTGAGGTGAAAGGCTCTGCCTGGAGACCAGGGGCTTCTCCAGCAGGTGAGAGAGAAAGGCTCTTACTCTGGGATGAGCCCGGCCTCCTCTCATGAGCTGTGCGAATATTGGGAGGCTTGGAATTTCCCACAGGAGGATTTTTAGGTAGGTGCAAGGCAGCTAGAGTGCAGTTCACCCTCTGTGCCGTGGGGAAGGTTCCGGAACTGGTGTGATCTGCGTTCTGTGTAAGGAGAGAACAGCGTAGCTTGAGTGAGGTCTAGGGGCTGGTCCCAGGGCTGGGCTCTTCACACACATTCTCACAGTTCTCCTTGAGCAGAGGGCATCTGGGACATCTTGGTCCTGATGGTGGGCCCAAGATTTGTGATATTTGTGATATTTGTTCTTCAGAGGTTAATATGAGTCTTTTTTGAGGCAACATGTTTTGAGTTTGTGAACCTGTCCTGAGGTTTTTATAATTTGAGCCTATGATTTTCATTGTTAATAATTGATAAAGGGCACAGTTATGAAAGAAGTCTAAGACTTCTGATTACAGAATCACGATCCCCCAAGGGGAAGAGAACGATCCTTATGGAAGGGCCAGTGGTTGGGTTTGGGACTGGATTCTGTGGTAATCATCCTTGCAAGCACTACATTGCCCCATCAGTAGGGTGTCCATATAATATACCAGGGACTGTCCAGGCAAATCAAGATATTCTATCCTAATCTTTCCTGCATTTGACATTTATGGAATGGATATGAGTCTCTTTATCTTGAGTTGTAAGAATCCATAACATTTAAAAATCTGGGGGTGGGGGATGGTAATGTAAGACTAATTAGTGATTAACTCTTGTTCCTTTAATATGTAAAGTTTTGCAAAATTTTTCTGAGAAATCTTTCAATTTCTTGTTAGAGCATCCTTTCTATCATGAATTCAACAGTTTCTCTTACCTCTTTGGGGGCAGTAGTGATAGCTTTTAAATTTTACATTTATTTTTTTCTGCAAACTCCCCATTTCCTCTATATTGTTTATTTTAATGGTCTCTTCATCCATTTTAAAGTTTTCCCTTGATACCTGTTAATCCTTGGTTTCTTGCTCATGATTCATAGTGTGGGACTGAAAAATGCATTAGAAGCTCTAAACGTGTGGGGAATGGAGAACTCACTGACTTTGAGCTTCTCCCAAGGGATGAGGTAGGTGAATTGTTAGCTATGGATCCCTTAATGTCCTTTTCTTCTGGTCTGTCTTCTAGGTGGTTCAAGTTGCCACGAAAACTGTTAGATCTGTCTGTTAGATAAGGGTCTGGTGGCTGATGTTCCTGAAGCATAGTGCTAGTAGCCAGTGGAAGGAGGCTAAAGGTCTCTGTAGTACATGCATAGGGTATATAATCTCTATACATTGGATGCAGTACCCAGGCCCACAACTGTGCATGGCATCCCTCAGTCCAGAGACTCTTTGTTTACACAGAGAATAAATTTGGAGACTTCTTATCAGGGTTGTTGAAGAGCACTTACCTGGTGATGTAGGAAACAAATAGAGATCTAGGACCTAATTGATTTTCGACCAAGTATCACACAGTCCTTTTCCTTATGACCTTCTGTTCCTTCCCTAATGCTCACCTTCCAGTTACAGAAGTAGGTGGTGCTGTTAGTTCCTTAGATTTTTAAGGATTCTATAGTGTGATTTGGGTTCTGAAAGGAAACAAAATTAGATGTGTATATTCATTTGGCCATCTTAACCCAGAATGCTGTATCATGTCTTTTAATTCTTTAATTTCTTTGAACATATTATATATATTAAACATTCAGTATGTTTTATATTTGAAATTCCCATAT
Organism: Mustela putorius furo; assembly: GCF_011764305.1. Taxonomy (NCBI): domain Eukaryota; kingdom Metazoa; phylum Chordata; class Mammalia; order Carnivora; family Mustelidae; genus Mustela; species Mustela putorius. The sequence continues at coordinate 4,166,872 of NW_025421496.1, read as the reverse complement.
TTGAAGTCTTTCTGAGTTTGCTTCTATTGATTGTTGTCTCTTGTCTTTGGTTTTTATTTTACAAGTTTTTTGAATTTGATTGTGAGTTTGGGTTGTAACCTAGAGAGGATTTGTTGGGGCTGGCTTGGTAGATGATTTTGCTGGACATTTAGGGACATTCTTATCTTGCATCAAGCATAAGTTCTCAGTTTCAGATTCTTTTGACCACACAAAAATTGGGAGGCCTAGCCTGTGGTTACAAATTCCCTCTGCAGGCCAGACTTTTTTAGATTAGTGAGCTCTTTTCTAGTCGTTGGGGCTCTTTGGAGTCTAGCTTCATAAAGGGGCTCCAGTTCAGTTTTCTGTCTAGGGTGGGCCCCAGGTGTCACATTTTGCCCCTTAGTTGTGAGGTTCTTAAAAATAAAGTGATGACCTGAGATTGGTGGCTGACATCTGGGCTTCCAGTAGCTGCAGAGGCTTGTTTGTCTCACTGGTTGCCCATACTCACTTTTTTCAAAACTCAGAGAACTTCCTCAGCTTGCACACCTGTTTAGATATGCACAGAAAGTGTGTTTACATGAGTCTGGTACCTGTTTTCTTTTCTGAACTTCTGCAGTGAACTGAGCAGAGAAAGTTGTTTTTTTCTGATGGTCTGCCAACTGTTGCCAAGGCTCCCAAGCCCAGGTTCAAGGTCAATAGTGGGCCATTTGCCATGGTATCTCCTCACACCTTCCCCAACCACTGCACCCTGCTGCAGACCGGATTTCTGCCTTGCTCTGAAACTTTCTAGGGTTTGCTGTTCCCTTTCTTGCTTCCTCCTCTCCATCCAGCTGTTATAACAGTTTTTCCTTTGCTCATTTGTTCTTGCAGTGCCCTCTCCTGGAACACATTTCTTGGCCCACTTCCAACCACCTTGGTTCCAGTCTTCTCCTGGTATTCCCACCTTCACTCTTGCTCATAAGGGATACTCCATTTGGCGTTGTCTTCACTTTCCCTGTCGCATATGGCTGCTCTATATCTCAAATATATTTCATGACTTGTTTCTAAAACTACCTCCTCCTGGGAAACTCCCCATTGAAAATGAGCTTTCCCGTCACTTTTTCTAAATTCCATGTACTTCTTTGTACTGTTTTAGAGGGACACACACACATGATTTTGCACAGAAGCTTTTAAATCCTGGCTGCTGAGGACTGGAAAATTTGTACAAGGAAGATTCAGAATAAAATGTATTATCTTGAAAATACTTACAGAAATCAGATAGGTTGAAATTAATATTAATCTTGAGTGTATTCAATATTTAACTTTCTCTATATTTAATGGTCACATGGTTTATTTAAAAATCTATATGCAGGTAAATGTGCAAATCTGAAGTGTAAAGCTCCCAGATTCTTATGTATATGCCTGTGTGGCCACCACTCAGATGAGTATAGAAAATCTCTATCACTTCAGAAAGTTCTCACTCATATTAATAGCCTTTTCCTTCCCATCCCAAGGTAAGCACTTAAAATGAAGTCAGCAAGATTAAACAAATCTAATCTCAGCATTTCTTTCTTTGGACTGGTGAGTTTATTCTGATTCTATTTACTTTAATAGCAATTACTGATATGTTTGGATTTATTCTAGGATGTGGTAACTTTGTTTTCTTTACTTACAATAATTTTGTTGATTTTTAAATCCTTTCTTCTCATATTTTAGTTATCAAATTTAATTCTTTGCTCTGTATGTTCTATTTCTACTGATGAAAGAATTCTCATATACTGAAGCCTAGAATTAATCAATATCTCTCTTCTTCCTTGAAAATCACAGGATCTTGGAATGCTTCAATTCCAATATCTTCCCTGCATTCTTTCATATTATTTCTATTTAGTTTAATTTTACTTTAAGAAAAACTACTTTAATTAGTCAATATTATTTTTTACTATCATTTCCTCCTAAGTTTTTGACTCCTTTATCAATTTTTTTGCTAAGTGTTGCTTCCTACATCCTGCCCCATATGTTGAAGACCTGTTTTCTTCTTCCTTATGTACATCCTTTCATATTTTTCTCAGGAAGGAAACATCTGTGAGTAGGAAATTCTCTTATATTTTGAATGAAAGAATTTTGTTCTCCTTTCACTCTTTTTAAAAATTAACATATAATGTATTATTTGCTTCAGGGGTACAGGTCACAATTCATAGTACTTACCATAGCACATACCCTCCTCAATGTCCATCACCCAGCCACCTTATCCCTCTTTGACCACCTCCCAGTAACCCTCAGTTTGTTTCCTGAAGTTAAGAGTCTCTTATAGTTTGTCTCCCTTCCTGGTCCCATCTTGTTTCATTTTTTTCCCTCCCTCCCTTCCACGACCGCCTGCCCTGCCTTTCAGATTCCTCATATTAGAGAGATCATATGATGGCTGTCTTTCTCTGATTGACTTATTTCACTTAGCATAATACCCTTTAGCTCCATTCATGTCATTGCAAATGGCAAGATTTCATTTTTTTGATGGCTTCTTAGTATTCCCTTCTATATCTATATCTATATCTATATCTATATCTATAATCTCTCTCTCTCTATATATATATATCACATCTTCTTTATCCATTCATCTTTCAGTGGACATCTGGGCACTTTCCATAGTTTGGCTATTGTGGACATTGCTGCTATAAACATTCGGGTGTTCATGTCCCTTCAGATCACTGAATTCATATCTTTAGGGTAAATACCCAGTAGTGTGATTGCTGGGTTGCGTAGGGTAGTTCCATTTTCAACTTTTTGAGGAACCTCCATACTGTTCTCCAGAGTGGCAGCACCAGCTTGCATTCCCACCAACAGTGTAGAAGGATTTCCCTTTCTCCACATCCCCACCAATCTCCTTTCACTCTTAAAGGAGAATTGAGACTTCTAAATTAATAGCTACTTTTCCTCAGTGCCTGGCTTGTGGAAGGCTTTTTGTTTGTTTGTTTGTTTTTGTTTTGTTTTGTTTTTTCTTTTCAAATTCCAGTAGGGTTTAGGAGAGTAGAGGTGCTATGTCCTTTCATGCCAGTGCTGTCTGTCATGTCCTCATCAACTGTTCCCTATTGTGTTGTTCTTATATTTGCTTTTCCTGCCTTGCCTTTAAAGGCATTTGTGTTAATGTTGAGTACCACCAGTGTATACCTTCCTATCCTAGAACTACAGTCATTTTGTGTATATGTTAGTTCATTCATTCCAGTATATTCCAGGCACCTACTCTGTGAGAGGCACTCCACAGATGCTGGGGATCAAGCACTGAACAAGAGAGACCCAAGTCCCTAATCTTGTACAGCTTACATTCTGGTTGTGGAGAGCATATAACCAATAGGTAGATAATTAAGATATATTGTGTTTAGTCAGTGGTGATTGCTAAGGGAAAATTAAGTCAGAGAATTGGGAATGGCAGTGTTGAAGGTGGAGTGGTTATAATTGTAAATAGGTAGTCAGGGGATCCCTTCCTAACACCGGAGCAGAGGCCTATGGTGTGGAATCAGCACGCCTTGCAGGAACTTGAAGGAGGAGACTGTAAGGCAGAGTGGACACCGAGGGCACAGGCCTGGCGGCAGGAAGGTGAAGGCCAGTATGTGTTGTACACTGAGTCAGGTGAATAGTTGCCCCTGAGACCAGAGAGGGGAGCAAGATCACAATGGTGGAAGCTACTAGAAGGCAAATGGAAGTAGTTTTGGTGCTTCAATATAGGAAAAAGTACTCTCACGAAATATCTGATCTATCAGGGCAAAAAGTTTTTATCTGAATCGTCTCTCAAACTAGGAAATTGCAGTCTTGAAGGATGGCTGAAGATCACTGGTGTCCTATTTCATCTGAACCACTCAAGTGTAGCTTTCAAAGGCATGTGGATGTTTTTAAAAACTAATAAAAAGGAACTTGAGAGAAGTGGTCTTGCTACCTCTTAGGAAGAGCAACTTGAATAAGTTTATTATAGAGCACTGTTTTATTTCATGAGGCTGTTAATATGTGGCCTTAAGTGTCCATTATATTTTTCTTTTATTCACCATGAGAGCCTATTTTGGGGGGGTATAAAGCAACCAACATTTTATTAAAATTTGTGCAATGCACATATAGACCTTGGTCTATTTGGGCTCCTATAAAAATACCATAGAGTAGGAAGCTTATGAACAACAAAGTTATTTCTCACACCTCTGGAGGCTGAAAGTCCAATTTGGTGTCTAGTGAGAGCTTAGAGAAGGTTCTTTTTGCTGTGTCCTTATATGTCAGAGGGGGCAAGGGATCTCTGTGTGCTGTCTCTTTCTCTTTTTAAAAGATACTGATTGATAGATTGATTGATTTTATGACTTGGGGGAGGGGCAGAGGAAGAGAGAGAATCCCAAGCAGATTCCATGCCCAGCATGGAGCCTAGTGTGGGGCTTGATTTCAGATCATGACGTGAACCTAAATCAAAAGTCAGATGCTCAACCTACTGAGCCACCTAAGCACCCCTCTCTATTCCCATTCATGAGGGCTTCACCTTCATGACATAATCACCTCCCAGATGTCCTACTTACAAATACAATCATATTTGGGATTAGGATCTCAACATGTAAATTTTAGGAGGATACAAACATTGAGTCTATAGAAGTATAATAATCTGGTTATAAGAATTTAAATATGTATAATTTGTTATTGTGAGTTATACTACTGTAGCTCACTCTATGGTTGGCTTATAGTAATTGTCCCCCTTTCCACATCAAACTTGAGATTTGAATGTGACAGACTTAGCAAATCTCAGTGATGAGAATTTGTTCTCATTGATGATTGATAATGGTGACTCATTATCTCTTATTTAACTGACATATACTAGGTACTCCACAGAGCATTAAGTACATACAAACACACACATGCATGCATGCATACACTCACAAATTCTTTATTAGAATGGATGCGTTGGAGAATTGGTTTGAATTTCCTCTATCATTAGTAAATCCCTGGACACACATAATGAAATTAGGAAAAAAAAATCAAGATTAAGTAAACCATGTGCCACATGGGTCAAGTCGAGCTAAACAAAATACTTGTCCATTTCCCATATATATTTGTGTGGAAAATTGCAGGAGATTCACTCTTGCATGTTTTTCAAGGTTCTGTCTAATGTTACTGTTTTCTGAAGCTCATTACACGAAAGAACCAGTTAGGTAATTCTCTTCCTTCAAAGTCCTCCGTTCTGTTGCAGAGAAGGAATGCTAGTACATTTAATGTGTGCTCAGAATTAAAATTGGATTTAAGGAAGTACAGGTATTGGAGAGTAAACGTGGGGAGGTAGCTGTGGAACCAATGTTAAGGGACCCTGGTCTTCTTCTATCTGATTCAGGTCAGTTAAAATTTATTGGCCACCTACTGTGGAGTAATCAGAATTTAAGTATGAAATGTAAAATTCTCAAATAGTTTAAACTCTTGTTTACTAACTAAGCTAGGTTTTTATGACAGAAGAGCGGTATGCAGCAATATAAAGTGAGCTGATACAATGACCACAGAGTCTTAGCTTCCATCAGAAGAGAGAAGGAAGAGGCCTGTGTGGCCTGGAGTCCTGGGGGACTCTGAGGCAGAGGATATGAACAGGACTGGATGATTGGATAGATGGATGGGAGGATGGATGGACGGATGGATGGATGGGATTTTTGTGGTCAGAGGGGAGGACAAGGGACAGTCTGAGCAGGAAGAAAGTCTACAAAAAGCCTCTGGCAGAGATGAACTTCATATACTCAGGAAACAGAAAGGAGACCAATATGGTCCGAGTGGAGTGTTCATTTAATTGAAGGCAAACAAGGAAGAGAAAGTAAGTTTGACAGTAGGATACAATTCGGGGAGAGATCTCAAGTTGAAGAATTTGGATTTTTGTTAGAAAGAGAAATCTTTGGTATGACTTGAGCAAAAATGATAGAGGAAGTACTTCCAAAAATTCTCTCCTCCAAAAAAGCAATGAGAAGACTGGGGTGGGGCGGTGGGAATGGCCAGAATCAACTTTTCAGAACACTTGGAATTAACCAAACTCTGACAGCAATCTGAGGAACACTGAGGTAAAATCTCAGACTGGTGACCTGTGGCATTTTAACTTACCTTGTCTCCATTCCTCTCTCTGGAGCTCTGCCCACAGACACAGTGCACATGTACACCTTGGAAGCCACCAGAGAGGACAGTTGGGAGTTGGAGTTCCTTCAAAGCCTCACGACTCAAGAATTACTATTTGACTTATCTCATGGTTCCCTGGAGTACCCCCACTCACAAGGCTCCTTTTTTGTTTTCAGAGCCCATTCAGTAATAAGTCTTTTTTCAAGGTCATTTGTCAAAAATATTTAGGGGCAATAGTTGAGCTTTGAGGCTGCCTGAGGTGGGGATAACAGTTGGGGTAGAAAAAAGAATAAATGATTAAAAAGGAAGACTGGGGAAATGAGGTATCCATTGGGGATTTGGAAAATTCTGGCATATTTTTGGGAATCCCTAAGGGCACATGCTGGTATAGGTGTTGTGCATGCTGAGGCCTCCACACACATTCAGTAGTAAACTAAAATGGCCCTAAACTCTTGCCTCTGGCTCCTCTTGAGGCTCTGTGTGAGCAGGACGTGAAGGCTAAGGCAGAGTTGTCAATTGCCGGGCTGTTGCAGAGAGGGCATGTCCATTGTACACTGAGAATTTTAAAAACACATGATTGAGAGAAAGTAAAGAAAACCTCAATAAATGGAAAGACATCATATGTCACAATGAGACACTGCTTCATGCCCACAAAGACTCCATAATCAAAAAGATGGACAGGGGTGCCTGGGTGGCTCAGTCCATTAAGTGTCTGCCTTTGGCTCAGGTCATGATCCCAGGTCCTGGCATCAAGCCCCGTGTTGGGTTCCCAGCTCAGAGGGGAGTTTGCTTCTCCCCCTTCCTCTGCTGCTCTCCCTGCTTGTGCATGCTCTCACACACACATATATACATATATACATACATATACACAAATACATATAAATACATATGTATGTGTGTGTGTATATGTATGTATGCATATATATATATATATATATATATATATATATATAAAGGGATGGGCAATAACAAGTGTGTGAAAGGTGTGGAGAGTTTGGGACTCCCATGCATTACTGGTGGGATTGTAAAATGGAGCAGCCTCCTTAATAAATAGGTTGGCATTTCCTTAAATGGTTAAAAATAGACTTACCATATGACACAGCCATTCTGCTCTATGGCAATACTCAAGAGAAATGCAAACAGACACCCACACAAAAAATTGTACACAAGTATTCATAGTATTGTTTACAGTAACCCCAAAGTGTCTATCAATTGTTGAATGGGTAAATAAAATGGGGTATATCCATACCATGGAATATTATGATGTCATAAAAATGAGTTAAGTCTGTTTACATGGTACAACACTGATGCATCCTGAAAACATGGTAAATGAAAGAAGCAAGACAGAAAAGGCCATATCTGATATGATATTCTTCATGTGAAATGTCTGGAATAGGCAAATCCAAAGATCTATAAAGTAGATTAGTGATTATTGGGGCCTGAGAGAGGGGATAATAGCACTGACCACTAACTGGTATGGGCTTTCTTTACTGAGTAAGAAAGTATTCTAAGCTCAGATAGCCATTGTGTTTGAATAAATTGGTGAACATCATAAGAACCACTGAATTTTATACTTCGTAAATTTTGAATTTTATATGTGAATCCTGCCTCATTAAAAAAAAGAGGAGGGCGCCTGGGTGGCTCAGTGGGTTAAGCCGCTGCCTTCAGCTCAGGTCATGATCTCAGGGTCCTGGGATCGAGTCCTGCATCGGGCTCTCTGCTCAGCGGGGAGCCTGCTTCCTCCTCTCTCTCTGCCTACTTGTGATCTCTCTCTGTCGAATAAATAAATAAAATCTTTAAAAAAAAAAAAGAGGAATCCTTGAAGGCCTTTTAACATAAACAAATCATTTATTAAGAATGTAATGTACTTTCCTAAATAATGTACTTTCCTGAATAAATGACAGGTAAGGTCAGAGCGTAAAGAGGTTAGAGTCAGGAGAACCCCAGTTAGGAAAAACTTCATCCTGGCAAAAGAGCACTAGATCAGGAATCCAGGGAATTTCTTTTTTTTTCTTTTTTCTATTTTTTAAGGTTTTATTTATTTATTTATTTGTCAGAGAGAGAGAGAGAGAGAGTGCGCACTCATAAGCCGGCAGAGAGGCGGGCAGAGGTAGAGAGAGAAGCAGATTCTTTTCGGAGCAAGGAGCCCAATACAGGACTCGATCCTAGGACCCTGGGATCACGACCTGAGCTGAAGGCAGACGTCCAACAACTGAGCCACCGAGGTGCCCCCCCAGTTAATTTCATTACTGGATTTTCTACTCACAAACTTCCAGCACCTAACAATGCCCAGTCATGGAGTGTGTTAATTCATCTATCTATCTATTTATTTTTAAGATTTATTTATTTACTTTAGAGAGAGGGAGGAAGAGAGAGAGAAAGAGAATGAGTGTCAGCACAGGGAGCCAAGAGGCAGAGGGGGAGGGAGAGAGAGAATCTCAAGCAGATTCCCTGCTGAGGACGGAGCCCAGGGCAGGGCTGGATCTCACGACCCGAAGATCATGAGCTTTGCTGTAATCGAGAGTCGAACCCTTAACCAACTGGGCCACCCAGATGCCCTAAATACATTTCTATTGAAGCTTAAGTCAAAGGCCTGTATTGTAATCTCCAGGGGTGTGTGTGTGTGTGTGTGTGTGTGTATAGTGCTGCTCAGTGGGTAAACTTTCTCTTCTGTAAGACACAGATTCTTTGTGGGGAGAAGCAAATTGTATCCAAGTATAAGAATACGATGTTAAAAAGCCCAATTCATTTATGAATTAATAATCATAACAATAATAAAATAATAAAAAGACTACACATCCATAACTCCAGTCCTGGCAGATTGGTGCGTGACTTAGAACTTATTTTTTAGAGACCAAAGCTTTTGCTTTTTTCCAGCCATGGTTTTGTCTAGTTGAATTTAAATACATTACAGTATATATATTGCATATTATATATATTAGATATTACAAGTGTATTAGGTATTATAGTACCCAATGTATGTTACATATTGTCTATTCTATATATCCTATTTATGGTAATATATACTTACATATGTATACATATGTGTATATATGTACATACATAAATGACAAGAAACTGGGAGAAGTAGCATCTTAAATTTGCTAGGAGTCTCATCTTACCCTGTACTATTTAGAGATGCCCACATTTCAAATATGTTTCTGATTTTTTATGTGAAAATATAAAAAGCCGCTCTAAGAATAGGAAACCAGTTCAGGAATGAAACTTCCTCTCTTGCTTTAAGGGATGTGTTTTCCTATGCAAATGTAGCAAAGCCCAGAAATTAGCAATGACTGCTAAATTAACACACTTGAAGAGCTTGGCTGGTTCTAATAGGCAGTCAAATGGTCTTGTTACATTGTAATGGTGCCAAGCTAATTGAAGTGATTACTGTTGCTCACGAGCAGCCTTTTTGAAATAGAAGTCTTTTAAATTATCCATAGACGTTAAATGTCAGACACTATTGTGTAATTATACTTTGTAAATGCTGAATGTCATAAGGCATCACAGGTAATTGAGGTTTACAGAGAAGAGCTTTTTCTAAACCTAATTGGGCATCAACTCTTTGTCACTTTTTCTAAATCTAATTGGGCATCAACTTTTTGTGCCAGGGGACACTCCAGTGCCTTGCAGTCTCCCTTTCTTCCCCACCTTCTCTGGCTACGCTCACTCATGGGGCCCCACATGTCATGACGGTTCCAAATCATTGAGCTTAAAAACCTCTCTGTCCCATCCTCCAGAATCTTCCGGGACTGTTCCACTTGTTTGGGTTATCACAGGCTGAAGCTTTCTGGGAAGCCGGGTATGGCTATCTGATGACAGGGTGGGACCATCAGAACGGAATATCAAGTCCTTTAAAATCTCAGAGTGATTCCAGAATGTTCTGCGTGCTCTGGGATTTTTATCTCTGTGTTGTTGTTGTTCGTGTGTGTGATTTTGAAAAAACATCTCTTCATGGTATCAGAAAGGGAGGTTTTCATGACCCTGAAGTAGCACTCCCCATTTTTTAAATTTTTATTTCTTAGCTCCTATTAGAACACATGGTAGGGTTTCAAGTTTCCCAGAATTCATAGGAAGCAATTTTCCGCACTGCTCTTGTGACAACAATGTTAATCATGAGTCAAACTTTGGAATCTTTAGTTGTCTTGCCTGTGTGGGGCGGGCACTTACTTGAAAATAACCCAACAGCTAAATTGGACTCTTGAATATATCAAGGTGTCCCACTGTTGGCTGTCAATCCTCTAGCTCACGAGGCCCACTAGGAATGCACTCTCAATTTCTGACACAGTGGCTGGCAGGAAATATATAAAGTCATTTTTATTGCACAATTCTTAATACATGTGCTCAATTGGTCACTAAATCTATTAAGTAATACTATTATCTCATTGTGATTTCATGACAGGGCCCTCATTTTGCATTTCAGCAGGTAGCAATTTATGAGAATCCTAGCTTTTTTGTAAAACTATCTTTATCTGTGCTTTTAAAAAGCATTCATTATTCTCTATGATAAATTAAGTTCTGATTAAGGCATTTCCTGCCCCACACAAGGAGATCGTAGGGGAAAAGTGTCAGGTGTGTAGAAAAAAACATGTGGATGTTTTCAACACTATGAAAACAGGAGCTGGATGAAGTCTTGCTGAGTGTGTTTTGGAAAAGTTTGATTTCTGTAGACGGATGCAGAGATGTTCACGTAGATTCTTGCAATGGTCAGACCTTATTACAGGCTTCGAAGATACATTCTTATTCTTTGATTATGATTTTTTTCATTGTGATATTGAAAAGGAAAATTAAATGAGAACTTTTTATATATTACCAGGAGTGTACAGATACTTGTCAGAAATAACACTAAGCAGTGAGTGTAGTTTTTCTCACATCACTTTTGAAGGTGGCTTTTATGATGTGCCTGTCGGAGAATAATTAGGTTCAAGGATATTATTAAAGTTGTTAAAAGTTTAAAGCAATAATATGCAAGGTGCCACACAAAATGTTGAATTAGACATGGTTTTTGCACAATGAGCTTATGCATACCCTCTCATTTTGCTTCCCTCTTAAATTATATCCTTCCTGTTAAAGTTCTCACCCCTAGGGCTGATAAGTCTTGTCTTTCTTCCTAATCAGTGTCTCTATCACTCCTGGTGTAACAAGGTGACTTAAACTGAGGAGGGGGGAGAGCATTTGTTTTTACAAATGACTGAGATGAGCAGGGACTCATGTTTGGCCACAATTTTGAAATATCATCAGTCATCTCACGCTTCTTTAGGAATCCTCAAATAGAAGCAACAAAGTGGGGGCTCTTTGTGCAAAGCCTTTAACTAGAAGACCTGTTGGACCATGGCCCTTCAGCTGCAGATCAAGGCAACGTATCAGTCAAGTGCCCACCCCTGGCTGCTCCCCCGTGTTCCAAGGGCAGGTGTAGCCTTCTGAAGGTGAGAGTGCTGATGGCTTTGTGGGTGTGGTCATCCGTGGTGGTCGTTATTTTCAGCTCTCTCCCCTCAGACGCAAGGTGGGCTTCTCCTGCCTTGCAGTGAGGTGAGGGTTGGGTGAGGAATTCTGGCCAGTGAGTTGTGAGAAGGGATGGTTGTCATTTTCAGCTGGGAGCACTTATTGTCAAGTGTGAGGCCTCTTAAGAGCACTTGTTCTGCTTATCATGGTGACTGGCAATATTCCAGATGGTGGCTGCTTTGTCAGAGCCAGGAAACGTGGAGCGGAGTCTCCAGCTGACCCTTAATGGACAAATAGGATGAATAGAAGTAACTTTTCTTGTTATCGGGCTTTTCCTGGTGCAGCGTAACTTAGCTTCCCTGACCGACTCACCATAGCCAGACCAGTATTTCACTGAAGGCCTCTGTGAGAATTAACATGTGTGAGGACCCCTGAGAGGCAGTGTGAGTGAATGAGGTTTGCAGGGCATACGAAAGACATGGACACGCTTTGCTTGCATATTAGATATATAGACCCATTCTTGGTTTTGACAAAGGTGTATGTTCTGCAATGTGTGTGTGTAACAAGTAGACTCTGTGTTCTTTCTTTTCATACCTCTCCTTGATAGATGATAGCCCTGGCAACTACTTCTCTCTTAGTTGTGAAAACAGTGGTCAAGAATGATGATAAATGACTACTGATCCCCGCTGGGCATCAAGAAGTGTGGGGGACACCATAGCAAAGGGGGTCACTGTGAAAATTGGACCACACAAAGCCTGTCTATTTTTTTTTTTAAAGATTTTATTTATTTATTTGACAGAGAGAGATCACAAGTAGATGGAGAGGCAGGCAGAAAAAGAGATAGAGGGAATCAGGCTCCCTGCTGAGCAGAGAGCCCGACGCGGGACTCAATCCCAGGACCCCGAGATCATGACCTGAGCCGAAGGCAGCAGTTTAACCCACTGAGCCACCCAGGCACCCCACAAAGCCTGTCTGAAGGAGGCAACTGGTTTTACTTAGCTCAAGGCAGTTTCTGATCTCAGGGAATGTGCACAGGATTCCTAGTTCTTAAGATTTACCAGGAGAAGTTTGTATGTGAAATGTTCTAATTTTGATATAATCATCAATTTTAAAAAATTGACAGAATAAAAAAATATGTCCTAAGGCTAATACCTTATAGATTTTGGTCTCTATCTCCCACAGCCTGTGATTCACAAACTAATAAAATCTTCATTTGAAGAGGTTACATCTTAAAAGCAGAATAAGCATTTATCAATCGACAGTGTAATGACACAACAGAATAATAATGATCAGCAAATATTTGATGACCTATTATATTTTAACATTATGCTAGGAGCTGTGAGAGGTACAAAAAGAAAAAAGCAATGGGTGGGCCCTGACTTTGGGGAACTCACAACCTAGTTGGGGAACAAATTAAAAGAAAAAGTATAATATAAAATAAACACTAGAAACAGTATAAAAAGAAATGAAATTATATCAGGTTCTCTGGAGAAACAGCCCATAGGAGATATATTTAGTATTCTATATGTAGTTGACTCTTGAACAACGTGAGCTTGACCTGTACACATCCATTTATGTGTGGGTTTTTTTATTTCACAGTAATGTAAAGCATGTTTTCTTCTTTACTAACATTTTCTTTAGCTTATTGACGGAAGACTGACATAAAATATATGTTAACACAAAATACGTGTTAATTGACTCTGTTATAATAAACCTTCCAGTCAATAGTAAACTATTAGTAGTTAAGTTTTGCAGGAGTCGTAAAGTATATATGGATTTTTTTTTAAAGGTTTATTTATCTTAGTGGGGGGGATGGCAGAGGGAGAGGAAGAGAGTGTCTTAAACTAGAACGACCCCTGAGATGATGACCTGAGCCAAAACTAAGAGTCAAACATTCAACCAACTATGCCACCTGGGTGCCCCTATACATGGGTTTTTGACTGCATGGAAGGCTGACATTCCTTATCCTCACGTTCAAGGGTCAACTGTGTATGTATGTATATGGGATATACATATATAGTATCTGTATATCTAGAGTACATATGTGTATATATATGTATATAATATCTATACATCTAGAATATATGTGTGTATATAATATCTGTATATCTAGAATATATATTTATTCAAGGGTCAACTGAGTATGTATATATATAATATCTGTGTATCTAGGATATATGTGGAAAACATATTCTATATATAGATATATTCTCCACACACACACACACACCTATTTAGAGAAAGATTTATTATAGGAGTGAATAACTGATTGATTGATTCTGATTGGTAATGGGACTGAGATGTCCCCTGATCTTCCACCTGCCCTCTGGAGGCCCAGGAAACCCAGTGTTGTTGTCTGAGGACCTAGGACTGGAGAGCTGGTGGTGTAGATTTCAGCCTGAAACTGAAGGCTTGAGAATCAGGAGCACCAAAGTCAGGAGAAGATCAATGTTCCAGAGTGAATTCAACCTTCTCCTGCCTTTTCCTTTCTCTTAAGTCCTTCAACCATTTGGTTCTCCCACATTGGGGAGAACCATCTGTTTGCTCAGTTCACCAGTTCAAATGCTAATCTGTTCTAGAAACATCCTCATGGACACATCCAGAAATCATGTTTAACCAGCTATCTCAGTATTCTGTGGCCCCGTGATGTGGGCACATACAATTAACCATCAGAGACACTGTAAGAAGGTGTAGTTCATGGCTATGCTTTGCAACAAAGACTGGAGTGTAGTTAGAGAGGATGGAACAGACCTGGAAGGAAGAAGTGGGATTGAGCAGAAGGTGGAAGAATGATGGGGTAAGAGAATGGTGGATACTCCATATGAAGGTGACACTGAGGGACAAAAAGCAGGGGGGTGTTGCTTTATTAGAGTAGAAGGTGCCCAGGGAAAGCAAGAGAGTGTGCCTGGGAGAGAGTTCAGTTGCAGCGTACTGGGCTAAGGACCTTCAAAGTCAAGCACAGGCAGTGACTTTTGCTTCTGTAAGAGGTGGTGCCTCCTGGCTGCAATCAGGACATCAAGAGGAGACAGGCCACCAGAGTCCAGGCCAGCTCTCCACACATGAGCATTGGTTGTGTGGTCAGGAACATATCATTTATGGTCTGTTGTCCTAGTTTTTATATGTGTGAGGTGAATGATATCAGTGCTGGACTCACAAAGGATGTTTATTAAAAACAGAGATGAGGCACCTGGGTCACAAAAAAGTGTTCAACTCTTGGTTTCGGCTTGGCTCGGGTGATCAGCTTCTGGTTGCGCCCTGCACTCAGTGTAGAGTCTGCAGAAGACTCCTCCCTCTCCCCTGTCTCCTTATTTGTGTGTGCGCATGCGCGCGCGCTCTCTCTGTTTTTTTAATCATTAAAAAAAAAAAAAAAAGTTGCTGAGTATTCAACACCCCCCAACCTTCTGAGGATAGGAATCCTGAATGAGCTCTGCAGAGGATTCTGACGCATGCTGATGTTGCGGAAACCAGCCCTTCAGATTCATGGATTGGTGAAATAGAGGACCCGAAGCTCACTGAGCTGGTGAGTAGCGTGAAATCAGGGGCAGGAGGCGACCAGTCTGGCATTACAGTGCAGGTGGGATTAGGGAAGGAAGCCAGAGTCCATTCCTTCCCTCCCATCCAAGCCAGATTAACCTAT
This sequence comes from Mustela putorius furo, assembly GCF_011764305.1. Lineage (NCBI taxonomy): Eukaryota > Metazoa > Chordata > Mammalia > Carnivora > Mustelidae > Mustela > Mustela putorius. Next base: position 4,151,733 of record NW_025421496.1, on the reverse strand, counting down.
TTACCATCTCCTCAATGTGGCTTACCTGATCTCACTTGGAAACCTACCATGGGGTAGGTTCTTGTTTAGTCACGAGGCTTAAAGCGTTTTGATTGCTTCTGTGAACCGGAAGTTAGTTTGATTTCAAAGTCTCTTTGTTATCTCTTCTTGTTTCAAATGCTTTCTTGGTTTTTGGTCCTAGATGTTCAGATTGCAGTAAGTATGGAAACAGGAAATCAAGCATTGTTGAGTAGAAGATTAACCATACCCCCGATTTTGGACTGAATTCCTAGTTGATTCTCTCCCTCATTCTTCCACACATCCCTTTCTTTTCTGCCTCCTTCATCTCAGAGGCAACTGTGTTTATGTCCTTGACAGGGATGTGTTCCAACCTGTTGTCAGAGAGTTCAGTCTCAAACACATAAAGAGGTCCCATGCATGACTACTAAAATATTAAGAATCAAAATTATATCTGATAGCTGCACAATCCCTAAAGAGAGGAAAGGAAGACTTTGCTTAAGGCAGAATGCACTAATCCATTGTATTAGCAAGTTGCCAGAGCTGTCCAAGTCAGTGTTTACTTTTGTCAGAAGCAGGAATAAGGTAAAACACACGGGAGAAGGTACCAGCACAGAGAAATTAGTGCTAAATTAAGATGCAAACAACATGTCCTGAGGACGGAAAACAATTTAGGGAAATGAAGCAATTGGTAAATATTGTTTGTTACATTGATAAATAGGCTGTGGCAGCCATCCAAAGTTTGCATTTGATTTGAAGCCAAAAATGCCTTTTTATTTGACAGAGCAGTTACATGTGTGCCAGAGGACCTGTTCTCCGATGTGGGCAGCCAGTGATGCCTATTGGTGGGAAGACTTCTGAGGAATATTCCAGTGTGTTGATGCAGTGACCCCAGTTTATGTAGATTTTGCCTTTTAATCTGTACCTTACGTAGGGAATAGGATAGGAGTGTTGAAATAAAAAAGAATCTGAATTTTTTTTTTTTAAGATTTTATTTATGTAGTTGCCAGAGAGAGCACACAAGCAGGGGCCCGGCAGGTAGAGGGAGAGGGAGAAGCAGGGTCCCCAGTGAGCAAGGAGCCCAATTCAGAACTTGATCCAAAGGACTCTGGGATCATGACCTGAGCCAAAGGCAGATGCTTAACTGACTGAACCACCCAGCTGCCCCAGGAATCTGAAATTCTTATTATGAACTATTAATCTATTCATGATCTTGCCCATATGCCCATATGTTAGATCACGTTAAAGGTGAAGAGGGGGTGATGGTAGATACATCATCGCAATGTACCTAAGTTGACATTTTTAATCATTTCTTTTTCAAGACTTACTGTGTGTGAAGCAAAGTGCTAGTTGTTGCTGTTGTTTTAAGAAACAGGACAAAGTTTATATGTGATTCAGACCCTCAAGGAACCTATATTTTGGTCTGCTAGATGACTTTCTACCTATCCATGAGTAGGTTGATTTTTAGAAGCCTGGGCTCAGGACTCATGAAAGGAAGAAGTGGGTGAGTTTTGGCAAGAGCTGGTTATGTGGTGAGGAAGTCTCTGTCCTTTACGAAGGGCTTGGTGGTGGTATTGCTCATTCTAGTCTCCTGTCCTGCATACATACCTACGAGAAATCCAACCAGAGTGTGATTGCTCTTTGTCTCCTTATCACAAAAGATGGAAATTGACAATACTATCTTTCAAGTTCCTTCCTGTTTTACCATCTGTGTAATCTAAGGGCTTGGTGGATCTTCTGGTTTCAAGGGAGCATTGAATGTGACTGCCAGGAGGGGCTGGACAAGTCTGTCCTTCTTACCATAAAGGGGGACTAGCGTATACGACTCTTAGAGTTAAGTCTCATATGGACATACTTAGAGAAAGGAAGACTGAAACATTTTATAACAACAACACTAGTATTTATTCAGACCTCATTATTTGCCAGCTCAGTCTGATGTCTTTTCCATTAATTAACTCTTTTAGTCCACAGAACAGTTCTGTGAGGCAGGTGTTCATATTATCTTGGTTTTACAAAAGACACGAAGTCCAGAGAGGTCAAGAAATGTGCCCAAGTTTACACAGCTAATAAGTGGTGGAGTCAGCATTGAAACCAGGTTGTCTGACATCAGAGCTCATACCATAGTGAGTTGAAATGAAGGGATTTGCAGAAAGCCATCAGGAGAAATTCAGAAGATTCAAGGAAGTATCTCTTGGAGGAAAAAGAAGATCCCAATTTATAATCCCCACTTACCATCTGATACTTCCCACCTCCAGTTAGATTTCCTTAGTATTTCTCATAGAACTTTTCAGGATGGGTACATTTGAAGAAGAATTAGGATTCTAGCAATCAGTGTGACTTGATATAATGTAAAAGTGATGCAAAGCTCAGCCCACCATAAAATAAAATTTCAGAGGAAGCGTGACCCCGTGATGTGTTGATTTGAGGCTGGAGCTGTTACTGGGTACCAATTTCAATTACATTGAAGGTCCCATCTAATTATCAGGAAACTGAAGATGCTCTCTCATCATCGGCCAAAAATTGTATACCATATCGAATGGCCCCTGGAAGGAATACTGATAAATGTTTTTCTGAATGCATTTTACATGTATTGATGTGCTGTAATTACAAAGAGATATTGGCAAAAATGCTGGGAAATTCTCATAAGCTCAACTTCATGGGTAAGCTAATAGATATTTCTAGTTTCATCTTCCCAAAGCTGGGTGCTTTTGTTCAGTGTTTTGCTTTTTAATTAAAAGCAGCTTGATAAAAACTGCATTCTAGAAACTTTCATTCCACCGACACTTACTGAAAACTCTCAGTGTGCCCAGCTAGGAGCTGTGGAAGAAATCACGTTAGTGCATGACAAGATTTCCTACCTTCAAAGGACTTACTGTTTTTGAATTCTAATACTCTGAAAAATAGAAAAGAATACAATTGGATGCTGGACAATTTTGTTACTTGTTTAGGATGTTATTTTAAGTTTACAAAGGATTTCACACGTTTCTCCTTTGATTCTTTCAATAATCTCAGGAGCTAGTTGATACTACTATTTCATAAATGAAGAAATGGGGCGTCTGAGACACTAAGTGATGGTCACTTCCGTGCCAGGAGGGGACTTCGTTTTGTGCCTCCCAGCTTGGCTCTCCCACCATCATACACAGTTTCCTTTGGCTGAAGTGGGTAAAACCAACACAAATTGTGACCGGTATGGGGTCGGAGTGCCTGTCTGGTGCCACATCCTCTCTTGAGATCATGGCGCTAGGAGTGACTTGGGCTTATGCTTGGGGGACCTCTCTTGAAGAATATTCTAGAAACACAGCCAGGTTTCATTCACTATAATGTGAAGATACAGGGAGAAGACCGCCATCTACAAGCTAAGAGAAAGGCCTCTGAAAACAAAAACAAAACCAAAAACAAATCCCGGTCTTGTCTGCACTATGATCTCAGACTTCGAGCCTCCAGAACTGTGAGAAAATAAGCCCCTGGGTCTGTGGGACTTTGTCGTGACAGCCCTCCCAAACTAATGTAGTTAGTTTAAAATTATTTTAAACTGGTTAGTCTTAATATTTATCTTGTGTATCACTTAGATGTTTGACATGAAATGGAACTGAACTCAGATGGCTCAAATAGAAGGCTTTATTGAAAGTGTTATTTAGAGAAGTATGGGGAGGCTAAAAGAAGCCACAGAGGCTGGCAGCTGTGGGGAGGTGTTACTGTGCTCGGGGCTAAGGGAGCAAGGTGGAAAAGAGGCCCCCTGACCAGTGAGAACTGGAGCGGTAGGGAAGGGACGGGCCAGCAGGAGCTGCTGTTAAGGGAAGATGTGACTAGTGTTCTAGAAAGGTTGCAAAATAGGGAGGGCGAAGTGCAGAACTGTACAAGCGTCTGTCAAGTGCTTTCTGATCTCTTATTAGAGTCTTTCCTTGACCCAGAAAAGCTAGAGAACAAGTCAGTGTGGAGGATGTCATCTGTGTAGGTCTGCTGCCAGAGATTCTAGAAGGGCCAAGAAGGGTGGTCAATAAATGGAGGCAAGGAACCGAGAATCCCTTTAGAAAAGAAAACAATCAGCATTATTGCTATTCAGCAGAATGCAGAAACCTAGAGGCTGGAAGTATGGATGTCGCTGCTGATCTTAGAAAAATAATACCGAACTGAAAATGACTCCCCTCTCTCCTTTTTGGTCACTTGTGATTTTCCTGTATTTTGTTTTATGCGGGTGGTTGGAAGATTTTTCTCAAAAAGTCACTTGTTAAGAGAATTGTTAGCTCTGGCAAATGTCTCTGTTTAGAGTTGAGAAGACAGAGGCACCAGGAAAAAAAAAAGAAGACTTCTCCCAGCAGGTCTGTGGAAAACCCAACCAGGACCACTGAGCCCGGAGCTCTGCCCTGACCTCATCAGTCAGAACGGGGAGCGGTAGGAGAAAGTTTCAGGTATAACAGCTTTAAAAAAAACCAGTGAACTGAGAAACTTTTGTAGGAATTTGTTGAGACAGCAAAGGAGGGGAGAAAAGGGGGAACCATGGTTAGATTCTATTTTGAGACGTGACTGAAGGAAGACTGTGTGATTCGGAAGCAGGCAGGTGGCCAGCGTGCCATTCAGCTGCGGTCAGTTGGTGGCGACCCTGTGGAGCCAGGCAGGGAGGGCCCGTGAGGTAAACCCCAGCCCCAGGGCCGGTCGTTGGCAATGCTCCAGCAGCGACTCTCGGCATCCTTGGTTTCTCCTTCCTGTTTCCTCCCTTATCAAATATTTATTGTCAACAACGGGCAGTTCTGTTTACACACAGTGTGATGGGGTAATGAGATAGTTAGGTTTCCTCCTGTTATTGATGGGGAGTGCTGATGGCATGAATAATTTCCTCTTTTTACAAATGGGAATTTAATTATTGATGCCTTGTTTAGGCAGTGACAAAGGTGTTACCAACACACTGCAGTTGGAGGCCTTGGCGGGCGTGAGGATCTGGGGTTCGTGGGGGTGTTGGATTAAACTGGCCTAATTGCTTAGAAGAGAAGGAAAGTGTATTTATCTATAAACACACACACATACACACACACATATTTAAATACATATATATTCTATATATGCTGTCTGAAGAAATTTTTATCTAAAACATGTCAGAGGAAACGAATCTCTAAAACCTGATCCTATCAGAGGGCCAGCGAATCAAATCAGTGGTGTTCGTCCTTTCGTACTGCACTGAACATTAATTGAATTCTTAGCATCACAGGCCGAATGTTTATTCATATAAACAAGGATTTCTGTGGACTGACAACTCACATTCGCTCTTAAGATAAAAAGACCACGAGGTTTTTAAACTCAGTTTTAATTTGATGGCTTTCTTTGAAAGCCTTCAGGGTTCTCTAAACACCACCCCCAAGCCACAAAGAAAAGAAGAGCCACGCACTACAACCCATTTCCCAATGACGAGAAGTTTTCATTCTTTCTTTCTTTCTTTCTTTCTTTCTTTCTTTCTTTCTTTAATTGGTGTCTCTCCCTCTGATAGTGTGAGATGAGGTGGATTTCAGAGGAAGCAAACCCTTTACTTAGGTCAAGGAACCCTGATAGGGGGAATAAGTTTCCGAGATTCTGATGAAGATAGGAGGGCAGTAAGGCAGGGCCCTCACACTAATGTGCCCTTGAACCACTTGGGATTTTGCTTCTGTGCAAATTCTTTTCAACAGATCTGAGGCCCGGCCTGAGATTCTGCCTCTCTGACACCCCCCGGGTAAAGCCAGGGCTGCGGGTCCATGAGCCACACCTTGAGTAGCAAGGATTATTGGAAAAGACAGAATATCCCAGAGATACGGAGTTTTAAGATAAACAGTAATGATGTTTTTAAAATTTTTTATTCTTTATGCTTTTTTACTGGAATAAGAACATTTTCTGCCTATCTGCCTCAAACAACTTCTTGCCACAAAAACCTCATTTCTTTTAAGTTTTTCTGAGTTTTTTGGTATACAGGGTACAGATTTATAGTGGCTGGGATAGGTTGGCCTCAGAAGAGTTTTTTTATTATTTTTAAGATTGAAAGCCACCTTCACAGGTAGAGCCAACCAATTTCTGAGCCAGGGATACGAAGCCCCTTCCGGGTTTACTTGGGACATTCAGCGAGCATGTCCTACCCAGTTTGAATCTTTCCTCCTTCATCTGAAGCCTCCTGCTCCTCTGAACACTTTAGCCAACCTATTAACTGTGGGAGGTTCTGGAAAACCTTTTTTTTTTCTCTAAGTGACCAGCTATCTCATCATCAGTTGCTGTCCATTCTCCAGAACAGACCTGTTAGCTGTGGCCCCAAAGGCCCTCTCGTGACTACCCACTTTGTAGACTCTTACTGTGGTGTTCAGTGCAGCCTATCCCCTCAAGTTGTGAAGTGCTTTTTCCATAAGTCACCTGGGTCAATTATTCCAGGTAAATGAGAAGAAACAAAAGTTGAGAGAAGGAAAAAAAAAATCCTTGCAATAACAAGATTGAAAATTGCTTGAGATTGCACCGAGCACACGGTGTCTGTATGCAGATGTATGTAAACGATGAATAAGCCAAAGGGAGAAAGTAGTGTCACCCACTCCCTAATTGCTCCCCACACCTGGAGGATGATGAGGCTCCCTGAATAAGTTGGCACCTCCCCACCCAAACAAACCAAAATGTTAGGGTGTCTGGGAAGAGCCCTGAAAGAAATTTCCTCATCTCTCTCCCTCTGATGGCGGACCCAAGCCCGAATTGGCAGAGGACCGGCCGCAGTTCCCACCCTCCTGGCTGCAGATGCCTGATACCTTCCAGAAGCTTCACGGGGACTGAAGGTATATGATCTCCCTGATCGAGTGCTGAAGAATCAATAATTATTAAAAAAGAAAGAAAGAAAAGTGTGGGGATTGTGGAGTGGTGGAGAGAGGAGATGGGATTGTGAGCGAGGAAGGAAGGGTTCTCAGACCAATTATTTTCCTACAAAATACTTTATGTGACAACAGCGGCAGGCCCCAAAGGGCAGCGTGTAACAACAAAGCCTAATTAGAATGATTTCAGTGTAATCATTAACTCGCATCTAACACCTACAAGAGTATTTCTGTTTAAACTAAAACATGACCTGCATGGAGGAGAGGCCTTGTAAACTGTCTCTGAGATAAAATATGTGACAGGAAAGGTCAGAGCCGCACTCATTTGAATTTCAAGTAGGGAGCTGGCTCCGCGGTGGCCAGGGTAGCGGGCCCGGCCACACTGCACTTTCCCAGGCCTTCCTGGCAGCCGGAGCAGTGGGAGAAATCCTCTAGGACTAATTACCGGGATTGCAAAACAAGGATTTTTCTTCTCTTGCTGCTGCCCACTCTCCCTTCGCCTCTCCCAACCAGGGAGGGAGGAGAGGGCCTCTAATGATGTTTGGAGAGAGAGGTGATTTTCCTTTGTTGTCGCTATGAGACTGAAGGTCACTGCTGAGTGGCCTCGTCCGCCTGATCCAGACACCTGCCGGCTGGCCCCTGGGCCAGACCTCGCCGAGTCTGGCCTTCCTCACACGCCCTCCTGCCAGCCGAGCAGGGGAGGGCTTGCTAATAAACCCTCTTCCCAGCAAGAGTGATGCCAAGGCATTGCCTTCCGCTGGGCTGTGTAAAAGCAGCTATCAAATCAGCAAGATACAACTTGATTTGCAGGTCTCCAGTGAAATTTAAGAAGGCGAACTGTAAAACGTTCAGGGAAAAGGAAGCATGAAAACATTTTTAAGGAAAACATTTAAAAAGTCAGAGACAGACATAATAATAAAAAAAAGTTGGCAGGGAAGGTTTTATTTATTCATTTTGAAGCATTGCAAAGAGCTCTGTTAGCAGCATTTATCTGCCTTTTTTTTTTTTTTTTTTTTAAGGCAGCCCCGAAAGCAAGTGAGTTGAATTCATTTCCTTTTTCCGTCTGTGACTTTTTAAAGCATTATATACACCGAGATCTTTTTTGCACTTCTGGGAATTTATAAAGCTATAACATTTAGTCCATAAGCCTGACTTGGTGAAACCTCCTTCCTCACCAGACTAACTGGTCCATTCCCCCTTGGTCTCTTTGTGATATTTCCTTCAGGTTTTTTTTTTTTTTTACTTTTAAAAAAGATTTTATTTTATTTTTATTTTTCATATTAAAATTTAAAAATTTATTTATTTATTTTTTAAAAAAGATTTACTTATTTAAAGATTTTATTTATTTATTTGACAGACAGAGATCACAAGTAGGCAGAGGCAGGCAGAGAGAGAGAGGGAAGCAGGCTCCCCGCTGAGCAGAGAGCCCGATGCGGGACTCGATCCCAGGACCCTGGGATCATGACCTGAGCCGAAGGCAGCGGCTTAACCCACTGAGCCACCCAGGCGCCCATGATTTACTTATTTAGAATGCATGAGCCAGCAAGGTGGAGGAGGCGCAGAGAACATGAGGGAGAGAAGCAGACGTCCTGGAGAGCAGGTCTCTATCCCAGGACTCTGAGGTCACAACCTGAGCTGAAACCAAGAGTCTGACACTTAACTGACTGAGTCACCCAGGCGTCCCTTAAAGATTTTAAGTAATCACTACACCCAATGTGGGGCTCGAACCTACATTCCCGAGATCAAGAGTCACATGTCTATCAACTGGGCCAGCCAGGCACCCTTCTTCAGGCTTTGTTTTTTTTTTGTTTTTTTTTTCCCTTTTCTCCCAAATTTTTGTTTTCTCCATAATACAATTTGAAAAGGGTGAGAAAATTCAAAATGTACCTGGTGACCATGGGGGGAGAATCAGGTTTGGCAAAACCACAAACACATGTCATGGAGGTCACTGTTTCCCTTGCGCTTCTGCACTAGGTTAGGAAGGATCTCGGGCCAATGCTGTTAATGAGAAATGATTCACTAGGTCCTGGTTATGATGGCAAGAGAGATTTTATTCAAGACTGTGGCCATAGAGGGGAGACCCTTGGACCAGGGGACAGAGACTGAGCCTAAATGAATACAGCAAAGACAGTTGGGGGTTTATAGCTAGAGCAAAGGGGCCAACAGATGGGAGATAATGAAGAAGAGATGCCAAGGGTCAGGAGGTTCTTACTAAAAGCAGCCCAGGGTTGAGGCCTCATCTGGAGGGCTCAGAGGAGACTGAGTACCATTTGGTCCAGTCTTAGTCCATACTTACTTCTCTGCGTCTTCCACTGAGTTGGCCTGGGTTCTCAATCCAACAGCTTTGACACATAGTAGACGAAATTATATGGCCCTGGGCTGATTCCCGCTACAGATCCCTATGTAAATTCCTAAACAGATCTTAATTCCTGCAGCAGATTTATGCTGCTGTTGATAACCTCAGGAAAAAGTGATTCCATAACATCAGTTTGAGGACCTTAACTGCGTTTGATTTCTAGCCCCATAGTACTAAAAATATCTTTGCCTTTGGAGTTAGAAAAGGAAGCACAAATTCTGACTTTGGAAACATTCAGTATAACCAGCCTTTTGGTTGGACTAACTCTGATAAGGTTGAAGATGGAAAATACTGGTTTTTCTGTTTTTCCCCTGCCATCTTCCATCACGCTATGTTGAACCCCACTTTCTAATCCCAGGAACTCAAATCTTCTCATTGCCTTTCGGTTGTCAGAATTTACTTTGACAATTCAAGCTCATTTTCAGACCCTAAAAAATGGCAGTCTGCTCTCTGTGTCATCGGAAGGTCTTTCAGAAGCACCCCTATGGAGAACTTTGCAAGGCACAGTATATTGATGCTGTTCTGTTAAATCCCCCATCAAGTCTTGCCTGTAGTGGCCTACCCCCCAGCCTTTTAGTTTTGGGTTGTCTTGTCCTGGCAGGAAACCTCCTTGGGTCCCACCCAGACAATGAAGACCAGACTCCCTTCTCAGCCTGTCCCAGGCCTATGGGATGCCCACACAAGCTGGGGCCCTACTGTCTTCAGAATTCTCTAAATCTCTGGCTTAGAGGCAGCAACCCTATTGCAGCTCGTTAAGCTCTACACATCAAGGAACAAGTGCCCTGCCATCCCTAGCATTCTGGAACCGCACCGCCCACGCCCCCCATGTGTGGCTTCACCAGGTTGGGCTGATGAGTTTCTTTGACTCCACACACTTCCAGCCAAAGGCTTGAACCCTCAGTGTCCTGATCCTGTTAATTCTCCAACCTCTCTGTTCTTCTCAACAACATTCAGGATGTTTCCACGGGATGAAAGGGGTGGTGGGATCCACCTCTGAGCAAGATCTGCAGGAATGGGTCTATCCATACCTCTTGACAGTGTAGAGACAACCACAGCCTGTTGGCCTTCTGAGAAAATAAAGCATAGTAATAATATTGCACATGGACAAATCAAGTAACTGAAGTCTCTCTCTCTCTCTCTCTCTCTCTTTTTTATTCTCTGTAAAATGAGAGCAAATAATTATCCCTTGTTAGGGTTGTTGCAAGGATGCAGTGGGAGGCTATATATGGAGGTGCCTGTCCTCCTCAGTCTCTTTCGCCTTCCTGCCCTTTCTTTTTTAATCTTTCTCTTGTTTAATTTTTTCCATTCTTTCTCTTACACCCTGAGGTTGACAGGCTTGGGAAAGATCTGATGAAAGCTTTGGGGTCCCATTTCAGAATGTCTTTAAAAAAGCTGCCCATTTCATGGATGGGAGTGGAACCTCAACAGGAAAATTCATGCCTAGGATAGTGCCAGGGCCTCCTAAGTGTGACAGCTGCAGAGGAAAGCAAGACTTTGTTTAGGAGAAATCTTCTGCCGAGGGCACCCTTTGCCTCCCCAACTTTCTATGTGTGGTGGAAGTGAATTCCCAGACCAAGAGGGAATCCCCCTCTCGGCCCCCACTCCCAGGCAGGAACAGGTGCTGCTAGACGTTTGCTGCCTTAGCACTTTGTTCCTTAGTGAGCTCCCAATTTATGGCTTGCAAGGGGTGGGGAAGGCCCCTCAGGGAGTAGAGCCTGTGAACCCCCTCAGCGCTGTTGCCCCCTGCCTGCCCGTAGTACTCCTAATGATGGATGATAGTTTGGGGGTAATATTTGCTATGTTGGATCACAGAGGAGTATGAAAATTCATAAGGCAGTGTTAGGTTATATTTCACAGGACTCTCGGTGTGTGTGTGTGTAACCCCGTTAGCTCTCTTGGGGATTGCATACAGTTACGCCATTTTGACAATTTATTGTTTCTCATCTGCTGCATTCTTTCATGCACGTGTCAGAGGGAGATAGCTACTTGTCCTTTTGATGCATGGATGGTTGGCTAACCACGCCTCTTGTTGCCCTTGAATCTTTGCCTCTCCCTGTAGCGGGTGAAGCCTCTGCTGCCCAAAGGCGTATATGTTAGTGAGCGTGTTTGGCTCGAGGGCTCTGTCTTCTCCCATTACCCCCCTTGCCACTCTGGAAAGTTCTCAACTCCCAAGACACTGCATGCAGCTGTCACGGAATAGGGCTAGTCCCTAAATATTCCAGAATGTGCAAGAGAACAGGGGCGGGATGCCGATAATTTTGGAAATTTTCTTTTCTCTAAGAGAACAGACTATCAGTAGATTATGGAAACATCCAAAGATTTTTTTCTTTCTGTCAAAGTTGAATGACATCAAACACTCGTAAGCAGTGCCCATATTGTTCTAAATATACTAGCCTGAGTATATTCCGCTGAGTATTTCTGCTGCTTCTCCTTCTCTTTCTTCCTCAGTCTAAAAGGACATCCTGGTGGGAACAAGCCACGGAAGATGGACTTCCATTTCCACTTTCGCCTCCATTTCTTCATGGGACGAAGCGGGAAACGTCATTCTCTCCCAACAAAACATGACAAAATTTGATGGGGAGGCTGTTGCCCCCACATAACAAGCTCTGTCTGTTGTTGGAGCAGAGGCCAGGTCTTCCCTGTTGGGGGGGAAGCTGTGGGAGTGAAGATCCCTGGAGGTCTGCGGCTTGTGGATACAAGTGTTTCGTCCTCGTGTTTGCTCTTGTGGAGAATACCATGACTTGACCCGGAAGTGCTTGTTACTGGTCACCGGCTTTGTGGTAAGCCCTCACTCCCTGATCCCCAAGGAGCTGTGGCTTGGCTCTACCTGGAAATGCTCTCATTTCTTCTTTAGCCGGATATTACACCTGGCTAGCTCTTTGGATAAGCTCCCTTGAATTTCTGACAGACCCAGCAGAAGTAAATTCAAGGACCTAGTCAGTTGGTGGACTCCTGGCAGAACTTCCAGCATGGAGGTAGTTCACCAAAGTTTGCCTTTTGCCAAAGGGCAGCCCCCTCAGGATTTCATGATAACAGTGAGGCAGTATCTGAGTACTTCTGCTTGGCCACTTTTACTTTCATTCTTTGAGATGAGAGCTTTCTACTTTTACAGTAGGAGACACTGCCACTTACCCAGGCAGGTCGCTGAGGGCCTTTGGACCTACTGATATGTGATGGAGTTCCTGCCGTGGGGTTCCCATTGCTCCTTGTGACAGGACAAGCCAGATCACTGACGATACCCCTTCAACTCTGTTTCCATTTCTTTAGCTGCCTTCGATTCCAGGCCAGGCTCTATGTTGAAAGCAAAGATGGAAAAAGCCTCTTGGTTTAAGTAACAAAACCAAATTTGCGGTTCCTGCCAGGTCCGTGCCCGGCTGTGGGAGCATGTGGGTGTACTTATGTGGTAGGCAGCTTGCCAAAAGCATTCCAGAGAGCTTGATATGATGGAAAGGAGGTAAAAAGTAGCTTAAAATAGAATGGTCAACGTGTACTGTTAATTGACTACTTGGGTCATTAGGGAGAGGTTTATGGACACTCTTACCTTCCTAGTAGCCAGATGTGTATCAAGAGCTGAGACAGGTGCTCTTACCATCATCTTACTGATGAGTTACAGGTGCAGTATTCAATTTTCACAGATATCCTAGGAGGTAAGTTTGTTCACCATTTGATGGGGAAACTGAGGGTTAGCCAAGTAAATTGTCAAGGTCTCACAGGACCTCTGCAAGGTAGAATAATGCCTCCCCTGGGGTGCCAGGGTGATTCAGATGATTAAGCATTTGCCTTCAGCTTGGGTGATGATCCCAGGATCCTGGGATCAAGCCACTCATGGGGCTCCCCACTTAGCCGGGAATCTGCTTCTCCCTCTCTCTCTCTCTGCTGCTCCCCTGCTTGTGATCTCTCACTCTCTTTCTGTGTCAAATAAATAAATAAAATCTTTATTTAAAAAAAAAAAAAGAGTCATGCCTCCCCCCCTTCCCCAAGATGTCTACATCCTAATCCTCAGAACCTATGGTTATGTTGGTGCGGCAAAGGGGAATTAAACTTGCAGATGGAATTGAGGTTCTTAATCAGCTGGCCTAAGGAAAGGGAGGTTATCTTGGATTATCTGGCTGGGCCCACTGTAATCCCAAGGCTCTTTAAAGGCAGACCATGGAGGTAAAAGAAGAGTCAGTGTCAAAGCGGTGTGATGTTAGTTAGAGCAGCTCAGCGGGCTATTTCTGGCTTTGTTGATGAGTGGGGGGGCTTGAGTCAAGGAATATGAGTGGCCCTACAAAGTTGGAAAAGATGAGAAAACAGAATCTTGCCTAAAGCCACCAAACGGGAATGCAGTCCCGCTGACACCTTGATTTTCACCTAGTGAGACATGTGTCAGACTCCAGACTCCCAGAACTGTAAGATAATACATTTGCATTGTTGAAAGCCACTAAATTCGTGTGAATTTGTTACGGCAACAGTAGGAAACTAATATACCGCCCAAGGGGCAGAGCCAGGACTAAAAATGGAATCTAAAGTTTATCCTCTTTCCACTATTCACAATGACCTCTAAATGGCTCGATATTAAAAATAGAGCCAGAAAAATGCTACTCAACTTCCTAAGCTATTTTCTCTCTCCGCCCTTTCTTCCTTTTCTCTTATGCTCAGTCCATGTGCTTCCTCCCTCCCTCTCTCTCTTTCCCTAAATTAACAGATTCTTGCTGTAAAAAAATTGATTCTTCACTCCAAAGTAGGTCATTATAACAAAGGTTTTAAATCATTTGGTCCTCCCATTTGTGAAATATAGACTTCACTTTAATCTTCTGTGCATTACCAGCAGTAAAAAAAAAAAAAGCCCGTAATTTGTGAAAAATGAGATTTCCCCCCCTCCACGATCAATCATTTGGGCAGTTGTATAAGTTTTTTGCTCCTTTTTCACCGTCTGACTCCTACCTGGAAGTCAGAGGACCAGCATTCATCCACACCGACAGAGGACCCTACTTTTGGTTATACTTCTAAGACCAAATTTAGAAACTTAATGGAATATCTGGTCCCAGTCACCAAATTGGTAGGACTCCCCATTTCTTCTCCTTTCAGTTTTTCTTTCCACTTCCAATTGTCTTAGAGACCTTTGTATTTAAGTAACTCTTCTAATCTCTCAAAGCTACTGAGTTTGTATTGAAAAACTCCAGCTAAGCTTGCTTTGGAGATAAAGTGCTGAAAGAGTTGGAATTTGTGTGTTTTTCTAATTTTTGCACCAAATGCATTAGAGACGTTCATAGGTTCTCTGAGATTGCTTCTTTACTTCAGAAGATCACCTAACAAACATGGTGGACCTATTCCTATCTAGGACATCTATTAATTGGAGCAATCATAAAGATGGCTAAGACACTAGGTTGAGCTCTACGATCTCAGGGTCCACCGGTTACAAAATCGATGCAATGGGGGTGCCTGAGTGGCTCAGTGGGTTAAGCCTCTGCCTTATCTCAGGGTCCTGGGATCGAGCCCCGCATCGGGCTCTCTGTTTAGTGTGGAGCCTGCTTCCCTCCTCTCTCTGTCTCTGCCTCTCTGCCTACTTGTGATCTCTCTCTCTGTCAGATAAGTGGATGAAATCTTTAAAAAAAAAATCGATGCAATGATCATATTGTACTGTCCCATCTTTCTGCTTATCTATCTTCCTGTCCCAACAGGGGGAGACAAACTTTGTCCATACAGGGACCACGTCTTATGTTTTGCATAAATTCCTAGTTCCCAGCTCAGGGTACCTGACATACAACTTTGTAAAAACTTTGCAATCTGGCAGGCATGGTTCAAAATCTGGTTCTGCTACTTGCTACTGTGTGCCCTTGTCTAGTTACTAGTCTCTTGGATCTGTATTTGGCTCCTCTGTAAATTGGGGTGTGGAAATCCACATTGCTCTGAAGATTAAAAGAGATGCAGAATCTAAAGCACCTAGGAAAGTCTTAGCATTTATTATAGTGACCAGACACTTGTAAAATGTAGTGGTTAAAATGTGGAGCTACAGGGCGCCTGGGTGGCTCAGTGGGTTAAGCCGCTGCCTTCGGCTCAGGTCATGATCTCAGGGTCCTGGGATCGAGGCCCGCATCGGGCTCTCTGCTCAGCAGGGAGCCTGCTTCCCTCTCTCTCTCTCTGCCTGCCTCTCCATCTACTTGTGATTTCTCTCTGTCAAATAAATAAATAAAATCTTTAAAAAAAAAAAAAAAAAAAAAAAAAAAAAAATGTGGAGCTACATTGCTTGGATTGCATTCTAGCTACCTCGCTTACTGAGAAAGTTAATACTCTTTCTATACCTCTGTCTCCTTATCTATAAAATGGGTATAATAAAAGCATTGACATCAGAAGTTTGTTGTATGGATTAAACGAGTTACACACATTAGGAGTCCTAGTCAGCAACCTGCATACTGAACGTTATTACTAGCAGCAATAAATAACAACAGCTTCTGTTCTCCCTCTGTTACATACCCCATTTTATTTTATTAATTGCCCTCTCTTTCAGACCTTTTAATATGTGTAAGGGAAAAGGCCGATGATTCTAAAGATGATTCTGAAATCCTTCTCTGCTGTTTAAAATGTTGTAACTTACATGAGCAAAGACCCACAGCCCTTTCTCCATCCTCATATTTTCTTGGGGCCCAGAAGGAGAAAGATTGTAATTCTGAGAAACTGTGTTCCAGAGCTAATGGAAGTAAAGATTCTCGTGGCACGAAAAGTAATCTTTCCCCCGCCCTGGATTGGACCCAATGTTTATAACAAACAGAACTGCTGTGGGCTTTACACTTAACACAACAATAACAACATCTTTGTTTGAAAAATTATATATACATATGTTTAGTTTTCTAAATAACAGCATTGCAATATGGTGTGTCAAATGACAGCCGGCTCTTGATTTTTTTCTTTCAATGAAAAGAAAAAATTTTGCATAGCCCCAAACCGTGCTCGTGTTGGAAGCAAGGATTGTCAGATAGAATGTTTATTGTTGATCCCACCCTCCTCATGTCCCTCATGAAGCTGTATTTCCTTTGGGTCGCTCTGAGCAGCCTCTTTCATTAGGGGTCACATTTATGTTGGCAGAATAATCCCCTCTCTCAAGCCCTCCACATCCTTGCCTGTAAGAGTCAAAACAAGGGTGACATCCTCCTTTTCTGGTGACCACTTTTTGCCATCAAGATCAAGAGCAAGTGTGTTTTGAAGGTTTAAAACAAAGCTATGTTTGAGCTTATCCAATCACAAAAAGCATCTGAAAAACGTCTGAGCAGGTGAAAAACACCCCCCTTTACATGCTCTGCGAACTCTGAAATGTTCGGATGGAATTTGAGCTGAGAACAAGCTTGAAAAATCACAGAACAAGTGGTAATTGTTTGCAGCCAGTCAGAAGCGCCTGAAATCCACATACCCTTGGCCAGTGGAAGGCCTGGTTCCTCAACAGCCGGAGAACTAGTTTTTTTAAAGTGATTTTCCCCTTGACTCAGAGTTCTGCATCTCAGCGCTCTCACGGAATGGGTGGAAGTTATTTATGAAACATGGGTGGAGTGTAGCAAAGGCACTTCCTGAATGGGAGCAAGGTGTAAAATTGGGCTGATGAAGTGCCGTGACCCAGTTTGTGTGGCTTCTCAGCAGATCAAGGTTACAGCTACTTGGCTTTTTTACTTGAACAGTGGTATGATGTGATGCCTGAACTCACGGCATATGGTTTCTAGAGCGTTAGAGCAAGGCGGAACCACTAGTACCATCCTCACTCTACACTTAAGGAAACCTGAAAGCCCCAGAGGTGTCAAGGTCACTTCTGTTGTGTTTCTTGTTCACCTGTGTTGTTCAAAGTCAGCAGCTGGCGGGAGCTCAAGGTTCCTCTTTCCTCCTCCCTCCCTGCTTGACTCCTCTGTAAGGTGGGTCAGGGTCCGGGTAGTCACTCCAGTTCCAGGGACAAAGAGGCCATGGAATGGAAGCTCTAAGGGAGGGGCTGCCTTTGCATTGCCCTCTCCTGGAGGTTTTTCTCTTCCTCTAGAAGCCGGGGGGAATGAGGGGTCCTCCCATCCCTGCTTTCCCTTCTCTTCTCCCCAACACCTTGTAGATACTGCTCTGCAACCCAATAGAGACCAGACATGATTGTCTGTATCAGTTCCATTTTGTGTAGGGGAAACCAGAGAAATCCTGTGTGTCTGTTGTTTTCTAGGAAGGGTGTGTGGGTGTGTAGAGGGGGATGGGCCTTGTGACCCCACCTCTCCTCAGCCCGGGCAACACCTGAAGTTTAAGGTTTGGTGTTGGGAGAAAGGAGGCATAGCAGGCCTTTCAGAGAGTTTGGTTCTAGACCACCCGGAGCTACCGGGGCCGGCCCATGATGGTGCGCTGCATACTCCCACGGAGTTTTCCAGAGTTCCACACGGGGGCCAGAGCGTCATGCCAGGTCAGACCCACTGCAGCCTCAGTTTCTTTCTAACTGCAGCCCAGCCAGCAATAAAATGCTGCCTTGCTTTGCCCTTCGTGCATCTCTTTCTTTCTGTGACCTTGTCGAAAGGAGTGACTGCTTAAGGGATTGCACAGGGCGGCTCCAAACCTTTGTTCCGTCTTATTCGGTCTCTGTTCATCAGGATCCCCTTTGGGTGATACCTCTGCCAATCATGCTGCGTAGTCCTATTGAAGTATCACACTAGCAGATCCACATAACACATGTCATGTGTCAGGCCCCATTTTGAACACTCTGTATAATAGCTCATTCAATGCTTGCAACCTATCCTTGATGCCTGGTTAATATCACCTTTTTACAACTGGGGACATCGAGGCCCAAAGAAGTCAAGTGATTTGTTCAGTCTTATAGCTAGGAAGTGGAGGAACTGGGATTCCGATTCGGACTGTCTGACCCAGGTACCGTGCTGTAGATCACCACACAACACCATCTATGTGGGAAAATGACCTGGTTTGAGGATCCAAATGGCAGCTATCTTGGTGGAGGGTACTAGGGAATGCCCGTGATGGTGGTGATTATGTGTTTGTAGTTGGTGGCTGTAGGAGGTTAAGGGCAGTCCATAAGACGCGTAGTGCATCTTGTGGGGATCAGGAATTTCTACGAACCAGCTGTCTGGTATGACTTTCAGATCACAAAGGGAAAGAGCATATGGAGGAACTTGAGGTCTTCAGGGGAGGACAACTGAGCATTGATTAATGAGATACAAGGAAGAGGGGAGAGGGCTTCACGGCCCCATAAAGGTTGTACACACCTAACCTTAGTTTTGTGAATGGAACACCTTGCATTGAGGACTAAGAGATCTGGCCAATGACTGAACACAGACAATTCACGATGAAGGAGGGTTTTGGAGGAGATCCAAACTTGTGGCCTGTGGGAGACACAGAGTGTCTCTGGGCTCAGTTTTGACCAGTCATATTGTATTAATTGCTAAATTCAAAAAGCCAGAGAATACAGAAAACTACATATTTTAGATTATTTTGCAAATGGAAAGATCTGGCAATACTGGGTCCCATTCTCACTTGTCCACAATTGCCCTCATGGGGTAGTAGCTTGCTCCTCCCTTTAGAGGAGGCAATTAAGATCCAAATTTTCAGGACGCCTGGGTGGCTCAGTGGGTTGAGCCTCTGCCTTCGGCTCAGGTCATGATCTCAGGGTCCTGGGATCCAGCCCCACATCGGGCTCTCTGCTCAACAGGGAGCCTGCTTCCTTCTTTCTCTCTGCCTACTTGTGATCACTCTCTGTCAAATAAATAAATGAAAAAAATCTTAAAAAGAAAAGATCCAAATTTTCCACAGGCCCTACTATTTCCTAGTGTCCGTCACATAACCTGCCTCTCCCTGTCAGCATTGGAGCCAACACCCCCTACCTCGCTCCATAAATGCAGAAGAAGGGGTCTTAAGCAGTGATTAGTGAGAGCTAACTTGACTCTCATTTTCGAGCTGCTGTGTGAACATCTCCCCAGTCATCCAGACTGTTTGGATGCCCAATTCCTTGTGTCATAAAGTAGCTAATGCGGTTACAGCTTGGGCCATCTGGGCTTTGGAGGGGATGGCTAGTTGCTGTTATACTGGACCCCTGAGATTGGTTTAATAACAAAAGTGCCAGACATCAAAGATTTCACTCCTCTTATTTTTCATCAAGTCTTTTTTTGCTGTCATTGATGACTCACATCTTGAACTATCAGGATAGGCAGTTAAAGCAAGACCTCTAGCGGGAGAGAGGGGACCTGGACCAGCCCTCAAGAACAATGTTGGGTTGGCTACTGTCTCTGCTCCTGGTGTCCTTCTGGAACATCCACTTTGGTACTAGACTAGGTCCTTACCAGATAATTCCCAGGAAATCATCTTCTTTTGCTGAAATCCCTCTGCCATTATTCCTCAAGCCCTTGCAAATTCATGTTCCATTTTTATTTTTTCCCACGCTCTTCCCCACTTCTAATCTGGAACCCTTTTCTTTGTGCCCTGATGACCTCTGCTCCCACCACTTAAGGGAGGCATCCATGAACCCACGCTGAAAACGCGCCGGTCTGTAGCAGAATCTGAATTTCTTAACCCCGCTCATAATTTTCAGAGAAGGATGTGCAGTTTTTCTTGGCTCAATCGCAAAATATAAATTTGTTTTTTGTGGAAGTTTTTCCACAGTTAGCCGGATCTGAGTTTGCTCTATCCTCTGTTGCTTTTTATAGTTCTGAGGCAAGTTACTTAACCTTTTTGACCCTGACTTAGCAAGAAAGATGCACCCTGGAAGATGGGAATGACTGTGACCTTGCACGGTAGCTCCGAGGAGTAAATATGCAAGGAATGTATTTACCACAGTCACGGCACATCAATGGGCTCACAAATTTTAGTTCACTCCGTCTTTCATGACCTTTCTTGGGAGCTGATCCGGCATGCCTGATTCTGGATTAGCGGTTTTTTAGGTGCTGTGAAGGGTTCTCAGGGAAATTGTGAGAAGGGGTGTCTGAGAGGGACAAGATACTTGCAGCAAGGGTTAAATGTTGCTTCAGAGGTTGGGAGACAGGTCCTGTGGTGGGGGGACCTCAGGTTTTAGGAATCAGAGAATAAGAAGGAGCTTTTACGAGTAATAAAGCAAACAAAACAAAACAAAACAAAACAAAACAAAACAAACCCTTGTCTCTTTGCCTCTCCTTAGAATGGCACCAACCTACTCTACAGAGTGGACACTCAATAAAATGTTGTTGACTGACAGAAGGTGGGATGTTATAGACAGTTTGCCAGGCAGGGAATATAATATTAATATCCATGTAATGTTTTTATGTTTTAATTTTGGTGGAGGAAGCCTGAAGCCCCGGGCAAAAGCTAGTATTTTCATTTGCTTTACCTGAAGTTATATCGGCGGGAGCCCTCAGGGTAAAGAAGACAAGGATTAGGTTTGGGAATGGGGAAGGATATGAGGAAGTTGTAATAAAATATATAAGTGCAAGAGCTTGAGGAATAAACACAAATGAATTTCAGTCAAAGAATGGAAGGATATGGCATAAAGACATTTTAAGGGGGGAAAAAAAACACCCATAGGGTAGGCTTTGCTGAATTGGAGAGAGAATGTGAGGAAAGTAATGAAAAACTTTTAATATCCTGGAGCTCCCTAAGAGGTGCACAGATATTGTTGTTTTACGTTGATGGAGGGCCCACATGTACAGGGGCTGGTATTTGCTTGAAAATATAATATATGAAAATGTGGTGGAAGGAAAGGTGAATTTTGCCATGGCTTGTGCAGGAAGCAGATAAGTGAATGATTACTTGATCATCAGGGTCTTAATAAAAATCGTTTGTAAATCAGCCAAGCAACTAGCAGATATTGTTGTTTCCACCATCATAATCATGACCTCGCCTAAAGCAAACGAGAGGGCAGAGTTCTCAGGAAAGGGATTTGCAATTTCAAGATGGGAAGACTTAGTCATAGTATTCACATATACTGAAGAAATCTACATCTTCCGTTACCAGAAATTTCTCAGAAAATGTCCTACTGGAGTTATAAATATATTTGTTAAAAATGAACATATTTGGTGATCCTTTGCTACTATCGGAGCCCTATTCATCTTCACTGTCTAATAATGATCTTTGAAAAACCATTAGGGCTAAACTCTTATAACTTCCTCAGATTAGACAACCACAGTACTTGTTTTTTTTTTTATATCAAATGGTACCTGATGACGATAGCCATGACTTAAACAGGTTACTGAAATGAAGACAGACCCACCAACCCTTGCACCATGGGCTGAATGTTGGTGACTTTTAGCCACATCATTCTTGAAGCCAAGAGGTATTAGAACATGAGGAATGGCTAACAAAGAGGGGCTAATGTAAGATTTTTGAATCATATAGTAAGAAGAGATTTCCTCTAGATTCATTTAGTTTGGCTCCTACTCTCGTGTGGACACCCCCATCTGTAGCATCTCTGTGGGGGGAGTCTCTTTCTTCCACTGGATTTGGGCTGGTTTGATGGTTACATGGCGTTTTGATTTTTTTCTGGATTAATTTGCATTAATTTGCTACCCACCTTTCAGCCCTATATATTCAAGAATATTCTAGAATGAGTCTTCTCCATATATTTAGTCAAAGGCAATTTTTTTTAAAACCTTGGAAAAGAAAGTCCGTTTTCTTCATCTATTTCTACTGTAACAGCCACACTTCTCATCACTGGTTGTTGCCTTGTATTAGTATCTGCCAGGCAGGGCTTTGCCTGGTATCAAACAACACCAATACCGGTTTCATTCAGAAATTTTGTTTCTTTTAGGTAATTTGGATACTTGTGTCGTTTTTTTTTTTTTTTTTTGAAACTAATATATGTACCCAGGGTAGGCAAAAGAATAATTCTATGTTAGAGAAGAAAAGAACAATGTCACATGTTCAGTGGATGTTAAGCTATTTTCTTTTTCTGTTTTGTCTGGATTGAAAGAGTTTGCTGGATGTCAATTTTTACCTCCTTCCATAGTAACACTTGACATAGCTTGTTAGACTTTTCACATCCACCAGGGCTTTTGCCTTTGCTGTCCCCTTTGTCTGAAGGGTTCTTCCCCTAGATATCTTCGTAGCTCCTTCCCTCACATTTCCCAGTCCTTTACTTAAATATCACCATTGCGGTAAGGTCTTCCCCCAGCACTCCATCTAAAATTGTACAGTGATCAGACAGAACTCTTCAAAATAATTTCTGCTAAACATTCCTGTTACTCTCTCCTATTTTAAGCACACACCACTAGCATATTCTACATTTCCATTCATATACCTTGCTTATTCTGTGTGTCCCCCATTAGAATAATAAGTCCATGAGGAGCAGAGCTTTTTCACTCATGGATGTATTCTCAGTTCTTAGAACCATTACTGGTACAAATAGGTCCCCTAAAATGTTGAATGAATTCTTTGTGGTTGACTGATATTTTGGGGGAAGTAAGTTGGCAAGTGGTGGAAGGGGCCTTTCTCTGGTAGGTTCTTGTTTATTGGGGATGGAGGTTTGATGGAAGGAGAGGTTCAGTTCATTGGGACATTTGGTCCTAGATAAGAAGATTTGCATAATCCTTTTAGCCTGTGGCTGGAATGTTGGCGTAGGCTCAGGGATGGACATTGACCCACGCCAACTGCTCAATTTCCGCATGTCTCCACTCTGTGGATATTGTCTATTGGTGCACCCTTCTGCCACAGGGACACGTATATCTTCTCTGGTTCTTCAGGGGGAGTCCAGGTTTGCATGCATTATAAATTGCACTGTCCTGAAGGATTCTTGGTTATCCAAGTTGGAAAAAAATGAAACGATACTACCTCTATGGACAGAGAGGTGCTGTGCTGGTGCTTGTGCCAAGGATGCCCAGTTGGTGCCCACAGGGTAGAACTCTGAAGCAGGAGTGAATGTGGTGAGTATTTGGGCATCCACAAAGGAGCCCATGGGAGATACAACATGGTGGACAATTTGCCCTACTCGGAAGAATGAAGGTAGATTTCATTATGGCTGTTATTGACTAAGAGACTCAGGCTGACACTTTGAGGAGCTACTCTTGTATCCCTGGGGCCATTGAATTGAGGAGTGAGGGAATTGAGAAAAGAGACATAGGGCAAGAGGTGGCACAATGTATTCGTTTTTTAGAGATGCCATAATAAACCACTATGAGTTGGATGGTTTAAAACAGCAGAAATTTATTTTCTCATGGTTCTGAAGGCTGGAAGTCTAACATCAAGGTGTCAGGTAGGTTGGTTCCTATTCAGGGCTTTGAGGGAACATCTATTCCAGGCTCCTCATCGAGCTTCTGGGGGATTGTCAGTGACTTTGGTGTTCCTTGGCTTGTGTATTGCCCTGATCTTTGCTACTTCATATGACATTTATTCTCCCGGTGTATAGGCCTGTGTCCAAATTTTCCTTTGTTTTAAGGATCTTAGTCTTACTAGATGAGAGGCTCACTTTATACAAGTATGATGTCATTTTAACCAGTCTCATTTGCAGTGGCCCTATTTCCAAATAAGGTCATAATCTGAGGTACTGGGGATTAGGACCTCAGAATATGAATTCTGTTGGAGCGCAGTTCAAGCCATTATACACAATTTAGGAACAGACCCATTGTAGGTATTTATATGTGGGTGAAACTGTTGTCGGTACACCATCAACTTTTAGGCAAAGCACATTCAGTACACTGATTTGTGCAAGGCTCAAGTATTAATCCACAGCCTCCTAAAATACTATGTATAGAAATTTGTTATTTATGCCTCTATAAACATTTACTTAATAATTCATTCTCAAATTATGCAATTATCTTTCTTCACAGGGGTACATATTTCTTAATTTCTTAACCAAGCTCATGAGCCCTGTATTACAGGGAATCCTGCAAACTTCCCATACTGTGGGTATATTTCAAAGATTAACTTTATTTTTTACATATTTTTAAAAGATTTTATTTTTAAGTAATCTCTACACCCAAGGTGGGGTTCAAACTTACAACCCTGAGATCAAGAGTTGCCGATCTACTGACTAAGCCAGCCAGGTTCCCCTGAAGATTAAGTTGGTGAACACCTTTCCCCCCACTTTTGTGAATATCAGAAATGACAGTCTTCAATTTTTTTAAATTTTTTTCACTTATTTATTTGTTTCACTTATTTTTTCCACTTATTTAATTTATTTGTTTATTTATTAGTCATTTATATAGTCACTCAACAAACATTGAATGAATCCTTACCAATGGGCAAAGACAAGCAGAATCCATTTCTTGGACCCTCAGGCAGGTGGAGTGAGTCACATGTAAACATACTAGTAAAGTGCTGGACATTAAGGAAAAACTAGGGTAAGTTTTCAGGAGGAGGAACTGCTCCTAATTGCTCTGAAATCTCACATTATCCTACGCTGGGGGATTCAAAAAGTTTTCAAAGAAAGGTGGAGGTTCTGCTGTTCTCAATAGTCTCCTCCCTTCTGAGAATTGCAGCAAATCCCAGAGTGAGAATTGGGAATCTTGGCTTTAGATACTGATGGGGAGCCTTCCTTGGAAGCCTTGGAGCTCTCCTGGGCTAGTCTGACCCATTGACCAGAGACCAGAAGTTCCCACATCAAAGACACTGTGATAACTAAGGGAAAAATGATAATTTTAAGACAGTGTACATTTGCCAGACTTAGACACAGGGCTACATGAGGCATACTGAGGCCAGAATCATTTACTGCAAAGGATGGCATTGTTTAGAGGTGGCACGCCAGGCCTTGACTCATCTTACCATCTATGAGGCTGAATGAAAGAAGGGATGGGCTGTTCCTAGGACAGTGCCCTGAGAGGTGCCCATGTCTCTCTAAGTCATTTTTACAAATGCTAATGCTCCCAGTGATGTTCCTGTAAAAGTCATTACGATCAGTCGACACTTTAATTAACAGTTAATATTCTAGCAGGAGTAACTGATGATGTGTGAGAGGGGAAGGCAGGAGGAGGTGGGTAGGGAACATGCTGGTGGTGTTGGAACAGGTGCCTTGAAGGAGGGCACTCGGTAGCCTGGGAGGAGGGGTGTCTCGAGAGAAGATACAGAAGGTACTGTTTGGGGTTTGGTCTGGTTTGGTTTTGCTACTTGAATTTTTTTTCATTTCATGAGTTGCTAACTTGATGCCTTTTGGGATATGGAAAAGAAGGATTTTGAGGGTGATGATAACACATTCCCAATGAATACTGGGGTCTTTGCCCGTTCTATCAACAACAGGAAGTCCAGCCTCTACCTCTGCTGTGAATTGGCCCAGGGCCATAGAGGGCTCCGAGGAAGGAAGGCATGGGAGTGAGGAATGTGATCCTACCCTTCCCCAACATGGACTGGCCAGTCTACTATTGCTGTTCTTCAGGCTGCCGCATGGTGTCACTGTTGAGGTGGAGTCCTGTGCAATCCCCACCCAGTTTACCATTCCGTCCTCCCTGCCATGAAGATGGTCTCTAAGGCCGTGTCTCATTCCTATATCTAACAACTATTGTGGTAGAGGTCATTGGCTTATGGAGTATGGGTTGCACTTTTTATTGGGTGAAAGGGAAAAGGGACAGAGCTGAGGAGGTTAGGCAGGGATGTGGTTTCATCACTAGTACATTGGATAAGGAGACAACTGTAGGAGGAATAAATATTGACAACAGCAGAAGCTGCCCATAAATTATCCATGGGGTCAGGTTTGATGTATCTTTGAATTATTCACCAGGATCATACAGACGGGTTAGATACACACACACACCTCTAAGCTCCTGTTGTTCTGTGCAGTTAGATCGCTCTCCCTGTTGGCGGGGCTATGATGTGATCGGTACGGGAGCAAACTGGAAAGTTCTCTGTGAAATAAGGTCAATGGAGCTGGGAAAGCTGGTTATCCCATCAAAGCTCCTTGGTTTTGATAAATTAAATGACCACTAAAATGTGATGTAAGTGCTAACATTTCTCAGTCTTTGTTAGTACGATAACCTGAGGAAGGACATAGCACACTGAAAGCGCCCTACCTGCTTGTCCTCAACCCTGTGAACCCACTCACTACACAGACTTTTTCCTGTTAGTACTCCTTGTTCCTAGAAAAGGACCTAATAAAGAAATCCATAGAAATATATAAATGACTGATAAAATTTAGTACTTTTCCTATTTCAGGAACATCAACTTTAAGAGTAGCTGTCCCTTTAAGGAAAATAATGTGATTAATTTTGGACTTTCAGGTAGACATTAAATCATTGTGATATATTAACCTCCTCGAGGGAGCTCCACTCAAGAACTGGGCCCGTCTGTAACAATGTGCTCAGTTGCTCTCTGCCGAGATCCTACAACCATATCTACAGCTCAGTTCTTCGGAGTCATTACAATGAAGACTGGCTACAAGTCTTGAAAAACAATTAGCAATGTTTTGTCATTCAGTGCTCGTGTTTATATTACTTAAATCTTGCTCTCACTAGCTTTTCATTCTTTCCCAAATTGGATTCTCAACATTTAAGATTATAAATCAGGTGAGTAGAAATGGTTTGGTGGAGGAGTCGGCTTTAAGCATAGTTTTTTAACTGTCTTCTGGACAGAAGTATTAGTTTTGGGTATGGGCAAGGAAAAAAAGTTGTCAAATCTGTGTCACAATAGGTTATGATCTCCTTTACACAAACCTCTACTTATTTTTAAAAGAAACCATGCCTTTCTAAGTCTTTGCTTATGTAAGTCCCCCCCCCCCCCGCCACTCCTTAAAACAGCTGTTTATTTTTAACTGTTAGCATATCAGTCCTCAGTCTTTTTGGTTTTATTTTCTCCTCATGGCCCATATCCCACTTATTTTAGGCTTGCTTTTGTGCCTGAATTCTTTTTTAAATGCCTTGACTTGTAGGAATTGACCCCAGGGGACTCTCCTGATACGTTGTTGGCTGCCCCCCCTGTTGCCATCCAGCGGGGAGGTCACAAAAGGGCACAAAATGCTCTTCCCATGATGCATTGGTGACAATTCCGTTTCTCGTGGCTGGAAAATATCAATAAATAGACTGGGCTTCAGCCATCTCCCAGCGGAATTTTTGAAAGAGTTATTATGACAATTGTACAGTAAGCAGGGCAAGGGCCAGCCCAGGCGAGTGAGGGCCCCGGTCAGGGCTGCAGGCTGGGGGCGGCAGATGGCCCAGGGAGGGGCGTCCTAGCGGTGGCTGCGTGTTGACCCAGCTCCAGATTCGTCGCTGAGATCAGCTGTGCTTTGTGCTCTGCTGAGAGTCACTTTGGCCTGTCTGAAGGAGGCAGCTGTTGTAAATTATAAGTGCGGATCCAGGGGATAATTCTTGGCTTTCATCATGCTGGGAAGGCTTCAGCAATTAATTTCTTCTGTTCTTCTCGCAGCCAAGGGTTCTCCACATTATTCATCTCTTTGGGCAAAAGCCATTGGTGGCTTCTGAGTTATTTCCTCATTAGGTTTAGGGTGGGAATTACCTGATCATGGATGGCTTGTGCTTGTAGCTCATTTTGTGGGCAGATTATGACCAGGTAGGACCTCAGCGGTAACTTAATTTGTCTTGAGCTCCCGAGGCATAGAGTTCAGCGTGGTATTTCCATTTGGCATGACAATAGCAGCCTGGCATTTTCAAATCCAGAGATGCCACTTCCCGGTGGTCTCCCCTCTGAAAGCGGCTGGTTTCCCTGTGTGCACATGACAAGACCCAAATGGCTTCCCAAGAGGGCTAGACCTGGGCTTCTATTGCTGTTACTCTATAGGAAAACAAAAACAAACAAACAAAAACAAGCCCTCCCACTTGCCCACCCCAACACTAACCTTTCTGGTTGGGAGATTTAACACTGGAACAAAACAGAGTCTGAAAGAGCCCTGGGTGTAGCAAGCCATAGTGGGGAGAGTGTGGAGTGCAGAGGGTAGGATTGAGTCCCCAAGGGTCTGTCTCAGAGATTTCAGAGAATGATAGTGGGGTCTCCTCAGGACCATTTAGCCTGGTCCCCCTGATTATTTGTGTTTCTGTATGTGGGGAGAGCTGATAAATTCACTTCACGGTCCAGATAATGATTTAGCCCTCCTATTTTTCCTGTTCAGCCACGTTCCCTCTTCAGTGTCTTTGCCAGGCCCATAGTGCTTCCAGATCAGCAGGTAAAGAACACAAACACCACTCAATGAAAGGAATCTGTGGTGTCTTTCGCGGTCTCATGGAAACAAGTAGATTGGGAGGTGAGAGAGGAGAGGAGTTGTGTCCCGTTGGTCATAGTGCTGCCAGCTCGAGTGGCTTGCAATCCCCAAGACATAGGATCCAGGGTTTCCCTCCTCCTAGAGGGATGGAATTAAGGGATGCTGGCTTTGCAGTGGGCCAAGTTGGCTTTGAGTGTTTTTTGTCTTCTCTGCAATTAGAAAGTCACTTCATAGTCTATCACCTGGTCCTAGCACAGTCTGTGGCAGTGCAAGCCCTTCGTGTCCAGTGAACAAAGGCATCAACAAATGCCCAGTGCTGGTGTGCGTCCTGTTGGGCGCCCTCCTTCTGCAGTGCAGCCCACTCTGGTTTCCATGCTTCTTTGGGCTCCAGAGCAAAATCGCCCTGCTTGCTCTTACACCGCTGCTGAAGTGGTCCTCTCATTGGAATGGAATCTGAACAATTCATTCTCCCCGGGGTATGATAGGAGATAATGAATAATTTAATATGCTACCTTAGAAGGGTTATGCACATTTTAACAGGTGACAGGTAACTGGGGACAGAGTAAGTAAGAAGAATAGATTCGTAGTAATGGTGGAATTTCAAGTTGATTGCAGGGCACTGTCTTGAGTCAGGAGAGGGGCATGTCTGTGATTTCCCTTGTAGGGCCTCATGTAGGGAAGTCCCACACATTCTTTGGTGTAATTTGTTCCTGGACAGAATCATAGATGATCCGACCAAGGTTATTGCTCCCTGAGGGGTCTGAGTTACTCCAAAGGAGTGTCTTTACATCTCTGTGTAGGAGACAAGAATCCAGAGCTTCCAGGTTTTTTTTTTTTTGTCCTGGAAGCTTTTGTTTGTCCCAGAATCCAGATCTTCCAAATTCCAGCCTGGTCTCTGGCTGTGATGGGTCCCCAAGGGAGAGTGCAGTGATGGGAAATACGGACAGGTTCACGGCATATCCAGATTTTTTCCCAGTCAAACAGGATGTGTTTGTGTGCTCAGTGAGTCTGGGAAATAATTTGCAGCTCTGACAACCTCTTTTTATGGGAGGCATGCGTTAAACACAAAGTCACAACCATCAGATCTTCTTCAGTGGGAGGGAATGAAGGGGCTGGTTTCCTTTGGGCCAAGGTGGGCAAGCCGGGCTGTTGGCTGACAAGGCAACATGGCCAAGGTCATTGGGCAAGTAGCGAGACAGCCTCCCAGTTCCTAGCCCAGCTCACCAACCGTTCTGCCTGCCCCTGTTGTCCTGGTTCAAAGCAGAACTTCGTCTGAGTCCGTCTCCTTGGTAGGGCTGCGGGGAATGTGGGAGTCAGCAGTCTGGCCCTGCGGAGACTCTGAAACAATACCAGGTATTTTGTAGCTCGGATCTGCTGAGTGTTCTTCTCTCACTGTCTGCATTTGGGGCATTCAGCATATAATCCTACAATTAGTTCATTAAAAAAATAAAAACTACTTGCAGGTCACCTTTAAAACAAAGAGAGAAGCAATTTTGAATTTAGCAATTTTTCATTTTTGACATCAAGTACCTCCTCGAGCTCCATAGTTACAAATAATGCTGGTGGGGAACAGCTCCTTTGTGCGCATCTGAAGAAAGAAGGGCTATCCATTATGAATAGAACAAGGATGAAGGAGTCGGTTGTGTAGTGCAGGAGATTTTGAGTACATTAATCAGCCCATCTCTCTTAGAGTGAGAAATGTTTTTTAAAAAGTGGGTATTAAACAGAACGCAAACAATTTGTGCAATTCAAGTCTGCCTGATATACGATGGACATAGTAGGGCAGAAGGAAAATGTGAACACACAGGGAGCAAGGCACGGAGGGAGTTCCTTAGGGTAAAATAAGGCAAAGGGAAGAAAGAGCTTGGAAGAAACACTAAGATGGCACCTCGTCCTGCTTAGATTCCTGCAGTGCTTGGCACGGTGATTCATTGACTCCCTCCACAAGCAGCAGTTAGGTGCCCGCCATGGGTCAGGTCTGACCTCACAAGCTCATATTCTAGGGGAGAAGATAGCCACCTACTCAGAGTTCCAACAGGATTTGCTGTAATAGGAGTGACCACAAGAAACCCATATCTGCTAGGAATGTTTTCCTTTACTAATGACGGAAAATACCATTGACAGTGGCTTAGAATTTTGTATTTCTCACGTAAGATGTCTGGAAGTAGAAAACTGCAGTGTGGGCTTACCATCCCAATGACACAAGGGCTCGTGTCTCTGATTTTCTTGGGCTCTCCCTTGGTGTTTCAAGATGGCAGCCACAGTTCTTTTGGGTAGGAGAAGAGATGCCAGTGATGATTATCTTGTTCATCATGGAAACCCCTTCCTTAAGCTCCAAAGGAGACTCCTACTGACTCCTCAGAGGCACAACCTGTGTCATATGCCAGCCCTTAACCTCCTACCAGCTGCACAGGGAAATGAGAAAATGAGAACTTAGCTTTTCTACATCTGTCTTCTAAGCTTTGCGTTCTACGCGAGGACGCTAGCAGAAAAGACATCAACAGCTGTGCTGTCCAACACAGAACTGAGGATAGGAAGGATGAGCTGTCCTCTCCTTGGCTGGTAACAGTCAGTTCTTCTTATCCTTTCAGGCTTAGAGATGCCCTACTGTTGCCAGTGGTCCCCTAATTCCCTCTGCAAGCATGTACTGCTGTATTCATTCAGCTTTTTTTTTTACTGCTACTCCTTTGTAGACAATCCTGTTTCAAATTACCCAATCTGCGTGTACCACTTATTTCCTGCGTGCCCCTTGACTGATAAAATAATAAGGGTTGGGCATGGGTGTTTCTCTAGCCAATGAGCATTATCTGTCAGAGGGACCTAATGCCCTGGGTGGGGGGGGGTGTGTCAATGCGAGGGAGGAAGGATGCCAGAGAGGGTTCACAGAATTTCAAAGAATAGGTAAGATTCATCAGATAGAGGAGGGATGGGAGATGGAGGGAATAGAGGATGTAGAATGTTTGAGCAGGAGTAATTAACATGTACAAAGAAACTATGGGAAGGTGAGGGAGCGTGGTGGTCGTTTGACAATAGTTGTGGACAGTGGAGACAAGACTCTGAAGTGTGGGATGGAGGAGCATGCATCATGAAAGCCAGCGGGCCAAGGTGCTGGGGGTCTTACCCTGAGGGAGACAGGAAGCCCTTAAATGATTTCAAGAAGGGTGTGGCTTCAGTTGTGTCTTACTATGAAGATTCTGGTGGCACCACGGAGGACTATTAGAGTGGGTTGAGAAAACATATGGAAGAAGTTTAGCAAGTTTCCTCAAATTTTCTCCATGAGATAATAAAATCCTGAATCAAGGAGAGCTTTCTCTGATGACTTTCCCCCCAAATCAACCCCCCTCAAAACAGTTACAGCATAGCCCTGTTATATCCTCATCACAAAGTATTATGATGGTATAATATTATATTACTATAATAGACTACTATAGTTCACTACATTATTGACTTTTCCACTTAGCTGTACAACTCCATGGGGACAGGGATCATGTCTCAAATTATCTTTGTATTCCCAGTGTTTAGCATGGGGCCTGGCATACAATAAACATTCAGTAATTGTCTGTTGAATTGAATGTGGGAACTGGGATTTTCATCTACTGGTGTAGACCAACTTTACATGCAAAGTGGTTACCTGTGATGACTCTAGCAGGGCTTGACTCTCGTATCCGACAGCTCTTCTCTTTCTGATTGAAGGACAGAAGGAAGAAAGGGAGGGAAAACACTCAGAAGGTTGGGAGGGAGGAGGAATGGGCAGAGTCTGGTTTTCTAAGTGATGTGGATGAGAGAGAAAGACCGGGATGGGGCATTGAACAAGTTGGTACTTAGACCTTTCCTGCACATGACACCAAAAACTCCAAACCAAAAGGAACAGAAGCCAAATTCTCCTTTGTTCAGCGAAATGGAAGGGAGAGAAATAGACCAGGTAACGACACTGCATACCTTAATTGTTTGGACGCTGGCTGGGTCATTCCTGCATGGGTTTCAGAAGTCCTTTCTGAAACCACAAGGCTGCACCTGATTCAGGAGTCCTTCCCAAAGATCATCTGTAAGACCGGACTCCTCTTAGTGATCTGGGGTGGGGAGGTGAAAGGCCCTCCTCTAACTTAACTCATTACCCCGATGGTGTTGAAAAGTCAAATCTGATCAAATGCATCCCTTGGAAAAAGTGGGTGGGGGAGGAAATAAAATAATAAATCTTGGAGTGATTTGAAAATAGTTCTTGAGGGTTACGAAAAAGCAGCCACAGATCACGAAACTCAAAAGGTCAGTAAAAATGGGACTAACTGGAGAATATACTAGAAAAGGTGTCAGAGAATGGGTAAACTGGTCTTTAAGTCATGTCTTGAATACCTGTCAAGTTGTGTTGGTGGGAAAGGGTCTTAGGACTTCACAGGAAAATCTTTCAATAGTTGCAAGCATCCGCTCTAAGCTAGGCACTTACCATATTACCTCATTTAAAATATTACAGAACGAAGAAGTAGGTGTTACTCATCTTACGGATGACAGAACTGAGACTTACTAAGTTTAAGCAACCTGCCCACAGTCACACTGGACGTGATTTGGAGCTAGGATATGAACTCCATTTGTCCGATTTCAATAACTGTGAACTTTCACCCAAGACGCTACTCTCGCGATACTTGCATCAACTTTCCTGTATATCCCCTTTACCCATATTCTGTTTTTCAGTGTCATTCCAGATGTTTGAGTCTGTGAGGGGTTAATTCTCACCTCCAAGGAGGGGTTTCCACTGTGAAATTCCATCTTGGGCCTTAATCCTTCTTTGCAGAAGGGAAATTTGGATCATTATGACCCCTGTGTTCATCTGTGAAGTAACTCATGGCTCTTCCTTCTTTCAGGCTCTTCGTCTATGACTTACTGGATATTCATCATAGGAAGTATTTGTTTGAGAAATAGTGTGTGGCCATTTTATCACTGGCCCATGCTTTCATTTCTCTTCACTGGGAGCAGGAGACTCATCTCCGATGCACTGGGCTTTGAGTACAAGCAGAAGCCCCACTAAGTTGCTCCTAAGAGCATCTTTTCTTTGCTCTTTATCAGGAATGAACTTGGAGCCTTGAGAAGTGTCCATGTGCTCATCAGGAGTTTCTTATTTCTTTTGGGGACTAAAATGTAGAATTGTTTTGCTGATGTTAATCTGGAGCATACCATCACGGGGAGGCAGCCCCCTTGGCCATCTGGGCTAGGCCTTCTATGTGTGACTAAAGGCTCATTGGGAGAGCAGGATCCTCTGGCCAGGGAAGCCGCAAGTTCACGGACAGCTCTCTC
Source organism: Mustela putorius furo (assembly GCF_011764305.1). Lineage (NCBI taxonomy): Eukaryota > Metazoa > Chordata > Mammalia > Carnivora > Mustelidae > Mustela > Mustela putorius. The sequence goes on along the minus strand of NW_025421496.1, from coordinate 4,118,252 downwards.
TCCCTGTGCTTTAGTCATGGATAGTTTTGCATCTGTTAGTGGGGGTAATGCCTTACATGCCTTTCTGCTTTGTCTATCCTTGGCACAGGCTCTTTTGTCCTCAAGGGGCCTTTGCCACATTGCCATCAACCAGAGATCTGAGCTGTCAGGTGGAATTCAGGTTGTCAGGAACTCTAAAGCTAAGGCCAGGAGGATTTCTTTAGAAAGCTGGGAGTAGGCTTTGCAGGAGGAGTTTCACGAGGTATTCCTTTCCTTAGTGCTTGGTACCTTCTTTGGGTACAGAGTTTATTTTCTAACTCTCAAGTCACTTATGCAAGACCCTGGATCTAGCATAGTAATACTTAAGAGTGTGACAAGAGACTGATACAGGTTTGCAGAATAAATGGCCCCATTGGACAAGCCATTTTCTTTTCTGTCTTTTGTTTCCTCATTTGTTGAGAAGGGTTGCTGCCCACAGCTTATGTCAGCAAGAGACTAGGGACCAGTGTTAGCTGGGAGGTCTAGCCCTGCAAAGGGCTGGCATCTGCATACAGATGGGGACCATATATAGTCATAAGCCAAAGGGGAAACCAAGAGCTGAAGGATAAATGCCAGCCTTCTCTCACCTCCACATCCAAACTCCCAAAGCTTTCAGGAGATAATGGGTTTCCCATAACCTAGACAATGGGGATTTAAGCCAGTTCTGCTAAAACCTTAAAGAATAGGGTGACTCCCAAAAGCTTAAGCAAATTCAGGCAGCTGACATTTGGGTTACAACAGTGTTAGAGAAGAAAGCATTGTTTTGACTCCAAAGGCATTTCCCTTTGGCAAGCCCTAGGTTTGTGGGGTTTTTTTGTTTGTTTGTTTTTGTCTTTTTTTTTTTTTTTTTTTTTTTTTTAGTTTGGTGGAGAGGGAAAGATTCAGAGTAGTGCTAAGATGGTGTCCAACTTTCCGAACCAGAAAGAAAGCAGACACCATGTGTAAGTCAATGATGGTTTAGAGAATTGGAAAATGGGAAGCTAAATAAATAGAGCAAAATCCCTCCTTATACGTTCCAGTTAAGCAAAAACAGTTGCCCCGGAGGGGGAAAACATCACTTCCTTAATTATTCTAAGTCTTCATGAGCGAAAGACTATTCATGTCTGGGGTCCTGTTACTTCACTTTCATTCCCTTTGTCCCTCTGCTTCTTGGTCCTGGATTAAATTCAAATTGATAAAATGCTTTTGCTAGCCACATTACTGCCGTAAAGACAGAACTCTGCTGTCAGGATACCCTTTTATTCTTTGAGAAAAACAAGCAGGAAATGATGATGAAAACCGTTTGGAAACCAAAGCAAAAAAAAAAAAAAAAAAAGAGAGAGAGAGAGAGAAATAAATAAAAATAATAAAAACGTATTACTGCAGGCGATCCGTGAACTAGAGCGGGTAGAGAAACCAAAAGATCCCTGGCTTTGATTCATACCTTCAGCGAGGCTTCCTTAATGACTGCTCTTTGTGTCGCCCAAGCAGTGCTCATTTATCAGTCTGTGGTTTAATCCGAACCTATCAGGATGAACATTCAAGGAGGGTGAAGGTTAACTGACTGACAGCCCAACTTGGAAACTCTACAGTTGATAAATGTCTACAAAACTTGATGGAAAGGTGGAGAGGGGGGGAAAAATCTCTCTCTTCAGAGCCACTGAAAACAAAGAGGAGCTTTGGGTGAGAGGGAGTGAAGGGTGGACCAGGCGCCAAGCGGATGTCTTATTCCAACGCAGTGTTTAATTGCTGGTGAGTCAGAGGGAATTTCGGAACTGTCTCTTCTATATGTCGATGCTGATGAATTTGTGGTGGTAAGTGTATTGTAGCCCAAAGCAAAGGGGCTGATCATGGAAATATAGGTGTTAACAAAATGGTAAGATGTCTCTAGCCACATTGCCTTGCCAGCCTCCTACTTCTCACTGGAACCCCTTGCTTTCTGCCCCTGCTGCCCCCCAGGATGCTGAATGGGTCTTACTACCTTCTCCTTTCTCAAATGTGTTTACTTTCCCCTCTTTAAACTGCCCTTTGTGTAATTAGTCTGTTTATCCTGTACATAGCATGATGTCTGGCATGTAGTAGGTGCTCAATAAATGTTTGCTCTTCTGTATTTGTAGCCATTCTTATCAAACTGGTTGCCTCTGGTATTTTGTACATTGATAGTGGATATAGTCCTTCCCTGGCTGCTAAGCTTGGTGTGGTGGTTAAAAGCTCCACTCTAGAATCAAATTCTCCAGGAAGTTTCTTAACTCTCATGGCTGCGTTTTCTCCATTTACAGTAGTGCCTACTTCATGGGGTTGTTATGAAGATTAACTGAGTTCCTATTTTTAGAGTGCTTAAAAGAAAAAATGATTATTCTGGGAGACATGGCATGTGTGGATAAAGCTTTTCAGTACTGTAAAAGAATCATAATCTGGAAATTCCTTAAAAGGTAAAAGTTGCAAGTCTCTAGAGAAAAGAGAAAAATGAAGGATTTGGCATGGGTGCCAACCCTCTTCTCTACCCTTTATGTCATCCTTTCTAGAATGAGATCCATCTCACAAAATACACTGAAACCATACTAAAAAGTACCTAGCATTTAAATTGCAAAGATGATGTCTGAAAAGAATTTCTGCATGGTGTCACGTAATCACCTGTGCGTGGTGACTGCTTTCTTGGCAAGGCATGTATGAGGCAGGCGACCTTCTGCTGGTAAATGAATGGTGATAATGAAAAATCGTGAGGAGATATTTCTGACCAATTCCTTTTCAGGGTTGATACTGACATTTCATTTTTCTCTGATTCATGGGTTGACTTCTGGTTTGACGCATGTTATTCCAGTGGATTTTCTCATTTTTTCCTCCTCCTCATTCTCATTTTTTCCTCCTCCTCATTAAAGAGTATCTTGTCCAAGGAAAAGACTAGATCTTGAATCAGAAAGATCTTGGCACTGGTTTGGCATCCAAAGCATGGAAAACAAGCTTTGTGTTGCTAATAGGTTCCTTTTTTTAAAAAAATTGAGTCAGATAATCGTTTGGGCCCATCATTACTTCCCGTTGTATAGTGGTAACCTGAATGACAAACACTTTGGTTGAGGACCATGTGTGCATAAAGGTCAGCAGGATGCTGTGGTAATAATTGGTGGAAGTGCCAGCTGGGGAGGAAGAGTTGGTGGATTGACTCTTGCGTACATCTCTCTCTGGAGTCTTAGGGCCAGCACTTTGCTATGGATGGGGTTGTCTCCATGATACTGTCCTGTCCCCCAAGAGAGGTGCTGTAGAACCTTATGGGTTCTGAGATCTGGATCATTGCCAGAGAGATTAAGGCATCCATCCCTACTTACTCCTCTCTCAGGCTTTCCTCAAAGGCCAGAGTCCCCTGGAGACTTTATCTGGACAGGATGGGGAGGGCTCCACTGACTGCTGACAGGGAGGAGCCATGCTGAGCAACCTCACTCTGCCTTCACTGTCCTCCCCAGTGCAGACTAGCCAATTTCCACGAGATTTAGGGCCTCATTTGACTATGTCCAATTTCCCTTAAACTCTGTCATAAGCATCCATTCCTGTAAGTAATTTGTCAGAAACAAAATTTCCCCGGATGATTTTTCAATATTCTCTCTTCATTTTTTTCAGAAGCTTTCTGTGACTGTGCTGTATTTACTTCAGAGTCTTAGTATTTAGCTTATTTAGAGCGATAAACAAATATTATGATAATGACAGCAGTCAATGAACAAATGGTAATAATAACAGAGACTGAAATATGAAAATTAATTAACAAGAAACAGGGAACAGGCCCAGCTGTCTTGGGCAATTTTGAAGGCATAACTGGAAACGTGAAAGATGTTCAAAGAAAGACTTAGGTGGTGGAGAAAATATGTTCCATTAATGTGTACGCTGCAGATGTGAGCTTTGTCAGCAGCATTTCTTTCTTCTTAATGTAAAGCTGAGGTTGGTATTACAAGATCACATCAATTATGTCAAATTAAAAAATGCCACATGACCCGAGAGCTAGAGGAAGACATTCCACTGGTAAAGGCATTGGGGATAATTTTATTAGCTTAATCTCGGCATCATGTGATGTATTGTTCTGCTGTCCTATTGTGAGACTAAACCTATTTATGCATTTGTGTAACACATGGCATTATACTGAGACTTTCTTTTTTATTTGCAGAGAAACTCCCTTTCCCTTTCAAATAGGAATTGACAAAGCATCTATAATTCAGCAGAAACCCTTTGCAAGTAGTATGACCACATGAATTGTCCAAACTGGGTCACTTTGGAGAATGAAAGAGGAGGTTATTAATAATTATGCTGGGACAGTAGACAGGAACCAGAAATGTCTCAGGCAAAGTAGGGTATATGATTATCTAAAATATAACTCTAGAACATAGAGGCTAGGATTTGTGTCAGTCTTAGAAAGATAACTAAAGGTTATCATATTTCTTCTATATATCTTACAGTGTTTTGGGAGAGATGAGTTGATTCATAGTAGAGCCAATTTTACTATATTTTACTATATTTAGTCTCTTAATCATGAGTAGCCAATGGTATATTTCTGTCCATTACGAACTCTTCCTTGGCTCTTAATTAATTTTCTGAACCCTATGGTGTCGGCACACTTGCTTTTACTTTCATTCCCCAATTTGCCCTCCTATTGGAGATGACTAAGATTTTAGAGTGATTTCCCCTGTGATATTGGATAGAGTCTGAGGGTTTTGCTGTAATAGGCACAGGGCTTGAACTTAGAACTTCTAAAATAATAGTCTTAGTCTTCCAAGAATGAGAGCCACCAATTTCTGCAGAGGTGAAACCTACAGTGCTCTGTTCTGTTCAACCATCCATGCAGTTGTTCACTGATGAATGGGGTCAGGAAATCTCTCTCCTGGGCTCCTCAGAGCAATGCATTATGGTCACGAGGATCTGGCTTCTCTTTTACCTCCCTATGAATGCCAAATCCAAACCATCAGCACACGATGACCTTCGACAGTTCAGGAAAACACGCCTTGGTTAGGCTGTGACCCAATGTGGGCAATTCATTTAATAAAGAAGTAGAAATCTTCCCTTGATGCTGAATGGGTTCAGTTTGACCTCTCTATCTTGAACTTTAGTCTCTTTCATTATTTTGAATGAAGAGAGTGTGGTTGACTGCACACAATTGCTGACCATCTTACAAATTGAGAGACATCTGGCCTCTGAAAAAATCAGAAAGACTGCTCAGGATGACAGATAATTATCTGTTGGCTACTCTTGTCCCAGAGCAATTTGATAGTGCTGACTTTTTCACACACCTGGAAATACTTCTAAACTTCCACCTCAGCTCACCCTGAGCTCTGTGCTGTGCCTTGGAGACTTCCAGGGCTTCATCTCCAAGGACCACTTTTTCGAAGAAGCTGTCCTCTTGGCCGGAGGGAGGAAATTCTATGACTTTCTCTGTAGACTTCCTGACAATTGAAAACTGCAAGGGAACATTAAAACTTCGACATAAATAATTCAGCACTGATTTTCCTTGAGTTTCATAACCGATATTAGTTTCCTTCACTTTCTTGTCATTACTCCCATGTCCTTTACTGGGAGGAATAACCTTCCCCTTGTACCTGCCATGGATTTGGTCCAGTAGCATATCTGGGGCAGCAACAAGGAGAAATTGATAACTTCAATGATACAATTTTTGTGCCCCCTAAAATGCTTCTAAGATTCTCCTTCTATTTTTAGCTCCGTTTCACAGGGTTTGACATTTTTTTCTATTTTTAAAATTTTTAATGTTTTATCATAGTGTGTTGCTGGGGCCACTTTTACCCTCAAAGAGAAAGCATGGTTGTAATAAAGAAGGTCTGACACTTTTTTTTTAATGAAAGCTCTTCTCGGGTAGGGCTGGGCCTCTGCTGTTAGAGCTCTGCCAATTTCTTCTTTTGTGGCATTAATAGCATGGATAACCAAAAATATTCCCTCTCACCTCTTGAATTGCCTTTTATAGTGAACAGATTAAAGAAATATAAATAATTATGGATATGTGGGCACGGGAGCTAAGAGGAAGAAAAGAATCTGCATCCATTTCATCAACCTGCAATGAACTCTTTCCTTTTATAGATTACCTGTCAACTCAAAAAATCATTTAAAAATTCTGCATGACTCAGTGAGACAGATTATGAACTAATTCTTTAAAAGGAAGCTACGTTTTTCTTAGAAGGGGGAGCTATAGTTTTAGGTTATCCTCTCTTTGATAGAAGCCAGAGCTGCCTAATTTTTCCTTTTTCTTCTTTTGCTTTCTCCCTCTCTCCCTCTCTTTTTTTTTTTTACCCCCCCCCCCTTCAATCTTTCTTTCTGCCTGGCTTCTCATGTTTCCTAATGGCCTGCTATACACCAGGAATTCTAAGTATAGAGCTGACTGGGGATCAAGGGTGTCGAGAGAGCAAATGAAAGCAACAAGGCAGTTGTGCCAGATGTGATCACAGCAGCCAAGCCAGGTACGGATGGGAGCTAGAGCAGGGGTGGGTGGGAAGAGGAGGGTACCCTTGGCCTTGGGTGGGGGAAATTGTCACTGAGAAGGAGATTTTTGAGCTGGATTTTGCTTGATGTGTAGGAGCTACAGAGGGTTAAGAGACAGAGTTCAGAACATGGAGAGGTTATGTTCCAGTGATACAGCAAGAGAAAGTGCTCCTGAGTTAGAAGGGCTTATACCTTGCGGAAGGAGCAATGCCAAGTGCTGAGACAGTCTTGAGTGACAGGAAGAGGAGCCGGGGCAAAGATGCGGGGCCTGGAGAGCACATGGATTGTCCTCAGAGGTCAGGGGGACACCAGCAGTCGTTGTAAATTGTGGCTAATGTGTGTGAAGTCAGGAAAAGTTGCTATAATTATGCTCATTTCAAGCCTGAGGGAACTGAGATTTAAGGAAGCCTAGTGATTCACCCAAAGTCATGTACTACTAAATGGCAGAGTCAGGACACAAACTGAGACCTGCCTAACTCCAAAGGAATCTTGCCTTCATACACCAATGGAAACAGGGACCTGGGAAAGGAAGGGCCGGTCTTGACATGTCCTTTATTGAACCAGGTGAGAAGCCTTCTCCAAGTCGCAGTGGCACCTAGCATCAAACACTTGCCATTTCTAAGGAAACTCACAGCTAGTGGAATATCGCCTTTGCAGCTTCATCCCTCTGGCTTGTGGGACCTACCTCTAACTTTATTGGGCAGAATTTAGGCAAGGAAGGGAGGGAGAGTATTCTGAAGCCATTTAGATGCTGTATCGTGGGATTGTGTCAGGACTAAGTTGTGGTGGGGTGAAAACCTCCAAATAGCAGTCCTTTTTTTAAAAAAAAAAAAAATTTATTTATTTGACAGGCAGAGATCACAAGTAGGCAGAGAGACAGGCAGAGGGAGAGGAAGGGAAGCAGGCTCCCCACTGATCAGAGAGCCTGATGCAGGGCTCCATCCCAGGACCCTGGGATCATGACCTGAGCCGAAGGCAGAGGCTTTAACCCACTGAGCCACCCAGGCACCCCAAATAGCAGTTCTTTAAGACAAAAAGTTTCACAAATCACCATTTGCCCAGTGAGGGTGGAAGGAGTTTCTTCCTACAGTTGTCATCAGGGGCTCAAGTGGAGAGAGGCACCACCAGTATCTTCCATCATTGAGTTCTCAACACAGTGTGCTGAGGTTTGCCTCAGCTGACCAAGAGGGTGCGACTCTGGTAAGGACCCACTTTGGCCGGGAAGTGATAACCATTATTTTGCTTATGCTTTGTTGTTGAGGACTAATCAGATGGCTGTACTTAGCTTCCAAGGGCAGAAGAATGGTCATCCCCAACATGGACACAAGAATGAGATATCAGAGTGCATGAGTAATGTCTACAAGTGGGGTATAGAAATGCCGCCACATTGCAGTGTACCTCCTCCAAGACTAAGGCATCACTGGGTATTGTGCTATTAATAGTTTTTTTCCCCTTACTCTGCATTCTGTCATATGGGGGTTGGGATGCTGCAAACCACATTTCTGTTTGGTCAGTCTCCTCCCTGTTAGGTTCTGCCAACCGGAAAGGCAGGAGGAGGGAGCAGGAACTTGCTCCTTCCTATTTGTCACCTGATTTTGCTGTTGTTACCCCAATGGCTTCTAAGAGTAATTGGTTCCAATTCCCTGTGTCTTTTCACACTCCCAAACCAGTGTCACCATGCCTCTCAGGTGTGGCCACACCAGCCAGGCAGCACCCTCCTCAGAGGTCTGTGTCCTGCCCCAAGGGCCTTTCCTCCAAGTGCCTGAGGAATCAGCATTGGTACCTCCCCAGAGGTGTGGTTCCCAGGACCCACGGGCTCTCCCCAGACTTCTAAGTCTGTTAACCCCAAATTTGTCACTTTGATCCCTGGCTGCAGCAGTGGAAACTGCTCCCTGATGTTACCATCTCTGTGACCACAGTGTTTGTTCTTCCCTTTTCAGTCATCTACTACCTCTTGAGCCAATTTCCTTTTTAAAATTCTCTGCTAAAGTAGTTACAGTCAGTTATTTATTACTTGGACCCTAATTTACAGAGACATCAATGCAAACATACATTGTCAAGAAAATGGTAGCATCGACAGTTTGAAGTAAAATGATATAGGCAAATAACAAGTTAAAAACAAGCGCTATTTAAAAATGGATTTTCATCCACTACTGTTAATGATGAATCTTACCACAAGTTTGTATTGGGCTTTGAGATATAAAACAATGATAATAAAAAGAGAAAGAAATTAACAAGGCAACCAAAAATAAAGCAATCAAAACACAAAGAAAACCCTACGGAACTTTGAATGATATTTTAAGGTATTTGTTCTTTTACTAAAATTTACTAAACTTCACTTTAAACATTTAGAAACATTTTTTTTTTGAGTTGTAAAGAATAGCTTTCTGAATGCAGGTATTTTTCTACTTGGTTCAATATATTCATATATATTCTCTCTCTTTCTCGCTCTCTCTATATATTCAATATATTCAATAATATGTGTCCCTTTGCCAGCCAGTACTATTGGAAAGCCAAGGGAAAATACCACTGATCATTTGAGGAAACAAGTATTAAAATAGAAGCGGAATGTTTCCTAAATGGCTGCCTCAAAGTACAGATAACTTCATCATGTCTCAGTTTATGGTATTTATTAGGTTCAGTTTCAATGTGAAAAAACAAAACTACTTTGTGATCCATAAAAAAGAATATATCAAATAAGATATTTTTGTATAGATTAATTCACTTCTTTAGAACAAGTATTTTCTGGAAAAGCTGGGTAAGTGTAACTGTTTTGACTTGGAAGTTAAAAATTAGGATTCTGGAGGTGAAATTCAGAGGAAAGAACCACAAGTGAAATTCATTCTCTTTCGTAAGCAGAAACATTGCAGGAGAAGTTGAAGCTAGATATGGCCAAAATGCTACATGATGTCATTGATGTGGTTATTACTTTCTTTTTAAAAAATAAGATTCCAAAATACTGCATCTTCATGGTATTTGTAATGAGATGGAGGGTGATCATAAAAATAATTTTGATCCCATGGGAATTTATACTTGATCCTGTGACAGATTGCCTGAGGCAGAGGTAGGGCAAAAGATGAATTATGCTTTATTCTTTTACAAACACACAAGTGTTGCAAATTTGCTGACATTTCACGTGATAACAAGCAGTTCTCTTCAATACATTATTTAGAAGATATTTTTAAAATACACACTCTTAATTGGCCCTTTCAGCAGAAAGGTGATATTTTAATAGTAAATGAGAAAGTAAATACTTTAAAAGATACTCATGTTATAGAAGAGCATCTTGAAAAATGGCATTTCAAAAGGTTATAATTGTTGACTGATTTTGCTGCTGAAGATGGTCTAAGTATTCTATTGGTATATTTAAAATTGGAACAAAAATTTTCTGACTTGGTGAATAATATCACACATGTTCAAAACAATTTTTTGAAAGTAAGAATGCAACACTCTTGATGACTTTGTAGAAATAAATAATTGAATTCTGGAAAGATAAAAATTTACTAGCTTAATATTCATATGAATCTTTGCCTAGTTAGAAAAGGAGATTGGAAAACATACCAGATTTTGGCAAGCTGTTCTATTTGGATCTATATACCTTGCTGAGGTATGATTTTTAAGTAAGACAGCTAATATTGAAATAAACTTGAATTGGAAATAATATATTCTAATTTGTTGTATCTCACAGTGTTAAATTTGGATTTCCGTAGATAGTGAAGCACTTTAATCACATTGCTCTCACTAAAAATATCATTTATGTTCTATTTTAGTGAGATTATATATAGTTTTGTATCACTAAAAATAAAATACCAAAATATTGATAAGATATTAAAGCAGTGATTTATAGTGGACCTTAATAGTTGAAGGTGTTGTAACTTCTAGAAGAAATCTTGAAATACTAGAATAAGAACATATGCTTAACAAGCTAAATGAGGGGAAAATATGGAACAATATATATACAGTCTATTTCAAGTAAGACAGGGAGAAAAAGAACATCATATAGAGAAATAAATAGAAAGCAAATAGTAAGATGGTAGATTTAAACCCAGATTTATCAGTGATTATATTAAATGTAAATAGACAAAACACTCTTGTGTTAACTGACTAGGTAAAAAAAAATTAAAAATATGCTACTTTATAAGAGGTAGACAACAGGGGCACATGGGTGGCTTGGTTGGTTCAGCGTCTGCCTTCGACTCAGGTCAGGATCACAGGGTCCTGGGACTGAGTACCACATCGGGCTCCCTGCTCAGTGGGGAATCTGCTTCTTCTCTCCCTCCCCTCTACCTCTCCCCCTTGCTACTGCACTCTCTGTCTTAAATTAAAAAAAAAAAAAAAAAAAGAGGTAGACAAGATGTAAGGATATAGGAAAAATGGCACAGAAGTGGAACAGTTATAAATTTTATTCAAATTTTATATGCAAAGTATTATATCTCTTTGGCCTCTATTTATATATCTATAAATTTACCTACCCACATACCTATCTACCAAAGACAAATCCTCAAATTTAGGAAATTTAACATACTCCTCTCAGTAACCAAAAGAGCAAAAAGCCAAGAATCAATAGGGATATAGAATATTTGAATAATATATGTAACAAATAGGAATACATATGGTCACACACACTCCTGTACCTTCAAATGATAGAATATACATTTGATTCAAGTGCACATGGATCACTCAGAGAGTTACAAATCAGGTCTCAACAAATTTCAAAGGATTTAGAACATTTAATTTCCACAATAGAATTAAACTAGAAATCTTTAAATGATAACTACAGAAATCCCGTTGTTAAACATTTCTAAATTATCCATGTATCAAAGAGAAAATCACAATGAAAACTAGAAAATATTTTAAGCTGATGACAAAAATGACATATCAGAACAAGTGGAAGATAGTTAAATCTATGTGCAGAGAATGTATTGTCTTAAATGTCTATCTTAGAAAAGAGCAATGGCTAAATATTAGAACATTCTCTAGTGAAGTCAGCAAAAGAATAGCAAATTAAACTAAAAGTTACTGAATGGAGAAAATAATAAAGGTAAATTCAGAAGTAAGTGACATATAAAATGAATATACCATAGAGAAGAATTACAAAGCTAAACCTTTAAACATTTTTTTTTTGAGACTAAAAAATTTTAAGTCCCTGACAGACTGTTAAAAGACCTTCTATGGCCACAAAATGGCAGCCACACCTTTGGCCTATGTCTTTGAAGATGCCAGTCCAGGAAAAGAGAGGGCTGCACCAATAATGTCACCATTTCTCTATGGCCCCAACTGGATATGTGTCCATGGCCAAATGAATCACTGAAATACAGGAATGCAGTATTCCTGCCAAGAAGGCCAATAGTGGGAAAGAAAATAGTATATCACTATACAATTTAATGGAGACAATTTGAAAATTATGATATAATAGAGAAATTCATTTTAAAAAACTACCAAAACTGACACTAGAGGAAATAGAAAGGTTAGCACAATCTTATATTTATAAAACATTGAAAAAATAGGAAAGACCTACATAAATGAAGAAATATATTGTGTTGAGGAATTGGAAGAGTAATCATGAAGATGTCAATTCTCTCCAAGTTGATCTATAGACTCAAGACTGTATTTGTCAAAACCCAGCATATTCTTCTTCTTAATGTGTGCTTTTGTGGAGACTGAGAATCTGATTTTTTATGGAAATACAAAGGACCAAGAAGAGCAAGGGATGATTTTACTTCATATGATGACTTATGATAAAGGTATAATAATCAAGATACTGTAGCATTCGCACACAAATGGGTTAAAAAGTCCAGAATGAAAGTCATGAATAAATGTGGACTTAATTTACTGCAACTTTTTCTTTTAGGGTCTTGGGGAAAGAACAATTTATTTTAAATAAGTGGTGCTGTGTCAATTGTATATCCGCATGAAAAATAGAAAACTTCTACCTCATACCAGTACAAAAATCACATCCAGGCAGATAGTAGGTATAAATGGTATGATGGAAAGTAACTTAGAATAACTTCATAACCTGGGAGTAGGCAGAACATTTTAAAGAGGATACAAAAAATACTTATGAAGGAAATGGTTGCTAAATTTGTCCATATCAACATGAAGGATTTCTATGAATAAAAAACAAAACAAAACAAAAACAAAACCTGCTTATAGACTGAAAAATACACAAGCCACAGTCTGGGAGGAGATATTTGGAACATATAACCAAAAAGGGCTTATATGATAAATTCCTTCAAACCAATAAGAAAATATAAATCACTGGCAAAATGGGTAGGAGACATGTAGGAGGCCTTCACAAAAAATACTCAAATGGACTATAAAGATATGGAAAGAGACTGAATCTCAGTAATTAGGAAAATGAAATTTTAAGTGCTAATATTTAAAATATTTTAAAAATCACAGTTCATGAGAAAGACAATTTATGGACTAACACTAATAAGAGTTGGAGAGTATAGAGCAGCTAGAATTCTCACTAATGCTAGTAGGAGTGGAGGCTAGTCAACTACTCTGGGAACTGTTTGGAAGGTACCCACTTGTATAAAGCCACCCAATAAGTTAGTAATTTCAGTCCTAGGAATATATCCAACAAAAACTCATACATATATTCACACATCTCTCTCTCTCTATCTCTATCTATCTATATATATACACCCACACACATATCTATGATATATAAAATAAATGTTCATAGAAGCATTTTTGGTAATAGAAAATGGAAAAACACTCAAATGTTCATCAATAGTATTTAATAGTATTTAATGGAATTCTATATTGTAATGAAAATGAGGTATTACTGTATGTGATATGGATTAATGACAAACTTAAGGTCTGACAAAAGGAACTAGACTTAAAGAATATGTATTATATGTTCAAAAACAGTTAAAACTAATCTATGGCATTAAATGTCAGAATATTTGTTGCCTCTGATAAAGAGTGGAGATACAGAATTCAAAAGGACACAAGCAGGGCTTCTAGGGAGCAGGTATTATTCTATTAGTTGACTGGGGTGGTGGTTATATGGATATGCCCAGTTTTTGATAATTAAACTAGATACTCATGACTTGTACATTCTTCTCTATATTACTCTTTAAAATGTTTATTTCAAAAGAAAAGAGGGATTATTAGACATTATGGTGGACATATGAATTATTTTCTATCCTTGCCCTCTCTAAACAATTCTCTCTAGTCCAATGTAGACTTTGTTCTTGGAAAAATGCTGTGCACTGGTGGTGGTGGTGGTTGTGTCCTCTGTGGTCTGGTGGAACCATTGGTCTTTGAGAAGCTGCACAGGGTGTGGGTTTTGCCTGAAGACATGACACTAGGTCCTAGGGTTTTCTGGTTACATGAGTGGGGTGCTAGAGGCAGCTCCTGTTAGATGACAGGCTGATTATTAAATGTTCACAGGTTTATTTTAATTTTTTATTACATAAATTTTATTTGTTCTGGCTTTATTGAGATATATAACATCATGTAAGTTTAAAATATACAATGTAATGATTTGATATATGTATATATTACAGAATTATTACCACAGTAAGGTTAATTAAGACATCCATCACCTCACAGAGTGACCAATTTTTTGTTTGTTTGTGTGGTAAAAACTTTTAAGACTTACATTTTTTTAAAGATTTTATTTATTTATTTGATAGAGAAAAAGATCACAAGTAGGCAGAGTGGCAGGCAGAGAGAGAGAGGGAGAAGCAGGTTCCCTGCCAAACAGAGAGCCTGATCCCAGCACCCTGAGCTCATGACCTGAGCCAAAGGCAGAGGCTTAACCCACTGAGCCACCCAGGTGTCCTTAGACTTACTTTCTTATAAACATTCAAGTATCCAATACAGTATTGGTTTCTGTATGTTGATTTTGCATCTTTCAACGTTACTGAATTTGTTTATACGTAATGGCAGTTTGGAGAGTTTTCTATGTATAAGATCATGTCATTTGCAAGCAACATTTTCCTTCTTTTCTGATCTGGATGCCTTTTATTTATTTTTCTTGACCGATTGCTCTGGTGAGGACTTCTAGTACTATATCAAATAGGAGTGGTGAGTGTAGGCATCCTTGTCTTCTTCTAATCTTAGAGGAAAAGCTCTCAACCTTTCATTGTTGAGTATGTTAGCTGTGGGATTGTCATATATGGCCTTTATGATGTTGAGGTATGTTTTTCTATAACCAATTTGTTGGGTTTGTTTTGTTTAGTTTTGTTTTGTTTTAACTTGTACCTCTTAATCCCTTCACCTATTTCACCCTCCTACCACCCTCTCCCCTCTGGCAACCACCGGTATATTCTTTGTGTTTGTGAGTCTATTGCTGTTTGTTTTGCTTTTTAGATTTCATGTATAAGTGAAATCATATGGTGTTTCTTTTTTATTTTTTAATCATAAAAGGATATTGATTTTGTCAAAATGCTTTTATACATTTTTTACAAAAATGTATATAGAGATGATCATGTGATTTTATCTTTCATTCTATTAATGTGATGTATCACATGCGTTGATTTGCTTATGTTGAGCCATCCTTGCACCCTAGGGATGAGTCCCACTTGTTTATGTTGTATATTCGTTTTTATGTGCTATTGAATTCAGTTTGCTTGTATTTTGTTGAGAAATAGTATATCAATATTCATCAGGCATACTGGTCTATAATAGTTCTCTTATAGAGTCCTCATCTGGATTTGGCATCAGGGCAATGCTGACTTCATTAAATAAGTTTGGGGATATTTCTTCCTCATCAATTTTTAGAAGCATTTGAGAAGAATTGGCATTAATTATTCTTGAAATATTTGGTGGAATTCACCAGTGACATCATCTGGTCCTCGGCTTTTCTTTGTTGGGCGTTTTTTGATTACTGATTAAATCTGCTTATTCCTTGTTGGTATGTTCAGATTTTCTATTTTTATTTCTTCACTATTCAGTTTTGGTAAGTTAGGTTGTGTGTTTATAAGAATTTATCCATTTCTTCTAGATTGTTCCATTTGTTAGTGTGTAATTGTTTATGGTATTCTATTATGATCCTTTGTATTTCTGTGGTATCTGTTGTAATGTCTCTTCTTTTGGATTTATTTATTTGAATTCTGTTTTTTTCTTTTTAAAATTTTTTAAATTTCTTTTCAGTGTTCCAGAATTCATTGTTTATGCACCACACAGTGCTCCATGCAATACGTGCCTTCCATCATACCCACCACCAGGCTCACCCAACCTCCCACCCCCTGCCCCTCCAAAACCCTCAGATTGTTTTTCAGAGTCCACAGTGTCTCATGGTTCATCTCCCACTCTGATTTCCCCCAACTCCCTTCTCCTCTCCACCTCCCCATAAGTGAAACCATCTGATAATTGACTCTGCTTGACTTATTTCACTCAGCATAATCGAATTCTATTTTTTCTTGGTTAGTCTAGCTAAAAGTTTGTCAATTTTATTTATTTCATCAGATGAGCATCTCTTTTGTTATTCCTTTCTATTTTTTTCCCATTTTCTCTTTCATTTATTTTTGCTGGCATTTTTATTATTTCCTTCCTTCTAACTAGGTCTGCATTCAAGTGGGGCTGCGGGTTGGACTTTCTGGTTGAGCAGGGCTGCAGCCTTTGCTCTAATTTCTCCTTGTTGGGTGGGGCTTCAGGCTGTACTCCCCAGTTCGCTGGTGCCAGTGACTGGACTCTGGGTTTAGGTGGGCCTGTAGGCTGGGCTTTGTGGTTGGACTGGGGCCTCAGGGTGTGTTCTATGATCAGGTGGGGCTGTAGTCCATGTCCCAAAATTGGGCAGGACTGCAGGCTGGGCTTTACAACTAGATAGACTGTAGGCCTAGCTGCATTCTGCTTTTGGGTGAAGTCACTGGATGGGGCTCTCTGGGTGGGGCATCCAGCTGTACCTCACAGTTGGGTAGGGCTGGAGACTGGGCTACTTGCTCAGGTGGAGCAGCAGGTTAGTCTCTGTACTTGAACTATGGATATCATGGCTGAGCTTCCTGCCCAGACCAGGCCACAGGTTGTGTTCAGTGATTGGCAGGGCTCTAGTCTATGTTCCACTGATAGTTGAGGTTGTAGTCTGTGTTCTTCAGCTGAGCCACACTATAAGTTGTGCTTGAGGCTTCACTCTTAGGGTTGCCTATTTTGGGAGGCTATGCTCAACAATTAGGTAGGGCAGATGACTTGGATCTCCACAAGCATGGCCCTAAAGATATCTCCTACAGCTACAGATCAATTATAGCCATATTCCCCACAGGAATGGGACTGGAAGCTATGGTCAGCAATTGAGTGAGACTAGGAGTTTGTTCCCCTGCCTGGGTGGGATGTAGGATGTGTTTTATGCTACTGAGCATTCATGACCATGCTGCCCAGAGTGGTCGACTGAAGACCATGCCTCACAGTTGGGAAGGATTGTGAATTTTCTCCTCTGTCCAGACAGGGCTGTAGAATGGACTTGACAGCTAGTGTGGTCCTTTGGCTGGGGACCCAAATAAGGCAGAACTGCCAACTGAGCTCCTTAGTCAGACAGGACCACTGGCCTGGCTTTGCATATGGGCAGCCTCAGTGGCTGGGATTTTTGCTTGCGTGCTACTGTAAGCAGGAATATGGTTGGCCAAGGTCTGAGTGCCAGCTACAGTAGGCACTCTATCTGTCTCTATCTGATTCCCAGTGATTGAGCTCCATAGATTCCCCTCATGATCCCTGTGAGGTGAGACCTGAGGGAGCCTTCTGTGAAGTGTCCCACAACACTGGGAAAGCTGCATGCCCCTCTTGAGCTTGCTTTTTTCCACTGGAGAAAATATAGGCCCAGGACACCTCATCTGTGTGGCCCTGTGTTGGTCTTGGGGAAGGGCATGGCATTCGGTCAAAGTGTAGTTTCTCCCCTTTCCCCCTCTATGTCCTTCTCCGTCTCTTTTGTCCAGTGTGGGTACTTTGGCCTCACTCATGGATTTTGGAATTTTCACAATGGTGTCTTGCATTTCCTCTACCCTTGTGGAGATTCACAGGAAACACCAAGAAATGCTGAGAAGTCCTTCCATGAGGTTTCCGTGAGGAAACCACTGACTCTTTTTTTTCTCTCTGTAAATACTGATTTTACAGTTTGGAGAATGCTTAGAGATTGATTAACCAGGCTCATTTGAATGCTGCATCTTTTATTTTTATTTTTAAAAATATTTATTTATTTGAGAGAAGGAGCATGAGTGGGAGGAGTGGACAGAGGGAGAGAGAGAAGCAGGCTCCCAGCTGACTAGGGAGCCCCACATCGGGCTCAATCCCAGGACCCTGAAATCATGACCTGAGCTGAAGGCGGATGGTTAGCTGACTGAGCCACCCAGGTGCCCCAGAATGCTGCATCTTTTATAACCAGGTCCCATGGTTTCAAATATAATCTACTGTTCACCTTGATCTTATAAGAGGCATCTTTTGGTGTTATCACTCAGACTCTTCTTTTCTTTTCCTTCCTTCCTTCCTTCCTTCCTTTCTTTTTTTCCCAAGATTTTATTTATTGATTTGACAGAGAGAGAGAGCACAAGCTCATGGAGTGGCAGGGGGAGGGAGAAGCAAATCCCTGCTGAGCAAGAGCCTAACATGGTGCTCGATCCCAGGATCCTGGGATTATGACCTGACCTGAAGGTAGACACTTAACAGACCAAGTCGCCAGGTGCCCCTAGACTTGTATTTTATTAAACAGAAGCAAATATGCAATTTAGGGTAAATCAGGTCAGTAACTGGATTCATTGGAATGACTTAGATTCTCCTTTGGTATTCTGTTGATAACATCCTGCACTTAGCTTGTTCTAGGGGTTCTAATGCTTTGGACCTTGAATACTCTTGCTGCAAACCAGTCCCAGGACATTTTAGGCTTGTAATTAGGATGGAACATTTCTATGAAGCAGTGATACTCACACTCATCACTTGGTTTCCAATAGTATCACCCTTGTGACTTTCATCATTGCAGCGATATTTGTATTTATTTATTTATTTTAAAGATTTATTTAAGAAAGAGAGGCATGCACGAGCCAGGGGGAGGGGCAGAGGAGAGATCCTCAAGCAGACTCCTCATTGAACACAAAACCCATGGATCCCCCCCCACCCTGAGACCTGAGGGTGTCAGCTCATGACATGAGCTGAAATCTAGAGTTGGATCTTCAACCAACTGAGCCACCCAGCTTCCCATCACTGTGGAGACATTTAAATATTTTCTCAAAGGTCATGTGGGAAAATATCATGGAAGGTACATTCACTGATTATTTTTGTGGCATAACTGGAAATGTCTTTCAATCTCTACCTTCTATAAATCTTTAGGTAATACTATAGTATCTTGAGGATGTTTTTCTTAACATGTATTACCATCATATAAATCCTCAGGATGAGAACAGATCCTAAACAACTGATCTGATCCTAACCCAAACAATAGGTGTCTGATTTCTGTTTGAATAGTTCAAGCTGGTCTCTTTTGTGAAGTATCTAATGTTAGAAATTTTTCATTTTTATTGATTCATAATTCATCTCCCTATATCTTCCACCCATTAGTTCTAAGGACCCATCTACGGCTGCATAAAAAGAAATTTTATTCCTCTTTTCCTTGGAAGTTCTATAGTATTTGTGAAGGCCACTATCCGATTCTCTTTAGTTTCTTCTCTTTTTCAGTCCGGTGACCTCAAATGTCCTTTGTATTTTCATTTATAATCATTACTCTTGATTTGACCCTCAGGACAAAATTAAATACTCCAGGAAAGATCCAGTTGGTGCATTATAGCAAGAGATTTTCCTTTGGTGAGACACTGAAATTCTTCTGTAGGGTTGTACTGAACCACTGGGCTTACAGCTAAGATCTCTAGTTAGTTAATTTTGTACCATAATTCTAACTGAGACACATCTTCTCCATCCTATCCTTTTATGGTCTTATTCATTTCCATCTGATAAGATTTGGCCCACCATCTTTGCCCATTGCTCTGATTTGAGAATTTGCTTCTTTCGTCCAACTTAGTGTTTTCTCAGTTTTGTTTCATCTGTAAATTAGGTCAGGAAGATATTAATATCTTTGATCAAATGATTAATGAAAACATTAAACCTAAAAAGTTATAATGGTATTTTTTTCTTCTTTTATAACAGTTGAAAGTATGACAGTCTGGTCATATGGAGGTGTTGCAGTCAATGGTTTTTACTCTGTTTTATGAGATTATATAGGAATTGTGTTTAATAATTTTAATGGTTTATGTGTTTTGGACCCTTAGTAACTATTCAGTGTAATGTCTCAAAGTGCTAATCATTCATTAGGCTCTAGTATTTAAATATTGAACTTCTAAAAACTAAATGAGAATGAGTATGTCTAATATTTATTAACAAGTATATTAAGAGGCATAATTATTTAAATCCAAATTTTTAAAGTAAAAAAGGAATAATGAATGAAATTTATAGTATCCTTATCCGGCTATTAATCTTTTTGGTAAAATTTAAATTTGAAAACCATCTTGATGACCTTCATGATAAAGTTTTCATTGTAATTCCTTAGGTTTATCAAATAATTTAGGTGGAAAGGGCTTGGTGAAAGACTGAATGATAGTTACATGATAATGATCCAAATGGTAGTTTGGATGAGTAGTGAGAAACCTAGTGTCTTCAAAATAGAATGAAAAGTTCTTAAGTGTATGAGGCACAAGAAGCAGACTGATAGCAAACGCTTCAATATACATTAGCTCACCTTTATTTATTTATTTATAACATAGAATGTATTATTGGTTTCAGTGGTACAGGTCTGTGAATCCTCAGTCTTACACAATTCACAGCACTCACCATAGAACATACCCTCCCCAATGTCCAACACCCAGCCACCCCATTTCTCCCACCAACCCCCTACTCCAGCAACCCTCAGTTTGTTTCCTGAGATTAAGAGTCTCTTATGGTTTGTCTCCCTTTCTTTTTTTTTTTTTAATCTCACTTTTATTTATTTTTTTATTTTTATTTTTTTTTTAAAGATTTTATTTATTTATTTGACAGAGAGAGATCACAGTAGGAGAGAGGAAGGGAAGAGATCACAGAGAGAGAGGAAGGGAAGCAGGCCCCCTGCTGAGCAGAGAGCCCGATGCGGGACTCGATCCCAGGACCCTGAGATCATGACCTGAGCCGAAGGCAGCGGCTTAACCCACTGAGCCACCCAGGTGCCCTTAATCTCACTTTTTAAAACACAAGGTTTGCTCAAGTTTTAGGATAGAAGTTATTATACACTAGTCATTAAGTGAGTCGGATCACACTGCTTCCCAGCTTAAGTCCTCCAATGACTGCTCATTTTAATAAGCAAGAAATAGAAGCTCGACTTGGAAGAGCTGATAGGAACAGCCTTTACTTTTCCTTTCTGGCGTCATTTTTTCCCCTTAACTCAGCCACACTGCTTTCTTTCCCTTAAACAAAATGAGTACCTTTTGCCTAAAGACTGCACCAGGTGCTGGCAAATGATCTCCCTGTATGATCTCTGTATGGACTCTAGACTTTGCAGTGACCTTTCTCTTTTCACTTCTCAGATGTTAACTCAAAAAGCACCTCCTCAGAGAGGTCCTTCCTGACCACTCAACCAAAATAACTCTTCTTTCCTCCTCAGTTGCTCTTTATCATATTACTTATTTTCCTCATGTATCTTAGCATTACTAGAAGCCATTTTGGTTTATCTCTCAACCACAGTTTAAATTTCCACCAGGGTAGGGACTTTGCCTTAGTTACTAGCCATAGTCCTTAGGCCTGGCACCTAGTAGACACACAGCAAGTCTATGCTAAATTAATCAATCAATTCTCATAGTTATATGGAATTAGTGTCTACTCCTTGCTGTTTCTTTTTATTATTCTGGTTATTATTTTGGTTCCTTTTTAACTAGTAGGGCAAGAATAAAAAAGTTAGGAGAAAAGTCAGAAATAATACAAATGTGCACATAACCAGTAAGTTTACAGAAACAAATCTTAACTCTCAGATGATGACCTTCATGTGTACTTTGAGAGAAACAAGAGCCATTAGTCAGGCATTTCTGCAATATTCCATCTCCAGGCTTGTGAATTAACATCTGCAAATTTTCCTTTAAAAGTTGAAAAAAGTGCTGCTAGTTGTTTGGGATAGTGCTACCACCTGAGTTCTGGGTCCCATCCTAGCCAACTTTTTCTGGGATCTTGGCCCATGGAGTCTCCCTCCTGTCTCCTGTATCTGGAATCACTTCCTCTCTAGTTGCTCTTTTTCACCACCATGTCAACATATTCAAGACACATCCCATCTCTTAAAACACATTCCTCTAAATCCCTTTTCCCTTCCCCCATCTCTAACAGCTCTTTTTACATCCCATCTGTTGCCACACTTTTTGGAAGTGTTGTCTACACTGCTGTCTCTGCTTCCTCTACTCACTTCCCTACCCACTATAGTCTTGTTTGTGATCAAGGCCACCAAGAGCCTCCTTGCTGCTAAATCTAGTGATGCTTCTCAATCTTTATCTTTCTTGATTTTTTGACAGTATTATCTGTATCTTTCTTCTGGAAATATTTTCTTATGTTCATGTCCATAAAATTATGGTCTCTTCATTTTCCTCTGATGTCTATGGCTACCCTGGATCCTTTTTTGCTTGTATGTCTAAGATGTCAATATGTCATGGAGAATCTTCTCTGCACTATAATATTTGCTTATTCTGTGTACACTCCCCAGGTGATCTGATTTGTTCTCATCCTTTACTTCCATCTAAATATTGATGATTCCCAAATTCAAACTTGTATCTTCCACTCAGGTATCTCCCAACTATCAATTTATATACTCATCTACCTACTTGACATATCTGTTGAGAAGTTTCATAAGCAGCTCAACATGTAAAACAATGGATTGGTTATCTTCCTCCACAAATCAGAGTTGGTTTTTATGTTTTCTCAGGAAGTAAGACCACCACCTACTTAATCAGCCAAACTCATCTGGAAGACATCCTTGATTTCTTCCTATCTACTGCCTCATGTCCTGTTGAGTCTAACTCCCCAAATTCTTAGAAGTCCAACTCTATTTCCATTCTTGCCATCACAAGTCAAACCGTTATCTTCTATAGGATGGGATTACTTGAACATCATTTTTCTTGTCTTCCTATTTCTAGTCTAAAGCCTCCAATCTATTCTTGACTTCAGAGTAATCTTTATAGAACATTTTACATTTTAAAAGACTTTTAAAGTAAAAAAGACACTAGGTCTCAGCATGTTTATAAATCCATGAATGATATTACTCTTCACTATCTTATTTCTTGGAATTCTATCTTGTACTTTATATTCCAGCCAGCCATCTTTATATACAGAAGCCATTGTTCTGACTTCTGTAGTGTAATACACTCTCTCTCCTTTTTCCCCCCTACCCCTTTTGCTAAGGCAGCAACATCTCCTGGGCTCAGTTTAGCATTTCTGCTGGCATTGGGATATATTCTACTATGTAGGTTGTAAGCAAGAGAATCAGACTCTGGCTTATATACTAATGAGGAATTATTTAGAAGGGCACAGGGTAGCACAAAGAAACAAATGAAAAGCTAAAAACTCAGGACCTGGGAGGAACAGGAATGAATGCAGCTCTGGGAATTTAAGTGATAGAAGCCAGTGTATTGTCTCTTGAATATTCTACCATTGGACAATCTCCAACCTTTTTTCATCTGTGGCACTCTACTCAGGATAAATATTTCTGGAAGAAAACATCTGATGGTTGGTCTGGCTTGGTTCACAGATCAGACTCCCTAAAGCAGAGGGTTGCCCTCAGCGATTAATGGGTGAATCCTTCATTGCAAGGAAATGGAGTTCATCAAAGGGAAATTAGGTGCTAGCGCTCAGAAAGAGGGAGAAGAATGTTGAGCAGGCAAAAACAGCAGATAACCACTGTAGCGGTGGTTCATCACCCCTCACATTTAAAGTTGGTGAGCTTTCCATGTGCTCTCAAAATTGTCACCTGTTTTTTTTTTTTTTTCCTTTTTTAAGTGCTCAGTAGGCTTCTTACTCATTTGTTCCCCTAGCAGATGATTAGTTTTGTTAACACAGTGACTGGCACTTAGCAGATAATCTATAATAAACACTCATTTAATATAAGATGGAAAGAATCGTTAGATTTAAGTAGATATATGAAACATATTCTGAAATGGCTTCTGTGGCTGGTTGGTTTGTGTTAGATAGTTAAAAAAAAAAAAATGAAATTGGAAGTTTTGAAAAGACCATCCTTGTCAAGCCAACACAAAACCATATGAACATAAAATTTTGCAGACTCTAACTTCTTGAGGGTAGAGGAAGTACTACTTTTTATATCTCAGGTAATGCTTAGTATAACATTTATACTAAGAATTCTCTGAATAGGCATTTATTGAATTAAGTCTTTTATGGGCATTTCTTTTGTATTTGCTGTGGTAACCTGTTAATCTTGAGCATATCCTAATGCATTTCTTTTTTCATGTGTATGTGCTGCTTCAGTTTTTAATACCACTAATGACTTTGAAATGGCACATTGACTCAGAATTAGTGACAATCAAGTGTTAATGGTCCTTGCCTCTGTGGCCTATCAGCAACTCATCTCAGTTGATCATTAGTTCCCAGAAAAAAAGCTAGATCAGGCTTTTCCAAGATGTGGCCATTTAGAAAAGATTCCTAATTGTCATTGGAATTTCTATTTTTACATCGTCTTGGTTTGTGCTTTTCATGGAAAGGGAGTGACCTGTGCCGGTTACAGTGGGTGGTTAATGAGAGGAATAAAACAAAAGGAAGAGACATAGAGTAAAATATTCAAGCTGAATTCACATACACCATAATAAAATCAAGGGACCTAATTGCCATAAACGACCTTAAAGATTATCTAATTAAACTCCCTCATTTCTCATCTTATAAATGAGGAAATTGAGACCCAGAGAGGCTAAGTGACTTTCCCAAGGTCTGTAGAAGAAAAAACACGCTGAATGCTACTACCTGTTCGCTTCTCTAAGCATTTCTGAAGACTTGCTGTTACTGTGCCTCCATGGTAGACTCACCTTGTTGAATAAGTTTTGTGGGACGGAGTGAAAGTAATCAATTTCAGTAGCGCAGAAATCGTGGGCATACTTTGCACTTCTTGTTCTGCGGTGCTCTGGAGATAGCCATCTTCCACAGAAAATAGTAAATACAAAATGAGCAGTAAAACAGACAAAAGACTTTGGAAATGACATCATGGGGGCGGGAGGGGGGGGAAGCCAGTGTGCATTTTTCTTCTGGGAAGTATTCTGTGAACCTCATTATGATTCATCCAACCAGGGCTGAGCAGGGAATTAGTTAGAGAGATTCTCAATTCCTTCTTGCTGGAGAGAGTTAAGTAATCCTTAATCTGTTGGCCTTGCATCGATTTATAAGAACCTGTTTCTGGATCCGTTTGCCCCCAGCTTCTGCTTCAGGAATTCTCCTTCCTCGTCTCCTCTTTTCCAGAATGGGAAATTTGGTAAAAATTTGTAGGATTTGAAAATATTGATTTCCAAAAAGCAAACTGACAGCCAGCCAGGTGTTTTGCTGTCTTACAGGAATAGCCTATTGGCTATATGGCAGTAGTGTCTGGGTTCTGTATTTATGAAGGTCCGTTAACTTATCACTTCATATACTGGCCCCAACCCACACAGTTCTATGGAACACAGAAGGAGGTAGATGCCAGAGAAAGACCATCACCTCCCCTTTCTTTTTGGATTTGAATAATAAAAATTTTTGAAAGCTTCTTATTTAGAGAATGACTGAATAATTTTATATTTCATCTCATAAGGAAGCCCTGATTTTCAAATTCTGATGAATTGGTTTAGATTATAAACACTGCTCATGTAACTTTATATCTTGTAGGTCTCTTAGTGCTCTGCTATTAAAATATGAAAGAAAGGGTACTGATTAAATTTGCCTGCACGGATACATTTACATTAGTGCAAGACGATTAATTATAAGCTAATGCGCTCATTCACAAAAATATTTGAAGGTGGCATGATAAGGCTGCATTGATAACCTGGCACAGCCCCTTATTAACATGATCAAAAGCCAGATGTGAGGCTGTGTTCCACGTTTCAGAGTAGAAGGAGGGCAAACCAAACTGGCTTTCTCCACCTGTGATACTCACCTTTGACCACAAGATGCCGCTCGATAATCCGTTATGATTTAGGTCTTTTGTTACAAGCCGAATGACATTTCCTTTTATTTTACATGCTCTCCAATTACATATTAAAACTCTTGGTGGGTGGGTTGGGGGAGGAGGATACCCCTAGCCTGAAGGCACTTTTTAACTTGTGTGTGGGAAATCAATGAATAATTTCTTTAAGATACACAAATTCAGGCTGAGAATTCAGACACCACAGAATTACTGTACCCTCAGTTTCTGTGCTCCTGTGTGTAGATGTCTATACCCACCCTGCCATCCACCTAACCTTTTCTGTTTAGTCTCCAGCACCACCTGCCCCTGAATGAAATAATTTCCTGCTGGCCCCTGCTAGCACCACACAAAAACAACCTATTTATGTAGCTATTCAAAATGTCAAAGAATTATCTTAAAACGAAAACACAAAATCAGTTTTCTGTGTTTCAGGCAGCAATTAAGTAGTCACAACATGGCAGTCCATAGATGAATGTTCTGGAAATTACCATTTGCAAAGGTAATCACTGGAAGAAGGTAATTCTATTCCCCAAGTCCTTGTTTTAAGCTGGAAATATGGCATGAGGCATGATGGCATGAGGATTCTCTTTGGTATAGATGGCTGTGGTCCTTAACTTTCACCTCAAATTTGCTTTGATTTTAACTTACGCTTTTTATTTTTTGAGATAACATGAAGGTTAAGTTTTTTCACAATGCTTTTTTTTTTTTTTTTTCCATAAGGACTGGTGTCTAAACAAAGACAACGACTGTAAGACAAGGGTGGCAACATGGTCAAAAAAATTCTTCTGGGAGGTGGAAAGGTCAGATTTATACAGGAAGCAGCTGCATAACAAAATCTCTTCCATGAATATCTTGTCATGAGGTTATTTTGTCCTTTTCTGGTATTAATTTGGCAGTGATAGACCTGACTTGACCTCAAGGAGAAAGAAACTGCCTAGAGTGGTATAATTTGGGGAATGTCAAAAATAACCCTCTAAATATTAAGGCCTTGGCAGTCACTCTCATTTTAGTCTGAGTTGGGTTTTCAGATACTTTGGGTTCAGTTGGCTCAGTATAGGGTTTTAGAAGATAGAGACTGATGATCAATAGGAACGAACAGAGAGAGAGAAGAGCAAGAACAGGCAGCAGAAATGGGATGAGAATGATCTAGAAGTGGAAATAAGAAAATGGCCCTGGAAAAGCTCTAACTGCTGCATTGCTTTTCCTGCATCTTTAGGGCTGGATCAAGTTGATGATGTGAGCATCTAGTTAAGGCAATAAAAAATGAATGTAGAAGCTTATTCTCTGCTGAGTCCTGTAGCCAACGTTTGCATTTTATTTCTGCTTTCTCATTTCATATCATTTTATATTAAAGATACCTGGCTGTTTATGTCATTGACAGATACATCACCTTCCTCTCTTTATTCTCATTCATTTGTTCTTTCTTGTAAATCATCCATTCAATCACTATTCATCTTGTACTTACCATTCACAAGGTACGGGGTGAGATGCAGCAGATAAGCGATGAATATCTTTCAGTTGTCGGATGTACAAGGAGAAACCCTTAGAATTGTAATGCAGAAAAAGTCCTTTTTTTTTTTTTTTTTCTTAAAAATATCCTAACCCATATAATGGTAGGGTTACATTTGGTTTTATTTCAGCATAAGGCTTTATTTGTTATAAAAACATTGTAGTAAAAGAATAACAACAATACCAACCAGGTTCCTTAAAACAGTAGTTTTCAAGCATTCAGGTGCATGGGGAATCACCTGAGAATTTTGTTAAAATGAAGATTCTGATTCAGTAGGTCTAGCATCGCACGTGAAACTCTGTGTTTCTAACAAGTTCTTGGGTGATGCTGATGGTCGGAGGGCCACACAAGGAGTAAGAATGCTTTTGCTGGACCTCCTGGCAGGGTGGCTGGACACCCAGAAAGAGAGATGTTTCTGACAGCAAAATGAACCTCTCCTACATCAAAGAAGAAGGAGACAAAAGGTGTTAAGACAAGCCTGTATTAGAAGAGTAGGACAGGAGGATCTGTTTATGATGATTTGTTACCTGCCACGCGACTCTCTGTGCAGGTTTTCAGGATCAGATTTGATGTACCACACGCCAGGAGACAGGTTTTCTCTGAGGAGGGATTCTAATCATGGGTGGCATCACTGTTTTGAAACATCACAACCAAAATGGCTTTTATGTTCCTAAAAGGAGAAGAAGAAGAAGAAGAAGAAAAAGGCAATGCTTTTGAAGGGAAAAAATAGTTTTCCGATAACCCCCATTAACTACAGGGGTCATTGTGGGCAAAATGAATGGAATTAGAAATCTGCTAAAAGCTGCAGTGTACGGTACGCCGTGACTGACAAGCCTTTCTCTGAGTAGTTACAAATGGGACTAATGGTTTAAACTTGTTAGTCATTGTCAGAGGCTCTGATCCTTGAGTCAGCCATGGAAGCTATGGCAGAAATCGATAAGGCACCACTTTCTGCAGTGAACCGCTAGACCATATAGATTGCCTGGAGGGAAATGCTGAGTTCCCTCCCAGGCTGCCAGATGAAAGCAGGCAGCTAAATCTGCAGGAAGATTGACCACACTGCTCGGGGCAATTAGGCCTTTCACCACTTTGAACGATGATTATAAATGGGGGAGAGGGTTGGGAGAGTGAAGGGAAAGACAGCTCTGCGTGACAGACTGGAAGCCGGAAGCCATTTTGGGGAGTCCTTGTCAGTTTCATGGTCACTGAGGGCATTTCCCCCGCCTTTCCCTTGTTCAGATTGTTATACAATGAATGTTCTAGGGCTGCTGCTTTCTTTTCTTTTTTCTTTTCTTTTTTTTTTTCCTTTTCCTTTATTTTTCTTTCCAAGCTGGAGAGGGGAGGACAGGCAGCGAGAAAGCGACACTTGGTTGATGATAAACTGTAAACTACAGCTGAACTCCATTAATCCGTCCAATCCCTAAAGCCCGGGGCCTGAGAGGATGGCTTCCTGTTGGACACGTTTCAAAACAATCACATCCCATTGTTCAGTGCCTTTTTGGGTAGAGCCCTGCGAGGGTGCCAAAGTCATCAGCGAAAGAAAGTGCGTGTTCGGGCAACAATTACAGAAGAGCTGCCGATTATCAGCGGGCTGCTAGGGGGGCTCATTTGGCAGAGGAGCCCCCGTATCTGATGGACGCAAAGCTGCACCCAGCGTTATTATTGTGAGCGGCTAAGTGCTCTATGACCGCCCAGGCTGCGGGAAGCCAGATGCGTGAGGAAAGAAAGCAGCTACCGGAGCCGTGTAAGGGCTTTGCCCTGGTTCCCTGCCGAAAGGCAGGACGGGCTCAGCCATTGTACTGAAGAGTTTCTGGCCTCTTGCTGCTTCATCAACCTGGCATTTCTGCTCAGATTTCAATGGGGTGGGGGGGGGGGATGCATCTCCTTTCCTTTGCTCTTGTTGTTGAATCTCATGCTCTTTCTGGTATTGGCCTCATGATTGATTTGTTTAATTTTTTCCTTTTCTAACCAGACCCTGGCTCCCATTTTACTGTTGACTTTAAGTTACACTGTAAACCGTGTTCCGCTAAGTATAGTTTAACTGTCAAGAGGTTGTGCAGATCATCCCAAGGGGCTAGTCTCTGTGGGAGGGCTGTCCGTCAGAGGTCCTTGGACCATTTCATCACCATGATAAATCCAGCCCTTAGTGGAAAGTATTGAAAAGTCCACTTTTTGAAGTTTGCCTGGATCCTGGTAGCTGGGAAGGGTTTGAGCCTTAAAGCTGTGTAGACCAAGAATTGAAACCCTGATGTTCATTATGGGACAAGAGAATGCTTAGTGGGCACAGAAGCTGAAGGTCGCTCGTGGAGGTGATCTCTTCTGTTGGGAGGGCGGTTCCGGAGAATGTTTGCTGCCATTTTCTGTTGCAGGGAAAGGGGGAAGCATAGTCTTAAAAGGGCTCCATCACAGGGCATTTCTTTGCTCATCTTTAACTACCTACACATTCCCTGGGTGGCTTCCCAGGCAGAGAGGAAACTTCACATTACTGACCTATGGGGGATCTCACAAGGATGGACCAAACACTTATGAAAACAAAGGGGAATTATAACTACTATCCAAACCTTAATCACAGTCACAAGCGAAATAAAATAAAGCCATCTGTTTGATTTGAAAGATTCTTTTATAAAGTAAGTGAATTTCACCTTCCCCAACCTCCTTTATGGCATGAAAAGAGGATTCTTTCTGCAAACCCAGTACATTTAAAAGGAGGTATTAACTCTTTGACGCGACCAGGGAATTACCAGTTGCTTTAAAAAAAAAAAAAAGGGGAGCAGAAGACTGTTAGGTTCTGGAAGAATTTATAATATTCAAAAAATCTTTTAGTCTTAGGAATGGTTCTTTTTTTTCTTTTTCTTTAAAGATTTTATTTATTTGAGCGAAACTACACGAATGGGGCTGGGATGGTGGGAGGAGGAGTCAAGGGGAGGAATAAACAGATTCCCTGCTGAGCAGGGCCCCTGCTGTGGGGCGCCATCCCAAGACTCTGGGATCATGATCTGAGATGAAGGCAGATGCTTAACCAACTGAGCCACCCAGGCGCTCCAGGAATGGTTGGTCCTAAGTTATAATTTTAGTGAAGATGACAGTGTGGCATTCTAGAGTCCTGGGCTGGAAGGTGGGAGACATGAATTTTAGTTCTGACTCTACCCCACACCATTGTGGCAGGCACGTGCTTCCGTCTCCTCGCTCCCCTTTCTTCACCTGTAAAATGGGGAATTTCACGAATCAACCCTAAGGTCTTGTGCTTGGGAAATAACGTGCCCCCCTCCCCAAAGAGTCTACATCTTAATCCCCGGAACCTGTGAATATGTTATGCTCTGTGGTTATAAGGGACTTTGACGATGTGACTAAGTTAAGGATTTTAAACTAGGGAGATTATTCTGGATTATTTGGGTGAGCCCAGTGTAATTACAAGGGTCTTTAGAAGATGGAAAAAAAAACCAAAAGGATCAGGGAAGGAGAATAGAAACAAGGTTGGTGCTATGCAGTATGAGAAGGATTCAGCCTGCCATTGGTGGCTTTGGTGATGGATGGAGGCCATGAGTCAAGGAATATGGGTGGCCTTGGGAAGCTAGAAAAGACAAGAATGTGACTTCTCCTTTGACCTTTCAGAAGAAATGTGATTTTTCAGATGTCTTGATTTTAGCCCACTGACATCCATTTTGGAATTCTGACCTCCAGAGCTCTAAGACAATGAATTTACCTTGCTTTAAAGCTGCTAAATATTTGGTAATTTGTTCTAGCAGCAACAGGAAACTAATACAGGTCTCTTTCACAATAACCTTCCCTGAAACTATGAACCTGCAGCATATGGTCATTGGAAAATCCCAAATCAAGTAGTAATATGCAGAAAAGATGGCTGCTCAACGTTGATTTGAGTATGAAATTTAGGGTTTCCTGAAAATATGGCATCTACAAGCAAACACCAGTAAGGAAGGAAGTTAGGGTATGAGAGCCCATCAACGAAAAGAAGGAAGGAAAAGATGTTTGTGGAGGAAGAAGTATACTTCACCATTTGCTTAAACTTGAGGTATTTTAAATAGCTTTAAGTACCTTTTTCTTTGATTGTCAGAGTGGAGAATGTTAACAGCTCTGCCTTTAGAAGAAAGAGAATCTTAGAATTAAAGGGGATCATTGAGATTGATTTCCTTGTAACGAATGTCAGGGTAAATTTTAAGCATCCCTGCAAAATGCCGGAATATTGCTAGAGGGACAGCCTTTGCCGCTCCAAAGAATAGCCCCGTCTATTATTGGGAAGCCCCTCATTCTTATGAAACTTTTCTTACACAAAACCAATTCTATCCTCTCATAATGTCTACTTTTTGATCATGGTTTCTTTCTTTTGTGAATTTTCGATGCTCAGACTTCAAGATGAACACATCTGTTAGTGAATGGGATGTGGCCCTGGGCTTTGGGGCAAAGTTCACACCAGAGAGACAGGGGTCCAAATCCCAAGTCATATGCATACAGACATAGGTGTTCAGATGCACATGTGTGTGTGTGTATTTATGAAATATTTTACAAGCATTTTTACTGCTGTTCCTAGTGCCATCAACAGTGCAAGCTCATAGTAGGCACTTAATATCTGCTGACTCAGTGAATACGTTAATGACAATGGAGGACACCAGCAGTAAGGTAGCAGTTACGAAAAAACCAACCTGATTCATCAGTCCAGATTTATTAAATGGGAACAGGATATATTTTGAATGTGATGATAGCTTTTGTTTCCTGCCCTCCCCCCCATTTCAAAGACTGCAAGCAGTACCCGGTTAATATCTTCAAAGAGACTTTCTGCTCTCCACTGGAACGGTAGAGGATATGCCGAAGTCCTTGCATGCTCTTTTTATCTTTTCTTAAGAAACCTGTGCCACCACTGGGAAACCAGGAGAGCACTGCCTTTCACTGAAGAGCATACAGCACTTTCTCCTCCCTGGCAAATCTAACGAAGTCACATGGGTGCCTGTAACCTCCCCGGAACATGAGATGTGGAGGTTACATTGGGCCTTGAACAATTAATCAGTGTTATGGCATAACAGCTCGAATATGGAAATTCTAAAGGTCCCACATGTTGATAAATGGCCAATTTATGCTAAGATCCATCAAGTGTGTTGAGGCATTTGGAGTTATCACTGCACAATCATGACATGGTCATTATCCGACTGCAAATCGTCCAAAGAAATGACATGCCTCGGGAAGCAAGATTTGCGGGCAGAGCCTGCCTCTTTCTAAACTCAGTGTGAGGCCAGCTTGCTGTAAACGGAGCCATACAGCATGTAGATGAGCTCATGTGTGGCAGCTGCATGGCGGAAAGCAATTATAACACAGAGGCAACTCCACACGCAGGAACTAGCACCTCCTGAAATATGATCACCTCCGCTTCGCTCCGGAGGGAGGTGCCAAACTGAAATACACACGCAGCCATAATGGAAGAGACCTGAATATATTACAGCAGGGACAGGAGGAGCTGGGCTAGAAGCGAAGCAGTTGGCAGAGGCTCTTGCTGCAAACTCCTCTCTCTCCTCTGAACTCTGAAATAGGATTCCTCTAGAGATACCGCAGTCCACTGTTTCCTTTGTTTAACCTGGAGGACCTTACAGTGAGGGCTTTAGGGTTTTTCTTTCTGTCGACTATTCTAGATGTGACACTCGCTTCCTTCTCATGGTCGTCCCCTCTTCCTAGAGGACCCCTTTTTCAGAAATGAGGGGGCATTAGGCCAGGAGGGCAGGTCTAGTGGATTGCATGATTGATCCTGGACGCAGGCTGGACCAACCTGACTCTGCCTCCCGTAGTTCAAAGCCTTGTTCCTTAGTTGGATATAATGGTGGCAGGAAACTGGGCCTGGGATGGTCCTTTTCGCAGGTGCTCAGGGAAGCCAGAGCAGGCAGACTGCAGAGAGAGAGGAGGAGCCCAGTAGCTAGCCAGACACATGATCCAGAAATAATACTGTCTGAATGAGATGATTCACTCAGCTTCGGACTTCCTACTTCTTAGTCTCTCGTGAGGCCCTGCTATAATTTCTTCTCTTAGTTTCTGTGAGATATTTGTATGTTCTTTCATAAATGCTCCCTTTATTCTACTTCCTGGTTTTGAAGCTTTGATTCAATGACCCCCGCTCCCAGCTTTAGCTGAGCACTTACCATGTACCGCGAGTTGTTTTGCTGATTTAGGTATATTACCTTATTCGTTGCTTTTGCCAACATTCAAAGGGTAGTTATGGTTATTTAATTTATTTATTATTATTTTTTTAAACCAGGAAATAGGCTTGGAAAGTTTAGATAATATCTCCAAAGTCACACAGTTGATAAGTGGGGGAAGTGGTGATTTCTATTGAAGTTACATTTGCATTGAAATTGATTTTACATTTTCTGTGAAATCATTAAACCACCTACTATATAGTAAATGATTTATGCTATAATTTGAGAACAGAATCTATGTTGAATTACTGAATCAACTTGGGAATATGACTAGAAACCAAATCATCTTTATTTAAAAAGCTAACACTACCTATGTTTACTTGAGGGCTGAAAACTTGCATAGGCCTGAAAGAAAATAGGCTGTGTAGAAAGATCTTGCTGGGGGAGTGAGGAGGAGGGAAAGTTTTACAAGGGTTACCTACATGCTTCATATCCTATTCCTATTTATAGCTTTCTGTGATGCTGAAAATGATGAAAGAGGCCATTGGCTCTTTCGTGAATTGTTCATCTTAAGCTTTTACATGGAGAAGGAAATCAGAGCTAATTAGATTAACATTATTTCACCTGCATCGAAGGTTCTGATAATTCTCTTTCCTGGCTTCATCTTTCTTTTCTGAAGAAGGAAATAAACGTGTTCATTAATTTGTAACATTGAGGATATTTATCCTCTTTAATTTTGATTTGGCCTTTTCTCCTGACTTCAGCCTTCCTTACCATGACATTTAAGACCATTTATGATTTGGCCACGGTCTGAGTCTTCTCTCTGATCATTACTAACCTTCACATGTTCAACATTCCACACCAACTGAATTGCTGGGAGCTTCTCACACACCCGTGTGCTTCATCTGCCCTATTTGCCGCTTCCTGCCTTTCAACCCATGACACTCCCAATCTAAGTAAATAGTACCTGTCCTTCCAGACTCCATTAAATACTCCTTCCTAATGAAACTTTCGCTGATTACTATAGGTTGCAAGCAACATGATTCTCATCTGAACACCCATAATATTCTGCTTCTATCACTCTTATGATCCCTTATAACAAAAACCTAGGTATTACAGTAATTTCTGCTCACATCTTCTCATTACTGCACTGTAAGCCCCTTGAAGGCAGGGTAAGTTTTAGTCAAATCTGTTTATTCTTCCTACCACAGAGCACCTTTCATAAAATAACTAGTCAATAAACATCTGTTGAATTAATAAACAAGTGACTAGACAAATTCTTTACGTGGGGGTAATTTTAATGTAGCTCGGATATTTACATTTCTCATCTCCTGAAATGCTAAGGTAAGTGTTCACATTTGTCACACCTAGGATACTTTAGTTTTATCACAGTACATGTTTTTAAATATGATTCATTGGCAGAGGATAAACCGTGAATTGCCTACTCTTCAGTATTAGCTGTTTTTTAATTATGTAGAAGCAACTTTGGTCAAACAGGCTCTATAGGCTGAGGTCGATGGCTGCTGTGTTGATGTGCTACGTGCAGTGTATTAGACTAGGCGCTTTGCTCTACTATAAAACCTGGACTGATTGGCTGAAACAAAAGGGCAGATTATTAATATATTTCACAAGAAGCCTGGAGGTGGGGTAGCTACAGGATCAGTTAAATTTGTGTCAATTGCATCAAAGACCTAGGTTCTTACTCTTAGCTTGTTGCCTTTGATCTCACAATAGCTAGTCTTCAGAATTTTTGTTGTTGTAATAATCATACATAGGCATGATCATATCCAGTGGGAAAGAAGAACAGGTTCCTTTGAATGTTTCTGCCAGCAGTAAAACCCATTGTGGAATTAGTCAAGCAGACTCCTCCTTATTTCTTATTAGCTGAAGTTGGGTTACATAACTATCCCTAAACCACTTTTGGTAAAGACCTTCGGGTTACCATAACTGGATTAGATCTTGGGGATTTACCTCTCTGATTTCAGAATAAGAGCACTATCATGTCTGGAGGGTGTGTAGCTCAATGAGATAAGCTTCTGTTATTAAAGGGAAAAATGTATAGTGGCTTTTAGAAGGCATATAAAAATATTCCTTTACATAGATGAGCGCTTCTCACCTGTGGGTTGGTTGGGAAGATGCGGGCAATTTTGTCTCCCTACCCAGGGGGACGTAGGCAACATCTGGAGACATTTGGAGGTCACAACTTGGAAGTTGGGAAGAGGTTACTATGGCTTCTCGTAGGTGGGGTCAGGAATGCACCTTCCAATTCACATGAGTTCTCCCCCCATCCCTGGCCCAGAATTATCTGGCCCTAATTGTCGGTAGCACTGAGGCCGAGAATCTTTGGCATGGATCTATTTGTTCTCTGGGGCTGACATATTGTCTAAGAAATCTTACTATTTATGTTTAATACTTATTTGAGATAGGACCACTGTTCATATATAATATCTTACCTTGGAGTAATAATATATCAATATATTATCATCCATTAAAACAGTAGCAAAACTATTTCCTCAAATTAACTTAGCCACTTAGCAAGACCTTAGGGAAGTGAATGAGACAGGTAGATTTTGACAGTGACACTGAAGTCAAAGGAAGAATGAGTGCAGGGGACCAACCTGTGGCAGGTACAACCACTATTTCCTGTACTGAATGCAGTTAAAAAAAAAAAAAAAAAAGACCAGCGGTCCGGGAAATGGGGAGAAATACTTTGTATCTGAGTGCCTACTATTATAGCATACCCTACCCAAGGAAATTTAGGATACATGTGATAATTTTCCGGATGAGAAAACTGAGTTTGAGTGATGTTAAGAGAATGGTTGAAAAATATTTTTTAAAATGTTGGCTTCAAATTTTATAATAAGAGAATAATTTTCTCTCTTCAGATGTTTTTTCTGAATAAGTGAAGAGGGTTGGTTGACCTCATTGCTTGGTAGGAATTTGAAATGTATCACAGAATTTTGAGGCTGGCTAGTTCCCTGTACAATACTTGTCATGCTTCTTTTCCATTGTTTTACTCTCTTGTGTTATCTGAAATTGTAGCTGATTCTGTAGATCAATCTCCCAGACCATTAGAATATCATTTCCTTTCAAAACTGCAGTCATGCATTACTTATTTTGTACTCTTTACAGCTTCTAGCACAATAAGCTGCACATAGTAGATATGATGAACATTTCTTAATATTTTTGGCTGTCCGTCTTCTAATTCCCCTTTGTGTCAGGGGAGACTTCACTGCTCTGTTGAGATGTAGAACTCTGTCTCCCACCAGCAATGCTGACAGGTTCATACTCTCTGTTTCCCTACTCTCTGGTCCCCAGAGCAAAGGGCATATGATTTAAGCATCACAAATATGATGCTTTGATCTTGGATGTTATACCACCGAGGTATTGGAAGCCAAGAACTCCAGATGGTGTAGTTGTCAGATGGAAGCTGGAAGGTGTATGGGTCCTTAAGACACTGATTGGAGAAGAACTTTCTGAGAGAATTCCACAATCTATACTGGACTGTGTCACATGTCAAGACAGCAATATTTCAGAAATTATTTGTTACAGCAACGTAGCCAAGTCTATCCTGACTAACGTATTAGTTAAAAAGTATTCATCAATAAATGGGCTTAAAAGCAGAGGTGAAATAGGGTAATGATGAGTAACGAACAAAAGTTTTATAGTCTGTCAGGACTATTTGGAACTCCAGTTCTACCACTTACTAACTGAGTGACTTTTAGACTGTTGCTGAGGGGAACCTAGATAGGAAGTATGGGACACTGGTTTTTCATATGCAAGAAAGAAAGGGACTATATGGATCCAGGGAAACTTTAATGAGACAAATCCTAGTAAAATCTCTCTAGCTCCAAGACAACATATTCTCTAAGCAACCCTCTCATCTGATTTTGGTTTTTCAAAATTGCTTCTCTCTTTTTCTCTGAAAAGTAAGCTATTGCATTTCTCATACAAACTAATCTCTCGTGTATCTGGATGACACAAGCTTTTTTTTTTTTTTTTTTAATAGGCCTCATTCATGCTTTGATAAGCTAAAATGTCATGCTTCAAATCTGGCAGCCAGAAGTAAAATTTCCACAGTTCGTAGGGTGACCTCGAGCCTTTCCTTTCCCCACCTACTCCTCCCCCGTACTTGCTGCAGAACCCTCAGGTGGTTGACCAGTTGGTTATTCAGTTGGACTTACTGACTGCTGCCCCCTCATTTTGCATCCTAAAAGCATCCTGCTGGATATTCAGTGTTATATGACCTGAAACCAGCATTTCACAGACATTATTCTTTTGTGCCAAAGAGCTCACTCTAATGTAATGTCCAATCTTCTCACAATTATCACATTTCTTTTCGCTGCTGAGCACTCTGATGCATTTTTGCCAAGTAGCTACAGAACCGCAGTGGAAATAGTTCTGGTCTCTGGTGGTCAGAGTTGCAAATCCATCCCCAAACCATTATATAACCCGTACATGGGCTTCACATATGCAGAAAGCCTACTGTTATGCCAAAAGGGAAGGTGGGTTATTCTGGGATGCCCTCTTTGCCATTAGTTGTACTGCAGTGGGATTGTGGTGCACTGGACTAGAACTCCCAACAGCTCTGATTGCTGCCTGCTGCCTCAATGAATTTTATATTAGCAGGCAAACAAAACACTCAACCAAGTGAAAGGAATTCATAATGCCAAGGCTTCCTAGGGTCTGAATATGCTGTATGTTTTGCAAAGAAGGATTGTGGCTATCAGCTTGTGAGAACTAATCTAGATAAATCGCCCCTTTACAACACATCTGGCCTCAAGTTGTTTAAATTAGTGGAGTTCAGCCGCAGAACAACAGCTGAATTGGAGCCCACAAATTCATATGCTTCCTACACATGCATAAATGCTAAATGATGAGCTTGGTAATGATTGGGAACCCCTCATTTCTGAGAGACTGGTAAGACTACAGTGTTGCTTTGCAGCACATTAATTAGGATAGCGTAATAAAGCTTCAGAAGTAGTCTTCTAAGCAACATAGTTTGAATTAATGTTTATGAAGGCTCTTTATTAACCTGAAAATGCACTTCAAAGGTAATATGGGAAAAGCTTTTTTCCTCTTAATTGGCATTTTAGTGAGTATCACAGATCTTTCCATTTTATACCTATTCTCATTATAACCACAGCCAAATATTTTGGCTGTCCAGCTTTCAATTTCCTTTTGTATGTAGAACTCTGTCTCTGGCCAAGAAAGCTGAAAGCCATAC
Organism: Mustela putorius furo; assembly: GCF_011764305.1. Lineage (NCBI taxonomy): Eukaryota > Metazoa > Chordata > Mammalia > Carnivora > Mustelidae > Mustela > Mustela putorius. The sequence continues at coordinate 4,079,832 of NW_025421496.1, read as the reverse complement.
GCTCCCTATTTCTGTCCTCTGGTCACTAGGGCAAGGGCTATGCAACCTAAGTAACACAGTTGTGATGCTTTGCTCTTGGAATTTGTATCACAATAACAGCTTCCCAGTATGTTTGCCGTTATCTTCTTCTGTGTTGAATTTGTTGATGAGCTTATCACTTTTTGCGGGTTGGGGGGTGGTTTCTTTCAGTAAACTCAGAGTTTAGAGTTGGAAGGACCTTTGAGGTTCTCTACTCCAACCATCTGCAAAATAGGAAACTGAAGCCCCATTTACTTTTTAAGTAAATGTAACAGTGTGATGTGGTTGCCAAGGAGCTCATGCAATATTGCTCTGTATTGAATTGGAACATGAGTGGCTCCAGTGATGATGGTTTAACTTTGTTCTGAATTTCCCAGATTGCTCCAGTAACATTGTATTTATTTCAGACTGTGACACATTAAGAGAAGCCCTGAAAAAATAAGCTGATTCCTAGAAACACAGCCATGAGAGGAACCAACCTTGAGATCACGCCAAAAAAACTGTTGGTGGAACAGTTACCTAAAGGAAGGCTCAGGAGGAACTTGACAACTGTCTTTGAATAAAGGAAGAGAGGTCATGTGGAGGCTTTAACTAACCAGGAGTTAAAAAAGATCAGAGAAGCTTCTGAGGTTATGTGTAGAGTTTGAGTGTATGGGAGTATTTATACTTTGAGGTGAAGTAGGTCCACAGAATTAACCAGACTCTCCAAGACTGAAGATCAATGTGCTATACGCATACTGTTGGCTAAAGAGGACAGAACAACAAGCAATGGCTCTAAGTTGCAAAGAGGTAAAATCTGGCTATATCAGGAGTAATACTTTAAAAATTTGAATTGTGTCCATATGAACTGGTCTGCCTGTAGGTGGTGTGAATTTCTCATCACTTGATATCTCTAAGGCCCAGACTTTTTTTTTTTAAGATTTTATTTATTTATTTGACAGAGAGAGATCACAAGTAGGCAGAGAGGTGGGCAGAGAAAGAGAGGGAGAAGCAGGCTCCCTGCTGAGCAGAATTCTCCAATTCTGAATTGTAGGGATCCTATAACTCACAGAAATCAAGCCATGCTTAAGGGCCCATGAACTTAACTTGCAGTGTGGATCCCGGGTATCTGTATTTCTCTCTTACTGTCTTCCTGTTACTTACTTCTTTAGGCTTAAAGTAAACATATTTAGATAAAAATCCTCAGCAAAAAAACCAATCCAAAACAAAAACACTCAAATGCTCAAGGGATTCTCTAATTATATCTTTCTAAAGGATAGTTTAAAACTTTAATTAGCATATCTTGATGAAAACTCTGAGTATCTGGGGGTACTAAATTAGGAGAACTCATAGATTGTTATTTCTCATGAAGTATAAGAACTCTGGCTGAGAAAATGCATTTTCAATTAATTTGGTTATTGAATTATTTATTGCAAAATTATAAAGTATTAATAAAAATGATCATTCATTTTATTACTATATATTTATGGTTACATATGTCACTTTATATTAAATATACATATCGGTATTAATAAGTGCTAGACGTAGAACCTAGTACCTTATAGGTATTATCGCTCTTAATCTTGACTGCTTTCAAGGATGGCACCTTTTTATTATCTCTGCTTTACAAGTGCGGTAATTAAAGGTTATAGAGGTCAGTCGGCAAGTAACTGGCACTAGGATTTGAACTCAGATCTGTGTGGTTTTGGGGTACATATCTTAACCGTTCTACCTTGCCTCCTTTCACACTTACTGGGAGGTGAACCCTGTTAGATCATTCCGCGAAGACCGTGCCGTGAAGTTTCTGCTAGCGTGTGCCCTGCCTGTGCACTGAGCTGGTCTGGCAGGGCCGAACCACATTTCCCAGAACTCCTTTCCCGCGTCTGTCCCGGTACGGTAGGCCATAAGAGACAACTTTGTGGGGGAGCGGGGGGTGGGAAACGAGAGAGCCGCGGCCATGTTGGTGGTCACGTGCCGCGTTTCTTTTTCTCTGCTCACTTCCTTGGTGGGAGGCGGTGGCTCAGCTTGCATGTGCTCACTTCCCCGAGCTCTTCTTTCAGCTCCTCCAGCTCCGGGCCTAGTGGTGTGCGTAACTCCATGCCAAAGCCTTCCTCGTCTTACTGGCATCTGCGGGACACTCATCCCATCAAGGTCAGAGTAAGAACTTACAAGGGCATCATACCATCCTTCTGGGGTTCCAGCTTCCCCTTGATCTCCCCCACCTCATGTCTTCCCTTCTGAACAGCCTTGCCTGCAGACGTGGCGCTTCAGAAGTACTCGCGAGAACAGTGGGTTTGCGGGGGTTGCTTAACCAGCCCGCATACTTGTGTGAGTCAAGTCCCCGTAACAAAGTACGTGGACACTCGGCCCACCAGCTTCTGCCAGGCGGTCCGTCGGTCAGTAAGTCAGGGTTCAGTCTTTTTCATACTTGCTGCTGCTTCTCTGATTGAACCCTGCACGCCTGATGCAGGCATACTGGGAAATGACCTCGATTTGTGGCTTGAAGCTGGGACATTTCCCATCTTCTGTTGTTACAGGCCTACTTTCTGGACCCTGGAAACAGTCCGTGCAATCTCTGAAATAGTAAATTTGTCTCTGGTTATCTCAACCCCATGAGAAAAGAAGGGAGGGATTTTTTTTTTTTTTAATTTATTGACAGATCACAAGTAGGCAGAGAGGCAGACGGGGTTGGGGGGGGGTTGGTGGGAAGCAGGCTCCCTGCTGAGCAGAGAGTGGGAGCCGGGGCTCGATCTGAGGACCCTGGGATCATGACCTGAGCTGAAGGCAGAGTCTTTAACCCACTGAGCCACCCAGGTGGCCGAAGGAAGGGATTTAATAGAGAGCAGGAAGTTAGTGCAGACAGAAACGAAAACTTCCAAACTGTGGGAGGTAGCCTGGAGATGGCAGAGGTTCAGGTCCTGGTTCTTCTGCAACTTCTATGCCACGTGATGATGGGCAGGTTACTTACCCTCTCTGGGCCTGTCTCCTCATTGGCTAAAAGGAGTAATATTAATATCCACGTGTTGGGTGTATGAGGATTGAGCAAGTGAACATATGGGAAGTGCTTTTAGTTAAGCTTTCTATTAGTGTTTTCTTGTTAATATTGTTATTCTAAGAGAGGGAAGAGGTCTCTTCTAGGAGTGTTTCATGTAACTTAGAGAGTGAAAACCGGTGCTGGAGGTCCACCGTAGACTTTCTTTAGCCCTTTCCTATCCCATCTTACCACCCATGTCTCTTTGACTCTCTTGCCTCTCTTCAAATTTTGTTAGAGGGGGGATCAAGAAAGGAAACAATTACATAAGGGAGACAGCAGAGGTACAGAGGTAAGAGACAAGGAAGATATCAACGAAGAAGCGTTTCAGTTGACTTCTTACATCAAGGCTTGTCATAGTCTAAAGAGAATAGGAGACATGACACACTAGGGGAAAAATAATGGTCTTGACTGAAGGGGAGTCTTGTCGGTGGCAGCCCCTCAAAATAACCAGAGTCTGGGTAGTTTCCAGATTCTCATCTCATGAGCTCTGCCTTCAGGGATACTGAATAGGAGGTTAGAATGGGGGTGGCTCGAAAGTTCTGTGCTTATCTTCCCAATTGAGCTCTGTCATTCTCCTTTAAGAAACAAGTGGTTTTTCCCACAGACATTCTAGTACATTTTTCTCTGGCCTTGCCTGGAACAGCTCACCTTTTTCTGGCTCTACTAGATAGGAGAAACCTTTCGAATGCAGCTGCTTGTTTGGGCTGATAGGGAGGCCTGAGGAGACATTTATTCATTCCTTTCAGAAGATAGCCTAGTCTCTTCCCTCCGGAGTTCGCTCTTGCCAGAGTGGCTGCTGTCTGGCAACCAGGCAGTCCAGGGTGGTCAAGTTTCAAATGTCACCCTACGAATGGCAGTTCCAAGGACTGAAGTCAGGGATTGAAATGCCAAACCTTAAATGTCCCTCAAATACATGTTTTCCCAACTAGCGACTTGCCACAGAAATAAACAGCAGTTATGCAAAAGTGCCTCCCCCGCCTTTCCATTTCCTTTCCAGTGTTCCCAAAACCATTACACGGCATACTCTGTGACAAAAAGATGTCTCAGTGTGGCCCACTTAGTATTTTGAAGCATAGAAATGAAAGATGGTAGGGCACATGTGCCACAGAACCACTAGATGACAGAATCCTCACTGGCCTAGTTTTCTGAGTCACTGTGACAGACGCAAGGGGATTGCTTTTAAAGTTCCTGATGACACATCCAGAGAAGGGAAGAGGAGGTCTCTGCTTTCGAAAAGAGACTTAAAGAATCTTCTGACTTGGAAATAAGTTTCGAATTCAGGCTTTTTTTTTTTTTTTTAAGATGGTGCACAGAAAATGAAAGGCAAATGACTGGGTACCCCTAATGGGGACACCTTACCCAATAGCCCGTGAAGGCACCAGTGGAGAGAATGGTGCACACCTTTTGCTGTTTAGGGTCCTTGGGATGGCATCACGTACGGCAGGGGAAATTTCACTACAGAGCAATAAGCCAAAGAAAACATTACTATTTAACGATTACAGGCTGCTGTGATTCAGTCTCCTTGCCATGCACAGCAAATGAGTCAAGCTAACTAATGCAGAAGGCTGAACTCTTTTTCATTTGAGGAGCCCCAGGAGAAGTTCCACAGTGACTTTTTGCCCACACAACCCAGTTCTTCTTCTCTTGCTTGTGTAGTTACTCATCCATCTCTGGATCTGGATGGGGTCAGGAGAAATGAGAGGATGAACTCTCAAGGAGAATCGGGATGGCTTTTGATCATTCTGCGAGAGATGAGGGAGCTTCTGGAGGATCTCTGATGTCTAAAATCTGTCTCTCGGCTGGTGGCTCATGTTGTAGTAAGCTTGCACCAACTCCCAAAGGAAGGGAGGGGGAAAAAAATAGCCCATGGTGATTCAAACTCTTTTATAGAAGCAAACAGATCAACAAACAAAATAAATCCGTATGCTATGCTCTGAGTCATTGTATTGGTAAATGTCCCTAGGAGATAGCCTTTCGGGATTGTTGCTTTATATCAAAACTTTTTCTTTAGTTACTGAACTGTCTGCTAAATTAGTTGAAACCTATAGACCTTAAATGAGAAGTAGGCTGATTAAATGCAACAGTTTTAGTTTTGATGCCATACGGAGTTGGCAGTTTTTGGAACTAAAAATACAAGACTCCCACTAAATTTGAATTCCACATAAACTGTGAATAACTTTTTAGTGTAAGTATGTCCCAAATATTGTATGGGTCATATTTATACTAATAAGTGTTCGGTATTCTACTGAAATACTTAAAACTAAAAATACTTGCCCATCTGAAATTCAGTTTTATCTGGGAGTATTTTATGTGGTAATCCTAGTGCTATGGCAGGATTGTAGTGGACTCGCAAACATTTTTATGGGACTGAATGGACGTGTGTGAAGGATATCTTACCTGTGCCTGGGTAACCTTGTTTCTGAATACTTGGCTGCTCTCATTAAGAAGGACTCTTTTCTTTTACCCAGTAAGAGAATTGCCAGTGGCCATCCCTCCAGGGCAGCCTGAGGCCTGGGGTGCTGATGGTGCCCCCTTAGGAGGATCTGCTGGTTCCTCCCCAGGCTATTGTGGAGACCTACAGATAGCTGAAACTGTGCTACCTCTCCTCCCATCAGTGTACAGCATGTTCTGTTGGTAGTGATGAGAGCTTAGAATGTTTTACTCTCTTTTTAAAATTTAATTTTATTTTATTAGGAATCTTATTCTCTTGCCCCATAGGGACTAGAAATAAAGGAAGCTATGTCAGAACTTACTTCTGAGGGCACTCAAACAGTCTGTGTTTTCTGCATAAGGCTGTCCAGCCTCTCTACCTGGAGACAGGATCCTTGACGACATCTTTGTTGTGCTAAGTCAAAGCAAATGAACCTAATCAAGCTCAATGGACATGGTATGTAAGAGCTCACACCCACCCCCATTGTTTTTTATTGCTTGTGAGAGGAAAGAGAGAGGAAAATGCTTGTTGGAGAGGCGAGCACAAATGCTAAGAGAGCACTCGTCTCTGTTGGTACATTCAAGGTACTGAAGGTTTCAGAGTAGGGAATGACGGATTATTTCTGTTCAAGTCATGGAAGACTGTATAGACTCAGGAGAACTTCACTGGAGCTGGACACTGAAATCTGAAAAGGAGTTTTCTAGGTGGGGAAGGAAGAATGGGTGGAAGGCTGGGGGAGGCTGCATGTGAAGTAAAGACAGGGCACGTTGGTTCAGGGATGTGGCTGAACTGCCTGTGGGGGTGTATGCACGTGGAGATGTTGGTAGATGAAACTGAAATGGTGAATCTGTGTTTGGATCCTAACCACCATGAATACTTTGCTGAGAAAATTAATTTCATCAAGTAAGGAACAAGGATCACAGCACAGTATTTGTCCTTCCATGAAGATGTCACAAATCCATCCTATTAGGCCAGTCTTTATGTGCAGCCAGAAATCACAATTTGAGTGAGACTTTACGTGGTGTTTACAGCCAGTCAGCCATTTTACCTACTGTTGGCTGGTGTTGATTGAGCATACCAAGTAAGGGAGGGGCAAACCCATCTTTAGAAGAGGGAAAGGTTTTTCTCCAAAACTAACTGTAAGTTTCTTCAGCCGTATCTTCACTTACCCCCACAGCACTTCTAGATTGATTTTTGTACTCACAGAGGGAGATCTGTTAGGAATTTCCCTTGGAATTTAGTGAAAGAGAGCTTGATCTCCAACTTTGAAGCTTCTGTCGATGTCTGGGATCTTAGGAAATGAAAGCAGGGTTGGTAGAAGAAAGAGTGTGAGATGTTTATTTCATTCTTTGATTCATTTATTATGTGCGCATTTTTTACATTGAGGGTGAGGAGGAATCTTTAAAGTTGTCAAATGGGGGAATCAGACAACTTCAAGGTACTTTGACTCTTTGCTGTTAGAAAATCGACCAGTTTGGAGTTCTGGGAAATCCATACTACACCAAAATACTTTTGAGGGTAGGCGTTCTGATTACCACCTATGTATGTAATAAGTGAGGAGAACTGGATATTGGAAAGGCAGTTCTCTAATTTATGGTCTCAACTCGGGGGGTGTGGAGGAGGGCGATAGGGCAGCAGTTGCTATAAGTAAGAATTGTGCTTGCTTCAGAGTCTCTCCTGGAACCTGGTTGTCTTTATTCTTTTGGAGGCCAGTCATCTCTGGGAAACTGAGGCAGCATACTGTACTTGGTTATCATTTCCCTGGAGTTTGTCCTTCAGATATCGATGGACATTTGTTAGGCTTATGGGGGAAGATTTCTTCCAAGCTCTTCCAATGGCTGTTAGCCTGTCCAGGCTCTGAGACCTCGTTTGAGTCCTTCTTCCTTCGCTTCTCTGTCCTTCATGATAGTTTCTTTCTGGAATCTTTCCTTTGTCTCTTCCATTCTGAAAGTATATCCTGATTTCTCTCTAACTCTTGATCTTCTTACCGCTCACTTTTCCTCCTCCCACCTGATGCCTTAGTCCTCCTTCATCAGTGTCTTACTAGGTCTTGTTTTCTTGCTTTTGCCTTCTCACTTTCAGCCCTCACTCCCGTATTGCAGAAATTCTTATTCCCTTTGGGGATCACATGACATATTTTTGAATTAATGACAGCTCTTTGCTTTCTTGGGTAGGCTTCTTCTCTTCCCGTATAGATTTTAAACTACAGAGAACCTCAGCCTTTCATTTTATCTTTTTGGTTTCCTGAAGTGGGGGGTGGGACATAGCTTCCTTTGTCACTGAGGTGAAGAGCATTGACCTGGAGTCTGTTACCAGGTCTAGCAGTCATTGCTTGATCTGTCTAAGCCTTTATAATGGCCAGCTATTTCCCTTCTGTCTTCTGGACTCATCACTACCATTCCACACCATGTTCTGTTGGGACTAGGCATCTGCAAGCTACATTTCCTTGGTTACCTTTCTGGTTGGCTTCTTGTTGACATCTGCCAGTAGGAGGCCCTGGAAAGAAGAAAGAGGCCGTGGCTTCATCTTCACTTAATATGGTGCTTTCTGGGCCGTGGTGATTCTCAGCTCCAGGCACAGCACTGTTTCATTTCAGTGTTTGCAGCCCTAGCTGAGGACATGCACCTTCTGTGGATCTAACAGTAGCAATAGGCCAGGCTTATAGGCTTATAGGCTTCATTCAATAAGTGGCATTAGTAACATCTGAACCTTATTCCTCTTCCTTTTTGCAAATCGAGCTCCCCTCCCCCGCCCTATCCTTAGCAACCTTTCATCACCTTTTAAATAATATCCCTAAGTACCCTTTGTTTGAAATACCTGGAATGTTTTCTGTTTTCCTGACCGGATATATACCAAAATACAATATGACAAACCAAAAGCAAAAACAGTACAGCTTTTTTGCTTTGTTTATGGTAGGTTTCATTATCAACTGAAGGAAACTTTTATTAAAACCTTTCCATCAAAGCCCATACTTTGGAAAAACTTTGTAGGTGTCATAAACATAAAATCAGCATCATCTTGGGTGTAGGAAGACAAAATGCCTTGGTTGGAGGTCAAGGACAAATCATCTTAAAGTGAAAATCTAAGAGGGTAGAGAAACACTGATGCGGAGCAAAGAACACAACACGTAAGGTAAAAATTCTTAGGTTCAAGGTCTGACCTCTTTACTTACTAACCATATAATGATGGTCAAATCTTGTAATCTCTTTGAACCTCCATTTCCTCACTTATAAAATGGTAACATCAGCATCTGGTCTGACTCATAAAGTCATAGTGAAGGTCAACTGAGAAATGTGTGTGAAAATGTTAGGCAAACTTGAAATTTGCTCCAAGGGACATTATTATGGGAAACATTTAAAGAGGCTGTGTTCTGGTCAATGCCCATCTGATTTTATAAACAGTTGCACAATTAGAGGTGCTTAGATGTTTGAGAGTGTAGTGCATGAAGTGATTATTTTTTTATTGAAGTATAATTGAGATACAACATATTCAGGTGTACAGCATAATGATTCAACATTTGAATACATTGAGAAATGATCACATTAAGTCTATTTACCATCTGTCAGCATGTGGTTACATTTTTTTTTCTTGTAATGGGAACTTTAAGATTTATACTTTTGGCAATTTTCAAATTTGCAATACTGTGTTGCAGACTATAGTCTCCATACTGTATATTATATCCCCCTGACTTTTTTTTTTTTAAAGATTTTATTTATTTATTTGACAGAGATCACAAGTAGGCAGAGAAGCAGGCAGAGAGTGAGTGGGGGGAAGCAGGCTTTCCACCAAGCAGAGAGCCCAATGCAGGGTTTGATCTCAGGACCCTGAGATCATGACCTGAGCCAAAGGCAGAGGCTTAATCCACTGAGCCACCCAGGTGCCCCCCTGTATACACCACATCTTTATCCATTGTTCCACTGATGGAAATTTAGGTTGTTTCCGTATCTTGGCTTAAGTAAGTCATGCTGCAGTAAACATAGTGGTGCATATATATTTTTAATTTAGTGTGTTTTGTTTTCCTCAGATAAAGTGGACTTGCTATATTGTGTGATAGTTCTGTTTTTAATTTTTGGAAGAACCTCCTTACTATTTTCCATAGTGGCTGTGCTAATTTATATTTCCACCAATACAGGGCTTACTTTTACTCCACATCCTCTCCAGTGCTTGTTATTTTTTGTCTTTTGTTAATAGCCATTTTGACAGACGTGAGGTGATATCTCATTGTGGTATTGGTTTGCATTTCCTTCATTAGTGATGCCGAGCATCTTTTCATGTGCCCTTTGACAATTTGTATGTCTTTTTTGGAATAATGTCTACTGAAATACTCCTTTGTTGTTGTTATGTGAGTTCTTTATATATTTAGGATATTAAGCCCTTGTCAGGTATGATTTTCAAATATCCTCCCATTCAGTAGGTTGTCTTTTTATTTTGTTTACGATTGGTTCCTTCACTCTGCAGAGCTTTTTACTTCGATGTAGTCCCATTTATTTTTGCTTTGGTTTGCCACTGCTTCTGGAGTTCTGGAGCCAAGACCAATATCAAGATAGCCTTTCTTCTTGGAATTTTATGGTTTCTGGTTTTATATTTAAGTTTTTAGTCCATTCTGAGTAAATTTTTCTGTACCATGTAAGATAGTAGTCCAGTTTCATTCCTTTTCATGTGGCTGTCCAGTTTTCCCAACACTGTTTATTGTAGAGACTGACTTTTCCTTATTCTTTATCCTTGTCTCCTTTGTCCTAAATTAATTGACCACGTATGTGTGGGTTCATGTGTGTGTTTTCTATTTCGTTGATCTGCATCTGTTTTTATCTTAACACCATAATATTTATTTTTATTTTTTTTAATGATTTATTTACTTGTTTGACAGACAGATCACAAGTAGACAGAGAGGCAGGCAGAGAGAGCAGAGGAAGCAGGCTCCCTGCTGAGCAGAGAGCCCCATGTGGGGCTCGATCCCAGGACCCTGAGATCATGACCGGAGCCGAAGGCAGAGGCTTTAACCCACTGAGCCACCCAGGCGCCCCAACACCATACTATTTTTATTACTATAGCTTTGTAGTGTAGTTTGAAATTACGGAGTGTGATGCCTCCAGCTTCATTTCTTATTTACAGGATTGCTTTGGCTATTCTGGGTACTTTGTGGTTTCATACAAATCTTAGGATTGTTTTGTGAAAAATGCCATTGGAATTTTGATTGGGATTTCTTTAAATGTATAGATTGCTTTGCTTTGGATACTATGGACGTTTTAGTGATATTCTTCTCTATAAGCATGGAGTATCTTCCATTTACTCATGTCATCTTCAATTTCTTTCGTCAGTGACTTATAGTTTTCAGTATACACATCTGAATTACAATGTTGGTTAAATTTATTGTTCTGCATTTTATTCTTTTTGATGTAATTATAAATGGGATGGTTTTCTTAATTTTTCCTGTAGTTCATTGTTAGTGTATAAAAATGAAACAGATTTTTATGTATTGATTTTTATATGCTACAGCTTTACTGAATTTATTAGTTCTGACACTTCTGTGAATTCTGTAAGGTTTTCTATATATAAACATTATGTAGTTTGTAAATAGTGACTGTTTTATGTCTTCTTTTCCAAGTTGGGTGCCTTTTATTTCTTTTTCTCTCTAATTGCTCTGACTAGAATTTCAAATACTGTGTTGTTGAACAAAAGTGGTGAGAGTGGGCATCCTTGTCTTGTTTCTGATCATAAGGAAAAAGTTTTCAGCTTTTAATTATGAAGTTATCTGTGGGCTTGTCCTATATGGCCTTTATTATGTTAAGCTATATTCCCTCTCCACCCCCTTGGTTGAGAGTATTTGTCGTAAATGGATGCTGAGTTTTATTAAGTGCTTCTGCATCAATTGAGATGATCATATGAATTTTCATATTTCATTTTGTTAATGTGGTGTACCATGTTGGTTGATTTGCAGATGTCAAACCACCCTTGCATTCCTGAAATTAATACCACCTGATCATGTTATATGATAATTGTAATGTATTATTGAATTTGGTTTGCTAATATTTTGTTGAGGGCTGTTGGGTTTATGTTCCTCAGGGATAGTGGCCTGTGTATGTGTGTGTATTTGTGTGTATGGTTTTGTCTAGTTTTGGAATCAGTATTTTTCTGGCTTCATAAAATGAATTTGAAAGTGTTCCTTCCATACATTTTAAATTTTTTGGATTAGTTTGAGGAGGATGGGTATTAAATCTCTGAGTGTTTGCTAGAACTTGCTAGTGAAGCCATCTGGTCCTGGACTTTGTTGGGAGTTATTTGATTACTGATTTTATTTCCTTCCTAGTAATATTTTTATTTACATTTTGTTTTTCCTCATGATGCAGTCTTTAAAGAGTGTATGTTATCTATTTCTTCTAGGTTGTCCAATTTGTTGATGTATAATTAATCATAATAGTCTCTCTTTTTTTTTTTAACATTTTATTTATTTATTTGACAGAGAGAGATCACAAGTAGGCAGAGAAAGAGGAGGAAGCAGGCTCTCTACAGAGCAGAGAGCCCGATGTGGGACTTGATCCCAGGACCCTGGGATCATGACCTGAGCTGAAGGCAGAGACTTTAACCCACTGAGCCACCCAGGCGCCCCTAATCATAATAGTCTCTTAAGATATTTTGTAATACTTTGGTATTAGTTGTAACTTTTCTTTCATTTATGCTTTTATTTATTTGAGCCTTTCCTCTCTTTCCCTTAGTAAGTCTAGCTAGAGATCTGTTAGTTTTCTTCATCTTATCAAAGAATGAGCTCTTTTATTGGTCTTTTCTATTATCTTCTTAGTTTCTATTTTATTTATTTGTGCTCCAATATTTATTATTTTCTTTCTTCTACTAATTTTGGGCTTTCTTTATTCTTCTTTCTCTGGTTCCTTTAGGGCTAAAGTTAAATTGTGACTTTTTTGTTGTTGTTCTCATGGTAGTCTGGTATTGCTGTGAACTTACCTCTTAGTACTGCTTTTGTTGTATCTCAGAGATTTTGGTAGGTGATATTTCCACTTTCATTTTCTCAGGTATTTTTTAATTTCTTCTTTGGTGTTTTCATTGACCCATTTGTTGTTCAGTAGCATGTTGTAGAATCTCCACATATTTATGATTTTTCCATTTTCTTCTTGTAATTTATTTCTAGTTGTATACTTTTGTGGTTGGAGAAGATGCTTGATATGATTTCAGTCTTCTTAAATTTATTTAGATTTATTTTGTGACCTTATATGTCCTCTACCTTGGAGAATGTTCCATGTATACTTGAGAAGAATGTGTATTCTGCTGCTTTTGGATCGAATGTTCTGTATATCTCATAAGTCCATGTGGTCTAATGTGTGGTTTAAGGGTTGATGCTTTATTATTTTCTGTCTGGATGTTTTATCCATTGATGCAAATGGGGTATTTAAGTCCCTTACTATGACTGTACTATCATTAATTTTCCCCAGTTTTGTTAGTATTTACTATATATATTTAGATTCACTTATGTTGGATGGATAAATGTTTACAACTATTTTATCATCTTGTTGGATTGGCCCTTTTATCATTATGTAATATGTAATGACTACTTTAACTCTTATTACAATCTTTAAAGTCTTTTTTTTTTTTTGTCTAATATCCATATAGCTACTTTCGCTTTCTTTGGTTTCCATTTGCATGAAACATCTTTTTCTGTCCCTTCATTTTCAGTTTGTGTATGTTTTTCCATCTGAAATGAGTCTCTTGTAGGCAGCATGTGGATGGATTGTGTGTGTGTGTGTGTGTGTGTCTGTGTTTTAATCCATTCAGTTTCTGTGTGTTATTTGATTGGAGAATTTAGTCCATTTACATTTAAAGTAATTATTGGTAACTATGTCCTTATTGCCATTTTGTTGCTTTTTGTCTCTTTCCTCTCTGTTACTTTCTTTTGTGGTTTGATGACTTTCTATAGGGTTATGCTTAGATTCCTTTCTCCTTATCTTTTTAGTATTTACTCTGGGTTTTTTCTTTGTGGTTACTATGAGGCTCATCTCTGATAGTCTCTCTATGTAACAATATATTTTAAGTTGATAGTAAGTTTGGAAACATTCTAAAACTCTACATTTTTACGTCCTACCCTCCACCTTTTATGTTTTTGATACCATATTTTACATCATCTTATTTTGTGTATCCCGTAACGTTATTACAGTTATATATAATTATACTACTTTTGCTTTATAAATTTCATAAACTTTATAATTAATCATATATTTACCTTTACCAGTGAGATTTTTACTTCCACACTTTTTCTTGTTACTAATTCTTATACTTTGCAGCTTAAACAAGTTTCTTTAATGCTGGTTTATGATTGATGATCTCATTTAGCTTTTGCTTGTATGAAAAACATCTTCAGTTCTGAATGATAACCTTGCTGGGTTGAGTATTCTTTTTGGAAGTTTTTTCCTTTCAGTGCTTTGACTATATCAAAGCACTCCCCTTTGGCCTGAAAAGTTTCTGCTAAGAAATCTCCTGACAGTCTTATAGGATTTCCTTTGTATGTAACAGTTTGTTTTTCTTTGCCTTATCTTTAACTTAGGATATTTTAAGATTCTCTCTTTATCTTTAACTTTTGACATTTTAATTATTATGTGTCTTAGTATGTGTCTTTTTGGGTTCATCTCCTTTGGAAGTCCCTGTGCTTCCTGGATATGGGTGTTTGTCTCCTTAACCCAGGTTAGGGAAGTTTTCAACTGTTAACTTCTTCAAATAAGTTTTCTACCTTGTCTCTCTTTTCTTCTTCTGGGAGCCCTGTAATGCAAATTTTATTTCTTTTGCTGTTGTCCCATTGGCCCCTTAAGCTATGTTCATTTTTAAAAATTAATTTTTTCTTTTTGTTGCTTTGTTTGGGTTTGTTCCATAATGTTGTCTTCGAGGTTACTGATTCTTTCCTCTGCTTCATCTAGTCTGGTACTGAACCCCTCTGGTGTATCTTTCGGTTCAGTTTTTTATTATTCAGTTCTGTGGGTTTTTTTTTTTTTGTACTTTCTTATGTTTTCTATCTCTTTGTTGAAGTTTCTGACATGTACATCTATTTTTTCCCCAAGTTCAGTGACTTTTAACTTTTTATCATAATTCATATTATAAATTATCACCACTTCATTAAGTTTTTTTCTGGGGTTCTATCTCATTCTTTTGCTTGGAACTTACTCCTTTCTCCTCATTTTACTTTTGTCTTTGTGTTTGTTTCTATCCATTCCATGTATTAGGTGAGACAGCTATATCTCTCCCACTCTTGCAGGCATTGTGTAAGAGATAAACCTTATTATTTAACCTTGTCCTGGCTCTTGATTGTCTCTTGAACCTCTGTGATTGTCTGAGCAAGTTGATTTTTTTTTTTTTTTTGGTAGGTCTTAGTTATTGAGGATATGTTGAGATTTGTGAGTATTCCAGAAAGAGGGTTTTCATTTAACACTGAAATTATTTTCAGGCTAGTTGGAAACTAGACCATCAGGCAGTAGCTTTTAAGGTATGCAAATGTATCAGTCCTGTAGGACTGCAGTTGTGTGCCCTGCTGGCCTCCAGACCACATGATCAAGAAATGTTCCCTTCGTGAGAGATGCAAAACTGGCAGCTTTAGATGGCCATGTGGACTCTTTTTGGGGGTATTGGTGAGTAGCAAGGCCAGGTCAGGGCTCAGAGGTAGTGTCCCCAGACTGTGTTTCCCAAGAGCACTTTAGTCACCTTCAGATGTATGGTAGACTTAAAGCCTGTCCTTTTGGCTAAAGCTCCAGTTTAAGTAGATGGTCCTTATTCACAGAAGGCTAGGGGTATGTTTTATTCTGCTCTCTATGCATTGCTCTGGAGATGGTAGGCTGCCAAGAACTGTTTCTTCAATTGTTTCAGACACATGGGGCCCAGAAACACAATCCCCTTTGACCACCAGAGACAGGTGCTCGAGGGGTGTCCTGTGTATGGGTTGTAAGTATGGGCTGGCTTTGGCAGGACCATTGTGGAGCAGTGCACAAGGGGCAGAGTGCTTGCTTGGCCAGCTTTGCAGAGCTTTGGTGGAGCTCTGTGTGTGTGTGAGACGTGGCAAAGTGATTGATTTTTAACTAAGATCAAGGCATCAGGCAATTTCTGATACTCCTCTCATTTGGAGAAATTGGCTAGAAATACCTCATCCTTTCAGGAACAGAGGTGGGTTTTTTTTTTTTTTTTTTTTTTTTTTTTTTAATTTGTAAGTGGGGATGAGAATGGTGACCTGCCTTCTGAATGTGTTGTGTGCATTAATTAACTGCGTGTGATTGAGTAGCATCCTCAAGATGAGCATGTAAATGCCAAGTGTTCTTACTGATAATAAAGCAGATACTTTCTTGATGGGGTTGTCATGAGGATTAATAATTTAATTGCGACAGAGTGCTCTGATATTCTTAGATGAAAAGTGCCATGTAACTTTGAAGAGGAGTATTATCAAATAGCTTCTGTTTTGGTTCCTGAAAGAGTAGTGCAAAATAAGGCAATGCTGATCTGCACATGCCTACCTAAATTTTTCTACCTCTTTTTAGAACTGCAGGAATTTAGAAATGGGGTTCATGAAGGAGGCCTGTAGCAAAGTAATTAGGAATTTCTGATTTCTGTTTTCTAGTAGTCTCATAGAGTCAATTCAAGATGATTTCTTCAGAGTGGTCAACAGATATTATAACTGGGAATTAATCAGTGCAAACACTTTTCTGTTGATGAGAATAAAATATGACTGCCCACGTGACCATCATCTCCTGTATTCCAACCATGCTGGCTTCCTTGCTTTTCTTTCTCCTTATTAAGCTCTTTTATTTTTGCTCATGACTTTTGCATTGTTATTTCTAGCTTTTCAGAGGGCTGAACATAGTCACTTTCATCCCCCTCCTGAAGGAAGTTAGACTCTCAGGACTCACTCATGTCCCTAAATCCATTCCTTTCTGTCCCAACAACTTTTTGGATTGTCATTAGTACTTGCTGATGTAAATCTGTCTTTTTATTGACCAGTTTAAGTATGTACTGTTCCCTTCCACTAAAACATTAAATGTGTAGAGGTGGATTTTATTTATTTATTCCCTGCTTTTTGCTAGTGTCTAGCACATACTGGAGTTTGTTGAATGAATTTTTTTGTCTTGAACAAAATTGTCTAACTTGTCATCAGTAAATTAGTATAAATTTGAAATGTGTATCATAGAGGCTTGGGATGAAAAACTGAAACTTCCTCTTAGCAAATTTCTGTAAAATCATGAATATCAGAACAGATATAAGAATAATAGATGATACAGAATATAGTAACAGGAGACTTAAAATCCCTTGCCCAACTTAAATTATACTTTTGACATTTTCTTTTTTCTGCACTTGATTTTGCGATTTTATACTTTGGGATTTTTAGTCTTTGAGAAATGCAGAATTAGGTATATTAATGTCCTAGATCAGAGGTCAGTCTGCAAACTGAGGCCTGCCACCAACTGCCTGTTTTTGTGAATGAAGTTTTATTGGAATACGGTGGGTTTCCTTGTTCCTGTATAT
Organism: Mustela putorius furo; assembly: GCF_011764305.1. NCBI lineage: Eukaryota > Metazoa > Chordata > Mammalia > Carnivora > Mustelidae > Mustela > Mustela putorius. The sequence goes on along the minus strand of NW_025421496.1, from coordinate 4,062,871 downwards.
TATACATACGTTTTTGCACAATGGCAGAATTGAGCCAACAAAGCCAAAAATACTTATCTTCACAGAAAAATTCTCGCCCCTTTCCTAGAGTATTGTTTTCCCACCTCTTTTTAACTGAAATATATTTGACATATAACCCTGTGTAAATTTAAGAGGTACATGTTAGGGGTGCCTGGGTAGCTCACTTGGTTAAGCTTCTGACTCTTGATTTTGTTTCAGTTCATGATCTCAGGGTCGTGAGGCTCATCAGTTGGTGTGGAGCCTTCCTGGGATTCTCTCCCTTTGCCTCTCCCTCCCTACTCACATGCCTTCTCTCTCTCTCTCTTTCTCTCTCTCAAAAAAGAGCAAAAGAGGTCCGTGTTGATGTGATAGAATTATGTATTTTATAATTGCCATCGTAGTTAATTTGACCAACTCTTTGAGAGCTAGAAAAATTACAGGACCTTTAAATTATGTACATTGATCCAAGGAATTGTTAGTGGCAAGTTCTGTTCGAGGAGTTTTGTGCTATAATTTTCTACTCTTTTAAGAAAAAGGAGGTAAACAAACACAGGGGGAAAAATAACAACTAGAAAGCCAGGAAAACCTCTTTAAAATATCCTCGGGCAAAACTTGGAGAGTTTCATTCCAAAGGGAGCTTTGTTGGAATAAATGAAATACTGTAATTGTTTGTGCTTTTCTGCCAGCTTTTATTTATAGGAAGGAGGCTGTTTTATCAGCATGCAGATTGGAGTCTCCTGTTGTAGACAGGAGAATTGGAATTGGAAGGAAGGAGAGAGAAGGAAAAAGATGGGCTGACTTTTAACAACGAAACAAGTTGTTAATTATAAGAAAAATGATTGTCATTGCGTGTCTACTACATAAGCCGCAAATTGTGTTAGGTGCCTCCACGCGCTGTGTCTTATTCTTGTAGCAACCTCCAGGGTAGAAACTAGTAGCCCTGTTGTCCAGATAAATGTTCTAGGGCTCAGAGGACTGCAGTAACTGGCTCACGGTCCTCTAGGTGATCCGAGGTGGCCTGGTATTAGAATTCATGTCTGGTTGCTCTTCCCTAGGAGAGCCGCAGTTAGAGAATAGGGGTTACACTTTGAACGCAGCGAAGGCAATGTTGTACACTTTCACGGACAGTAAATATACACAGTTTTATTTGTCAGTTTTACCTCAGTAAAGCTGGGGGAACACCATGTGCATACGTACATATTGGGAAGGCAGAGCTACCCCTACAAAGAAAACGTTAATTCTCACATCTTTCCCTTACTTGGCTCTCAGTACCAGCAGGCCACTCACTGAGCTGCTTTGACTGGAAGAGAGGAAGGCGAAGCGCCTTTCCCACACTGACTCCCAGATCTTTCCTTTGGAGGAGTCAGGTGCTGCTTTGATAGATGTGGGGGAAAGAACCAGAAGAAGGTGCTCTCTCTGGCTCTTACCTGTTCATTTGAAATGCCTTCAGCAAAGTCAGCTACCTGCACGTTTTTAAAGCGAAACACTTTCCTTTGCATTTTCTTTGCAAAGGCAGCTTTTGAGAAAAAGTCTCCTTTTAAACATTCCATGACTTTGGTCAAAGAGCCGGGAACCTGGTATTAAAGATTTCAGCACTGTCAGAAGCTTCCACCAATGAGAGCATTCCTGTCATTCACACCGGGGCTTGCTCAATATTTCTCGTGTTCCTCGCTTTCACCCTGACAGCTCCTGAGTCTCGGGGGACGGGGGAGATCTTTCTTTATCTTTATATTTCCTCTCCAAAGTGTGTATATTTATGGGGAGACTACTGAGTGGGGGTTGGGAGAAGGTTGGGGAGAATAGGTAAAGGAAAAGAACAAGGCTGGCTGAACAATTTTTGTGCCTTTTTTGGGACTCCTGACGAAATTTTAAATAAAAATATTGGCCATTTGTTCAGCCTCCCCCCACCCTGCTAATATTTAAAAGCATTCAATTAAGATTTTCTAATGTGTCCAATGAGTTAAACTGTCCTGTGGCATTAGAAAAATATTACATATATAAATAAAATACGTCAAAGCATTAAAAAGCTATTACACACACTGAACATAAAATGGCAGAATAATGATGGATCCCGCCATGCAGGAAACATATTCAAAAATATTATCTTCCTGGTAATGAAATGCCATCCGTTTCATTTTAAGCTAAATACGTTAGACATATCAGTGGAGTCTGTGCTGACACAGCAGTGAGTTGAAATTGAAAATCTGAAATTATATATATGATTGGACACAGTGTTAAAGTAATTTATAGGAAAAACCACGAATGTGCTGGGTCTGCACCTTCTGGTGAACTCATTTTATAGAATCAGATAGAGGAAAACTCTACCATTTCTAATGTGCAGTTAGAATGGCAGCCCGCCAGGGCCCCAATATATTCAGTATGAAAAGGGAGAAGAAAGACAGAGACAGGGGGTGGGAGGGGTTGGGGGTGCAGGAGCAGCCAGGAAAGGGGGGGCGATGGGCTGGGGGAAAGAGACGGGGAAGAAGCAGGACCTGGGAAGCTTGCTTCAAATTACAGCAATTCTGCATAAGCCATCAAGAAAATGGCATTCGTTTTCATTGCTCTGACCTAATGGCATAGAGCGACCGTGGGAGCTGTATTAGCTATCAAGACAAGTGGGAGATAACAGGAGAGCCCGTGCAGGGACAGGTTTCAGCGAGGCAGTGGCTGGGTGCTCCGGGACACCACTTGCTGAGGTGATAGTCAGGCCCCCGGTGGCAGTCATCTGATCCTGAAGGTTCGGGGGGCTCCAGAGTGCTGACAGGACAGGAGGCAATGGCTGGCACTCCCAGACCCCCTCAAATCGCCTGTCAGTCTGGCAGCTCTCGCTCTCTGACCCACTTTCTTTTTTATGTTTTTTCAGCGTTGTGCATGTTTGGCCACAAAGTGCAGTGGGAAATGGGGTAAACTGGGGCTGAGGAGAAAAACAAGACTGTGCTTTTGTGTGGAGATGTGTGACGAATTGGTACCCTGATGTGCTTGTCGTCTTTCATTTATATCCATAATCCTGCTTGAAATGTGGATTATTTATTCATACAGGGCTGGTCTCCTCCTGGAACACCAGGGAGCTGCCGCTGGGTACTTGCATTTGGCGGCTGCGCTGGCCGAGGCAGAGATGGTCCAGTTTCTCTGGAAGTGTCCTTTCTAACCCTCTCTGATTTTTAAAGAGAAGAAAGAAGGTATTGAACAGGAACAGAGGAAGGCAGGGTGTTTTTCATCCTATAGCGGAAGGCTATCTGTAAGGCAGGAAATGCAGACTGGAGACAGAAGTGTTGATGTCCTGACATGAGATGAAGTGCCCCCGCACCCTCTGGTGATCTCACTGTCCCATCTCACCAAATAGCCCAGGGATTTTAGAAGGCTGGCCTAATTGGAAGAGTGAAAAAAAAGATCTGGAATGTATGTGAAAGTTTTCTTTGAAAGTGCTCAGGATATTTCCTATTTATTTTAATAACACTTGTCGGCTGCTGGGAATTTACTCTGTGGCAGACCCTGGGCTCAGAAGCACGGTCTCCCAACCTCATGACCTAGGGGCTTTTGTGCTTCCCAGTTTGGTTTCAAGAGGTCAGGGGACCTTGCCCTAGGAAAGAGAGGATCGCCCCAGATTACAAACTCCAAACTCCTCACAGTCTTGGTGAGACAGACACCTGCCCAGTTTCAGTCCAATAACTGTGGATGAATGGAGAAGTTAAATGACTTGCATCAAGGCAGCCTTTCCTGAACCTTTTCTCAGTCCTCCAACTAGCTCAGTTGGCTCTTCTAGCATCCCATGCCTTTCTTCATACCATTTACCATGGGCTGTAATTTGTATTTATGTGTGCTTATTAATGTCCACACTAGACAGTAAGTTCCTGTATACGGTAGCTGTGTTGCTGCTGGGTCTCTGGGACTTAGGGCAGTGGCTGGCACTCAGCAGGTAACCATTAAATCTTGGTTAGATAAGTGAATGGCTGGATGGATGGGGAGATGCATTTTCATTGACAATCTGTGTTAGAGTTGGGTCTGGAAATTTACAGGTCATCCCCCAGACTACTTGTCATTTTTCAGTTGTGTCTGTACATATGGTTGTCCTCTCTGGAAAAAGAATCAACGTTGATAAAATCAGAAAACTTAGAAATTGTAGGAAGCCCAATGGCGTACCTAGTCCACCGTTGTCTCTAGTGCTGAATAACCCTTAGCAGTAAGGTTTCTGCTTTGATCTATCCTGAGGTAGAATTCTCGCTGTGTCACAAGACAACCTGTTCCATTGCTTCATAGCAGTGGATTGTAATGGCATTTTGTATGAAGAATCAAATCAATTTCTGCAAGTGTCATCATACTGGTCTTTGCTTCTCTTAAAGCTCCACACATCAGGCCGTTTTACACCTACAAAGAGAGGCCTTTAGATGTGTGAAGATGGCTGTCGTGTTTTACGCTTGCCTCTCTTTGGCAGGCTCTATCTACCCAATTCTTTCAGCCCTGCCTTATGTGTTTCTGGGCTTATCACCCCCCTGGTCTTCCTGGATGGGCCACGTCCCCCTTTAAGATATTTAACACAATTAAAATATTGAACACCATGTTCCAGATGTGATTGAATCTGACTCTTGCTCTTTGTCATCTGAACATCCTAACGTGATACAGTCTTATATTAAGTTAAATTTCACAGCAGCCAGACCAGAGTGTTGAACTGTGATAAATTTATGGCCAGCTCAACCTTATTTGTTCAATTCATTCGTTCACTCAGCAAATATTTCTTGAGCCAATGCGATATACTAGCCAATGGTAATAAGATGAATGAGACGTGATTCCTGCTATGAGCTGAGGACCTGCCAGTCTGTAGAGTAAGGCATATATGTTAATAACTAGTGCATTCTTTTAATTATAAGGTGTGTATTTTAAAGTGTTGATCACTTTGATTTTATATCCTATTAATAAGCCCTTGGGGCTTTTACAAACATGGCTTCATAACTGAGGGGATACGGCAGTTGCAACATTATAAACACGTCTAAGAGCCGTATGTGCCCAGTAAAAATGGGCTGCAGAGGAATGATGAGCATCCTTGCTTGGGATGCCCAAAGCTTCACAGAAGAGAAAACCAGGGATTTCAGGCCTTGGTGGATGAGCCACGGTTTGCCACTCTTTTTGAGAAGGGAGCAGAGTAAGAGGGGGATGTGACTGCCAAGCGAAGCAGAAAAGCAACGGGGGAAATACTGGGCCTCCCTGTTGAGAAAACCTTCCCCCACAAAAAAGATGACGAATGTCATAAAGAAGCATGACTAATTGCTGTAAATGTTCACAAATGAAAAAGAAAAGGGAGGCTACTTGGAATTTTAAGAGGAGAAATCTGGAAAGAGACTGTGAATTTGCATCAAGGGCTGTATCTACAGTGTACCACCAAAGGAAGGTAGGATTTCAGAGAAGCTGGGAGGAGTGTATTCCAGGGAGAGAAAAATCAGGCTGAACAAAGACCTAGAAGTGGGAGAGACCACAAAAAGTGTGAGCAGTCGCAAGCAGTCAGGTTTGAATGGGGCTTGGCATTCAGACAGGGAAGTAGGAAGTGGTAACTTGGAACATACGGGAAGGACTTGAGTATCCAGAGTCTCTACCAAGTCTGAGTGTGTGACAGTACACCGTGCTCGGGCTGAGGTACCTCGGGTTCACTCTGGAATACAAGGTGAGGGATGGGCTGATTCTTCAATCTTGGTGTTAGTTTGTTATAAATAGAAACAAGAGGGATTACTGATGTTTCCCTATACCAGAAGTCAAGGAGCTGGGAGTGGGGTGTAGAGGAGGGAAATAAATCATCAGCAATTTTGATCTGAGCTCCAGCAAGTTCATACCTTGTACCATTTCTCATCCAAGGGCTTCAGTATAGAGCCCTACTTTTGGCCTGTCTTTGTTTCCATGATTTTCAATTTCAACACATTTTTTTTTCCCCCCTGCTAAGTTGAGTTTACTCAACTCTGTCCTTACAGTTGCCTTTATATCAAGTATCAAACCTTTCATTTCATTGAATTGTGTGGGCTTTGTTCAAACATTTTATCCTGTCAAGATCTCTTTAGATCTTGAACCTTTTATTCAGCATATCCTTTCTCTCTCTCAGTGTTTTGCTATTGAAAATTTTATAATTGTGTTTTGCAACTTTATCCAAATCTCTGATACCAAGTTTCAAAAAAGAGAGCTCCCGGGAGAGAACTCTGTAGCAGTCAGCTAGAGATGTGGCTGGAACTTGACACTGTTAGTGAAGATGAGTGTCTGAGTGTTCTCCTCCACCACAAGGTCACCATCATGGAGTCCTTCTAAAACGCTTTGGTGACATCAAGACAGACTATTCATGACAAGCTTCTAAACATCATCGAAATTCTATCAAGAAGAAAGTGGGGTTCAAGTGGCTTAGAAAAACGGTTGAAAACTATTCTGCAAGATAAACCCTCCCAGAAAAATTGTCTTATCTAGAATTCTATCTATATATGAACAGAATAGAGGCCACACAAGAACACAGCAAGGAGTCTGCCATCTGCAAGCCAAGGAGAGAGGCCCCAGTAGAAATTAGACCTGTTAGCACCTTGATCTTAGACTGCTAGCCTACAGAACTGTGAAAAAATACATTTCTATTTAAGTCATCCAGTCTGTGGTATTTTGTTATGGTAGTTCTAGCCAACTAAGACACATATTACTATTTAAATGCTAAGTACCACACCCCCCAAATTAATCTTGCTTTAAAAATTGCTTTTGTGGGAGAAATGTCACCATTTTAAGAATATGCACTATTTAAGATATTTTTATTACAGGTCTGTTAAAATCTGAAAAAAACCTCTAAAATCATATGTACATAATGGTTCTGCATTTGTGCACACTCACATGCATATTTCATATTTGGGAATACATTGATTCAGAGAAACAGAGTGTTAAGCTGCCTCTTATTTTTTTTTTTAACATCTAATATTTAGTTGTGGCATTAATTATAGTGAATTCCTTCCCAGTTAGCAATCACCATCCAGGCATTAAAAGTTGTTGAGTGTCTTGGTAGATTTGCATCTTGTAAATCACCTCAGGACGATTACCTCATTCTTCCCTAAGGGACAGAGTCTATGAGAGGATACATGTGTAGAAGGAAATACTATTCATTCCTGGTTTCCAGAAACACACTTTTGTCTGGAGCTCGAGAATTTTAGAGAATACTGTTGCTCTACGGCAGAACCTTGGATCTCTGTGGTTTTTCACCAGCTCTGGGCCTCTAGTTGTCTTTCTCTTTTCTGGCCCCTCCTCAAGGGTGTGTTAGGGAAGATGATTTTCCATTACTACCATAAGAAATTTTCACACACTTAAAAGATTTATACAATGCCCATTTATTACTGCACACTTCAGCTGACTCACAGTGGCACAAGTGGGTCTTTTGCTTAGAGTTTCACAAGGTCAAACTTCTTTTGAAAGCTCTGAGAATGAGTCTAGTTCCACTGAATGCAGTTCCCTGTGGTTGTAGGACTGAAGTGCTGGTTTCCTTCCTGGCTGTCACCTGGGCACTGGTCTCTCCACCAGAGGCTGCTTGCTTTCCAAGCGGCTTCCTTCCAGCAATGGTGGATCGAGTCTCTCTCATTCTTTAAATCAGACTTCCTTTTCTATAACCAGCTGGAGAATATTCTTGGCTTTTAAGGTTTCACTTGATTAGATAGGACCTACATGAATCATCCAGGCAGCTCTCCTTAAGTTCTATTACCTAATTACATGTGCAATGTCCCTTTTGCTATGTAAAGTAACATATTCACTGGTTCCAGGATTTAAGGCATGACCATTTTTTGGGGGGGATACTATTATTCTGCCTAGTATGATAGGTTTCTTCCCCAGATTTATTCTTTACTTAGAATTTTAAAAAGGCTATATAGTATGTTTTCAACATCTCTTAAGGGCATGTTACTGAACCAGAGGCATCCATTTAATAAATACGCATTAGACTCCTGTGATATGTCAGACATTATGCTACACCAGTAAATTCTGGGGAACAAGTTAGAGTACCTGCCCATTGGGGGCTTTCATTCTTTTTTTTTTTTTTTAAAGTAAACATTATAATTATTTTGAGTACTTGGAAAACAAAACAACAACAACAGCAGCAGCAGCAAAACCAAAAAGTATAAGAGAGACCCACAGAGAACACCTGAAGATAATGTAAAGTGTTCTTTGAGGAGGTGACATTTCAGCTAAGATGAAAAGTGGGAGAAGGAGCTAATCCCGTTGAAGTATGGACTAGGGTGTATGAGGAAGAGGGAAGGGCGTGTGTAAATAACACTTGTTTCACATATATTAAGTCACTGATCCTTTCAACAGTTGTATGTGTTGGGCACTATCATTTCCCCCATTTTTCAAAGCAGACACTAGAAGATTTGGGTCCATATTACTTGGGAAGTGATCCCAGGAGGTAGTGTGCTTCAAAGTGGGGAAATGAGAAAAGGAAGAAAAGAAATCAAATATACATTGAGGAATAGATGATTGCTGTGACCAACCTTGCCCCAGAGATGCCAATTCAGTTGGTTTAGGGGAACTTCAGGTATTATAAAAAAATTTTTTTGTATAATAAAACTAAATTTTTGCTTAACCCACAAAAAGGTGATTTTGCTGCTTAAAGTTGAACACATTTCTGGCTAATAACATTCTGTGTATATGCAAGTGCATGAATAATCAAATGTTGAATAAATATGGCAACAGAAGGTTGTACTCGCCTTTTGCTAAGACTCTCCTATCAATGCCTTCTGCTCTCCAGGCCTGAAGTCTTTCCTCTTCCAGTCTGTGCCTCATGTAGGCCCCAGAGGGATCATTTTTTAACACACAGACCTGACCCTGTGCCCTGTTTGTGGGGAACTTATCTGATCTTAATGGGGATACTCACTCTTTACTTGATCAACTCCTGCTCATCATCAAGGACTGTTTTTAGTGGCATTTCACTTGGGAAGTCTTTCCTAAGACTCCATCATATAACAAACATCTGAGCTCCTCCTGGGCCCCTAGAACTTGGAGCACCAGTCATTTTTAAAAGCTTGCCAGGTGATTCTGACATGTAGCTACAACTAAGAACCAAGGACAGAGGGAGATGACTAGCAAAGGTAAGGAGTCCATGCAGCATCACATCCTATCAGAATAAAAAAAAAGGCGATCAGGGAGAAGGTGAGGTAGAACCCAATAAGGACCACATCCTAACAGGAAGAGGAAAAACAAAGGGTAAGGAGCGTTTCTTTTCTTTTTTTAAAATATTTTATTTATTTGTAAGAGACAGAGAGAGAACAAGTAGGGAGAAGTAGCAGGCAGAAGGAGAAGCAGGTTTCCCACTGAGCAGGGAACCTGATGTGACACTTGATCCCCGGACCCCTAGGATCATGACCTGAGCTGAAGGCAGATGCTTAAATGACTGAGCCACCCAGGTGTCCCAGGAAGGTTTCTTTTCTGAGTATGGTTGTGATACTTTTAAAAAGGTCCTGATAGATGAGGACCACTGGAGCAATAAGACCATGTTTGTGAAAGGAAAAGGAAGAATGAACTAGGCAAGTTCATTTTCTAGGCAAGACATGAAGAATAAAGAGGAAAACCTTAAAATAGTTGTTTATGGGTGAAAGTTTGCTTAACTGATGATTGAGAGTTGAATAACAGGAACTAATCATTTGGAATTTTTTTTTTTTTTAATTTAGGAAATTTGGGAGTAACTGCAAAGGGAAATGGCACATACTGTAGCCAAAATTCTCGAGTGACTATGCCAGACAGAGACCATCACTGCTTGCTGACTATCCATATGCCCCTCATTTCTCTGTCCTTTTAGTCCCTTTGTCTTCATCTAGCATGAAGCCCTCTGACTCTTTTTTCCCCCACCTGGCCTTGAGATAGTAGAACCTCCATTTGTCTAGACCCCTGAGCAACCCTGTGGAACAGACCTCTGTCCCCAAAATACCACGAGTGAGAAATAAACATTTGTTGCATTAAACTGCTGAGAGTTAGGGGTTAACTTGTTAATACAGACAACTCAGCTTATCCTGACAACGCAGTTTGTGTAAGAGGGGGAAAAAAAAAGCATGTTGGAAGAGGACAATGTGGTTTGATGAAATGGGATTGAATTTAACAGCTTCTCCAAATAAGATCCTGGCAAAAATCAAATAATTTTAGTAGTGGAACATAGTGGTTAAAAGGAATTATGATAAAGGAGATGGAACACTTTAGCTGGCTTTTTGAACACCCATTTTGATCTCCCTGCAAAGAGGAAGGAGATATTAAATTCTGTCATGTAGTAATTCACATGTGTACTGTAAACTCAAGCATTTGTAGGATCCTTGAAACAATCACTAAATACATTCAGTAAGTGCTTACTGTGTGTAGATCAATGAAGTAGGTACTATGGGAAGATGTAAAAACCTTATGAGAGATAATCCCTAACCTTGAGTATTTTTTAGTGCAGAGAGGCAGAAATGACACTGGCAAATGGGATGCAGGGGGCGGAAGGAGTATAACTGGGAAAACTTACTAGATATGAGTTTAATGTCTGATTTCAAGTATCTAAGGGCACAGAGCTAAAAGGAAAATGGCATACATGAAGAAAGTCTGAAATTAAGAATACACAACATTGGAGACTTTTAAAAAGCTTTACAATTCAAGACCTGTAGTCTATAAATTCTATATAAAGAATTGTTTTCCATGATCACATTTTGCAACTCAATTTGTCACCAGGTTTTTAAGATGGAAAGAAAATACATATATTCTTTATCAAGTTAATACAAACTTGATTCCTAGGAAAATATACTGAATCTCTAATTCAGTATGTGAAAGTGGAATTCATATGTTGAGGCCATGCCTTCTTTGGAAGTTATAATGGAATTATAAATTACTTGGTATATTTCTCCCTTCTTGATTTGTATTTTTTGGCCAACACAAAAATAATTCTCAATATTAATTCATTTTGGTATAATTGATTCTTTTTCCATACCATTGTAAAGCCTTAAAAAAACATTGTTTTAATCCTCTATTCAAAATGTGACTCTAGAATGGGAAGACAATAATGCAGGGTTTCTAAGTTAATTGTTATCCTGCTGATAGCCCTTAATTCCTAATAGCATTTGTTTGTAAGATTACTTTCACTAGGTGGTTAGGACAAAGACTGAATTATTAGAAGTGGAGTAGTTTAGTAGTATATTTAAGTTTATTGTTGAATATATTCTAGATTCTGCTAGAGCTAGGGACTTCAAATGTAGTGTTGGTCAAGAGTATTCTTTAAAACTTTGGAGTATGTATCTTTTTTTTAAAAAAAAAATTATTTGTTTTAGAGAGAGAGGGTGGGGGTAGAGAGAGAAGGAGAGAGAGAATGGAAAGGAGCAGAGCGAGAGGGAGAGAGAGTCCCAAGCAGATTCTGTTTGGAGTGTAGTGCCTGACATGGGATGTGGGGCTCGATCTCACGACCTTGAGATCACGACCTGAACTGAAACAAGAGTCAGATGCCTAACCAGCTGTGCCACCCAGGTGCCCCTAGAGTATGTATTTTTTTTTTTTTTGAGTATGTATTTTTTAATGTCAGGCTAATTAAACCTCCAAAATAAACATATGTAAGGAGAAAATGAATGAAATTTAGAACCCTCATTTTAATTGCTCTATTATATTTTATTTTATGGAGCTATTATCATTTATATTCTTCATAATAAGTGTAAAAACCAGTAAAGAATATATACTACAGTCATCTGTTCTAAAATATACATGTATTTGTATAGAATAATTTTCACATATTATGCATGTATTCATAAGCTTACAAGTGCATACAGAAATAATAGTGGTAAAAAAAATAATAGTGGTTATTTGGTGGGGGTTAGGGAACTGTCATTCATATATTTTTTTCTTTTTTCTGGATTTTACAATCTCTACAATGAACAGGTATACTTTTTAAAGAAGTTTATTGTCATTCCTTCTATATATTTTTTGTAAATATATGAAAAATTAAAAGCATTTTATTTATTTATTTATTTTAAAAAGATTTTATTTATTTGTCAGAGAGAGAGAGCGGGAGAACACAAGCAGGCAGAGAGGCAGGCAGAGGCAGAGAGAGAAGCAGGCTCCCCGCTGAGCAAGGAGCCTGATGTGGGACTCGATCCCAGGACCCTGGGATCATAACCAGAGCCAAAGGCAGCATCTTAACCAACTGAGCCACCCAGGCGTCCCAATTAAAGGCATTAAAAAAAAAACAAAAAAACCCTATAGGGGCTTCTGGGTGTCTCAGTCGGTTAAGCATCTGCCTTTGGCTCAGGTCACGATACTGGGGTCCTGGGATCCAGCTCCGCATCAGGAACCTCACCCAGCGGGACATCTCTTTCTCCCTCTCTCTGTGTCCCTCAACCCTCCCGCTTGTAGTCTGTCTTTCTCTCTCTCTCTCAAATAAATAAAATCTTTGAAAAAAAATTAAAAAACCTATAATCTGATAATCATAATGCCATTGTTATAATTTTTATAAATTGCATTCCATTTGCCATCAAACTGTTTATATATTTGACAGAAATGCCATAAAATTGCATCTGTAAATTTTTGAATAAGTAATATATTCATACAACACAAAAATAAAAAGATACGAAGGATTTACAGTAAAAAGTATGTACATAGAATTTTTTTGCATGATTCTATATCTTAATATGAGGCTGCATCATTCTTTTTATTTATTTATTTATTTATTTATTTATTTATTTTTAAAGATTTTATTTATTTATTTGACAGAGAGAAATCACAAGTAGATGGAGAGGCAGGCAGAGAGAGAGAGGAAAGCAGGCTCTCCGCTGAGCAGAGAGCCCGATGCGGGACTCGATCCCAGGACTCTGAGATCATGACCTGAGCCGAAGGCAGCGGCTTAACCCACTGAGCCACCCAGGCGCCCTGCCTCATTCTTTTTAATGGCAACATGGTGTTATCAGATTCCCTCTTTGTGGGTATTTGGGTTATTTCTAAATTTTGTTAATGCTACAGTGAATATTATAATATCTATGTTATTTTGCATACTTGTGACTATAGCTGTATTCTAATTTTGTAAATGTGGAATCTCTGGGTCTCAATATGTATTTTCAAAATTCTGGAAGATATTGCTAAATTGTACTCCACAGAGGCTGTGTCATCTTATAAGGAATGTGTGAAGGGTTCATTTTCTTCACAACCTAGTGAAACTTTGTATTATCAAACTAATCTATCAGTTTTGAGAGAGTAAAGATTAGATCCTTTTATGCAGATTTATGTGATTATGTGTACAGGTTTTCATGCACACTTATAATGAATGAAGTTTAGCATGTCATACTATTTTTTTAAGTTTTTAAAAATTAGATTATCTCTGCACACCATGTGGGGCTCTAAGTCATGACACAGGTCAAGAGTCACTTGCTCTCCTACTGAGCCAGCCATGTGCCACTAGTATCTCATAGTTTTAATGGACATTTTTATTTCCTTTTTTGTGGGAACCATTGGTCACATTTTTCCTATTTTTCTATTGAGGTGTCTTTATCTTATTGATTTTAGGAATTTTAAAAATATTAAGCACATATATATCACTTTTTGATTTAAAAAATTTATTTTTGCCCACTATTTAGATTTCCTAATTTATCAGTATTATTTTTTGTGGTCTTCTTGGTTTTGTATCTGTCTTAAAAAGATCTCTTCTAATTCTGAGATTTAAAAAATATTTAACGTGTTATTTAATTTTCATTATTTGCAGTGTTGATTATCCTGGAATTTATTTTGGAGTAAAGTATAAGAAAAAGTCTAACTAACTTCTTCTGCAGATGGCTAACTAATTCTCAAGTATTGCTGTATAACAGCCTTTCCCCTATTAATTTGTAATTCTATATTTATCATGTAAAATTTTACAATTAAAAGATGAGATACAATTTTGATAAAATATGAAATAAACATTTTTAATCCCTAGAAGAATAATTCTAAGAATTAATTGTAAGTTAATTTTTAAAGCAAAGTATATCATTTTTAAGATAAACTGAACTGATAAACTAAATACAAATTATAATCAAGAAATATTTTATCTGCCTTTTCCAAGTGCTGGTATGTTGACTTATGTTGGGTGAGTTACACAAGAATCACTTAAGGAACTTAAAAATGGTGAGAGGGAATTCTAGTGTATAGGATGGGCTGCAGGCATTTACAGTTTTTCAGACTGTCCCTAGATGATTTTGATAGTACAGGCAGATTTAAAAATCATTGGCTCACATAGTCACCGGATCTTATTTATTCTATTTCTGTTATGCCTACTATATTTAAAACCCAGGATTTTCTTTAGGAAAAGGTATCAAATTCATATAATTTACAACTCCAGTATGCATTTATGTCTAGGGTCCATTCCTCAAAGCACAGAACTTTCCCAGTTCTTCTGTCCTTTGAAAAGCAGAGTTGGCAGTATGCCTTAGCAGGTGTTTTTATTCCCTCTTGTCTCATGCTCTCTGTCCATGTTGACTGGGCTGGGCTTGGCTTATGTCCAGCCCTCTCTAACAACCCGTTTCTCCTCTTCAGCCACTTTCTTGGGCAGTGGCCAAGAGACCAATCCTGCTCAGATTCTCCCTTTCCCCCCAAGAACCTAAAAAATAACAAGTACTAAACCAAAAATGATAATTTTTACTATAAAAACTTATTATGAATGCCCTGATGTTTGAAATGATTAATTAATCAGAAAGCAGCACTTAATATGTAGTCATTTCATATTTGCATTGTATGAAACAAATTTATACATGGTTAAAAAGATGTGCAACCTTCTAATGAGAATTTCTTTCACTGTGTTAAGAGGATGCTTTCATAAGATGACTGTTGCTGTTCTGTCCACCCTTATCTATAAGTCATCCCATCCACATCACATCTTTTGTCTTCCAACTGTTGTACACTCTTCTGTTTCCAGATAATGTCAGGTTGCATTCCTTTGTGCCTTTGAACTTGCTTCTTTATTCTAGTCTTAGCCCCTACTTTGATCATGACAAAATAACTATCTCAAAATGATATTTCCGTAGCAATATTGAGTTTCTTATCCTGTACTTATTTGGTTATATATCTTCCCATCTGCTAGAGTATGAATGGGCTTTTCTCTGGCAGTTGGTTAAAGAATGTCACCCATTGAAACATGTGAAAATTGGAGCTCTAGGGTGCACTTATCCACATCCAGAAGTAAAGTACATTCAGTTAATGATGAAGGAGAAGCCTGTTAGACTCCGTGTGTGTGTGTCACATATTGGTTAAACCTATGCTTTCTCACCCTACCAAACTGATACATTAACTAAACGTAGTCCTTAGGCTGCTTTATCTCTAGAATGGCAACAAGAAATGAATGTAAGTATTTTTCCATAATCCAGGCTGGAGGAAAAATTATTTCCACTTCAGATGAACTTACTGTAAAAGTGCTTAAGAATTATCCATCATGAGTTAGGGTGAGCAGACAAAAGAGAGTTTGGCAGGCCACATTTTGAGATAAAATAATGTGAAGCAATATAATTAGTATCCTTTAATTGCTAACAAAGGAAAAGAAAGACCAAGAAACATAAGAAAAAAAAAACAAGCCAAATGATGCATATTTGAGAAAAAAATTAAATTGAACTTTTAGAAATGAAAAAATTGGGGAATTTGAAATTAAAATTCATTTGCTAGGTTAAATATCCCAATTAGATACAACCGAAGAGAAAATTGTAAACTAGAAGATGGCTATAAGAAAAATACCCAGGGTTTAACACAGTGAGTGGGATAAAGAGGTGGGAGGTACAAGGATAGAATTATATATGCCATTCTCTTAATAAATGAATTTGGGGGTACCTGGGTGGCTAACCGGTTCGGTTAAGTACCCAATTTTTGATTTCGACTTAGGTCATGATCTCAGGATTGTGGGATCGAGTCCCACATGGGGCTCTCTGCTGAGTGTGGGACCTGCTTAAGATTCTCTCTCTCCCTCTGTTATCCCTCCCCTCTGCTAATGCTTGCTCTCTCTTAACAAATATGAATTTGAGAAAATACTAGATTTGGAGGAAAAACTTGTTAGATTATAAGTAGGCTCCATACCCATAATGGGACTTGAACTCACAACCCTGAGATTAAGACCTGAGCTGAGATCAAGAGTCAAAAACTTAACTGCTGAGCCATCCTGACATCCCATACTTTATAATTATTTTTTACTTTATTGTTTTTCCTGGGTTAACTAAACTTTCATTTCTAAAGGGCCAACTGCTCAATGGCATTAACTTTTACTGTTGGAATAGAAGTATTAAAAGGCTTCTCAGAGAACCCTTGGATTACAGACATATACCCCAGATTCCCACTGTCTAGAAGCAACCAATTTTTTCTTGATTATTAGAATTAATCTCAGGCAGTACAGAAATTCCATTCTTGGAAGGGCTGCTTTTTGAGCCCATTCCTCCTCTTTTTCTTTTAAAATACAAAAGTTCATGTTATTCAGCACTTACTGTGTGCCAGGCAACATTTTTTGTCCTTTTAACCTTTTTAATTTTTTTACAATTAAAAAAATTCTAAATTCCAATATAGTTACATAGTGTTATATTAGTTTCAGATGTACAATATAGTGATTCAACACTTGCATACATAACCCAGTGCTCATCGTGACAATTGCACTCCTTAATCTCTCTCACCTGTTTTAACTATTCCCCCACCAACTCCCCTTTGGTAACCATTAGTTTGGTCTCTATAGTTAAGGGTCTGTTTCTTGGTTTCTCTCTCTTTCTTTTTCTTTGGTAACCATCAGTTTGTTTATAGTTAGGAGTCTTTCTTGGTTTGTCTCTCTCTTTATTTCTTTATTTCTTTTTTTTTCTTTTGTTTCTTAAATCCACCTATGAGTGAGATCATAGGTATTTGTCTTTCTCTTGCTGACTGACTTTGCTTAGCATTATACCCTCTAGCTCCATGCATGTTGTGCCAAGTGGCAAGATTTCATTCTTTTTATGGCTCAATAATATTCCATTGTATATAGGTACCATATCTTCTTTACCCATTCATCATTCTGTGGACACTTGGGCTGCTTCTGTATCTTGGCTATTATAAATAAAGTGCTGGTAAAATTTATAGGTATATGTATCCCTTTGAATTAATGTTTTTGTATTTTTTAATTTATTTATTTTAAAGATTTATTTGTTCAAGAGAGAGAGATAAAACACATAAGTAGGAGCGGCAGAGGAAGAGAATCTCAAGTAGACTTCCCACTAAGTGCAGAGCCTGGTGTGGGGCTCAGTGCCACAACCCATGAGATCATGACCTCAGCTGAAACCAACAGCTGGCCACTCAGCTGACTGAGCCATCCAGGTGCCCTTGTATTTTTTAGGTAAACACCCACTTGTGCAATTACTAAACTGTAGGGTAATTCTGTTTTTAGTGTTTTGTGGAATCTCTACACTGTTTTTCACAGTGGCTGCATCATTTTGCATTCCCATCAACAGTGCAAGAGGACTCATTTTTCTCCACATCCTAGCCAACACTTGTTTCTTATGTTGTAGATTTTAGCCATTCCAACAGGTGTGAGGTGATATCTCATCGTAGTTTTGCATTTCCTTGGTGATGAGTGATGTTGAGCATCTTTTCATGTGTTTGTTGAGCATCTGGATATCTTTACAGATATGTCTGTATATGTTTTCTGCCCATTATTACTCTTTAGGGGGGTCTTGAGTTTTATAAGTTCTTTATATATTTTGGATACTAAGCAAATTACTATAAGAGCAGAGATAAATGGTATAGAAACTAAAAAAAACCAATAGAACAGAACAGTGAAACCAGGAGGTGGTTCTTTGAAAACATCAACAAAACCAATAAACTTCTATCCAGGTTCCTTAAAAAAAGGGGGGTGCCTGGGTGGCTCAATGGGTTAAAGCCTCCGCCTTCGGCTCAGGTCATGATCCCAGGGTCCTGGGATTGAGCCCCAGATGGGGCTTTCTGCTCAGTAGGGAGCCTGCTTCCCTCCTTTCTCTCTGTGCCTGCCTCTCTGCCTACTTGTGATCTGTCAAATAAATAAATAAATAAATAATCTTAAAACAACAACAAAAACCAAAAAGGACCCAAATAAAATAATAAATGAAAGAGGAGAAATAGCAGCAATATAAATAATTGTAAGAGAATATTATGAAATCTATTTGTCAACAAATTAGACAACCTAGAAGAAATGGATATATCCCTTGAAACATACAACCTACCAAAATTGAAGCAAGAGGAAATAGAAAATTGGAATAGATGATTACCAGCAAGGAGATTGAGTCAGTAATCAAAAAACTCCCAACTGGGGCGCCTGGGTGGCTCAGTGGGTTAATCCTCTGCCTTTGGCTCAGGTCATGATCTCAGGGTCCTGGGATCGAGCCCCACATCAGGCTCTTTGCTCAGCGGGGGGCCTGCTTCCTCCTCTCTGCCTGTGTCTCTGGCTACTTGTGATCTCTGTCTGTCAAATAAATAAATAAAATCTTTAAAAAAAAAAAACTCCCAACAAATAAAAGCCTAGGAACAGATGGCTTCACAGGCAAATTCTGTCAAAACCCTTAAAGAAGCATTAATGTCTATTCCTCTCAAACTATTCCAAAAAATAGAAGGAAAACTTTCAAGTTCATTCTATGAGGCCAGTATCACCTTGATACCAAAACCAGATAAAGACACCACAATAAAAGACAACTGCAGGCAACAGTAGGGCATCTCTAAGCCTGAAAGAAAAGAAGAACTGGCTGTTACCAGCCAAGGAGAGGGCAGCCTGACGGAGACTTCAAAATGCAGGCTGCCTGCGGCAGCCACACAAGGTGGAAGTCAAGGGAATAAACATCCCAACCAAGATCCCATCCTTCCCTTCCTCAGTTCTGTGCTGGACAGCACAGCTGTTGATGTCTTATCTGCCAGCCTTGTATAGAGGGCAAGGCTTAGAAGACAGATGTAGGGGCGCCTGGGTGGCTCAGTGGATTAAAGTCTCTGCTTTGGCTCAAGTCATGATCCCAGAGTCCTGGGATCAAACCCCACATCCGGTTCTCTCTTAGTGGGGAGGCTGCTTCCCTTCCTCTCTCTCTGCCTGCTTGTGATCTCTGTTTGTCAAATAAATAAATAAAATTTAAAACAAAAATAAAAAAATAAAAGACAACTGCAGGCCAGTATCTCTGATGAACATAGATGCAGAAATCCTCAAAAAAATACTGGCAAACCAAGTTTAATAATACACTAAGAAAACCATTCACAGGGCTCCTGGGTGGCTCAGTGAGTTAAAGCCTCTGCCTTTGGCTCAGGTCACGATCCCAGGGTCCTGGGATTGAGCCCCACATGGGGCTCTCTGCTCAGCATGGAGCCACTTCCTCCTCTCTCTGCCTACCTCTCTGCCTGCTTATGATCTCTGTCTGTCAAATAAATAAATAAAATCTTAAAAAAAAAAAAAAGAAAAACTACTCACCATAATCAAGTGGCATTTATTCCCAAGATGTAAGGGTGGTTCACTATTTGCAAATGAATCAACAAGATATGTAATATCAGTAAGAGAAAGGATAAAAACCATACGATTATTCAAAAGATGCAGAAAAAGCATTTGGCAGAGGACAATATCCATTAATAAGAAAAGCCCTCAACAAAGTAGGTTTAGAGGGACCATATCTCAACATAATAAAGGTCGTATTTGAAAAACCCACAGTGAGCATCATACTCAGTGGGGGAAAAACTGAAAGCTTGCCCTCTAAGTTCAGGAACAAGACAAGGATGTCTACTCTTCACCACTTTTATTCTACATATGCTAGAAGTCCTAACCACAGGAGTCAAGACAACAAAAAGAAAGGAAAGACATCCAAATTGGTAAGAAAGAAGTAAAACATTCAGATGTTATGAGTCCACCAATACGTGTTATTGTGAAATTTTGGATCACTGGAGCCAAACTGATGATCATCAAGGTCCAAGAAAGAAGAAAAAAATAAACCAAGGTCATATACATAGTATTAGAAATCAGAATGATTTTTTATTTCTCAACATCAGCACTAGCAGATGGAAAACCATGGAGTAGTGTTTCAACATTCTGAAGAAAAATTCAGCGATACCCTTTTATCCCCACACATTCCTTCTCTGAAATCTACTAGAAGATCTATTTCATAAAAAGAGGAATAAATGGAAGAATGAGGCATAGGATCCTAGATATTGGAGATCTATCACAGAAATACAAAGGGGATATATGGAGTGATGGCAAAGAGAGATTCTAAGATAATAGCTGTGCATCAGGCATGCTGGGCAACCACCCACATTGGAGCAGGTTAGAGGACCTGGGAGAGACTTCTTCAGGAAGATAAATTTGATACAATACCTGATATATATGATCACCTTAAAATGAGTTTTAGACAGTTGGTGAAGAGTTTGTTGTTAATTGTAAACTTGTAGAAAACTTAGCAAATAAAAGCAAGACAGTATGTGTTGAGAAAATAAAGTCCACAAAGGAAAAATAATCATAGCTTACTACATTGAGCTATGAATAATGTTTGTATAGTTGTAATAATGTAAGCACAGAATATTTACCTAAGTAAAATAAGTATTTAACTCTATTAGAATGGTAGAGGGGGGAGAGGGTATAATTTCTGTGGGAGGCATTGGGAGTGAAAGATAGTTGTGCAGTGGAAGTTAATAGAAGTTTAAACCCCCGAAAAGTTAAGTAACAGTGTAAGCATTTTATTTAAAAATATGAAACAAGCACTGAAAGGATCAGTTAAAAGACATAAAAGGCTTTGCTTTTGTGGATGAGGACCTGGTGAGAGAAGGAGTCTGCTGTGTTTCACAACAGATAAATAGTCATTTGACTCTAAAATATATGCACCTATAACTGATATAAATAAAAACTGTCTTACAAAGAAAATCAGTATAATTTACCTCATTAACAAACTAAAGGAGAAAAATCCTATAATCAATAAATACAGACATACATTTAATTAAATTCACCATTTACCCATGACAACCTCTTTTAGCAAACTTTCTGAACCTGGCCAATAGTAATTTGAAAAGTTGTAGAAAATATTATATTTAATGGTGACATAGCAAAAGCTGTATTTTCAAAGACAAGAATAAGACAAGGATCCCACTGTCATCAGTTCTCTTTAATACAGTACTGGAGATCCTAGTTAGAATGAAAAGAACACAAAGCATGAGAATGAAAGGGAAAAAAAACCCCACAAGTATCATTATTTATAGATAATATTGCTTATCTAGAAAAATCCACATGAATCAAACTCTTTGATCAGAGAATTTAGCAAGGTTGCTGGATATCATATCCATGTACAAATCTCATTAGCATTTCTATACAAAAAGAACAATTAGAAAATGCAGGCAAAATATTATTAAGAATAGCATAGTATTTTAAGGACCTAGGAATAAATGTATTAAAAGATATCAAAGACATTTATGGACAAGCTTTTTAAACTTAGTTAAAGAGCATAAAAGAAGACCTAAATAAATGGACAAGTGTGTCCTGTTATTGGATGGATGACCTGATAATATAATGGTAGCAGCAGACCTTTATTTGTAATTTCTGTGTAACACCTGTAAAAATTCTGTATTTTTTTTTATAGAATTTAATCTGATTTTAAATTTCATTTGACAGAATAAAGGGAAGAGCCATCATTTTTTTTTAAAGAAGATTTTATTTAATGATAGAGATAGTGAGAGAGGAAACACAAGCAAGGGGCTAGCTAGAGAGGAAGAAGCAGGCTCCCTGCTGAGCAGGGAGCCCAATATGGGGCTCAATCCCAGGACCCTGGGATCATGAGCTGAGCTGAAGGCAGATGCTTAACTGACTGAGCTACCCAGGTGCCCCAGAGCCATCACATTTTTGAACAAGAAAAAAGGTATATTTAACCTAACAAATTAAGACCTATTTTAAATCTTTAGTAGGTAAAATTGTATGGTGTTGGCACAAAAATATTCAATGGAATATAATAGAAAGCTCAAGCTGAATCATGTACATACGTGTACACATGGCCAGAGGGAATACTATAAATCCTTGAGTCCAGCTACTCAATAAATAGGGCAGAGTCAACTGCCTATTCACATGGAATTCATTAAAATAGATTCCTATCTCACATCATACCCAAAGATGAATCCAGATGGATTAGTGACCAAAAATACGTAAAGCAAAATTTAAAGAAATTACGAGGAATATTTTTATAACTTTAGGGCAACTTTAGGGCAAGGTATCCTAATTTCTTAAGGTGAGAAATCAAAAGCTATTAAAAAAATTACATTAAAATAAATGTCTTTTGATAAAAAGAAGCTACAAATTAAAAAGACAAAAACAGAAAAGTGTTTTTCTGTAAAACTGAGAAAAATTTAATATCTGGAGTATCGAAAGAATTTCTGCTAATATCTCATTAGAAAAACAAGAAAAAAAAATAAGAAGAGGTAACACACAGGCTAGGAACCCCAAGTAGCTAATACTTTCATGGAAATATATGTGACTCTTTTGATGTGGGAAATATAAAATAATAGGCCATGAGATACAGCTCCACACCTTCACTTTTGCAAAAAATTAGTCTTCACCATTATTGCTCAGGTTGTAGGGAAACATGAATTAAGGCCTTGCAGGTAGGAGCGAAATTGCCAATCATAACCACAGTAACAATTTGACAATACCTGGAAAATCATACTTCCATTTATATTTATATTTATTTTTATATTTATATTTATATTTATATTTATATTTATATTTATTTCTCCTAAAGGAGTGGTTCTCAGAGTGATCCCCAGACCAACAGCTTCAGTATCACATAGGAACTTGTTAAAAATTCAGTATTTCAAGTGCTACTCCAGACTTACTGAATCTGGGTGGGTTACACAGAAGTCTGTCTGCATTTTAAGGATCTCTCCAAGGGATTCTGATCATGTTAAAGGATGGGAATCATTGCCCTGCTATAAATTCTTATTTATCTGAATGTGCTTATTAAGGCACATTCAGATTTTTATGAAATATTGTTTGTAATATAGAAAGAAAGTTGGGAACTTTTAAATTTTATTTTATTTTATTCACTTAACAAAATATTATTGAGGAATTAAAATTAATGAACTAGTTCTTAATGTTTTGACATACGTAATTCTCAAATGTATTGAGAATGAAATATACGCATGAGGAACACACATGTAGACCATCTCTTCTCAACAGAGGTAATTTTGTTTACCAGGAGACCTCTGGTAATGTCTGGAGGCATTTTGATTGCCAAAACATGAGATGTGCTGGTAGCATCTACTAGGTAGAGAGGATGGTCCTCAACAAAATAATTATTTGGCCTGTGGTAGGCTCAGTAGTGGTTCTCAAAGATGTCCATATCCTAATTTCTGACCCTATAAATGTTACATTCTGTGGCAAAAGGAAATTATCACATGCAATTAAGATATAAGATATATATATGAGATATATAAGATATAATATATATTATATATATATATATAAGATATATATCTTATATATAAGATCTATAAGATATATATAAGGATGTTAAAATAGGGAGATTATCTTGGATTATCTTGTTGGACCCGAAATGTAATTGCAGTAGACTTTTTTTTTTTTTTAAGATTTTATTTATTTATTTGACAGAGAGAGAGAGAGAGAGATCACAAACAGGCAGAGAGGCAGGCAGAGAGAGAGGGGAAAGCAGGATCACTGCTAAACAGAGAGTCCAATGCCGGGCTTGATGTGGGGCTCGATCCCAGGACCCTGAGATCATGACCTGAGCCAAAGGCAGAGGCTTAACCCACTGAGCCATCCTTGTGCCCCTGTAGTATTCTTTGTAAAAGGGCAGTGAGAAGGTCTGAACGGAGGAAGGCAGTGTGACAGTGGAAGCAGGAGGAGAAAAGCCTATGTAAGTCAAGAAATGAAGACATCTTTAGAATTTGGAAGAGGCAAGGGAGTGATTTTTCTCCTAGAACCTCCAGAAGGACCCAGCCCTGCTGACCTTTTGATTTTAGCCTTGTAAGACTCATTTTAAAACCTCTGAACGTCTGGAACTCTGAGGGAATACATTTGTGCTCTTTTAAGCCGTTAAATTTGGGTAATTTTTTACAACATCAATAGGAAACTAATACACAACCCAAAATGTCAATACAGCCAAGGTGGAGAAGTCCTAGTATAGAATGCCATTTCTGTAAGTTAAGATATATATAAGGCCATACTACATATAGTGAATTCCTGTATATTTACTTAATATTGAAAATAATGCATGGGAATGATAAGTATCAATTTCCAGGTTGTAGTAGCCTTTCAAGAGGTAGAAGGAGAGAAAGGCAGACAGGATATGGCAGAGATTTCTGTAGCATGTGGAATAAGATGTTAAAATATGTAAACTCTTGTTGGTGGATGTGTTTCTCGTTTTAAAAAATAATTTCTATAAAATTTAAAATTAGAAATAATTTTTTGGGGCACCTGGGTGGCTCAGTGGATTAAAGCCTCTGCCTTCGGCTCAGGTCATGATCTCAGGGTCCTGGGATCGAGCCCCGCATCGGGCTCTCTGCTCGGGAGCCCGATTCTCCCTCTCTCTCTCTGCCTGCCTCTCTGCCTACTTGTGATCTCTGTCTGTCAAATTAAAAAAAAAAAAAAATTAGGAATAATTTTTTAACAATATTGAATTGCTATTATCTTAGCTTTTCCTGGCTTCCCAGTAGCTAAGATCAATGATAAAACTTGTCTAGAGTGGGGGCTACACCACAGAGAAAGATCACAGGAGATTAGGACGTGCTGAGTTCTATGTTGTGTTACTGTTGTGGTCTATTCACAATTGTTCATGTTGTTGGCAGAGCTTGTCCTGTGGTACATAATGAAAGAAATAGCTTATTTTGGGAGTCTTTCTCTAGTGACAAGAAAGGAATCTTTCCCTTCTCAATGCTAGTCCTTCTTCCTAAATCTTGTTTCTACTTCAAGACCCAAGAGATATTATATAATCTATTCTTCCCATAAAAGTCTACCCCTGGCAGAATCTCTGAAAAAGGCTTCTGTCCCTGTGTGTCCCAGGAACCTGTGTTCATACTTCAATATCTGTGAAGTCCTCTGGGCCAGAGCCAGGGCCAGGGTAAGGCTTTGGGTTTTATAGTTCATATTATTCTTGTTTTCCAAAGCAGTGGAGGTCTACTTTGATAGGAAGATGCTCTATTCCCATGATGTTGTGATTTATAATAAGAAATGCATATTTATCTGGTCTTTGTTTCCATTTCTGGCACAGAGCTCCTTAAACCCTTGACATTTCCTCAGTGATGAGAGCAGCTAAGGTTCTTTTGTTGTGTTCACGAGGTGGCTTTTGGAAAGCAGCTAAGAAGGGGGACTGGTCACCAGAGCAATCCACCAGGAGAAGGTTGGAACTTTCAGGACCACCCTCCTGTCACCTCTGGGGAGGGAAGAGGTACTAGAGTTTGAGTTAAATAAATAGTGGGCAATGCTTTAATCAGTCTTGCTTACATAACGAAGTCTCTGTAAATCCAAAAGGATAGTGTTTGGAGAACTTGCTGGTAGGTGAGCACATGGATATTTGGAGACAGTGGCAAAGTCTGGAGAGGGCATGGAAGCTTCACACCCTTTGCCCATACCTTGCCCCCTTTATCTCATTTGCCTATTGATTCATAACCTTCATATACTCTTTTATTTTTTATTTTATTAAAAAATTTATTTATTTGAGAGAGACAGACAGAGATTGTGAGCACAAACAAGGAAGAGAGGGAGAAGCAGGCTCCTGGCTAGGCAGGGAGCCCAGTATGGGACTTGATCCCAGGACCCTGAAATCATAACCTGAGCTGAAGGCAGATGCTTAACCATCTGAGCCACCAAGGCTTCCCCTTCATAAACCCTTTTAATAAACAAGTGTCCTGAGTTCTGTGAGGCCCTCTAGCAGGTTGGTTGAACCCAAGAAGGGAGTCATTGGGGGACCTCTGGTTTAGAGAGCCTTTTGGTCAGAATTACAGGTAACAACCTGGACTTGCTATTGGCATCTGAAATCAAGGGCAGTCTTGTGGGACTGAGCCCTTAACCTGTGGAGTTAGATGCTGTTTCTGAATAGATAGTGTCAGAATTGAATTGAATTGTAGGATACCCAGCTGGTGTTCACAAATTGCTTGATGGTGTAAGGAGAAACCCACACGTTGGAATCGCTTTCAGAATTATGAATCCGTAAGGACAGGCAGGTTTTATAATTGACTCCTAGGAGCCTTTTGACTCACATCTTTGTAAAGATTTTATTTATTTATTTGACAGAGAGAGAAATCACAAGTAGGCAGAGAGGCAGGCAGACGGGGAGGGGGAAATAGGCTCCCTGCTGAGCAGAGAGCCAAATGTGGGGCTCAATGTGGGGCTCAATGTGGGGCTTGATCCCAGGACCCTGAGATCATGACCCGAGCTGAAGGCAGAGGCTTAACCCACTGAGCCACCCAGCTGCCCCTTGACTCACATTTTTAAATAATTATCTGTGAAGGCAAGCAAAATCATATGCCATTTCAATCCCTGTAAGGGTTAATTCCCAGTTAGATTTAAATGCTTAGCAGCTAGTTTTGGTGACTATGTCTTCCAAACCTAGGAACACAAATTCATTCTAATTACGTTGCATTGTCTATAAGGTAAAAATGAATGGTCATTGTTTCCCAGGGACCTCTGACATTTTGGGGTTTGTCCTCAATCTCAATACCTGAAAAGAATTTTTACTTTTATGAACACTTTCACTGTTGTAAGGAATTATTCATTATTAAAACATCACAGATTTGGATTACAAGTTAATAACTTCCCCCATTTCTTTTCACATGATGACTTGTATTTTTGTTATTCATTTTCACTGGGGCATGTAAGAGAATTGATTTTTTTGGACACATTTTCATGTATTTATATACTAGTAGATGAAGCATGGTCTGATTTTCAGCCAGTTGGTTTTTCAAAGTATTTTTCCAGACAAAATCCTAACTTTAACATGGTGCAAATTATTAGAAACCCATGGGGGATATTTAGTGCTTCTCTGAGATTTTGGAGAGATCCCAAGAAGAAATCTGTAGCTTTAAGTTCCAGAATTCCTGTGGCTTAATCCTTCAGGAGTAATAAAGGAGAAGAAGGTAACTTAATCAGCAAGCTGTGCTTCACCCCATACAAATGATTCCCATTTCTATTCTGTCTCATCTTAGAAAATAAATACTTTCCTCTAGAAACTGAGAATGAATCAGAATGACTTATAGATTCCTGCAGAAGCCCACTACAGATAAATTCATTCAAATGTCGCTCCAGGTTTAAGTTTGCTGGAAACTATTAGCAGAATTATTGGAAAGGATTTTACTAATAGTACTTCCAGTTGAAGTGTTGAGAGAAAGTTGAATTACACCAGAAAGGGTCCTTATAGCACACGAATAACAAAGTAGACTTATTTTACCTTGGGCCAAAGGACACCAGAGAGATAGTTACACACAAATAAACAAATCGAAAGTCCTAATCTTGGCTCATGAGATGCTCAGTGGTATGTCCCAGATCCCTCCATCACTGCTTGAAGAAGGTGAACCTGAGCTTACTTGTATTTGGAGTGTGGCATGGTAGAAGGCCACAGTGTTTAGGCAGAAGCTCCTAATCAAGGGATTTTGCTTAACTTGGACAATCTCCTCTCTGACATTATTTTCTTCTATATATAATTGAGCTCAGTGGTTTTTAAATTTCCTGCTGTTTTATTCCCTGATGGATTGTATTTTCTCAGTTATGAGCCCAAAAATGACTTCTGAGCTAAACCCTTGATGGAAAGAGCACTTAATAAGCTTCTGAACTTTACAGACCAGCCCTAAGGAGGATAACCAATGGTGACAAAATAGCTGTTAACATTTTAGACTTTGTTATCATGTTCCTAGGGTTTTAGTTCCAGGTTCATCTTTCACTAAGAGTGTGACGTATGGTGGGGTCTCTTGGTTTTGTTGAGCTCAGTTTCTTCATCTCTAATTGGAATAATAGTGTATGCTTTATAGTTGCTATGAGGATTAAATAAGATAATCTCAAAAAACCCTTAACTGTATGTATTTTCCTCAGATAGTCTGTACTGTGTGTGTAACACTCAAGGTTTGATCAAAGAAACAATTTTAGAAAAGGTAAGAGTATGGGATTTATCAGAGAGGAGTGACATAAAATTTCTGAATGGCTACTATATTTGATGTTGGCCTAGAAGTCATCAGGGAAAAATTCTTAACCCCACAACGTACTTCCTCTCTTGGGAAAGCTCTAGCACAACTAGTTAGGGTAGTGGATTTGTTGAAATTTTTAATTAGGGTTCCCATAGATAAAATATTATTCCCATAGATAAACTCTATTAGAGAGTACCCACATTTAACAGTAAGCTATAGGATCAGTTCTCAAAAAGAAGAACAAATTTTAAATTATTATTGATCACATTATCAATTATTAATCATTATGTGGCTATTGTTTGTATAGGTTGGTCACCTAATGTTACCTCAAACATGGAAAAGAAACTTAATTAGTTTGCCTTTTTTTTTTTTTTTTAAATTTATTTACTTATTTTTAGAGAGAGAGGGAGTGACTGAGCACAAGCAAGGGGAGGGACAGAGGGTAAGGGACAATCTCAAGCAGATTCTCCACTGAGCTCAGAGCCCAATGTGGGGCTTGATCTCAAGACCCTGAGATCATGACCTGAGCGAAAACCGAGAGTCAGCGCTCAACCAACAGAGCCACCCAGGTGCCCTTGCATCTTATTTCTTAAAGGCTAAGACTTAAGAAAGTCTTAAAGGCTAAGTCAAGACATTTGAACCACAGTAATTTGGATTGTTATAAAAAAGATCAGTGAATTTGTATTTGCATTGCACATTTGGGTTTGAGAGGAGGAATGAAATCACTTGTATCAAGGCCATACAAGTATGCGAGTGTTTCTTAAGGAATTGCTCATGTGTCTGTATGATGGAAACTAAAAAATGCAAGTGGGTCTGAAAACTGCCAAGCCATTGGTTTAAAATTGGTTGTTACTGAAGAATTTTAGCTCAGTGATTGTCCTTTCAGATAAGAGGTTGCGTATGTAATGTATGCCAAAGGATGTTTCAAAATCTGTATGTAGTATTTAGATTCATAAACTTAGCAGATGCTTTAGAAACTGCAAATCAAGACCTCTGGTTCAAGACCATGTGGATTTCTAGAAATTCTTATATGCTTCCTACTTTAGAAACCAAAAGGATCTTAACGTATATGAAATATATGGGAATATCCAAATAAATATTTATAGTCTGGAAATAGACACTTTTTTTTAAAAAAAAGATTTTATTTTTTATTTATTTATTTGACAGAGAGAGAGAGAGAGATTACAAGTAGGCAGAGAGGCAGGAAGAGAGGGGGAAGCAGGCTCCCTGCTGAGCAGAGAACCCGATGTGGGGCTTGATGTGGGGCTCGATCCCAGGACCCTGAGATCATGACCTGAGCCAAAGGCAGAGGCTTAATCCACTGAGCCACCCAGGCGCCCTGGAAATAGGGAAGCTCTATTTTTAATTTCTTAAGGAATCTCCACACTGTTTTCCAAAGTGGCTGCACCAACTTGCATTCCTCCCAACAGTGTAAGAGGGTTTCCCTTTCTCCACATCCTTTTCAACACTCGTTTTTTACTGTCTTGTTGATTTTGGCCATTCTAACTGGTATAAGTTGGTATCTCAATGTGGTTTTGATTTGAATCTCCCTGATGGCTAGTGATGATGAACATTTTTTTATGTGTCTGTTAGCCATTTGTATGTCTTCCTTGGAAAAGTGTCTGTTCATGTCTTCTGCCCATTTTTTTTTAAGATTTTATTTATTCATTTGACAGAGATCACAAGTAGGCAGAGAGGCAGGCAGAGAGAGGAAGCGAAACAGGCTCCCTGCTGAGCAGAGCGCCTGAAGGGAGTCTCAATCCCAGGACCCTGAGATCATGACCTGAGCTGAAGGTAGAGGCTTTAGCCCAGTGAGTCACCCAGGGGCCCCTTCTGCCCATTTTTTGACCTGATTATCTGTTTTGTATGTGTTGAGTTTGAAGAGTTCTTTATAGATCCTGGTTATCAGCCCTTGTCTGTAGTATCATTTGCGAATATCTTCTCCCGTTCCCTGGGTTGCCTCTTTGTTTTGTTGACTGTTTCCTTTGCTGTGCAGAAGCTTTTGATCTTGATGAAGTCCCCAAAATTCATTTTCATTTTTGTTTCCTTTGCCTTTGGAGACATATCTTGAAAGAAGTTGGTGTGGCCAATGTCGAAGAGGTTACTGCCTGTGTTCTCCTCTAGGATTCTAATGGATTCCTGCTTCATGTTGACGTCTTTTACCCATTTTGAGTTTATCTTTGTGTATGGAGTAAGAGAATGGTCGAGTTTCATTCTTCTCTACACATAGCTGTCCAATTTTCCCAGCACCATTTATTGAAGAGACTGTCTTTTTTTCACTGTATATTTTTTCCTGCTTTGTCAAAGATTATTTGACCATAGAGTTGAGGGTCCATATCTGGGTTCTCTACTCTGTTCCCCTGGTCTATGTGTCCGTTTTTATGCCAGTACCATGCTGTCTTGGTGGTCACAGCTTTGTCATAAAGCTTGAAATCAGGCAACATAATGCCACCAGTTTTGTTTTTCTTTTTCAACATTTCCTTAGCAATTTGGGGTCTCTTCTGATTCCATACAAATTTTAGGGTTGTTTGCTCTAGTTCTTTGAAAAATGCAAGTGGGGGGCGCCTGGGTGGCTTAGTGGGTTAAAGCCTCTGCCTTCGGCTCAGGTCATGATCCCATGGTCCTGGGATCGAGCTCCGTATCAGGCTCTCTGCTAGCGGGAAGCCTGCTTCTCTTTCTCTCTCTCTCTCTGTCTACTTGTGATTTCTGTCCATCAAATAAATAAATAAAGTCTTTAAAAAAAAAAAAAAAGAAAAATGCCAGTGGAATTTTGATTGGAATGGTGTTGAAAGTATAGATTGTTCTAGGCAGTATAGACATTTTAACGATGTTTATTTTTCCAATCTATGAGCGTAGAATGGTCTTCCATCTTTTTATGTCTTCTTCAATTTCTTTCATTACTGTTCTGTAGTTCCTTGAGTGCAGATCCTTTACCTCTTTGGTTAGGTTCATTCCCAGGTAACTTATGGTTCTTGATGCTATAGTAAATGGAATCGATTCTTTAATTTCCCTTTCCATATTTTCATTGTTAGTGTATTAAAAAAACAACTGATTTCTGTACATTGATTTTGTATCCTGCCACAGTACTGAATTGCTGAATGAGTTGTAGTACTTTGGGGGTAGAGTCTTTTGGGTTTTCCACATAAAGTATCATGTCATTTGCGAAGAGAGAGAGTTTGACTTCCTCATTGCCAGTTTGAATATCTTTTATTTCTCTTTGTTGTCTGATGGCTGTTGCTAGGACTTCTAATACTATGTTGAACAAGAGTGGTGAGAGTGGGCATCCTTGTCGTGTTCCTGATCTCAAAGGGAAGGCTGTCAGCTTTTTCCCATCGAGGATGATATTTGCTATGGGTTTTTCATAGATAGATTTTATGAAGTTGAGGAATGTTCCCTCTATCCCTATACTTTGAAGCATTTTAATCAGGAATGGATGAAGCTTTCTTTTTCTTTTTCCTTTTCTTTCTTAATCTTTCTTTCATTCATTCGTTCTTTCTTTTTCTTTCTTTTCTGCATGTCTAACCATTAGGCTCCTGTTCCCTTCCTTTAAAGTTAACATAACTGCTCTGAATTAAAATTAGCAGTTATTCATGATCATTCACTGCATTTCTTTTTTTCTTTAAAGTCTTGTCTCTGCCTGATATAAGTTTTGATAACTAGGCTGTTAAATGAGAGAGACAATCTTCTATATCAAGATTTACACTAAGACAACGTGTATTCCTAATGGTATAAGCACTTTTGTCTGGTACTAGTAGAATGGATACATATGAGGGCTGTTAATTTAGCTCTAATGTGAGCTGCATGGGAAAAGCTATAGAGGTTCTATTTAGTTTGTAGTAAACAACTTCAGAATCAATGTGTTTTTCTTTACTGAAGACTTGCTCAGTGCATCAGGAAAAAATTCTATTAGTTTGCCTCATCTAGAAATCACCACGCATCCTGACGTGGGGGCCAGTGGCCCCCATTAAGGCCAGCATGACTGTTTGTAGCAAAATGAGCCAAGCCATCTGAATTCAACCTCAGTGTCATTCTTCAAGCAAGCCAGACAGCCAAGATTTAGGATTTTCCCAACATTTTATGGCAATTTGTTTCATTTGCCACAGGCCCATAATGATGAAAATTGCCATAAAGTGGGATAATCAGGCGGTAGAAGTGTCATAAAACTGCAGGAGAAACATTTCCATCTTGGAGCTTTGCATGCCGATGAATGTGGGGAAGAGTAAATGTGGCCTGGCTGGTGTTATCTGGTTGCCAAGCTCTGTTCCAAGCAGAAATGATTCTATTTTGTCAATTTGTACTCATTTGGAGGCCAAAGAATGGGAACGAAAGAGAACCTGAAAATACAAGGAAGCACCCGGCCAAAGTCTTTCCTCAGGTGCCTGGGCTGTGAGCCGGCAAGGGATGGGCCAACGGAGAGGAGGCCAAATGTGTGCCATTCGGTACAAGGAGAATAAATTAAAGGGCTGTCAGTGATTGGAGGGCTTTGGCCTTCGGAAGGAAATGCCATGGTACTTCTCCTGCTATAGTTTTGGGATCCCTGCCCGGCCTTGAACAGCCCTGTCTCTCTTCTGCCCTGAACAGCCTGAGCCACAGTGGGAACCAATAGGCTGGAGATGGCATTGTTAGACCAAAGCTTTTTGGGCCGTGCTGAGAACTGAGACGTGGTTGAAATGAATGAGTCCTTTTCCACATATTGGTTGCTTGCGCTTGGAAGTGAAAATGGTTATTTTTTTTTTTGTTCCTTTGTTTTTTGTTTTGTTTTGTTTTTAATGCCCGGGAAACAGACTCCTTTTGTCTCTCTGCTTTTTTATTTTCATTCCTTTTCTCCTCCTGGCCACATTCCTACCCCGTAGATCATTTACATGTTTCACAAATCATGAGTCATGCCTTGAAGAATCATGCAGCCAGAAATTTCCAGGTCTTACTCCACAGCGGATAACGAGGTTGTTTCATCTTCACCCTTTATTTGTACGTTGTCCGTTTTGTTTTCTGTTTTGCAATATTACATTAATGGCACTGGTTCGAAAGTCCCCCAAGGACACATTCCATAGCTTCACTCCTGCTAACTGAATTGGTTTTGACAGGTATCTTAATAACATTCTAGCTCATGCCAAGCTGCTAGGGGTAAGAGCTATAATCATTTCTTCATTTTTAAAAAAATGAAATATATCCCAGGAAGAGCTTCTCTAGGAGTCTTCTGACTTTATTTTATAACCTGAATTTCTCATGGACTCCCCACTGAACAAATCTGTTCCCCAAGTTTGATGCTGTTCCATCCTCAAAGTCACACAATAAGGGGAATGAAGAAATGGTCTCTTTCTGGCTCACACAATGGTGATATATTATCTGTGGCTTTCATGTATCATCATTTCCACGTTCTTATGTTTCCTGTTTAATTTCATATGTGTTCTGTGATGTTCTTTTTAAATTTAATATGTTTGGAATATGAAAGACATCATTTTTAAACACTGAGATTGCCTGGTCTCTGTTAATCATAGCTGATGTTGATCACAAACGTTTGTTGAGAATACACAATACCCCTCACATGGTAGTATTCCTTCACCTGCATTATCTGAACTTCAAAAATAAACCTATGGAGGTGTTTTCATTTCAAAATATTTTTCCATTTCAAGCAACAGAATGTGAACAAGATTATGTAAACTGTTGAGATTGGAGACTGATTCTCTTTCACCTTTCAGACTGATTCAGGGCAAACTCTGTGGGGTTCTACTTTCTAAAGATGTCTTGCAGGATATGTGATCACACTTGATAATTGTGCATTTAAGTACAAGGTGGAAATTGAAATTTAGAAATTGGAAAAGGCCTGAACGGATGAAAATTATATGGTGTTTGGGATACCTGAAAGAATTAATTCCTTGGAAATGCATGTGGCATTGGTGAAATAACTGAATTTGATGTGTGGTAGCACGTGGAGGCTGAGCTTCTCTTGGAGGATCTTTAGGTCTCCCCTAAAGTTAAAGTGCAAGGAATTAATAGTTGCTTTTGGTGCCTCTTCATGCTTCCTTCAAAGCCCTCTTCTTCCATGATGTCCCTCTCGTCTTAAAGTTTCCACTGTTGTCTGGGTCGCTACTGGTTTTTATTTCTCCAACACAACCTCCCTCATACTGTTCTGGTCGTAAACACTTCCTTCAGAATATTCCTGTTTTGACTTTTTCCCCTTCAGTTTTAAGCTGCAAAATGTGAACAGGCTTATTTGACTACCGAGTGGATTGATTCCCTTTCCAGCAGAGGGCAAGCTCCGTTGGGTTCTATTTTCTAATAAATGTTGTCAACTAACTTGAGCCTATCTTCGACTCTTATTTTCGTTTTAACAGATAAGAAGAAAGAATAAATAGAAGATACTGAGGCAAAAAGAACAATGGCAAGGAATATTTTCTTGGGGGAGCTTAGCGGTCAGGGATAGCAAAGCACAGCAGTGTGTGATTTGGTACATGTTTATCATTGTAACCTCTGCCAGTTTGTGGGGTAAATACTCCCAACGAAGCCATTTTCAGGCTATCCACATGATGTCACCTCATGTAGAAAATATGCTAACTCAAACTTCCTAGAATGGTACATCCCAATTCTAGCGTCCCGCATTGCACCAGCTAACAAAGCAAGAACTCTAGTTGACATGGACTGGGGGCAAAGTTGATAATGGCCAGCAAGATGTTTTAGATACATGAAAGGCCTATGCTATTTGTTCTGGAAGAATGTAATTTTATTCAAATCATAAAGGCATTAAAAATGATGTGGTTGGTGAAAATTTTCAAAATCTATTAGGAACAACTTATGCCTAAGTGGTTGAATTTCTATAAAAAGTCTTGAATAGTTTAGAGGCTAAAACTAATTTTATAAACGCTACAGATTGTTGAGCAGGTGATATTTATATTTTTGATTTAACAAAAGGTTATATTTTCTTGGGAAAAAAATAAGGCAGTAAGAAAATACCAAGTCTATAATAAAGCCACAGCTTGCAATGGATATTGTTACGTTAATAAATGAAATAAAAAGCTGCACTGCAGCCCATTGTCATTTCTCCCCCTCCCCATTTCTATCTAATAGAATGAACTTTATATCTAAAAGGGCTGAATAAACCATTTGTGAGAGGGCACTGGAGTCTAAATTAGGTGAAACCTGCCCTTTGCCCAAGTATACATTAAGGACAAGGGAAGTACATGCACATCACTTATGTGGCTGGCACAAAATATTAATGATGAAAGAGTTAAAAAGATCGAGATCTGGAATGATGGGGTGAATCTAACAAGACCGAACTTACTAGGTGGAAATGTTAAACCATGAAATTTGGATTAGTACTCCAACAGCCCAAATATGAGCAATTTCGGGTAATTGTTAACTTAATATAAATCTCTAGTCTTCTATAATATGTGGATGCTCCAAACAAAATATAACACAAGGGCACCTTATTTGGAGTACACTGTATCTGGAGGAAGGGAGATAATTCTTTTACTGTACTTTTCATCTGTTCATTTATCTAACTCATCACACCCATTCGGTCACTCCCTTTCATTGACTCAATTAATACTGATTTGAGGCTCTGCAGAGTCAGAGAAGTGTGGGATACAGAGTCATAAGATAGGCACTGCACATGCCCACATGGATCTTTTATTCAATCAGTTACTGTTCAGACTATGTATAAGGTACAGTGGTTGGTCTTGCATATGACATTAAGGGAATTGATAAGAAAGTAAAGCCTGCCCACAATCTTACTATTAGTAAAATTGGTGTGGAGTCAGTGGAAGGGCTGAAGTAACCAGAGGAGAGAAAGGTTTAAGAATATATCCTAGCTTTCTGCAAATACCTGAACAATTTTCGAAGAGCTCATATGGTACATATGAGAAGGGGAAAAAAAGTGAGTAGTTAAATCTGGTTGAGTGGGGAGGGGAAGAGGGAATTTGGGAAGGCTTAACCAAGGCTGTGATTCTTAATCTGAGTCTTGAAGGATTAATGAGGTTTCATCAAAAAAAAAAAAAAAAAAAAAGGAAAAAAAAGGGAAAAAAGAAAAGAAATAAAGGGTATTTCCCCAAGTGGAGAGAACAGTGTGTACAAATGCTCAGAGCCACACAGTGGGAGGATCTTTGGTAACAGCATGCATTTTTGTGTGCGTGTAGTACAGAGAGTAGGAGTTGGAGGGGAGATTTGAAGGGATGTGGCCAAAGATGAATGTGGAGAGAAAGTCTTGGATCAGAACATGAAAATCTTTTATACCAGGAGTTTAAATTCCATTTGAAGTCACTAGGGGAGGGGGTGGCATCAAAGTATTAGAGGCAGAAGAGTGACATGCTTAGATTTATATTTCAGAAAAGTTATACTGGTGGCAGTGTGGAGGAAGGTTTTGGGGGAGAGAAAGTTTCCTGACTAGAAGAGAAGGAGGAGTTTCTGACATGGACTGACACTAGGACTGTACTTTTAAGTTCAGTTTTATCTCAGAGAGTCTGAAATTCATTGTCTTTGTAGCTATAGTTCTTTTATACTGAGTTGTGTTTAGGGTCAAAACAAGGTATCTTTTTCATTTTAGGTACTTATATACTCAGTGCAGATTATATATAGTTTTCTCTTGGTGTGTCTGGAGCATCTCAGTAATTTTTTTGCTTCCTTCCTTCCTACCCTATCTCCCTACCTTCCTTCCTCAAAAATGAATACGTGGCAGGCAGCAGCCATATCCTTGGTCATGGAGACATAGCAGACACATAGATAAGTTCTTGAGGGTTGGGGAAGGGAGCAATAGAGACAGATAATACAGGAAAATACATGAAAGGTAATTTCAGATGCTATTAAATGCTCTGAAGTTACTACAACAGAGTAACATGATTGCTAGTGGCTTGGGTAGGGTAGAATCGTCAGGTGGGATAGTCAGAGAAGGCCTCTTTGAGGAAGTGATACTTGAATTGAGACCTGAATTAGAAAGAGGCAGTCATCTTTAGATGAAAGGGAGGCTCTTCAGAGATGAATAACCCACAGGATCAAAGGGTATCAGAATTATTTTTTCATGTTCAAGGAACCTTTCATGCCAGCCAATGAGGGGGAGGTTAGCACTAGACAAGGTCAGAAAAGGAGGAAAATGGTAAACAAAATACAGTCCTAGAATTCATCAGTCCTTGGTACAAGGTTGGGTTGCTTCTAGTGGGGGTGGATTAGAGTGAACAGGAAAAATAGCAGGGAAACCAAATGAAAGTTATTGTAGATGTCCAGGTGAGGGGGAAAAAAATAATGTGACCTCTGCTATGGTGGTGGCGATGATGGTGGTGAAGTCCTGATGGATTCTGGGGATCAAGCAAAGAGAACTTGCTGGTGCATTGGATATGGGGGCATAAGATACAAAAACAGTCAAGAATGAGGTGTTGATTTTGTGGTTGGCCAAATGTTCCATTTTGGGGGGAAAATAATGGATGAAAATGATCAGATGGGAAAACAAAGAGTTGTCTTTTATCTGTGTTAGCTTTGAATCCTTGTCAGGCTTTGAAGTGAAGATGCTAAGGAAGCAGATACATGAGTCTGAGGCTTAGTGGGGTGAGGTCAGAGCTGAAGATACGAATTCAAGCGTTATTGGTTCTCAGTTCATGATATTGTGATTTGCTGCTCATAAGGTGTCCACTTGGTCAAGCGATGATGGTCTTTGCTACCTGACTGCACCAGAATGTTGAACATTTGGTAGATACTTAATAACTGTTTTACTTATTGCCCTGAACTTATTTATAAGAATGCTCCAGAGTATTAAAGATAAGTACATTCATTTCCAACTATTTTGGCTGCTTCCCACCAAAAAAGTATCTGCCTTCATGGTTAAAGTCTGGGAGAGCACATAGAGAAGAATCTTTCTCCATTTTGTGTTTGTTGAATATATCCTTTTGTGGATAGGATATTGAGAAGAAGGAAGGAAGTTGAGAAGAGTATTTCTTCCGCATCTCCTCCCTTCTGTATTTGGAACTCATTGGCTTCTAAAGAGAATTCAGGTATTGGGTCTGCAGCCCTACTGAATGGTTTTAAAGATATTTCAAACTGAAATTTTTAGCCTGATAAAAATCGCTCTTTATATAAACCAAAATACTCTCAGTATTCACACCTAAATCTTTATCACAATGGGAATTAGTATCACAGAACTGCAGTAACTTGGATTTGGATCCTAATATTATTATTTCCCTTCTGTTTCACTCTGAAGATTTTGACTTCTGCCTCAGTCAAGTACTATTGTTTAAAATACTGCTGTGCATTTGGTCAGTAATCTCAATTCTAGCTTTCATTCTTAAAAATAAGATCATAAATAGTTTAAGTACGGCATGGGAAATGAATTTTTTTCTTTGAGTAGCAATTCAAGTTATCTGTTAATTCCTAGAAAGATGCTGGGTGCCAGCTTGTACTGGTTTTTCTTATCGTTGGCACTCTTTGTGAAGACAGACTAATGATGTACTCATTGGTTCTCTTTCCCCTTTTATTTTCAAACCTTTATTCCCTTTCACGTATGCTTTTGCAATCCAAGTAATTGAAGAGCTTGACAAGATTTGGAAGGGACAGGAGTCTGGTTGTGATGATGTAGCTGGTCCCAGGGGAAGGTGAAAACACTACTCTTAGTTGTCTTACATTTATTTCTATTATGGGGCCTTTCTTATAGCTCTGCAGACAAAGTTTCAGCTGAGGTTTGCACTCAAGACAGCATGATACAGACTTACTGACTGCGCTGAGAAATATTCCTTAAAAATGCATTCTGTTCATTTCCCAGGAAAGATAGGAAGGCAACTTGTCAGATTACCTAATTGTGAATGTTAGGATCAAAGTTACTGATTCTGTAAAGCTCTATAATCACAATCTAGGTTTTATTTTAAATTAATGTCACAGATACATTAGACAAAAATATTTAGTTCATTTGTTTATACCTTAATTACGTTACATCTATTTCACGGTGTAATACACAGTTCTTACATCATGTATAATGCATTTTAATTTATTCAGTGTTGCAATTGAGTTATCTCTATGGACTTCATAACTTATATTGTAAAAAACCTTTGAAAAAGATAAATTCTTTGTTCCTACTGATCTTTAAAACAGATTTATAGCTTTCAAATGATAGCCTTAGAAGTTAAAATTTTAATATCATTTTAATGTATTCTCTAAACACTACTTCAACATTAAATCTTGCTTTTAACTCTTGTATTATCCTGTTCCTTACACCTTACCAGCATGAGCATCCAATCCCTCCTTATTCTCTCTTTAGAGGATTATATACGAATGTTGGGAGAGCTTCAAAGTTCATTTCATACATGGGACAGTTGAGGCTGAAGAAGCTTCTGTCTGTATCCAATTAGTTACATCATACTGCTCTCATCTTGACAGAGAGTGATGTTTTGAACATCACCTGCCTCAGAAGTTAACAGACAAAATCCAAACAAACTAGGTGAGTTTGCAAACATATATTCAGCCCCCAAATTCCCATGAAAGGAGCACTCCCCCAAAATGAGTAAGAAATTACCTAAAGGGGCGCCTGGGTGGCTCAGTGGGTTAAGCCGCTGCCTTCGGCTCAGGTCATGATCCCAGGGTCCTGGGATCGAGTCCCGCATCGGGCTCTCTGCTCAGCGGGGAGCCTGCTTCCCTCTCTCTCTCTCTCTGCCTGCCTCTCTGTCTACTTGTAATCTCTGTCTGTCAAATAAACAAATAAAAAAAATCTTTAAAAAAAAAAAAAAAAAAAAAAAAAAAAAAAAAAAGAAATTACCTAAAGGGACATGACCCGATGGAGGGAAGGCTGAAAAATGTGATCAGCTGAATTTGGGGATATAAGCTGGGCTGTCCATGGCCCATGCATTTGCTTTTCCTTGTGTCAACCAAAATTCTTGCTGATCATTTCCAGTAGTGTGGCCCTCACAACGAGCGTGTGGCTAGGAAATTTGTTTCTAGAATACAGCCGAGGCAATGGAAAGAAAAGGTGGTTTCAGTAATATGGCTCAGAGAGTATGACAGATTTTATGACTTCTGAGCATTGGGGGAGATTTTTTTCTCATTGTTCTCAGAGTTCAGTACTCCTCAAATTAAAAAAGCCAAGAACAGCTTGGAAAGAGACTCACAGTAGTGTAAGAGAGAGTGGGTGGCAGACATGCCCCCCTTCCCCCCATCAGGAGAGGTGGCTTGCGGAGCGCAAATCCACATTTCCAGCATGTGCACAGGTCTGCGTAGTGTTTAGCGGAACCATGTGATGAGAGAGCAGAAGGCAAGCTGAGGACAAAGCACAGGCTGGCTGACACCCTGCACCTCCCCTCCCAACACACACACACACACACACACACACACACACACACAGTCTCCCAGGTGGGATCTGTGTGACATCCCTCACGCACTTCTGGCTGCCCTAAAGCTAAGGGAAGGGAAAAGCAAATGGTTACTTTATAGAGATCACAGTCCTGCAAGACACAAGTCCCCCTCAGTTTAGTGATTCATAATAGAATCATAGTGATTTACAAGATGTCTTAGTGATTTACAAGAAAAAAAGCATTCTTATCAATAACCCAACTTCCAGAAGGAAATGTAGATAAAATTAAATGTCCTAACCTGCAGCCCATTGGCAAATACCTCGGGCAGGCAGAGTATAATGTTCCTCCAGCAGGCTCCCAGCTGTCTTACCGTTAATGCTTAACTAGAAGGAAAACCAGAACTTGACACTGGAGGCCTTGACACTGGAGGTCTTCTTTAGCACATGGAAGTTCTTTCAAAGACCTTTTTCCCTTACCTTCCCCACCTCCACTTAAATAATCAGTCACCCCTCAAACTCCGGTGGGGCAGCTCTTTCTGCCCTTGGATCCTGTCCCTGGATGTCTCAAGAATTCTTTCTTGGCTGTTGGCTCTGGACCTCACTCCACCAAACCTCACCTATATTCCAAAACTACATCACATGGATGGCTGCAGCAGTAGGAATGTAGTTGTTGGAGCCTCTGTCTTTAGAGGGTGTGAGAAGTTGCAGAATGCCAAATGGAGATTTATTTGCCACTGCTCTTCAGATCTTTGATGTGGGAAAATGACATTACGATTGAGATTGCTTAGAGGAGGATGGGTGGACAGGTGTATCTCACCTGCCAATTTGCAGTTATGGTTTTAGTGCTTGGAAGGAGCATATCTTGTAAATAGCCCCTCATTATTATAAGGTCTTGTCAAGATGTGTTTCCTTCTGATGGTGACATGTGTCACACTGGCTCTAGGTTTGGAGCAGATGGTATTTGTTACTGAAGACCCAGCCATCTATTATGAAACCTTTTTTCCTTCTGCCTCAAGTTGGCATCCCTTACCTGTTCTCAACAAAGGGATTGTACCTTCATAGCAGCTTAAGGTATAAAAATCAGACAACAGCTAAAACTCTTAGCCTTCTTACGATATTTGCATTTTATCAGAAATTGAAATCTTAAACCAAGGAAATGAATGTCGGAGGTGTAATTCTCAAGCAGTTAATGAGCTATTAAGGATTTTTTTTTTTTTTGAGTAGCAAGAGCACTTTCTTGTTCCCACATTAAAAAAATAAAACCAAACAAATGAAATAATCCATGAGCATTTGATAGATAAGTTGATATTCATTTTTATTTTAATTTCAAACATTTCAGCAATATTTCCATTTCCAGAAATTTACATCTTTGTGGGAGTTGGAAGTTTAAAGATGTAACTTTGTGTTATAAATTTGCATTTTTTCAGTTTTTAAAAAAATGAGACATAATTGATATGTTAGCTTCAGGTGTTCAATGTGGGTCAGTATTTTTATGTACTATGAAATGATCACCACAGTAAGTCTAGTTAACATCTGTTATTTTCTTGGGATGAGAACTTTTAAGATGTACTTGCTTGACAATTTTCAGCATTTCTAGTGTTGAATTAAGATGGTCTTTGTATTTCCTCTTCCTGACCCTGGAATTGAATACATTCTGTATAACTTGAATTATCTTTGGAATTCTAGTCTCAGGACTAGAGGATCAGTGGGTAAATTAAACCTAGGTCCAGTGTTCTCCCTGACTGGGTGTGGATATTCTTGGAAGTCCTTAATTATGCTGTGCCTCAGTTGCATCCTTTATAATACAGTATATTTTGTGAGGATATCCTGAATAGGTGATAACCCTAAGAGGGAAGAAACAGACTGTGGCTACAGGGGTTCATCAGTGAGCCAGGGCTAAGTAGAGGAGAAGCATTGGTGGGTGTGACCAACGGTAAAGAAGAGAGAGAACTTGGACTCTGATTGGCAAAGGTTTCAAGTGTGGTTCTCCCATATATTAGCTGTGACAGTTGGTGCAATACATTTATCCTCTCTGACGATTAGTATTTTTGGAATATGTATTATATAAATAGGTGCAATAACATAATGCATAATTTGGGAATCATGATCTTATGTAAGCAGAACACCAAGTTCTGTATCTGAGATGATACAGGAATGAAGTAGGAAAGAGAGTTAGAACTTCAGAATTCAGGTTTTCAGGCTTGAATTAAGGATGATTTTTATTGCTTTAGAACTGTGACCAGATTTTTTTTTTTTAATAGAAGCCAAATGCATCATGAGTAAAGCAGTAATGTAGCAATATACAGTTACTTCTCCTAACATGGTGACCAATACCAGATGTACCTTATGGGCCTCTCCTAATTCCCTAAGATGCTGTTGCCTCCCAGACCTTCAGTTGTGTGGCCAAGGACTCTACTTGGGTACCTGCTGCTCAGCTGACTGGGCTGACCAGTTATCATTGAGCAGCCAGACAGAATGTGAGCAAACACATGCTCCATGTTTCTGACTTCTTTTGCTACTTTGGAACTCAAATGATACCTTGTAACAGTGCATGGGATGTGGGTGACACCCATAAGTGACACCTGCAGTTTACTCTTTAAGGCCCATAAAATGATTTGATCAGTGGGCATCAGGAGTTGGGGAGAACATACAAGTTAAATCCTCCCCACCCCCCACCACTGTATATGTTTTTTTCCATGTATCCTATCTGGAAAAATCCCATAGGGATGAGCTAAACTCACCTGGAGAGAGGTGTTGTTGATTGCTGGCTCATCGTGAGGCCCTGACCAGCATAATAATGCATCAGCTCACATCTATTTCCATCCTTCTCTATCTTTTTAAACTTTTCCATCACTTTCCCTACCCTAGAACTGCACCTCTCAAAAGTAACAATAATCAATTCTTCAGATTCTCTTGTCTAGAAAAGCCAGACTAAGATGTTGCTTAGTACTTAGAAGTTGCTCATTAAATATTAATTTTCCATTCCTTCTTTTTAAAAAATCTTTTAAAAAAATTTTTTAAGTAAGCTCTGTGCTCAACATGGAGCTTGAACTCACAACCCGAAGATCAAGAGTTGCATGCTCTATCAACTGAGCCAGCCAGGTGCCCCTGCCTCCTTTCTTCATTTTCTATTAATTTTCTTTTATTTTGACCTTGCTTATTTCAAGGCTGAATTTGAACTTTGGGCTCTTAGGTGTCTTCATCCCTTGTCTTCTCTTCCTGAACTCAGATTTTATCTCAGGTACTGATTTTTGCATGTTTTTCATTTGAGCCCAAAAAACATCCCTTTGATGTTTGGTTTCTAGAAATCTTGACCTGGTCTAAACAGGTTCTGATAGAATGCTCCTAGGAAGGCTCTTAGCTGAGACCTATCCATGCTCAGGCAGTTTATGATTTATTTTACTTGTATAAGATTTATTTCTTCTTGGACATCGCTAGGATAGCCATTTGGGTTTGAGAAGAGCAGATACATCAATATGCAAACTTTAGTGATTCTTCCTATGGTTTTTCAATGATATAGTCAGTGTTTTAGAGAGTAGAAGAATTTGGGATCATGCAAACTTTAGATTAAGAAAATGATGGAATGAGAGGATTCCTGCAGTTTAGAATTCCATCTCCTATAGTTAGAGATTCATAGCAACCTCCTTTTTAGTAGATCCCATGCTTAGTTCTCAATACCTAAAGGTAGATTTTGGATGTCTTGGCCTCAGACTCATCTTGGGAAGCATAGATACTTCCCATTCCAGACCCGGAAAGTGGCCAGAGTGGTTTTTCTTCTCTGTTAGATCTGTGGATTAGTTGGCATAGGCTTCATGGAGGAGGAGAGGCTTGAATTTCACCATAAAGACTGGTAGATTTTCTATAAGCCTATGTTTCTGGGTTTTCTCACAGTTTACATTTTTGTTTCTTCATCACAACCCATCAAAATGCTGATGATTAGAGATCTACTGCAAATAGCACTTTCTCCAGGAAACCGTTCCTCATCTTCCTATCTGGAAATGATCTCAACGTCATTGGAGTTTCCACAGGCTCTGTTTATGGCTCTTTACGTATAGTCTTGTCTTGTTGGCAAACTTGTTTTTGTACCTGAACAACTCTGAGCTCTTTGAGGGCACGGGCTGAATGTTCTGTATCTTTTTGTCCTCCCTTAGCACAGTGTTGAGCACACAAGG
The DNA here is from genome assembly GCF_011764305.1 of Mustela putorius furo. Lineage (NCBI taxonomy): Eukaryota > Metazoa > Chordata > Mammalia > Carnivora > Mustelidae > Mustela > Mustela putorius. The sequence goes on along the minus strand of NW_025421496.1, from coordinate 4,018,390 downwards.
AGCTTAAAAATACTTGTATGCGAGTACAACTTAGACATCTTGAATATTTACTTTGTGCCAAGAACTGTGTTAAACATGTAATTCAAATCCATTCTCCTTCCTTGGACCCAGCGAAGATCAATAAAAGAATGCTTTCTAAATTATAGGCCTTAGAAGAGAATATTCAGATCTTGGAATTTGATGAAGAGTGCTTTAGTTGTGGATTATGTGGCTCTTTTCCCTCAAGATCACTTTCTCATGTATATATATATGGTTCATGGCTGCTGTACTGGTCACTGTAGGTGTAGACCAATGCCAGACTATATCTCACATTATTCTGTACATGCATAAAATGCCCTTGGATAAGTACTTTTGGGAAATACTACCTGTATTATACTGTCCCCCCTTGTGCAGATTTACCATTCACACAAACATGACAAAGGCTTTAAGAAACCTTACTGCACAATCTGTTCATATTGGTTTAACCCAGAATTGTCTGCTCCCATTTGACCATGGGATCTGTTGTTCCCTGCCCCCTGAGCAGGAATGCTTATGAACAATTTGTGACTTCATTCTCCAGAACCCCTTTGGAAAAAGTCTCCTTCAGACCATTTTTCCCATCAAAAGCTTGTGTTACATGTTTAGCTAGACTTATTCCCTCTTCTATTTTAGTGAAAGCATAAGGATGACTTAAGCAGGCATAAAGGGTGGCATTCTCTAAGCTTTAAAAAATCTGTTCTCAGGAAATGGGGCCCGACATGTGCCCCATAGGTGTGAAGCTGTGGAGACTCTGAATGACCCTTTATGGAGGGATGGTATGTCTCCTAGTTGGAGCTGTGGCTGAGCCTGGATCAGATTTAGTCCCTGGCACCATGACATGTCCTCAGTTTGACCTGAGCCCCAGGTAGGCCTCCTTTTTGTGGGCCGAAGAGAGAATCACCTCTCCCCCACTGGAGTCGCTGTTGTTATGAGTCGATCCCACCAACAGTGATACGGGAAGGAGGATGATAGCGTTCAGTTGTCTGTTCCTCCTGCTCTTAATAGACCAGCCAGGGATGCTTCAGATGAAATTGGTCTGAAGGCTGAGAGCAGGTCCATTATTGGGAGCATTTGCTTTAAATTATGAAATTCAGGAAGGCTTGTGGCAGAGAGGCAGCCAGTTCCGCCGCAAAAGGCGCTCGCTTGTCTGTTTCTTGCATTCTGTTAAATATTTCTTATTTCCTCAGAATACACCACAAGGACCATTTGACTGTCCCCTCTGGCTTCTGCATCTTGCTTCCAGCATGAACAGACAGGTAATAACCGTTCAGCAGGGCCATTACCTCTTCTAAAGACTATTATCAAAATGGTCATTATACATAATGGAGATTATTACAGGCAGCCTGAGAGATTTTTTAGATACATCTCTCCAGTAATAGGTGGCCTTTTTTAGCCTTCTATATCTGTGGGGATAATGCCAGGGCACAGAATACATGACAAATGGTGATTTTTAGCAAAACTCTGTCAGCTTTTAATGCATTAATTGGATTGTGGATTTAAATTGTATTTATGCAGAAACTCTTAAATTTTAACTCTTGACAAATGCACAGCATGGCAGGAACATTTCTAGAATTGGAGTTAAAATATATAGAATGTATTATCCATGTTTATACTATGTAATCACATATGCAAGGATACTGGCATTAATGATTCCTTTGAGAACGAAGTCTTTTATAATGAAGTGGCTGGTCTGTAGTCAGCCAATCAATAAGTATTTATAGACCTTGGGCTTTGTGCCAGGCCCTGGAAATATGGCAGTTGGAATACAGAGGGAAGCTTAGACACTTAGTCCAGTGGTCTTTTTTTTTAAAGCCGGATCTCAGCATTTTAACCCCATGAACATAAAATCTGTATATCTTCCATTTGTCCCCAACTGTTTGCAGGTTAACAGGTCTTGTCCTAGGTAAAAATGTGAATTATTCTGTGTAATACACAATTGGCTGCCTACCAAATGGCTTTTCTCCCTTAAAACCATAACTTCATTATTGTTTGGTTGGTAAGGTATCATTCGCTGGGGATAAATCACTACAAGGCTAAGCCAGTCAATTGTAATGGGATGGTAATATAGGATTCTTGGTGTTTCAGTTGCGACTGAGGACCCAAGAACAAAAAAGTATGTGGTTGATAACAAGTCATTCCAAGGGGGATGGTAGTGATAGTGTTGGATCACTGATGCCCAGTTTGCAAAGAAGGATCAGAAAAACCCAGATCTGTAAACCCTCACCCAACATCCTTTTTTGCGTGTAAAAGGGTTGAGGTTAAAGTGAGAAGGGAGAGTATTCTTTGAAAAAAGTTGTTGGAGCGGTGTGGCCTTTTGCTTTCTCATGGTGGGACTTTGCCTCTCACTTTACAAACGAGAGGGTTTTGAAAAGAGCACAGAGTTCTTGTCATTGGTACCCATGGGGTTGATAGGACAGAATGAACTAGTACTTGACCCTTGCCTGAGAAAGCAAGGGGGCTTTCGGGAGCTTTGGCTGGCAAGCGACTCTGATAGCTAGGCAAAGAAAGATGGCTTCATGGGCTGTGTGGCACTAAAAGATTCTTTTTTGCCAGTGATTGGGTGTTTGGTCAAGGCCAGATAAGAGCATTTAAGAAGAATGAACTGAGCTGTTCTGGAAGGAACTTAGTGAGAGTTTTCCCGGGGAATCATCTGGAGGGGCACTGGGTCTCCCAAGAGACTGTCTCCATGGAGAAGACCTTTGAAAAGCAGCTGGTGAGGGACAGTTATTATGGCCTGATACAGGAAACATTGCATTTGTGGGTGCCTCAGAGATGTCCCAGCATTAGGAATCTCCTTTGCAGCACATTTTACTTAGCTCCTATGTGTCTTATAGTTGAAATCTTCCTATTTGATACTTTGCTGAACTAATCTCATGTTTCCAGCCTCCTCAGTCTGGACCTACCTTGCTGGAGATGTCAGTCCCTACTTTGGATGTCCTGTAGGATCCAGGTCTCTGTACTCCCAAACCTCCATTAAGGAGAGAAAGGAATCTGCAGTTGGTCATTATTTTGCCCACATGTTCTTGTTTTCTGCTCACTTTTCTCTGTTTTTCTTTAATAATGATCATTATTTTGCCCATTTTTTTTTCTGTCCACTTTTCTCTCTCTCTCCCTCTTTCTCTCTCTCTGTCTCTGTCCCCCCTCCTACACACCCCATGACAATAGCAAGATTTTTCTTCTGTTAACTTGTAAGTAACTACTGTAAATCACTTTCAGTCAGTATAGTTGACTCCAGTTATGATTCCATAGGTAAGCACCTGTCTATGAACTAGGCAGCTGGCATATCTGGCTATGTTTAACACAATGATTAGTTTGGAGAGTGATCTTACTATCTGAAGAACTTTTGTTGGGACTGTTTGGAAGAGGCATTCTCTTTTGACCAAGATTGCTAAACAGTTAGCATGTAAAGGAGGGGCTCCTAATGATTTCCATGCTTCTTGTAAGCTTACCTCAGCAGAAAGCAGAGCCAAGAGATGCTCCAGAAAGATGTTTGGTCACCCCATTTGAACATCTATATGAAAATATGCCTGAAATTATAACTATTCTATTACAAGAAAAAATAAATCACGCCCCAGCCATTTTGTATTGGATGTTGTCACTTAGAACAAGTAAAGACCTAATCAGCGGTCATTTATATTATGATTAAGTTGCTGTAACCAGGGATTTAAAAAATTTATTTCCCTCCTCACTTTCTAAGAAGGGAAAATTTTAAAAATACAGAAAGAAGAAAGAATAGCAAATTGATTTCCATATGTTCTCTACCCACAGTTTAACAATTAACTCTATCTTTGCTGTATTACCTGGAAGTATATTTTAGACATCACAACACATTATTCTAAATATTTCAACATACTTCCTAAATATGTCAAAATATTTCTTATTTATTCTGTATAAACACAGTACCATTCTCCTACTTGAGAAAATTACCCATAATGCAGTTTATTCTAATATTCAGTACGTATCTAAACTTCTCCAATTTCCCTAATATGCCTTTTATAGGTGATTTTTTTTTAACAGACTAAGACTCCAGTGAAATTTCACACACTGATTTGGATGATTAAATCTCTTCTGAACTGTTTCCTATCTTATTATTTATTTAATGACCTTGACCTTTGGAGGAGTCCAAGCCAGTAGTAGTAAGAAATGCCCTGTATTCTGAATTTGTCTGATTGTTTCCAAATGATTTCATTTAACTCATGAAATGCTAGTATGTTGGGAGGCATAACTCTAACTTGTGAATTACAAGTAAATCAGAGGTTGTGTGTAGAGGATTGATGATATAAAAATTAGTGGGTTTTTTTTTGTTGTTTTTTTAAGAATACTTAGAGATAAATAACATGTGTTGGTGAGGTTGTAAAGAAAAGGAAACTCTTGTGCACTGATATGGGAATGTAATTGGTATAGCCATTCTGGAGAACAGTATGGAAGTTTCTCAAAAATTTAAAAATGGAACTACCATATGATCTAGCAATCTGATTTCTAGGAATTTATCCAAAGGAAATAAAATCACTGTCTCAAGATGTCTGTACCTCCATGTTCATCATAGCATTACACACAATAGCCAAGGTATAGAAACAACCTAAGTATCCATTGACAGATGAATGGATAAAGAATATATATATTCTGTGATATGTATAATGGAATATTATTTAGCCATAAATAGAGGGAAATCTTGCCATTTGTGACAATATAGATGGACCTTGAAGGCATTGAGCTAAGTGAAATAAGTCAGAGAAAAAAAAATACTCTTATCGTATCACTTATCTTTGAAATCTTAAAAAACTGAACTTACAGATATAGAAAACATATTGGTGGTTACCAGAGGTGAGGGGTAGGTGGTAAAATAGGGAAGGTGGTCAAAAGTACAAAATCATAGTTATAAGTAAGTCCTGGGGATGTAATATACAGCATGTTGACAATAGTTAACAATACTGTTAACTGTTGTATATGTGGAAGTTTCTAAGGGGTAGATCTTAAAAGTTTCAATCACAAGAAAAAATAAAGTATGTATAGTAAAAGATGTTAACTAAACTCATTATAAACATTTTGCAATATATATATCTATCACATCATTATATTGTACACCTAAAACTAATAGATATTATATGTCAATTATATCTTAATTAAAATACTGTGTTGGGCACCTGGGTGGCTCAGTTCATTGAGAATTTGACTCGATTTCAGCTCAGGTCATGATCTCAGGGTTATGAGATCAAGCCCCATGTTGGGTTCCATGCCTAGTGGGGTGTCTACTTGAAATTCTTTCTCCTTCTCTCTCTGCCCCTCTCTCAGCACACGCTTTCCCTCTCTCTCCTTCTCTCTCTCTCTCTCTCTCTCTCTCTCTCTCAAATAAACAAATCTTAAAAAAAAAAAAGACTGTCTTAAAATTTCATAGGATGGGGTGCCTGGGTGGCTTAGTAGGTTAAACCTCTGCCTTTGACTCAGGTCATGATCTCAGGGTCCTGGGATTGAGCCCTGCATCGGACTCTTTGCTCAGTGGGGAGCCTGCTCCCCCCCCCACCTGCCTTTCTGCCTATTTGTGTTCTCTCTCTCTGTCAAATAAATAAATAAATAAAATCTTCAAAAAAAAATTCATAGGGATGCGACTTTATAGGTGATAATTGTAGTATTTTGTTCCCGTTGCTCACATAAGGTCACAGATTCGTTAAAATTAGGGATGATGATCTCAGGGTCCTGGGATTGAGTCCCACATCAGGCTCTCTGCTTGGCAGGGAGCCTGCTTCCCTCTCTCTCTCTCTCTGCTTGCCTCTCCGTCTGCTTGTGATTTCTCTCTGTCAAATAAATAAATAAAAATCTTTAAAAAAAAATTAGGGATGCTGAGCTTGACTGTTTGCTTGGGATGGTGACTGCTAGATCTCTCATTAAATAGTCACAATTTTTTAAAAGGATTTTATTTATTTACTTGAGTGAGAGGGAGAAGCAGACTCACCATTGAGCAGGGAACCCAGCGTGGGGCTCTTTCCCAGGACCCTCAGATCATGACCTGAGTTGAAGGCAGGTGCTTAACTGACTGAGCCACCCAGGCACCCTATGTACATTTTTTTTTTTAGCCCATTATCCTTAGTAAGTAATCTGTGTGATTGTGAGTTCATGCTTCTGTACCATGACAATCCTGTCATAAATAAATAAATCCAACATTTATTTGTTGGCCTGTTTCTATAAAGACGTGTTTTCCTTCCTTTTCTCTCTCCCTACTTTCAAAATTTCCCTTCCTCTCACCTTTATCTTCCCTTCCCTTCCCTTCCTCCCTCCCTACCTTCCTTCCTTCCTTCTTTTCTTTCTTCTTTCTTTCCTTCTCTTTCTCTTTCCCCCGGTTTAGAGTTGGTATGGTGTTGACAGGTTGTTTGGTTTTGGAATGCCTTTATTTTTGAATAGCTCTCTGAAAGCTATTTTCAATGGGTTTTGAATTCCAGGCAGACACTTTCTTTCAGAATTTTAACGATACCATTCCATTATCTTCAGACTTGTATTGTTTCTGTTGAGAAGTCAGCTGACAGTCTGATTGTTGCTTCTTTGAATGTAAAGTGCCTTTTATCTTTGACTACTTAAAATCCTCTTCTTGTTGTACTTTATTTCTAAATTGTTTTACTATGATGTACATAGATCTAGTTTTCCTTATAAGGCATGACAAGAATTATATATGTCTTCACCTGGAATTACTGAAATCTCACCACATCACTGTTCAGTTTAACTCCTCTAGTTTTACCACTTAACTTATCTTGCTACTGTTGTCATTCTCTAATTGAAAAATAATAAAATCTCACAGAAAAATCTTCTTTGAAGGGTGGAAACTATTATAAAAATCATCTTGTAGTATAGGTTACTGCTAGTCCTCAGGAACAAGCTCTATCAGGAACTTAAATCCTAGGTAAGAATTTCTATATATATATATATATGATATATATATCATATATATATGTTTTTTTCCCATACAGCTGTTGCATTTCTTTTTTCTTTTCAAATTTCCTTTTTTTTTTTTTAAATTGCAGACTTGAATCTATCCATGTGTATATAGCAGAAAAAAGTGCTTATGGTTTCTAAATTTATGTCTTCTTTGATCCAGAAACCAGCCAAACCATGTCTATAATATTGTATGCCTAATTCCTTCCTGGAGAAGAAGAAATTCCTTGCCCTAGGGGCATGCCAGGCAAATCAGGCCCAACCAATTGACTGAACCCAGGCTAGGCATTTTTAAGGGCATGGCTTCTGAGAAGCTGATGTTCCAATCATATGTATTGCAGGGAGAATTTGGAAAGACAATTCAGTAAGTGTTGGCTGTATCTTTCCATCCTCCATGGTAGCTAGTCCCTATATTGCTTTACTTTGTAGAAGATGAGCTTTCTAGAATATAAAAATTTCCCGTATCTAAGCCAGCTAGGAGTCATCTTAAATTCTACCAAATTTTAGAAACTCAAGATACTTTTTTTTTTTTTTTAAAGATACTTTTTAACATACTGTAGGATCCTGGTATCTGTAAGAGTCTTCTTCTGGAAAACTAACTTTAAGCTGTAGTTCCACACATTCAAGGTATTGCCTGAGGCTATAACATTCTCTTTCAACATTTTTGTTTTTTAAACTATGCCATGTTGTTTCCTAGGCGCAGGATCCCTAGGTGTATGTTTGATGAGTTCTACCACATTTAACAGTGTTTTATGTAATGTTGAATAATTCTTTTATACCATCTTCCTTTTATCTGATATTGTAGAAGGCAACCCTCTGGTTCTTTTGTTGTTTTGCTTTTGGTTATCAGAGCAACTGGCAAAAAGTGCATATCACAGGAATGAATTGTCTTCATTAAGGAAGGAAGAATCCCACATAGATTTGATATCTCAGAGCAGTGTTTTTAGCATCATTTATATAAAAATGAAGTATATGCTTAAAATCCAAAAACTACTTAGATGTTCTTGAACTTAAAAATTCTAATTTACTTAAGGATTTGAAAATATCAACGTATACCTCATTTAAAAATGTTATTTGGCCTCTTTTTTTCCTTTTGCTTTTCCAGTATACTGTGTGTGTGTGTGTGTGTGTGCGTGCGTGCACGCACGCACGTGTACACATACACATACATATTTTACATATTTTGGTAAGTCTGACATCTAAAGGAATACCCTTTTCCTCAAATTTAAGGGAATGTACAATTTTGTTCTCAGATAAGAAGCTTACGATAGTTAACAACAGCACTGAATGATTCTTTCAAAAGATTTTTCTATTCCTTATCTCTAACACTGAGAAAGTCCTTAGGAAGCCATAGTTTTTGCTAAGAGAAATGCTTATTTTTGAGACCAGACTTTAAACAAACTTGTGAGCTCATCACATTTCAAGAGCAACAGCATGCCAGAGATATGATTGTTATAATTGGAAAAGAGGGTCATCATAGTTCAGCTTTGTCTAAGGATATTGGTATAGTTACCAACATCCGTGAGAAGCTATGTTACTGATAATAACCAGTCCAGTGATAATAACCTGTTTCCTGAAGAGTCTGTTCTGGTACATGATTTTCAGTTACAATAATGTGTGCTGGCATGTCCTAATGAACTTGGTGACACATGTTCAAATGGCCCAGTCTTGTTGGCTTCCTAACAGCTGCTCAGAGTTGCAGTGGGGCCAGCCTGATTTTATTCTCCAGGCCCCCCAAATACCACTCACCAAGGCAGCATTCACCAACCTTTATGGATGGGGTATTGCTCCTCTGAGCAGATTAGAAACCAAGGTGCCTGGACCAGACCCTCCTGTATGCCCTCATGCTCTGATAGCCTTCAAGCCCATAACAACATAGGGCATAGGTGGTGAGTGTGGCCTCATTTCAAAGGAGTTACTGACGACGTGATATTCTTCAGTCTGCTTGGATTCTGACTTAGTGTCACCATTTAAGAAGATTAGTTTTATTGTTGTTGTTGTTTTGTTTTATTTTTATTAAGCACTCTGTAACATAGATCCAGGATCAAAATGGACAGAGTTGATGTACTAGTTTCCCAGGGCTCCCATGATAGGCATTAACTTGGTGTCTTAAAACAATAGAAATGTATTCTTTCACAGTTCTGGAGGCCAGACTTCCAAAATTAAGGTGTCAGCAGGTTTGGTTCCCTTTAAAGTTTCTGAGAATCTATTCCACATCTTTCTCCTACCTACTCATGTTGGCTGGCAATTTTCATCCCTTGGCTTGTAGCTGCATCGCTCCATTCTCTGTTCCAGCATCCCATGACTTCTCTGTGTATCTTTTCCTCTGTGTGTCTGTCCTCTTCTAAACTCAACAGTGATTGAATTTATTGCCCATCCTAATCTAGACTGTTCTCATCTTAACATATTTTAATTACATCTGCAAAGACTCTTTCCATAAAAGGTCCAGATTCATAGGACTGGGGGTTAGGACTTGAACATATCTTTTGTGGGGCACAGTTCAACCCATTATAGTTGGTTTCTGCCACACTTTTTAACTCACATGACTTGTTTCTTCCCCCATTTCATTACTAAAATCTCAATTGATCATTGAACGGAACTCTAAAAAGTGTTACCACCATTTAACAAGAACTATCTTGCTTAATAAAAGCCAACAATACTAATTAGTTCCAAAAATTGCACCAGATGGCTAGATGAAGATACTAGGGAAAAACCATCTCAGACAATACTTAATGGGTAATATTGGTGATTCCACTAGACAATGTTCTTAGCCATTTCATATACTGAAGTTTAATTCAGTATTAAACTTTGACTTGGGTAATGATCTTGGGGTCCTGGGATCAAGGCCCGCATTGGGCTCTCTGCTCAGTGGTGAGCCCGCCCCCCCCGCCCCCCCGCCTGCCTCTCTGCCTACTTGTGATCTCTCTCTCTGTCAAATAAATAAATAAAATCTTTTTTTAAAAAAAGAGAGAAACAGGTCTTTGATCCCCACTGAGGACAAACAACAAACAGTATTAAGATCTGGGGATAATTAAACATATAAGATGTACATCTTGCTTTCAGCCGTTAGTGGTGATACAGAACAGTAGGTAACTGATTTTGAATTATTTTGAAATAATTTATAATATTATGACCCAGATTAGGAGTACTACTTTTTAATCCAGCCCCTCTAAGAGAAGATTATCTGGGTGGCCACTCTGATCATATAGTTAAGCTTCTGAGATAACTCTGTTCTAAGCTTAGTTTGTAAACATCCAGTGTGGGTCAGATTTTTCACTTCTTTCTTTTGTGGGTATCTTGGTCTGTGTGTCATTCTGCATGACCCTCCCCTTATGACTTTGATAGTTCCTTTCTTTTTAGTTGGGGGGACTAGATTCTTGGCCCAGTATATTTTGAATTCCCGGAGAAAAATGCCAGGAAAGGAGAGAGATCCTTTCTGTCCCTCAGATACATGTGTACCTGACTTTCAGTTCCTTTGCTCAGCACATTTATACACTTTTTTAGCAATATGACTAGTGTCCTTAGACCTAACCAATCAGTTTGTTACTATGGGAGTAAATTGTGTGTGTGTGTGTGTGTGTGTGTGTGTGTGTGTGTATCTTTGCCTGTTGTTGGGTGGGGGGCGATTGAAATCCCTTACTTTAAAATCCAAATTATTGACCATATAGTATTTCATTCATGAATATGCATGGTTTCAATTTCAATGTTCATTATCCTGTTTTGGGGCCCATATACTGTTTTCAGTTTGCCCCATTTGACAGCTTCTGTTTACTTTCATACATTGTAAAAAGATTCATTCATTCCAGGTGGTTTTCAGCCTCCATCTACTTGTCCTTGGCTCTTCCTTCTCCCTGGAATTCTCTTTTCTTCTGTTCTTCTTCTGTCTACTACGGTTGTCATGAGAATGAACTTCCCACATCTTCTACCTGTGGCGTGACTGACTGAGTGAAGGCCCCTTGAGGGTTGCTGTGGTTGGGAATCTACCAACGATTTTGCCTCAAGGACTTGCCTCTCAGGGCTTCTCCCTTGGGTTCAGTGGTTGAGTGTTGTGAAGATTGAGTATTGTGGGTAAACTCAGGGAGCCTTATTCCTAGGAGACATGGGGCTCTTCTTGGCTGCTGACTTTGGCTCCAGAAGTCCATGGTAGCTTTGCTGAACCTTTGTTACATTGCATAGGAGCCTAGGACTCTTCTCATCAACCTTCTCTCCCTCTTTCCATCACCTGGGGTCAGACTTGTATGATGGTCTCATGACAGTGTCAGCCTCCCCCCTTTCTCTCCTTTAATCACAGGCATTTTTTTCCCCATCAAATCTTTACACCTTTAATCCTGCCTTGGAGTCTGCTTCTTAGAGGACCTGTACTAACACAGCTGGCTTTCTCTTCCTCATGTTTGGTCAGATGTCTACTCGTACCTGGCCTTTACTACTGTAGCCTCTTTTCTGGTTATAATTTAGCACGTCAGCCTGCTGTTTTATTTCCTAGATAGCAGTGGTTATAATGCCTAAACACTTGCTTGTTTATTTGGTTACTGGTAATTGGTTACTGTTTCCTCTACTGGGATATGGTTCTCCTTTGGGCAGAGACATGAACAGCCTTAGCATTTAACTATATTCCTGGCACATCACACATACTTAACAGATACTGTTGAATTAAGGAATGGATTCTGATAGCTTTCCAACAAGGGGTGGGAATTGTGAAGAGGAAATATATCAGTGGCACTTAGAGAAGCTGGCATGTTTGGGAGGAGGGCAAGACTAAACAAGATATTATTAGGCAGTTGAAGGCGTTCTATGGATCCTGGTCTCTTGGGGGTAACGAGGTGAAAGAGATGATACATTGACTTATGTCCTTAATTCCCTGGGACAGCTCCATATCTGTCTTGTCAACTGTCTAAGTGAACTTCCCCCTGTCAGGGCATGTGTTCTGAAAAATGATGCCCCAAGTGATGAAGAAGGGCATCAGTGTAGTGTCAAAGGCAAGCTTTGTTTTAATTTACCATGGTGCTTCCGTCTGGCCCACCTGTTTTCCCTCCCTCATGATGTGCGGGAAAGGCACATGAAGACATTTGCACCGGTGACAAGGGCAGACCCGGAATTAGATGTAGGGGGCAAGTTGCTGCTGCACATTCTCTTCAGCAATTGCCTGTAGTAACCTGTGCTGCATTTAAAACCCTCTAGCCCATTTTAGCCAGAGGACTATTTCTGTCATTTAAAATTTTTCTTCTCACCTTAAGTGGTACTGCTGCACACCACAAGAGGACCTGGCATTTTGGCCTCAGAGAATGTGGGATTTAGGTTTGAGGCTGGTGGCTAATTAGTCCTGGAGTCAAATTGGCATGTCTGGCTATACTGGAAAATATGATAACTGGCAGAAAAATGAAAAACTACTCCTGAGTGCTCAGAAGTTGTGGCAGTCTTGAGGAAGGTTGAGCTAAAGTTAATCAAAAGTTGTCTTCATGTGGGATCTGAGGCTCAGTTTATGGCTCTTAGGATAGAGGAGGTTGTGCTGTGAATAACCAATAATGGATCCCATTTTTGTCTTACATTCTGCTGGACTGATGCTATTCTCTTCAGGCAGACTCTTAAAGGTAATAAGCCCATTAGCTACCCATTCTTTTGGCCCCAAATTACCACTTTCGTGTGTGTTGCATGTCCATGTGGGTACCACTGCATAAAGAAATTACTGCATTTGCTCCCGCCTGATAGATCTATTTAACCCACACCTACGAAGTTTAATGAAAATAAAATGAAGGTCCACATATATGTAAAAGAAGATCCAGATATACCAACCAGAGAAAGAACTGGAGCCAGAGGGAGAAATGTGGTGTTCGTTGAGCAGTGCAATCAGAGGGAAAGTATCCCTTGGCATGGGGTCCAGGGGGGAATGGGGAACGTTTCAGAGAAGGAAGCATTAGCCTGCCCTGACGGTAGGGGTAGAAGACAGAAAGACAGGAGCCCCGCCAGATATTTGTGAAGTAAAAGTTCCCTTTTCTTTAAAAACACAATAGCTTGTATAATTTTGTCCCATGCATCTGTTGCTCTCACCCCTTACTTTGTGCTGAAGAGCTCACTAGAGCATTCCGAGGAGCACTTCTCCCTCCCACCCCTGACACCTGCCACGGAACATGCTGCATTATTCATCGGTGAGCTAATGGCAGGTGATGAGATCTTTTCACGCTACATCCCTCTCTGTAGGTGTTTATCACTCTGCTCACCAGCAGCCCTGCTATTACCGAGGGGCCAGAAGAACCCTACACAGTCGCTTGCAAGGTAATGGGAAACGTGCTCAGCTTTCTGGGCTCACAAGTGCAGATGAAGGTTATCACCAGGGCAGCTGCGAAGCCCAGGGTGGGAGGAAGGTGGTCACTCTAGGCGAACAGCTTAATTTTGGAAATCCATACAAATCATGTCAGAGCCATGATAATCCATCTTCTTTAGCTCCCAGCCTTTCAGCAGTCACCGTGCTGTAATAATTTCCCCCGATTCACCTGTGATCTCTATAAATAACCGGAGTGAGGGAGGCGAGGAGAGGAGGAAAGAGATGAGTTTGGCTTAGTGTCTGATGAGCATGCCAGCGAGGAATTTATCTCTGTCTAGTAAGCAAGATGTGGTCTTCTCTGAGGGTGGGCGGGGTGTGGCCACGCACAGGAAGCTGGCAGGGGGACAGTCCTGTGACCCCGGCTCGGTGCTCGGGTGTCATTTGAAACCAGCCTGACAAGAGAGGTAGTGGTTCTACTGATTTATCTGAAAGCTGTGACAAAAAAATTATGGAGCAATACCATGTCAGCGTGTGGGAGGAATAAAAGAAAGGGGACTATTTTATCTTCAAGTCCTTAATTCCATGCGGGAGCACATGTTATCCGAGATTTCCTTGCCCTACCAAAGGTGCCATAATAGCCATAAATTGATTCTAACTTTTTTATTCCTTTTTTCGTCCGGTGAAGTTTGTTGTTGTTGTTAGGAATAACAGGACTTGCGGGTTAGCGTTCTGGATTACAGGGATGTTAAGTAAAAGAAGCTGGGTATGAAAAAGGCATAATGGTCAAGAAAGCCCGGCAGGGAGCGGATCAGACTTTTGTTCTCCCAGCGCACAGTGGCTGATTGCATAGTTCTTCCGGATGGGTGTTGTTTCTGAATGCAGGGGCTCCTGTTGGCTTCTCTCTTTCCCCTCATAGGCAGTGTGGTCTAGCAGAGGACAGAGGGGATGGATCTAAGGTGGGAAGGATTTGGGTGTTAGTCGTGCATCAACTACTGAGTAGCTGTGGGAATTTGAACTTTTTGAGCCTTGCTTTTAATATCTGTATAATGTATATAATAATAACAAGTCTAGGGTTACTATGAAAACTAAATAGCGACCATTTAATAAATCCTTAATGATGGCTAAACTCCTTCCAGTCATTCTCACTTAAAGTGAATATGTTTTTCCTCTTACACGGCCAAGGAAAAAGTTTTTAGATACATTGACTGATCTTTTTCCATGAGGTGAACAAGTAGAAACACTCAAATAAATGTTTTAGATTGACCCTTAGTTGGTGGGTTAGTGGTTAAAGAAACTGATAGACATCCATGCCATGGAATATTATTGAGCAATAAGGAGCAAACCATTGATACACACAACTTGGATCTATCTGCTGGAGAATTAGGCTGAGTGACAAAAGCTGAGCCTGGAAGTTCACGTATTTTGTGTGTGAAGAAGATGCTGAATAAGTAGCAGGGAAAGCACTAGAGCGGATGGGCGCTGACAGACTGGTTACGAAAACTGGATCCTGCGCTTTCCTAGTTGTCTCATCTTGGATGAAAGCTCCTTATCCCTTCTGGGCCTTAGTGTTCTCAGGTGCATGTGGGGCCTAATCACACTTCTGTTATAGGTGGCTCTGGTCATTTAATGAGAGTGTATATGTAAGTACTATTATTAACTGATGGACCATGTAAGAATTTGGCATAAGAATTTATGCCAAATACCCCGTTCCTTAAAGACATTCAGTGAGGCTTATATAGTAACTTTGTGAGTTTGCTGATTGTGTCTGAAAATAGTATTCTCCACAGAAATGGCCATCATGTCAACATCCACACTTGAAAGGAACTTCAGTAAAATTTCAGAATGCCCTATGAATGAGTTATGGAAAGAGCTCATTAATTGCTCTCTGTATTGTGATGTTCAAATGAATACTGGCCCTAGGGGCATGAATAAATCTTTAGTGTTGTGTGTCATCAGTTACACACTGGGTTGTAACAGCTCTTGGACCACCTGCATATTTACATGGTTGAGCAAGTGCTTACAGATGAAACAGGAGAGTGAGTATTATAGACTGTAGTTATTCACCCACAATTTCTGATGGCGAATTGTCCTCCTTCCATTCCTCTTGGTCTAGGTAGCTACTCTTTTCTACTTAGTGTGCTGGAAGGTGATTATGAGAGTCTAAGCTCCAAAGCCCACTATCAAATTTATATTTTAGCATTATAAAGTATGACATTTATAACACACTCAAAAAATGCCCCACTATTTTCAAAGCTGCTGTGACCTCAGCAGGACGAGTACTTTCAGAGATGTGGAGAAGAGAGTAATCGAAGCGAGTGCTGTGGTGCTCTATGGACAGATGTGCGGTCGTATGAGCTCTGACTACAGGGCATCAAGCACTTGTGAGCAGAGGGCCAGCCAGGTAGAGCAGGAATTAGTAAGACAGGTACGGATCTGATTTTGTTCCCGATGCTTGCAGTAACCATCTGCGTATATTTTGGGTAAATCACATGATCTCTGAGCTTGTGACTTGTTAGCCCTAAAATGTGGAGAGTGTGGGATTCTGGAGACACAGAAATGGGGTTTAAATCCTTGCTGTTTTGAATCTCAGTGGCCTCATATGTAGAATGGGGATGATAATAGGGTTGATTGCCCAAGATTTTATGAGGATTAAATGAAGTGGTGTTTTAAAATACTAGTAAAGTGCTACGTTTATAAAAAAATGCACATTAAATGTAAACTATTATTTTTTTTCGAAGATTTTATTTATTTCTTTGACAGACAGAGATCACAAGTAGGCAGAGAGGCAGGCAGAGAGAGGAGGAAGCGGGCTCCACGCTGAGCAGAAAGCCCGATGGGAGGCTCGACCCCAGGACCATGGGATCATGACCTGAGCCGAAGGCAGAGGCTTTAACCCACTGAGCCACCCAGGCGCCCCAATGTAAACTATTATTTTAAGTGCCCTGTTGAATCATAGAGAAGAAAAATTCCCTGAACAGATCAATACTATGGAGGAAGTTGTTTCTGTGCCCTTAATCAGTTTTCTTCCCTCACCACATAGGCAGGATAAGGACTCCTGGAAAATGTTCCGACATTCCTAGAACCTATAAATATATCATGTTTCAAGGAAAAGGACTTTGCAGTTGTAATTAAGGGTGGAGACTTTAAGAGAAGATGATCCTGGATTATTCCCATGGGAAGGGACTAATTACATGGGCCTTTAAAAGCAGAGAACTTTCTCTGGCTGGAAGTTGGAGGTTCAGCAGAAGGAGAAGTTGGAGAGTTTCTAAGCATTAGAAGGGTTTGACGTGCTGTAGCTGACGCTGTGAGGAGGGCCTGAGTGCAAGGACTGTAGAGTCCTTGCCTCTGGGAGCTAAGAGCAGCACCAGCTCTTGCGACTTCAGTACTAAAAGCATCAGAACTTGAATGAGCTGGGAAGCAGATTCTTACCAGAACCTCCCGGTTAAAGCCCAGCCGGCTGACACTTTAATTTTTGCCTTGTGAAATCTGGCTTAGAGAAACCGGTTGACCCAGCTCAAACTTCTGACCTACAGAATTATGAGCTAATAGATTTGTGTTGTTTTTATTCACCTATGTTTGTGGTTATTTGTTATGGCAGTGAAAGAAAACTAACATATTATCTGACCCCCTTAATATCTCCCTCCAGACTTGGCAGAAATTAGCTGCTATTTCAAGGAGGTTTCACAAGGATAACATTTCCCAGAATGGAAAGGTCTATGTAGAGACTTACATATTACGGCTAGGGGAAGCTTATCACTAGGCTATGGGCAAAATTTTATACACACACACACACACATGTTTATACGTATACATATTATATATAAATGAGATGAGATTTTGGGAAATTAAAAATGGAAAATAGCATATAAACTATGGAACACTGTAAACATTAAAACTGTATGTTTTTATCCTCCTGCTTTAAGATGAAGAAACTAAAAGTCAAAAGTGAACTTGCCCAAGGTTAACCATCCAGCTACTTGTCCTAGACTAAGACTGGCCTACTAAATTCATTTGATGTTCTCTTTTCATTCTACGTAGTGTTGACACCTAATGGATCCCAGTCACATGGTGGGGCATAGAATGACAGATTACTGAGGGAGGTGACCAGGAATGGAAACTGTGTTTTCTTGTTCAGTGATGAATCTCAAAGACCAGCTTCTTTAAAAATAAGGTTTTACCTGTGAATATGCATAATGCTTAATTCACCCTACAGGTCAGGCTTATGTGTCTAGGATCCTCACATGGTTTTATTTCTCAAAGGTTCTGTTTTACGTGCAAGCTAGCATGGTCATAGGTAGATGGAAGTCATTGAAACATCAGATGAGGGATTAGGTTAGGTGACTGCCAAGATCATTTCCTGTCCTAGAATTGTTCAGAGCACTCAAGGCAGTGATTTATGTCTGCTTAGAAGGATGCCATCCAGACCTTGACCAGCGTTTGAAAACAATTTCCTAGCCAGCAACACAAAGATATTATTCCATAATTCGGCCATGTTTATGGTATATTGTCCATGAAATCACCAAGCAGACATGTCACTGCATCATAGAACCTTCACCCAGGTTCATATACACAAGGTGCTATTGCCTTATGAGGCATTTATGAGATGTATGATAGCAGTGGACAATAGAGGAGCTATTTTTCTCTTTGTAATGCTAAAAATATGACTTTCTTTTTGGATGCTATTAAAATCCCAGTGGATGCATCTATGCCGTGATAGCGAGAGGGATTTTTTTCTTCTCTTGCTCCAGAATTGGTGATAAGGGCCCAGAGTTGAAGAGTGTCCAAGTACCACTTATTTAAATGGGGTCACCAAAAGACTGGGGGTAAACAGTTCTCTAGGGCTTAATCAGAGGAGGTACAATCTGCCCTTCTTATTCAACCATCTCCCTACCCCAGGTTGGTAAGAATAGGAGTGTATTTGGATGGATTCGTTTGCCATTACTGCCACAACAAAGTACCATGGATTGGGTGGTTCATGTAACAGAAAATTATTTTCTCACAGTTCTGGGGGCTTGAAGTCCAAGATCAGGGTGTTGACAGAGTTAGTTTTTTTTGTGAGGTATCTTCCTGATTTGTAAATGGCTGTCTTCTCCCTGTTTCTTCACATTGCTTTTACCCTATAATTGTCTATGTCCAAATTTACTCTTGTAAAGATTTTGTTTATTTATTTAGTGCACAAGTGAGTGGGGGCAGAGAGAGAGGGAGAAACCCAAGCAGACTCTGTGCTGAGCGTGCAGCCTGACACGGAACTGAATTCCACAACTCTGAGATCATGACCTGAGCCAAAATCAGGATTCAGATGCCCAACTGACTGAGCTACCCAGGCGCCCCAAATTTACTCTTCTTCTAAAAACCCCAGTCATATTGGATTTATGACCTCATTTTAACTAAATTACCTTTTTAAAGATCCTGTATCCAATTATGGTTACATTCCAACTCTCTACTATTGTTGGAGAGCTCAGTAGAGAACCATGATTGGTTAGTAGGGCTACGCATTAAGAAGTAGAGAGGTTAAAGGATGGATCAGTCAGTTATCCTTGGCCTGCCCAGGTGACATCTAGGCTTAAAGAGGGGATACCTGCCCAAGGAAGGACTTGAAGTAACCATTGCTCCTGAGGCTGCCCAGGAGTTATACACATACCATACACAGACAGTGGTTCTCATCCAGGCTGAATCGGCCCTTTAGGGGACAAGTAGCAATTCTAGTTTAACAAATGGGAGGAGGGTGCTGCCATTGCATATAGTGAGTAGAGGCCAGGAATGCTGCTAGACATCATGAAACAATGCACAGGGAGGCCCACACAGTAAGAATTACCCATGTTCGTATGTCAGTAGGGTTATTGTTGAGAAGCCTGATGTACTTGGAGGCCAGAACATTGCCAGGGACCCCACACGTGCATGTGCTGCCATATCAGCAAGGACCATCACCATTACATAGAACCAGACTGGATGAGAGGGACAGCAGTGATGTCTCCTCATTACTGACAGGTGGCCAGTTACATGGGGTGTCTTTCCCCCCTTTATTTCTCTTTCTCAGACTTAACCTCAAGGATCAAGGTAGAGGGGAGGGAAAGAAGTGATCCAGAAGTATACCATACTCTCCCATTCTGAATTCCAGGACATCATGGGGAAGAAAGAGTATAGAAGTGGGTCATGCTTTCCTCTTCACAGTCGGCTACTTGAGCCACTGGTCCAGTCTGTGATATAAGAAGTGGTTAGCTGTTTAATTGGATATGAGATTGAAATATTAACTGGACTGGGTATTTATTTATTATTTTTTAGACTGGGTTTTTAGAAAGTACCTAGAAACCTATGGGATTTGCCTCAAACGTCCTTAAGTAATGGGGCAGGGAAACTCAATAATATTAAACTTGGAAATAGTGATGAAATAAAACCGTTTCTTGGTTTTATCCCCAGTGACTTGAAACTCTTTAATATGAGGAAGCCAGTCATGTAAACATGGCCTGTAACTGTCTCTGAGCTAGCACTCATGCCATTCAAGAGCTTGCCTTGTA
This sequence comes from Mustela putorius furo, assembly GCF_011764305.1. Lineage (NCBI taxonomy): Eukaryota > Metazoa > Chordata > Mammalia > Carnivora > Mustelidae > Mustela > Mustela putorius. The sequence continues at coordinate 3,998,677 of NW_025421496.1, read as the reverse complement.
ATGTCACCAAAGGATGGTAAGTTCCATAGAAGAGAAGCAGTTGTTTGCTCAGCTCAATATTCTAAGATTTACAAGCCCTAAATAAGGTGATGATTTTCCAATAGAAATGCAATATCTTACTTATTCATATGGCTGTGTGAAATAGAGGGAAGAGTATTTTGGAGTGAGGACATCTAGGTTCAAACCTCAGTTTAGATACTTACTGTGCAGAGTGGGATTTTTGCTTAAGCAGTTGCAAAACTTCTGTTTGAGTCCAGTTTTTTCATGTGCATGGTGGATAAATCTCATTTAGAATGTTATTTATAAGGTTTGCTTAGAGTTTACTGGGGGGTGGGGTTTAACTTCTTATTATTCTTCATTTAGCAAAAGTTTTCATAGTTGTAATGCAGTGGTAGCTCCTATTTACAGAGCACTTTTCTGTATGATTTTATTTATATAAATTTCAAAGCTGAACAAAACTAGTCTATGGTGGTAAAATTTGTGCATGTCGTTTTTCTTTGACTGGGTGGGGTCATGAAGAAGTGGCTTCTGGTCATTTTTAAATTTTCTGATCTGCACGGTGGTCACAGTGGTTTTCAGTTTGAAAATTCCTTTTTTAATGAAAGTATAGTTGATATACAATATTAGGTTCAGGTGTACAACAGAGTGATTTGACAATTACATAGTTATGCACAGCTCACCATGATAAGTAGGTAGCATCTGTCACCATACAAAGTTATTTCGATATTGACTATATTTCTAATGCTGTACTTTTTATCCCAGTGACTTATTTGTTTTATAACTGGAGGCTTGTACTTCTTAATATCTTTTGTCTATTTCTAAAATGTGCGATATTCTTTTTGAGTACTGTTGAGTACTGGATAGGAAATGCAGTCTTAATTTAACTTACAGCCAAGAGACTCATAAAATATTTTTGAGGGGAAAAAAAAAGTTTTGTTCTTTTTTTTTGAGGGAAAAAAAGTTTGAGATTTTAATAGAAAAGATAGTGACTGCAATCATTTTTGAGGTCATTTCACAGATTATTTTAGAAGAAACTATGACATCGGAAATTATTTTTCCCCCACCTCCTCTTTCTTCCTGCCTCCTTTGGGCTCTTTATTTCTAAGTGACATAATCGTCACCCATGGGAGAATAGTATTTTGCCTGTCTGCCCTGGTACTATAGTAGGGCAGTCATTTGAGGAGTGATGACTCACTAAAATTGGAGACTTAATTTATTATCTCATTGTGAGGGTGAGGAACATTATAGAAGAAAGTCTTGAAAGGTGATTTGATGATGGAAGGGGAGGACGTCTTGTTTCCCTTTAATTTTATATGAGGTCTTTTGGCAACCGCTGCGCCCTCTGCTGGAAGCCCATCAGAGCTCCCACAAAAGCCCTAATGGTGAAAAATTAGTTTTTAGGAAACTTTTATTATTATTTTTTTTTTCAAATGGAATGATCAAGCAGAAAATAAAATCCCTCTTTTCCTGTCCAGAGGATCAGGAATTTACCATGAGGAGGGGAAGGTGGAACAACATGAGGGCTCTGCATTGTTAAGTAGTCACTTTAGTTGTGTGCCTGAACGCAGTATTTACAAAGGTAATTTTTGGTAACCAACCTCACAGAAGAGTGGTACATCAGACTTTTTCTCAGATTGATCAAGGATCACATTGCATACCTTTTATGTGCAAGGAATTGGGCATATAGAATTATTAAAACAGAGTTCTTAACTTTGGGATCTTATCCTCTGTATAAAAAACAGGTAGGAAAAATAGACATACCTACTGGTTTGGATAATAGTTGTTATAATGGAGGCGTAAACATGTTGTAAATAAATGGGTGGAGAATAGTATGAAAAAATTATAACGTTATATCTAATTCCATTTATGTAAAATATGTGTATAGTTATGACCCCGCTTATATAAAAAACTAAAATACTTAAAATACTTTGAAATGTTACAGAAATCTAGAAGTAATAGGTTTTTAAAATTGGTTAATTGTAGGATTCAAAGATACATTTTAAAATTTGATGTTCAAGGGGTACCAGGGTGGCTCTTTTGGTTAAGCCTCTGACTCTTGATTTCGGCTCGGGTCATGATCTCCGGTCATGGGATCGAGCCTCTTGTAGGGCTCTGTGCTCAGTGACGAGTTTGCTTGAGATTCTCTTTCCCCCTTCCCTTCTGCCCCTCCCAATGTCCATGTGCCCGTGCTCTTTCTCTCTCTCTCTCTAATAAATAAATCTTAAAAACATACTGATTTATAAGAATAAAACTTTTTTTTTTGGTATTTTTAAGATGTGCTCATTACAAAAAGAGAGAGAGAGAGACGTAGTATGTAAAGATGTAAAGAAAAAAGTGAAAAACCACCAGTAATCCATTTTCTGAGTGTGAAAACATGGATGAGCTGGCCTGTATTCTTTGAGGCTTTTTCCTGAGCATATATACAGCCGTATCAACATATCTGAGATTATACTGTGCTTTTTCATTTAAGATTTCCCTTTGTTCATGTTACTATATTTTATTTATATTGTTTAAAGGAAATGTCCAAGGTATACATGTTTATTTTCTGGCTTTACTGAGGTTTAATTGACATAAAATTGTACATATTTAAGGTGTACAACAGATGATTTGATATGTGTACTGTTCACTAGGCTTTTGTAAGCTTAGAGGTGTTTGAAAGGAAAAGTATAATTTTTTTCTACTTATTCTTCCTCAGCATCTTTCATTCCGCCAAAGCGACCACTGTGTACAGTACTCTTTTTAGTTCCTGTCTTGATTAGTTTCATAATATTATGCTTATATCCCAGTTTGTTTCATAATGCTATGCTTATGTCCTGTCTCTCCCTTCTCTTTCTTCTCCTGCCTTTCTGCTTCCCAATTTCTGGCAACACTTCTTTTAGTCATAGTGAAACATTTACCTTCCTTTCTGAAACCATAATTATTATGAGCTTTGTCTTTAGCTTTTACTGCAGGCCGGAAGCCAATAAATATCATTTGTTTTAATGGCCATCTACATATTATTCACTGCAAATTCAAATAAAGGCGTGGGATTGCATTTCCTTCTTTTTATGCCCAGTGTTAGAACACTTTTGCCATTTGAAAAAGAATGTTCCTAATGTCAGAGTCAAATGGATTCACTTTTATTACAATTTTGTCATATTTTAGCATGACTCATATTTAAACAATGGTTTTTTCTGGTAGCTCTTCTGTCTTTCCTGTTTCTCATTTTTAAGTTGACTTTTTATAAGTGGATCTATGCTTTATTGCATTTTTTGTTTTTGCCCAGTAGCTGTTAAATTAATGGTGTTTGCCGTGTTCTCAAAATCACCTGGCCTCATTTTTACCACACACAATACTTTCTTCCTCTGGAGAAGAAATTCCTGCTATATGAGGGCTGGTCACTCTTTGTTTTTTTCTTGTTTGTTTGTTTATTTTAAAAAATTTTATTTATTTATTTGAGAGAGAGCAAAAGTGAAAGAGATCATAGAGGGAGAGGGAAAAGCAGACTCCCGGCTGAGTGGAGAGCCGGATGTGGGCCTTGGTCCCAGGACATGAGACCATGACCTGAGATGAAGGCAGACGCCTAACAGACAGAGCCACCCAGGTGCCCCACGGTTGCTCTTTGAATCCACTTACAGCATCAACTCTTGTTAGCCCTTGGATGTGTCTTGCACTTTCGGGGGCAGCTTTTCTTGGAATTCTCTGTCTCCTCTGTTTTGGTTTTAACTTTATTTTTTTGTCTGTGATACACACTCAAATGTCAAACTCACAAATGGTACTTGGTTCATTGCTAGTCTGTGTCCATGCACATCCAAACACACATTTTTTTTTTAATCTTATTTCTTCCTTGTTTTTTTGTATGACTATAGAATTTCACATTCAGAATCTTGTAGAACTTTGAATATGTCTTTAACTTACAACATGTAGGGCTGCTGATGAGAATTCTGATGCCAGCCTGATCCTGTATGTACTTAACTTGTTTTGTAGATGAACCATCATGTGGTCTTCTGGAAGCTGTTTGAAAGCAAGAGCAGTTGCCCTGGCGAGAGATAATGGTGTCCGAAAACAGGGGAGAGATAATGGTGTCTGAAACAGGCCCGGAAGAGTGAAATGGGGGAGTTGTGATAGACACAGCCTGAAGGTAGGATCTTTATGACTCAGTGGGTCTCCTTTTGAAACTTGGCTTCAATTGTCAAAGTCTCAGCAAGGCCTAGCTGGAGGTTTTCATTCTTCATGCATTTGTGGGAATTAATGAGTGGTGGTTGGTGGGAATTGGTTGGTGGAATTGGTACCTATCATTCACTGAAGGGTGGTATAGCTGAATGGAAGGGTATAAAATATCCAGCCTGTGTTTTAAAGACTCTAGTTCCTTCAGAGGCAAAATACAATTGATACAAGTCTATGTCTTTCCCTAGTAGTTTACATTTTGAATTCTGTTACACTGTTTGTTTTTGTCACTAAGGAGCCAGAAGGTAACCGCAAGGTGCAGTTCAAGTTGGCATTGTTGTTATTGTTTTTATATTGTTATTATTATAAAATGGATGTCTCCCTTTGTTTGTAAGGAACATGACACGTGTTCTCTTGTCAATTGTAAATTGTGGTTTTGGAAATGTTATGGTAAGCCACACTGGGAGGATGGGTTCTATAGAAAGGCTGGACGTGTTCTGTAGTACATCTCTCCTTATCCAGATGAATTGTGAGCATCTTTAGTCTCTACCAGGTCTGGACAGCTCCTTGTTCGATTGCAACTTTTTCCCAGGGCCTAGAGATAGAGCTTCTGAAGGTGGTAGATAGGTATAAGGTAACATTAAAGAGGCAAAATGGAGAGCAAGTATGGTTTAGGTGTTCGAGAGAAGACATTGGAGTAACAATTTCTTATCTATTAAAATCTTTCTATGGAGCTTTGTGACATAAATACATCACTCTACTGAGAAGGGGCATAAAAGCTCTCTTTTTTTGTGTGTAACTAGGAAAATAATAGCCCCTATCAGGAGGACAGTTTGAGGATATCTCCTACTGACACCATGATTCTGCTGCATTCTAAAATATTTATCGAAAGAGATTAGAATCATCAATAATTGTTACTTGATGGAGGTTTGTGGAAATATGCTCTTGCAAGCTCTGAGAACCATGTGGTTCTGTTCAGAACAAATAATGAAGGTCAAAAGCACCATTGATGCTTACTTTGCCACAGTGCATTAAAAATAATATTCTTTGTCTGAAAGCTGCTGAATCTGATACACCACTTTGAATCCTTCCAGTGCATTAGTGGGGTAGGACATAGGATGGTGACTGTATGTGTGGATGACCTTTGTGCTTAGAATTAGGGGATGGCAATAGGCAGAGTAACTTCAGTTACCACATTCTAGAATTATAGATCTATAGAAGGCTGTCAGAATCGGGAAGCTGAAATAAGCTGGTTGTGTGTGAGAGGGACTTTTATCTGAAAAGATACCTTTTCTTCTATCTTCTTGGTGGCAAGTTAGGGTCCACAGGGAGGGAGATAAGCAAGGGACAGGAGGAGAACAATGGTGCAGTGACTTGGCTTCCCTTCACAAAGCACTCAACTCATCCGGCTGTTTTCTCAGCCAAGGAGGTTAGGCTGGACAGACCTCCATATTTACTGATCTTTATCCATTACTTTTATATGCTCCTTACTCTCTATACAATTTGTCTTTTTTCTCTCCTTTCCTCCATTTCAGCCTCTTTGTCTGCCCCCTCGTTCTTTCTCTTCATTCTTTCATAGCTGTTTGGTCATTTGTTCATTCAGCGAGCAGCCCAGGAAGACCCATTCTCTGTGTAAAAGCACTACGTGATACGGTGGGCACGGAAGTGGGTAGCATATGTTTCTAATCCTAAAGGACCTCACAGCCTGGTCAGTGAGGTTTAGAAGAAAATATCTAGAAGTTACCTTTGTGCTTTGGGTTATCTTGATGCTTTGGGAGTAGGGTCCTTCTTCAGGGGTATGGATTCCCCTGCCGCGTGTGCTGCAGAAATATGCAGAGAAAAGGGAAGTAGTTAACTCTGTGGGCCTAGAGTTCATTGTGTAGACTCTGGTCCCGGGCTTCCTTTTTGGAAAACTCCTACTTCAAGGCTATTGTTAAAAAGTCATTTCGTGGTCAGTGTTCTCCCATATTCTTTGGGTTCATTATTGTCACTACTTAAAGAGGGCAGCTAGGCTCAATGCACAAACTGAGAGAAGAGAATAAGTGGTTACAGAATTTCAGTTCTGATTTTTTGCAGCTTTTCTCAGTAATCCTTTTAGAAAGTGCAAGATGGATCCTTCCCCTCAAAGCTTTCTGGATCTCTCCTGTTGAAAAAAGACATCCACTTCTGACACTTGAACAAAAAAAAGTGTCATCTGGTGGCAAGGGACTCTTTGTTCCCTATTCCTGGATCCTTCCAGGCACTGTGGGTTGCAAAGCTTCGTTGGAGTTGCCGGGAAGATCCCCGAGGCCGTGGCTCGGCGGGCGCCGTGCGGGGCTCCGTGGCATTCAGCAGAGTGCCTGCTGACAGTCCCGTTCATCATGCCAGCTCCCTCCAGAGCACAAGCAGAAAGGCACCTCATGTTCACTTCAGAACCACAGAATCTTCCTGCAGATCTCTTCTGACGTGACTGCGACAGCAAAATAATTTTCAAAATGTTGTACGACCCCAGGCACCTCTAAAATAGCTTCACTTGTCACTTCCGTAGCCTCACATCAGAATTAGACTAATATCAAGGGGATGGCAGCGGCACATTAGCCTGTCGAGCAGGAGGATCTGAACTCCTGGGGAATGTAGCGTGGTCTAGAGCTAGAAACTATAGAGGAAAGTGCATTTAGCTAAGCGACGTAATGCCCGCTAGGTTCGTGTGGACTGAGCACTGGGAGACCCTTGGGAAGGGGTCAGAATCTGATAGTCCTGATTTGCATTGCGCTTTACAGTTGATCATATATCCCCAAATACACCCTTTCTTTTTATTTTCATCACAGACTTTTAAGTGTTAAGGGGGCGTATTGCCTCCACATCAAAGAAACAGCCTCCAACAAGTTCAAGACCTGTTCAGGCCCAGTTGGAACCGTCTGTGCTCTGAGAGGTGACTTTCGCTCACCATTGCCTCCTGACCACCTAACATATGGCCTGCCAAGTTGTTGGAACTTAAGTAGTTGCTGAACAGCTGACGCAGTGACAAGCTGGAGCTTAAACCCAGGACCTTTTATCTCAAGGTGCAGTGTCGCTTGCCTTCCTGACGGAGGAAAAAACAAGTTAGAAGCCCAGCATTGCTGTGGACCTGACCATTGAAACTTCGCTCCAAAGCAGTTAGGGGTCCTAACCCTGGGCTGGGAGAGCTGGGTATTGAGTAAGGTTGAATAGGCCTTAGGTCAAATAGGTGAGATTCAGGGACTAAAAATGGGCTTGGGGGCGCCTGGGTGGCTCAGTGGGTTAAAGCTTCTGCCTTCGGCTCAGGTCATGATCCCAGGGTCCTGGGATTGAGCCTGCTTCCTGCTCTCTCTTTGCTGTCTCTCTGCCTACTTGTGATCTCTGTCTTTCAAATAAATAAATAAAATCTTTAAAAAAAAATTGGGCTTGGGTGCTAGAGAGACAGGCAATCAGGGAGGAAAATCCATGTCCACAGCCCAAGGACTCTGACTCAGGTCAGCCAGTCTGTAAGGCTGGGGTTTTTAGGCCACATCTCCCCATTCTACATTTGAGGAACTTGAGGCAGGAGAAGGGTTTTGGCTAAAGTCACTTTGGGTTGAAGATTACTCTAAAGCGCAAGTTCTCATTCACGACACTTTCTGCCTCCATGGGACACAGTGTTCACTGCAGTTATGTGGGGATCAGCGAAGTGAAATCAATCCATCTTGTGAGTCTTGTTCAGTATCTACCAGGGAGATAGATGTGTGAGTAACAGCACAGTGTATGGTTGATGCCGTGATCAGGGAGAGAGGAGCATGCAGTAGGGCTGCATGGGGCTGGGACTCATCGGGGTTGGGGTGTGTGTGGGGGGTGGGGGGGAGTAGGGTTGCAACACAGAGGGGGTGTAGCCTGAGCAAGGGTGGAAAGAGAAGCCTGCCTTTGGAGTGGTTGGAATGACCCCTCCCAGAAGATCCCCAAGGTCTGGTGCCATCCCATGCTGGGGTTTGAACTTGGCTATGAAGTATAGGAAAAGCCACTGGAGAAGTCTCTGAGGGAGTTTCTTTGAATAAAGGTACATTGTAGAAAGATGCTGTTTGCAATTTCTTAGAAGTGTTTGCCATTTTTGAAGGGGCTCTGAAACTCCCCGTTTTACAGAACCACTGGATTTCAAAGAAATATTTCTAAATAAGAATTTGCAGTGCCTGAAGAGAGATTTAAATGCATATCACATGGATGTAAATGAAAGAGGCAACCCATGTAATTAATGTGGCTGATGCTCTGCACGTTAGGGGATTCTCTCTACCCCCGAGGGCAGGGTCTGGTAGCCCGTCTTACACCTTTCCGGCTTTCAAAACCCTGCAGGATATCACATGCGGCGCAAGGCCATTAACAGTATATTTGTCTACAGTAGGGAAGACGACTTCTGATCCATGTAAATATCCCTTATTGATTTAAAAAACTCAGCCTGACAAAGTATAAAGTAGATATTTAAAATGTGCATAGTGCATGAAATTACCTCACATTACTAGTAAATGCATGCCTTGTAGCAATTATGTCACTTACGCTTGCACTAATTAAGTGTTGATGTGTGAGCAGTAAGTTGCAATGATGTCGTTAACTAATGTACATAAATATTCCCTTTAAACTGTAATTGCACTTTGCCACAACGTAAAAGAAGGCAAGCTCAATTTAGGAATTATGTGGGACTGTTCTTTGAGAAAATGTTAACGAACTCTGGAAAGGGAGGGTTTGGTTCCAGAGTGTTGTTTCAGTTATGAGAGGGGGAAGAAAAAATGGGGAGGGGAGAAAGAAGTGTCACTTACAAATCTGCCGAGAACACTTAGGTATTCTCTTTTTTGAGACGTGGGTGAGGTCCAGTCACGCAGCCTCAGCTGCGCCCACTGAGTGTTTCAAGCTGCAGGGGCCAATCGGACTTACTGCACACGTTGTCCTCAGCAGAGAGACCCGCCACTGCATTTCTGTCACCAGAACCTAGCTGATCTTTGGGAAATTTGTGGTCGCGTACCCATTTCCTTTAGTGAAGACTTACGACTCCCAGCGATGATGTGATTTTATGTTGAACTCTAAAACTGCAAACTCTCATTGTTCGCCCCAGAAACCAAGGCCTGGCCAGGTAGCAGGAGAGGGGATGTGTCAGCCTGAGTTGCTTCAGCAACCAGAGTTCAGACAGGATGGCGAAGCTTCTGTGGGTTGGGGTCAGAGAGCTCAGAATTCGCTCACCAGTTCTTGGAGCCCCCAGGGGCACACATTATTCTCATTTTGTGGCTGCTAATGACCCCCCTCTGAAAATAGTAAGGTTAGCTTCTAAAAATACTCCTCCCTCTGCCAAGAACAAAAGAAAGACTAGTGCCCCTAACAGAGCTTAAAGCGAAGTTTGTTGACTCATGCTAAGAAGGAAACAGCAAAGGTGGCGGGGGTGGGGGGGGTGGGGGGGGGGGGGGGGGGGGGGGGGGGGGGGGGGGGGGGGGGGACCAAAGGCCTGGTGTAATTATTAGCGACAGCATTTGGGGTAACAGCAGTGAGCAGACAAGCCTCAATTAGGCTGCCCAGCCCTAGCCCCTGGTGGGGCCCGAGCGTGAAGTGCGTGGTGAAGAGTTTGAGCTATTTTCACTTTATTTTGGCCTCCAATTTGAGAGTTTAATTTGTCAGTTGAGGTTTTAACCTGTGGTGAAATGAAAGGCCATTTTCATGCTATTTGTACTTGAAGTTTCTTAATTCATAGAATTTTAAATGACATATACTCTAAACTTAGTATAATATTATCAGTGGCCAAAAAAGATTACTTTTAGGTGAAATCACTCTTCTGGCATGTATTTTTAGTACCTGAATGACTTCATTTCCTTGATTGGGCCATATTACACTGGAATCGGGAGAGACTGTGCTTTACTAGAATTACACACAACTCTATACTCTGTGGCTTAAAAACAACAAAGATTTATTTCTGCTTCATGTTTCATGTTCATCACGTATCATTAGACGATTCTGTTCACCGTAATCATTCAGGGGTCTGGTCTGATAGAACAGCCAGGCTTCATGGCTGAAGGAAAAGAGGGCTCTAGAGGGTATCATAGGGGTTATTGAATGTTCTAAAAGTGGCATCTCTTATTGGCATCCCCCTACCCTGCTTGACCCCCCCCCCCCCGCCTCAACAAACACAAGAGAGTAAGTGTAATCCCACCATTTGCTGGAGGGGAGAGAATTAGGTATTTTTGGCAAACAGATCCCATGATGTTTACTTTTCTTACACTGAATTTCAGATGTGAACAAAACATTCCTTGAGTAGCTTCTGTAAGACCATCACTGTGCTAATGCTTCTTCATGCTATCTTCACCTTCAGCAAAGAGGATGAAAGGGAGGACCCTTAGAATCAAACCACTTTGTTACCAGCTGGCTAACACAGACACCGGTGGGTTCCTATTGGCCACACGCACTGTAAATGAAATGTCATTGCCAAGCACAGAGGATGAATTTCGTAGTCGCTTTCTTTGCACAGTTTGGAGTTTTGCATTGAATTTTTTTAAATTAAAAGATACTGTATTAGAAAGATAGCTTGAATGAAATTATAAAGAGGAAAAATTAAAAAATGCCAGCAGTAAAATCTCTTAAAGAATTCAAATGACTAAAAAATTATTAAATTGTTGCTGGAAGTCTATATCGAAGATTTATTTGAGGTTTTGCATGAAAATTTAAATCCTGTGTAGCCCAGACACTTTGGTGATGTCTCTCCCTAATGTCGGGCACCTGGGTAAGTAAGCCATTAATTTTTGGATTATTTATCTCTTAGACCCATATAGTTCTTCTAGTTGATCTAAAGATCTCTTCAAGTCATTCTTACAATTTTAAGCTACTGACTTTGAGCTTCCTTAAATGGAAAAGAAAGGAATTAATTGCATTTGTTTAATTTCTGTTTTATCAATTGGGCATAATAGGTTACAGATAGGTTAAAGGGATAGAAAGTTGGGAAGTATGGGAATGGTGTAATGGCACTAGATAGGAGAAGCTTTTTTCCATCTACCTGAAAAATACCACATTTCCTGTAGACTGGGTGTGTTTTCAGGTTTCTTCAATGAGTAGGGCTGCAATGTATTGAAAGCAATCACAACTTGGAAAACCCCAGACTCAAATCTGAAGTACAAAAGCTGAATTTATTTCTTGTTGGCCAGGAGGCACTTATGACTGGTAATGCACCCTCATGAAGAAAGCAGAAGTCAGGGTTTTTGAGGAGTTTGTGATAAATATTGGGTTTGTTAGGTTAAATTTGAATGAAGCAGCCTCTGATTGGAGAAGTAACTAATCTGATTAACACTAGTGATTAATTCACTAGGGCTTGGTGGTAGGAGTGCGGTTGTTGTTTGATGAGTGGGTGAGTTCTTTTTTACATTCTCATAAGGGTTCTGATTTTATCTTCAATGTTCTCTTTCTTCCACTGTCTATAATAGTCACTGGAGACTTCCATTATATAAGAAGTCTAAAGCTAATCTTTTTCATATTTTAGCTTGTAGATGAGATTCAATATATAAAACAATTTTGAGCCTTTGCCATATGACAGGGACTTTGCCTTCCTGTGGCTTTAGCATCTGGTTTTGGGAGGGGAGCCAAAATTCAGTGTAGTGTAGTGTAGACAAAAGTGAGTGTAGACAAGAATGGTAAGAACTATGAGAGAGATCTTTATACCATAGTAGGGACCTGATGGAGAGAATACTGGATTGTATCTGTGGCTTCCTAACCTTGTTCTTTAGTTGTCTAAAAAGATAGGCCAACATGTGTGAGACCATGAGTTCAGTTGAGGGATTCTGGGCAAAGGGGAGGGTATGTAGAAAGGTAGAGGACTGTTTGAAGCTGTGCTTTTCAGGGGCCCATGAGTGATTCCATGTGTACCATGGGGTGATTTGTTTTTCTCCTTCCCCCTCACCCCTCCCTTTCTCCTTGGCTTCTCCCGGTCTTGCTGTGAACTGAAGTCATTTTAACAGGGGGACCTTTGGGAATGCAACTGAAGTTGGCAAAAGACTAAGTGTTTTTAATATAATAACTGTGTTGGAGATGTGGAGAGGAAGATGTAATTGTTTCTAAGATATTTAACCTTGAAACTAGTTCTTAAGGAGAGCCTCCTACTTCCTCTGGGTTGGAAGCATCTACCTACTTCTAGGTCCCAACCCGCTCAGAAGAAGGAAGTAAAAACTGACAGCCTCTCCTGAGACTCAGAGATAAAATAAGTGAAGTGGGGTGGGGAAAGCAAAGAATTTACAAAGATGAAGGGCTTGTGTTGAAGGGGGAAAAAAGAGCGGGTACAGGATAGGTTAGGATGGTTTAGGTGATACGTCTGGCTTTCAACAGGAAAGGGAATTTGTTGACTCATTTAGTAAATAAATGTCTACAATGCCTCAGGAATGAAGTCCCATTGTGTGTGTGTGTTTGTGTGTGTGTGTGTGTGTGTGTATGTGTGTGTGTGTGTGTGTGTGTGTATGTGTGTGTGTTTCTCTTGAGTATTCTGTCTCACTTTGACCACATTTATATTGGATTTCCCATTAGTCTGACTATTATGGTAATGCAAAGTAGCCACTAGCGACTGCAGTCTGTAGGTTTCCTTCTTCTTAGCCAGGAGAGGTATCAGAGTTTTCTTCCCACATTCCTCAAAGTCCAGAGCTTTATTAGGATTGGAGCATCTTAGGTCATGTACCTGCCTCTGAAGCAATACCAGGGGCCAGAGAATGCTCTGAGCTGTTTGGATTAAGGCCAGTTTATGTCCCCAGCCCTGAACCCCTGTCTGTGGTGAGGGGAATGCCATGGCTCGCTTGGTTTAGACTAACTGGAACCTCTTGGAGTCATTCCAGCTCAAGCTTCAGAGTTTTTTCTCAATAGGAGAAAGGAGAAATTGGAGAATTGAAGAAATATTCTCCAATAGGAAAATATTCTGGGGAGGCTAGCATAAATTGCCCTTCGTGTGGCCCTCTGTGATACCCCAGATTCTACACTGAAGACCTCAGGCCTTTTGAAAAGCCTGGCTTTCCTCTCCCATAAGGCCTGAGACATAAAAGACTGAAGCCTAAACTGAACACTTGCTTGTACTGCTGACTTCATGTGACAAGAGGATGTTCTTCTGGACTGCGTCACCCCACCTTTTACCCCGGAGCTGGAATTACAGCCAAGTCACGGTGAGGAGAGGGGACCAGATTAAGGAATTTAACATTTCTCTTGAGGAATTTTAGAATTAGCCTAGAAGAATTTTGAGGTAAGAAGGCTTATAATGAGGCTTATAGTTTGGAAGGGCAACAAGAATTACTTGAATGGAGAATGAATAGAAGAGATTGAAATCAGAAAGAGATTTGGGCCGTTTGAGCCAAGAAGTGCAATGAAGATGGAAGTGAGGGTCCCACTGAGAAGATTTAAGGAGGGATCTGAGGGTTTAATAAATGAATCAGGAGCGTGTGGTGGTGAGAGCTTTTGGTGAGAGAATAGAGAGTCTCTGAGGAATGGCTGTGAGTGTCATGGCGCCTTTTTCTGAAAGGAGAGGAATAATTACAAAATACTCATATCCTGGCACAGACTAGAAAAGTAATAATGATTGTTTTTTCTTCTTTGTTTTCATATGGTGAAAGTGCGTAGTAAGAGGTCGTAGAAGAAAGATAGTTTGCAGAGGTCTGAAACTCCATTTCCTTTCATCTGCTGAGTTTCCGGCCACCAGTGAATACAGAGGCCTATGTCTTTTGTTTGTTCTTTCTTCCCTAGATGAGGGTCTCTCTGAAGACTGCTGTTCCCTCCTATGTTGTTCTTGTTAGTAGAGGTGCTAGTTGTTGGGGGGGAGTTTAATAACTGAAAAGTAAAGGGATATTGTTGAAAACACAGGTTTCGTATTATGGAAAAATTCCCATATTCCTAACTAGTAAGTCATTCCGTCTTCAGAGCAAACTCTATCTAGGTTAGAAATTTTAAAGGTTAGTGATTGAGGGAGACTGGCTGTCGTTCTTTTGTTCTTTAATGGTTTTGAATGAAGCATGATAGATGGAATTGAAACATAAAAATTTAGACCAAATCAGGCTGACTTGGGTTTAGAAATCTCTTTGCTTAGGAAGGAATGTGAATTTCATTGACATTGCCAGCAAAGGGCAAGATAAGCTGATTATTTAACAAATTTGTGCTACCTCATTGTCAGGAAGTAACGGGGGTTTCCCACTGTTAGCCCTGATGGGTGATATAGCTGTTAAAGTCATTTATTTTTTTATATGGACAACTGGGATCTTGTCCGTTGAACAAAGGTGTCTCCTTGCTTTATAGCTCAAGACAGAAACACTTTGCCAGGAAGAATCATTTGGAAGATCTTGGTGTGTGTAATTGACCACCAGCTCCTGTTTGGTTTCATTGCTATAGCATAGGAAGTAAACCTAGGGATATGAGCTGGATTGCCTAGGATGTATTTACTGCTTTTCCTGTACAGTGAAGTTCCAGAGTAGAGAGAAGGATTTAGAAAGTAGCTGTTCTCTTTGCATGTGTTGAGTGGTCCTCTACCACCAACTTCATTTTCTGCCTCAGGTTGCTTGGGTCAGAGAAGACCCTACAGGCCTGCTGAGTCCTGGGGACTGTACCTCCTGATCTTATTTCCTCAGTAGCAATGGAATAACGGTATGTTCTCGACCAGCCTAGCAAAGTTCTTACGAAGATTAATTGTTAGTATGTGGTATGAAGAGTCTGTAATTCCAGACTTGGTAATTGCTGCCCCCACCCCTAGTCCACTTGCCTACACAATGAACCCCCGACTACCTGGCATGGGAAATAAAGCTGTCTGTGGTCTGATCTTGCTTTCCTGCCCAACTCCTCTCCTTCTGCCCTCCCCCACTGCCTATACCTTCTGCTCTGCCCACCAGATGTTATGTCATTGTGGTCTTCTTAGGATTTCCAAGGTCACTTCTACCTCATACTCCTGGGTGTTTTCTCATCTCACCCTCTCTACCTAAAATGCTTGTGGTCTGGAGGCATTCTAGGCACTCGCCAGCTGCTTAGACCCCTCATCCCATCTTCTAGAAGCCAAGTGGGCCTCAAGGCAGATGTTGGCAGTAAGGCTCTGAATATTGAGGGGAAGCTGAGGAAGGTTTCTGAAGCTCCCCATTTTTCTTGATGATGGGTATGGAAAGCATAGTATGGCTCTGATTTTTCTAGATGGGGCATCTGAGTCACAAAGGGTTTAAATAATTTGTCGAAGGGGATAAAATAAGAAACTTACAGACCTGGGATGGGGCCCAGGCAGTCTGTCCAAACAACGAGGGCATTTCCTTTGTGTTACACAGAGTATGGTGAGTGACTGTGTGCTTATCCCTTCCCTATTCTGGTGTGTCTTACCCTTCACTCTAATCTAGGCTGTGAGGTTTAATAAAACTTGACTGGAGGCGTAAGTGTAATGGGAAGGACTCAGAGGTAGGAAGTAAACAATTATAGTGGAATAACCATTAGAATGCAAAGATATGCTTGCTTTGGGGAACACTTTCTTTCTCTTTTTTATTTTTATTTATTTATTTAGTATTATTATTTAAAAGATTTTATTTATTTGACAGACAGAGATGACAAGTAGGCAGAGAGCCGGGTAGGGCGGGGGAGCAGGCTCCCTGCGGAGCAGAGAGCCTGATGCGGGGCTTGATCCCAGGACCCTAAGATCACGACCTGATCATGACCTGATCAAGGCAGAGGCTTAACCCACTGAGCCACCCAGGCACCCCTCTCTCTCTTTTTAAATAGCCAACTGATTCCAAAGATTCCTACCTCCCCCCAGTGGGAAGAGTGTCGCAGCAGGTCCCGGTAGCTCTCTTGCTTTGGAGTGTATTTCCCCTATCCCCTATCTTCTATCTACTTCTCAGTTAGTTTATCCAATCTGGTTATTTATTGCTGAATAATGAACAATCCCAAACCTCATTCATTTAAAAATAACATCTTTTTCTACCTAACATTATTTTGAAGGTAGGATTTTTTATAGTGCTCCGCTTCTGTTCAGCTTTGCACTGATTGGGATCATTGGATGATCTCCAGCAGACGGTAAGGCTAGTCTGGAGGGACCGAGAACATTTCCCTTGCTCCCTGGGAGGGGAGAGCTCGGAGGCTGGGTGCAGCCATTTCCTTCCCTTTTTCATGTGGTGTCATAAAAATCTCAAGGTCTCTCCATGTGGTCTCTTCAGCAGGGCGGTCGGGTCTTTTACTGACATCTTGGGGCTTGCTACTCTTGAATATATTCTTCATGATGTATGTTTGGTTCTTCACTTTAAAAAGTAGTGCATGTTCCAGGAGGAGGAAGTTGAAGCTGCTGGTGTCTTAAGACCTAGGAACCGACACATGTCACGTCTGCCATATTCTGCTGGTCAGAGGTCACTGAGCCTGTCCATATTCAAAGGGAAGGGTCATAGACCCTTACCTCCTGTTGGAAGCAGTGGTAAGTAGTTAGTAGATATCACTGATCAACCAGAAGTCCATTCTGTTCAGAGTGAAGACAGGGAGGAGGTAGGGAGCAGTGGTCAGACACCTGGGCTCTAGTGATTTTATGGGTAAGATCCTTATGCCACTGTTTACTTGTCGCATGCCTTGGGGCATTTCCACACTCTGTGTGGCAGTTTCCTCATTTAAAAAAACAGAATGTGTTAGAGAATGTGGGGAGTTAATGTATCCTTTAGGCATGGAGGATAAAGCCCAGTGCCTAATGGGGAGTTGAAAGACAACCTGTTATTAGTGGCAGAGTAATGCGACTGCTCATTGTCTCAGGGCCTTCGTTCCTGAAGGGGGTCATCGCTGTCCTTGACTAAATGGCCCAATGACATGACATCTTCTGTCCCAACCAAATTCCCACCCATCCCCCAAAAAAGCCCCACACATATATCCTTCAAAAAGGCAGCTTCCCATCACCAAAGCTGATGAAAAAAATTGCTGGCAGATGTACTTGACCTTGAGTTGCAGGCTTCACTGCTCCTAGGATCAGAGCTGCTTACAGCACATCTCACACCCATCATAGCGCTTTTTAAATTGTATTGAAATTAACTGCTTAATCATCTGTCTCCCTATTAGACTGTGAATTACTTGAGAGCAGGAATTTGAAACTTCACCTTTTCATTCTCAAGCTAGGTGTCCAATATATTTGTAAAATGAATGACAGTATTTTCTTCATTCTTTAGGCAAAGTGGAGGTGGGTCAAAATGACTATAGACGTTATACTGGTAAATATAGTGTTAGAGTTACATTTCTTAGATAATATTTTTAAGACCTAAAAAAGCCAATACGTGTCATAAATAATATAATTCAAGAGTCATAATTAAACTAATATTTTCTTTATTTCTCCTCAAAATATACAGTTGGTCCTAAATCTACCTCAGGTGCCAGTTCCAGATTTTTCTTTTTCTTGCTACATAGTAAGTCATGTGTCATGGCTGCACTGCACTTTAGCACCACCTGAAATGATAGCTTCTCCCTTCCTCACATTTTTGTTCTGGTGTGTTTCTTTTATGTAGCTATCATTTCTCATCACTTTTTGAAGTTTTGGGCTTTTTACCTTTCCATTGTGTGGGCATTGAGTTCTGAGAAACCTATTTTGTTTTCCCTCTTGGTTTTGTAACTCTACCTTTTGGTTTTCCAGACAACTTCAGATTTGCACTTTTATCACTCCTTTCACAGAATGTTGACATTGCTTTTGGTTTTCAGTGGCTCTCTATTGCTTATCCTCCGTTCCTCAAGGATTATGTATCACATTTAGGTCATTGTTCAGTGCCCCCGGTTTCCAAATAAAATCCAGTTTCTTGAGTTAGTTGGGTCCTAGTGGACATAAATGGAGTGCAGAATGACAATCACAACAAATGAATCATGGCCAAAGCTGTCCTAATGAAGGTCCCTTAACCCTCCTGAGAAAAAAGTACCAACAAAGCCTTTCATTCTGTTTGCTGAATACACAAAACAAAACATTAAAAAAAAAATTAGGTGTAGACAATACTCCTCTAATCTTTTCCAGTGGATCCCCCACTGGGGTCACCTGTAACCTGAAATAAGTACAAATATTGTAAAGTCATTATTACATCCTGGATCTTACTTGGTTTGCGGCAAAGATTTCTTTGACTTTGCATTGCATGCCTGTTTCAAGTCCATGACCATGATCACTCATTTTGTTTGTTGATTTAATAAAGACTGTGAAACTTATGGATTGACTTTGAAAAAGAAAATGAAACTGGGTAATTTTTAACAAACATCTAGGGGTGGTCGTCATGTATATATTGCATTGAATGTTATGGGGGAATGCTATTATAAGAGTCGTTCTTTTCTAAGAGCCTCAAAAGAGATCTCTCAAAGGAGATCCTAGGTGTTAAAGATGAATTTTAGTCTTTCAGTCTAATCCCCAAACTTTATGGATAAGAAATCTTAAGTCTGAAAGGTTAAATGACCTTGGGAAATGCATTTAACAGCCTTTTTGAACTTCAATTTGCTCATCTAAAACACAGAACTCATAATATCCCACTCATGGGATTGTCATAAGAATTAAAGGCGATAATAAATGTACGGTACTTAACCAACTACTGCCCATAGTCAGTTCCCAATAAATGGTACCTTTTTTTTTTTTTTTTTGTTAGTATATTGTTGGCTACGATTATACAAGTAGGCAGTGGCAAAGCAGGGATACAAATCCAGTTCTCTCGAGTCTACTATTTTATATAGTTCTCCACCCCAAAAATGTATTATTTTCTAGTCTGGGAAAAATTTCTCTTTTGGTCAAGTCATATTCAGAAATAGTTGTTTTTTTTTTTTTTTTTTTTTTTTTTTTTTTTTTTTTTTTTTAAGATTTTATTTATTTATTTGACAGAGAGAAATCACAAGTAGATGGAGAGGCAGGCAGAGAGAGAGAGGGAAGCAGGCTCTCCACTGAGCAGAGAGCCCGATGCGGGACTCGATCCCAGGACCCTGAGATCATGACCTGAGCCGAAGGCAGTGGCTTAACCCACTGAGCCACCCAGGCGCCCTAGAAATAGTTGTTAATTGTCAGATTGCTGTTTATTTTCACCAGATCACAACAGAAATAAAAACAATGTTCCAAACAAAAACTGAAGCCCCAATGCTTTCTGCATGTGCACTGCTTAAATGCAGCATTAAGTTAAAAGTCAAATATTTTTTTTTTAAGTTAAGACTTTCTAATATAGACACAGATTAAATGTCACCCATTTGTTCTGCTAAGCATCCCAAATGCTACAGGATTTGCTCCAGATTGTGATTCCTACTAGATCTTTTGCACTTTCTTTGCTTATCCATTTATCTTCTAGCTGTTATAGTGTGGTCAGTCCAGGCTGTCTCTTCCTGAGGGTCAGGAGTAAATCCTGCTGCTCTGCCCCATTTGTATGTTTCCCATTCAGAACTGGGCAGCAGCCAGTGCTGCTGGGAGCCTGGTGAATTGGATGCTTACCAGCCCTCTGTTCTTGGAAAGCCTATCTTCTTATCACTTTATGTTAAATATGGATGGGAAAGGCTCTCCTAATCTAACCTTCTGTGTTTATCCAGCTCTGAAAATGTTCCTTTCTTCCGGAAGACTGAATGGAACAATCTTTAATAGAGCGCTGCAGAACTGAAACATGCTGCTGGGTCTTCAGTGTGTATCTTGCTTGGCCTCTGTTTTGTTATATTAAAGCAAGGTTTTCTGTAAATTTAGTGCCATAGATAGTTTTCCCACGTTGTGGAGACCAGTTCTTTGAATATAAGCTTTATGTTTATATGCAGTTATGTCTCCTTCTTTGTCTTCTACTCCTCTTTTTTTGATTTCAGGTATCTAGCTATATTCACTTATCAGCTTTAACCCTAAAAACAGTGGTGCTTATATTAATCAGTGTTCTCCAGAGAAACAGAAAGAAAAAAATATATAAATCTATTATATATGTATGTATATATATAATATATTTTTCTTTCTAAGAGGTTTATTATAAGGAATTGGCTTATGTGATTATGAAAGCCGAGAGGTCCTACCATCTGCAGTTGGCAAGCTGGAAATGCAGGAGAGCCAGTGTTGTAGCTCCAATCCAAAGACAGGAAAAATCCAACATCTTAGCTCAAGGCAGGCCAGCAGGAGGAATTTCCCCCTCTTGCAGGAGGGTCAGCCTTTTTGTTCTAGTCAGGCCTTCAGCTGATTGGATGAGGCCCAACTCTGTTATTGAGGGCTATCTTTGCTCAGTCTACCCATTTAAATGTTACTCTCACAAAGAAACACACTCACAGAAGCACACAATATAATGTTTGACCAAATGTCTGGGCACTCCATGGCTTATTGAAATTAATATATAAATTAACCATCACGTGCTAACATATGTGCAATTAGACATATTATTCAACTAAGTCTTAGTATCTCTCTTTGCATAAATTGGGAAAAATAATACCGACTTCAACATGTTATGTCAACTAAAGGGCATAGATAATATGCAAAACACTTAGCTCTCTCTTTTAGTTTTAAATACTCATTAGATGTATTTTGGACCTCCTCATTTTGTTCTCCTTGTCTCTTAACCTTTCTTTCCATCTGTTTATATCTCTGTGTTGAAATTGCTAATTTTAATATTTTTTCCAGTTCACTCATTCCTTATTCAGCTGTGTCTAAACTGTTGTTCAGTGTGTTGACATTTTAATTTCAGGAAAAAAATGTATATATTTAAATATTTTTATGTATTTATTTTAGAGATAGAGGGTATGAGTGGGGGGTGGGGAAGGGTAATAGGAAGAGAGATCCTCAGTCAGACTTCCCTCTGAGCATAGACATGGGGCTTGATCCCAGGATCTTGAGATCATGGCCTGAGCCAAAACCAAGAGCTGTACACTTAACCCACTGTGCCACCCAGGTGCCCCCCCAAAATATTTTTTAATATGTAGAATATTCAGTTGTTTCTACATTTGCCTTGTCTTCCTTGTTTCTTGTTCTTTTTCAGTGTGTGAAAATTTTAATTATTTCTTCTTTTATGGATTCTTTAATGGCCTCTCAGTAATGAGGGATTTATTTAACAAGATGCAAAAAGTACAAACCATTGAAAGCAATATTAGTACATTATAAGAATAGCAAACTATATTTCTTAAGGATTTATTTATTTATTTTAGAGAAAGAGAATGAACCAGAGTGTAAGTAGAGGGTGGGGATGGGGGAAAGGGAGGGAGAGACTCTCCAGCAGACTCCTTGCTGATCGTGGAGCCAAACATGGGGCTTGATCTCCGTACCCTGAGATCATGACCTGAGCTGAAATCAAGTTGGATGCTTAACTGACTGAGTCACCAAGTGCCCTGCAAAAATATTTTTTAAATCTGATTTTTAGAGCCTCCGTATACAAAATCAAAAGATAAGTCACAGATTGGGAAAAGATATCGGCAATGCATATAACAAAATAAGTATTGATACTGAAAACATGTGGGCATTAAGGATGACACTTATGTTGAGCAGTGGGTGTATTATGTAAGTGAGGAATCACTAAATTTTACTCTTGAAACCGGTATTACACTGTATGTTAACTAACTAGAATTTAAATAAAAACTTGAAACAAAAAAAATCAATATGCTATAAGATTTATGAGAAATAGATTTTTGATAACTTTTAAAAAGCAAAAAAGGAAACAAATAGAACTACTGTAGAACAAATTAAAAAAAACCAATTATATATTTAAAAAAGATGCTAACAATTCATTGACAGGAAGAATGACAAACATAAGAAATTTGTTATATTGGGTGAAATTTAGAGAAATCATTATAGAAATACTTATAGTTTATCAAAATGGTAATAAATGAAGAGTTTGACAAAGTAAGTATGAATAAATGCATGAAAATGGGAACTTTCAAAATGTACTAGAAGACGTATGAATTCTTCCACTTAAACAGCCATTTTTCATTATTAACAACTTAATGTGCATTCACTAGATTTTAGCTTATAGTTACTTTCCCCCAGTGAAACTCTCATATAGGTCTATAAGTGGTCAAGACACGGATCTTACTTACAGTCTTTCTTTTTTTTTTTTTTTAAGATTTTATTTATTTATTTGACAGAGAGAGATCACAAGCAGGCAGAGAGAGAGGAGGAAGCAGGCTCCCTGCTGAGCAGAGAACCCGATGCGGGCCTCGATCCCAGGACCCTGAGATCATGACCTGAGCCGAAGGCAGCGGCTCAACCCACTGAGCCACCCAGGTGCCCACTTACAGTCTTTCTATACTGAAAAAATATTGAAACAATCTAAATATCAATATGAGAGAGGATTTGTGGTATAATCACACAGTTAAATACTGTGTAGTAAGAGGAATGAAGTAAAATCTTCTTGGCATTTTGGCAGAACTCTAAGAAGTAAAGCTGATTGAGAAAAATTATGGCAAAACAGCAATTACATAAAATTTAAAGATACACAGAAATACTGTATATTGTTAATGGATACATTGGGGAGCAAAGTGTAAAGATTGACAGATGTGTATACAAAATCAGAATAGTGATTTCCTCTGGGCAAGCATGTAAAGGCAGTGGAATAGAGGAGATGTACAAGGGCCAGCTTAACTAAATCTGTAATTTTTCATAACTTGTAAAATTATGAAGAAATATGTCAGAGTTAGCATTTATAAATTCTACATGGATGTATGGGTATTTTTAGTATTATTATTCACTGAAATACTACATTAAAAATTATTAGAAATGAATAAGGCTGTCAATAATAATTAAACAAAAAATGGGCCTGAGGAAGTTCTATAGATGAAGTCAATGAGGAGAGAAATAATTCATGTTTACTACTGTAACTTTCTGATTATAAGAAGGTATTATTGGGATTACTGGTGTATAATTGTGCATAGCAGATATTTTGATCCTTAGTATTTCTGTTTTATCTGTTGTAGTGTCTCCTGTTTCATTTCTGATTTTTTTTTTACTGGAGGTCTCTGTTTTTTTCTTCATTTATATGGCTAAAGTTTTGTCAATTTTGTTTATCTTTTCAAAGACCAACTGTTAGTTTTGTTAATATTTTCTGTTGTTTTTCTGTTTTCTATTTCATTTGTTTTTGCACTAATCTTTACTATTTTTTTCTTCTCATATTGGGCAGATACATTAAATGTATACATGCTTTTCTTTTTATTAGTGTCTTAAAGTATATAGTGTTAGGTTACTTGAGATATATTTTTTTTTTAATGTATCTGCCCATAGTTGTAAACTCTTTCCTCTTAGAATTGGTTTTGATACATCCTGTAAGTTTTGGTATGTTGTGCTTCCATTTTCATTTGTCTCATAAACTATTGTTTATTTCTTCTTTTAGTTCTGTTAATATTTGCTTAGTTATATTTAGGTGCTCTAATGTTGAGTACATAAATATTTGAAATTGTCATGTATTCTTGATGAATTGACTTTATCAGTATAAAATGATATTCTTTGTTTCTTGTGAGCATTTTTAGCTTAAAGTCATTTTGTCTTATAGAAGTATAGTTATCCTTGCTTTCTGTTGGTTATAAGAGTCTTGGGATATCTTTTTCTTTCCCTTCAGTCTCATCTTACATGTGTCCTTAAAGCTATGTTGAGTCTCTTATAGATATTATATTACTGGATCTTTTTTCTTTAAATCCATTCAGCCATTTGTGTCTTTTGGTGGGAGAAGAATTTACTCCATTTATGTTTAAAACAATTATTGATAGGTTAAGACTTACTTGCTATTCCTATTTTTTAAAAGATTTTATTTATTTCAGATACAGAGAGAGGGAATATGAATAGAAGGAGCAGAGGGAGAGGGAATGAGAATCTCAAGCAGATTCCACATTGAGAGATAGGCCTGAGGTGGGACTTGATCTCATGACCTGAGCCAGAACCAAGAGTCTGATGCTCTACAAACTGCACCATCTGGTTACTTCTTCCTATTCCTGTTTTGTTAATAATCTTCTAATTGTTTTGTAGAGTTATTGTTCTTTCCTCTTTTGCTGTCTTCTTTTGTTTTTTTTGTTGATTTTTGTGGTAGTATGCTTTGTCTCCTTTATCATAACTTTTTGTGTATTTAGTATAGGTTCTTTTCTTCATGGTTACCATGAGGATTGCATAAAATACTTTATAGTTTTAACATCCTATTTTAAGCTGATAACAACCTTAATAGCATACAGAAACTCTATATTTCTCTACCCACATCTCCTACATTTTATTTTATATATAATTAACATATTTTTGTGTATATAGTACATTATTGTAGTTATATTTATCTTATTTATTTATTTTTTAAATATTCATTTCTTTGAGAGAAAGAGAGGTAGAGCACAAGTAGGGGATGGGGAGAGGGTGATGCTGGGTCCCTGATGAGCAGGAAGCCCGATGTGGGGCTTGATCCCAGGACCCTGAGATTATGACCTAAGCTGAAGGCAGACACTTAACCAAATCGCCCTGCAGCCATAGTAGTTAGGTTTATTTTAATATTTTTTAAAAATTTCAAACTAGAGTTGTAAGTGATTTGCATATTGCCATAACAATCATGGAGAATCCAATTTTGCCCAAGTATTTACCCTTACTGGTGATTTTTATACATTCATACATTTTTACAGCGCTGATTAGCATTCTTTCATTTTAGCTTGTAGAATGCCCTTTACCATTTCTTGTGAGGCAGGTTTAGTGTTGATGGACTTCCTCATATTTGTTTGTTTATTTATTTTTCCTTTATTTATGAAGGGCAGCTTTGCCAGGTATAGTGTTCTTTGTTGAGTTTTTTATTTTAGTATTTTGAGTGTAACATCCTATTCTTTCCAGGTCTGGAAAGTTTCTGCTGAAAAATCTGCTCATAGTCTTAGGGAGGGAGGGGAAAGCTTCCTTGTAGGTAACAAATTACTTTTTCTACCTTCAACATTCTTTCTGTGTTTTTGACCTATTAGAGTTTAAATATAATATGTCTTGGTGTACCCCTTTTTAAGTTTAACCTATTTGGTGTCCTGGTTGCTTACATCTGCTATTGAAGCTCTCTGTTGAATTCTCCAGTTTAGTCATTGTATTCTTCAGCTCTAGGGTTCCGTTTGGGATTTTGTTTTTTTGTTTTTTCGGATTTTTTTCCTTCAATTTCTTTTCATTCATTGTTTTCCTTTTTTTTTTTTTTGTTTAGTTGTCTATTTCTGTGTTCTTGTAGCTCACTGAACTTAAGAAAATTGGCCCTATTTCTTTGTCAGACATTTCATAGACCTCCATTTCTTCAGAGTCAGTTATTGGAGCTTTATTAATTTCCTTTGGTGGTATCATGTTTGCCTTATTTTTCATGATCCTTGTATTCTTCGCTTGGTATCTGCACATTTGATTAAGCAGTCTCTTCTAGATTTTACATGTTCGTTTGGGCAGTTAAAGACCTTTACCCATCAAGTCAGCTTGAGGCAGTAGATGGGTCATTTGGTGGCATATGTGGACAGGCAGGGCTTACTGTCTAGTTAGGCTAGGCCACTGCCTGTGCTCTGAAGTTCAGGAGAGCATACTGTTGGTTGGAATCCATGGCTGGAGAGATCTGATGCCTGGGCTTTGTATTCAAGCAGGACCACTCACTGGGCTCCCTGGTTGTACAGTGCTGCTGGTTGTGCTCTGAGGCTAGATGGGGCCACTATCAGTGCCCTGTAGTCACCTCTGGTTGGGTGTGGTTGCAAGCTGGGTTCCTCGGCAGGATGGTGTCACTGGTTGGATTGTGCTGTTGGGCGAGGCTATGTGCTGGGGTCTGCAGTCTGTCTTCATAGGCTGGGGCCTCCAGCTGTGTTTCTACCAGATGGTATAGCTGACTAGACTCTGTGTTAAGGTGGGGCTGCAGGCTGTGTCCTGAAGTTGGGTGGGCCTCATATTGGGCTTCATGATTTGGTAGGCCACTGGTTGTGCTGCATCTTGCCGTTGGACAAGTTTGCTGGCCAAGCACTCATTTGGGTGGGTGTCTGACTGTATTGTGCATTTTGGCGGGGCTGGCAACTATACTGTGCTGTTAGTGGGATTATTGTCTGAATACTCTGGTTGGGTAGTGCTATAGGTCAGCTACAGGATGAGGAGGAGGGTCACTTCCTGGGCTTCCTGCTTGGGTGAAGCTGTACACTATGTTCATTAATCAGGCTGGGCTTGGCAGCTGAGCAGTTTCATAGGGTGGGCTTTGAGGCAGCTCAATTCCAGGACCCAGGGATCATAATCTGAGCTGAAGGCAGGGGCTTTAACTGACTGAGCCACCCAGTCCTTTGGGTATACCACATAGTAAACCCTAGAGATACCCCCCAAGCATTGCTTTCAAACCAATAAATCTTCAAAGAAATAAAGGAGTTAAAATGGAATTCTAAGTAAAATTTAATCCAAAAAGAAAGAATGGAGAAACAAAAAGCAGAAGAGAAAATAGTAATATTTTTAGTAACAGTAATAGCAGACATAAACATGGTCATTTTAACAATTACCTTAAAAATAAATGGAACAACAAATTAAAGGCAAAAATTACAGAGTAGATAATAACTGCAAATTAAAAGCAGAACTTATCAGAGTGGATAAAGAGTAGCAAGAAATGACTGTTGGTTGGGGTGCCTGTGTGGCTCAGTTTGCTATGCATCTGATTCTTGATTTTGGCTCAGGTCATGATCTCTGGGTGGTGAGACTGAGCCTTGCATCGAGCCCTGTCAGCCTCTTTGATGGTCATGGAGACTACTTAAGATTCTCTCTCGCTCTCCCTCTGGCCCCCTCCCCCATCCCTCTTTCTTCCCCTCCTTAAAAAAACAACAAACAAACAAAACTCTTGGTAAACAACAGTTGTGTGGATCAATGGAACAGTATAGGGAATACAAAAATAGACCCACATTTGTATGATCAATGGATTTTTGACAAAGGTACCAAAACAATTCAATGACAACAGATAAACCTTTTCAACAAAGATGCTGGAACATACACACATATGTAAAAAAAAAAAAAAAAAAAATTAGCCTTAGCCTTTAAGTTACACTGAATCTCAAAGCTAGCCCCCCCCAAAAAAAAAAAAAAAAAAAAGTAGAACAATAGATTTTAAAATCTGAAAAAAAAGATCAATTATCTCTAGTAAAAATACCCTTTAGGGACATCTGGATGGCTAAGTCGGTTAAGCTTTAGATGACATTCTCAGATACAGCCATCTACTTTTTGATGACCAAAGAATTATATCCTGTTTCTGTATGGCTTCTAAAATAGTACAACCACTGAAGAAAACTGAAGTTTCGTAAGTTAAGCATAACTTACCATATGGCCCCAAAATTCTACTCCTATGTATTTTCCCAAAAGAAATAAAAACATTGCCACACAAAGATTTGTACACAAATGTTCATATAAGATTTATTCATAATAGGTAAAAACTGGTAATAATCCCAATGTCAATGAACGGATGAATGAATAAACAAATTGTGGCAGAAGTGATATCACCAAAATGGCCACAGAAGTTGTCCCTCACTTCAGCACCCCTTACAAGACCAATTAGCCACTATCCATAGACAAGAGACCAATTTATCCTAGAACACAAGGGTGAGGATGACGCTTCCCCTGGACCACAGGTTGTTTACTGAAACTGACATTCAATCTCATCTCCCATCTCCAAACACCCACAGATTTAGGCTCTGCACCCACAGCTTAGTGCTCTCTATGTGTTTCTTCTGGAGATTTTTCTTGCATATTTTTATGTGCCTGCATGTAGATGGGTGAGTTCAAGATATTTATTGTGGATGCCTAGGTGGCTCAGTGGGTTAAGCCTCTGCCTTCAGCTCAGGTCATGATCTCAGGGTCCTGGAATCAAGCCCCACATCGGGCTCTCTGCTCAGCAGGGAGCCTGCTTCCCCCCCGCTCCCTGCCTCTTTGCCTAATTGTGTCCTCTTTCCCTGTCAAATAAGTAAATAAAATCATTTTTTAAAAAAGATATTTGTTGTATTTTATCAATAAACTTAAAGTTTTTCCATAGCTGTCAAGTTTTGGGTTATTCCAGTCATCATATTGGAAGCAGAAGTTATCTTTTTGCTTGGGTATTTTACCACCTATTTGTATCACCCAATGTTCCCTTCCTCTTCTGTGGTTCCTGAATTTAGGTGTTGACTCTAAATGGGAGCAGGCAAGTAAGCATCTGTGGTGATTCTGTCCAGAGAATGTGCTCACTTTGGACTCTCTTGGTTTAGGATATATCCCAGTTATATTCCCTGAAGAGAAATATCCCAGTTACTCCACCCTTGTAGTATTTCCTTATTTGTCCATTTTTAGTCTCTAATCCTGTAAATGATGACCCAGTGATGATAAAGTCAAATAAATAAGCATGGGAAGGAGGCAGGATGCCTCATTTTCTTTCTGGTCTCAGGAGACTCCATAGCTGACCCCCTTCTTAGACCCGAAGTAGGGTTCCTATCCTCTTCTCTCTCTCTGTTACTACTTACGGGAGAAATTGTGAGAAGTTTTAACAGCACAGTCTTTGGAGTCATATTGGCTTGACTATTAACATCTTCAAGTCCTAGTTTCTTTCTTACCCCTAGCTTTATTGAGGTATGATTGACAGACAAAATTGTATGTATTTAAAATGTACAATCTGATGATTTAATATACATTGCAAAATATTTTTCATATTCAAATTTGCGCATCATTACTTCACATTTACTTTTCTTTTGTGAGAGCACTTAAGATCCAGTCTGTCAGCAACTTTCAAGTATACAGTACAGTATTATTAATGATTGTCACCATGCTATATATTAGATCTTTGGAACTTACTCCTGTTCTAGCTGAAAGTTTGTACTCTTTGACCAACACGTTCCCATTTCCTCCACCCCTCAGCTCTGGCAACCATCATTCTCCTCTCTGTTTCTGTGAGTTTATAAGTCCTAGTTTCTTTATCAGCAATAGCTGGAGACATTTTTGAGGCCTGAGGTGTGATGTAATGGTTACAAAGGACTAAGTAGATAGCTCAGCCTAATAATACCTCTAGATCAATGTTAGCTATTATAATTCATTATTGATATCCCAAGTAAATAGTATGTAACAGAACATTAAATAATATGTTAGGTCACACAATAACCCAAACATTCCTTCTATGATCTAGAAGGCCTTCTGCACTCGGAACCCCATTGTGCCCCCACTGTGGTCAGCCAGCTTATTATCACGAGTCAGACTTTTATGTGTTAAGCCATTCGGTTGATTCTCACTTGGATATTATTAATGCTGCATCTGGAGTGTGGGTAGTGTATCTTTAAAAGATTGCAGGCTACTATTTATGCACAAGTCACTATGAAAAAAATTGCATTGTGTTGTAATAAAAGAACCCTCTCAACCAGAACTGAAGTGTTGTTTTCACAACATTGAAAGAGACTAAACGAAGCAAACTGGAAAAGCTGCTTGGTGTTGTGTGAGCGGTTCACATTGTTTTCCTTTTTTTATTGTACTGTTTTACCACTGGCAATCAGTGTGGGGCCTTCACTTATGAAAATATAGCTGTTGGCAGTTTAGGCTCAATTTCATTCTCAAGCTGTCATAAATGATCACATGGGAAGATAATACTTGATGGGAATTTTGTTTTCTTTCCTTTTTTTTTTCCCCTTATATTTTTCTTGGAGGCAACTTGTTAGAGAAGTGAGCAGATAAGATTGAGATCTATGGTATAGTACAATGCTTAGAAAACACACATACATTCTCAGAAATTCTGTTCACACAGCAAAAAGATAAAGGCAGGGCCCTAATTGAATTAAAGCATTTGCCATCATTCCCTCTTGCTCCCTACTATTATCTTCATAGATTCTTGAAGAAGAGCAGAAATAACGAAATTTTGTTCAATATATTACCTTGCTGGCGGCAGATCTGCGGTTTTCTCAGCCCATTTTCTAATAAAGACTGAATTCATGCATTGTTGCCACGGATGTGTAACCTGAATTGAATGAAGACTTCAGACCTAAATTCTGGTTTTATAGGACACATGGTTTAAAAGAGGAAGCAATCAGATCTATATAGAAAGTGGGACATTTGGCCTGATCTCTTCAGTAAGTCATTGCCATTAGAAAAATGAGGGGAAGAATAAAAAACAAATAAAAAAAATATGGTACTTCTTTGGACTCTGGCTTGATCAAACCACTCTTTTCAAGAAACTGTGGAAATTCAGTACGAATTAGGTATCATTTTTATGAAGGAATTCTTTTGAATGTAGGTAGGTATCATAATGATATTGTGATTAGGGAAGAGCCTTACTGTTTTCTCTAAGGACTGCATACTGAAGAACATAAGAAATGTCATCATGTCTATTACTTTATAAAATAAACAATAAGCATCAAAATAATAAATAGCAAAATAATACGTGAAACAAATACTGCAAAATGTTAAAAATGTTTAAATTTGGGTATTGAGCTTATAGGATTCATTATACTTAATGCTTTATTTTTCTGTAAGTTTGGAAATTTTCTAAATATGAAAAAGTTTTGATGGTACTTTTCCTTTTAATAACACAGAGTGCTTTTTATCATTTTTTCTGAGAAGGAAATTCATAATACATAAAATACAGACTTATTGAAATAGATTAAACAAATGTTGATATAAGGATGGAAGTGTCCTCAAAGCAGAAATTCACGATATGCCAATACATACTTAGAAATAGTTGTCTTTTATTTTTAAGAGGACATTCAGCTTACGATGGGGATGCCTTTTCTAGGTATAGCGACTAGGAAGATCAATTTAATATGGTTCTTGTAATAAAAGGAACTCTAGACAATGTCAGACCACAAACCTGGTAGAGGCATTCAGCCCAGTGCAGTGGGAAGAACACAGGACTTGCCTCCACATGGTGCTGAATTTGACTACTGGCTATTATTTCTTAGCAGTGTGAACTTAAGCAAGTTTCTTAGGTGAGTCTCAGATGTCTCCTCTGTATACTGGGGACAAGAAAACTTTCTTTCCAGGGAATGTTAGTATTTAGTGAAATAATACACATGAAGAGTTTAGCACAGAGATGTGTGAAATAAAACTCCTCTGTGTTACTATGATTAGAGGTTCATCAGCAGCGAGTAGAAGAAAAGTGATCAGGAACTCAGCAGAGGTGAGATTTTAACCGAGCATTGACAAAGAGAGAGGACGGTAAGACCTGAAAATGGCAGCAGAGGGAGCATTCCAGGTGCATCAAAGGGACAGAGCTGGTACCACCAAGTGGCTCAGTCGAAATTCAGTGTAAGCTTCTGGGAATGGAGTAATGGAAAAATGGCTTGGGACCTGATTGTTAGAGCTTTTACTTGTTGGTCCATGAAACTTGAACTTTATTTTGGATGCTATGTGAAAAAGCATTGAACGGTTTCAACAAGCGTGGACATAGTCAGAGGTGTGCTTTGGAAGGATCGATCTGGCAACTGGGTTCCTGTTGCTCCTGGCAAGTCTGAAGGCTAGGATCCTGTTGCAGAATCTTCTGATCTGCTGCTTAATAGTCATTCCCCTTCTTTGTTACAGGACTCTGAGTTTGTTGGGGTTGGTGATGCAACTTCATGAAAAGGAAGAAACAATTAAAAAAAAAAAACACATTTGCCACATTTTACTTTGAAATAAAGGGTGGCATTGTTTAGTTTTGGCCAGTGAAATAGAAGTTGAAGTCATAGGGTGAATCTTCCAAGAATGTGCTTCAAGAGTGGAATGTAGCCTTAGGCAGTAAAGCTGCCAAAGGCCCTAAGAATGTAAGTATAGAAAGCCAGCAGTGTCTTGGGCTCCTTATGATACTGTGAAGCTATCAGACTCTCCCACACTGCCTACTGTTGGCCCTGTTGTTAAATGAGAGAAAGTTGGGCTGCCTGGGTGGCTTAGTCAGTTGAGCATCTGGCTCTTGATCTCAGGCTCAGGTCTTGATCTCAGGGTGTGAGTTAAAGCCCTGTGTTGTGCGCATGCTGGACTCCACACTGGGTTTCATGCTGGGCATGGAGCCTACCTTAAAAAAAAAAAATCCTTGTCTTCCCCTGCCACACCACCCCCTACTGCCCTGCCATCATGCTGATTATATGACCAAAGTTTTGTGTTACATATAGCTGAATTCAATCTGCAACTGATAGAAGCATAATTAGGAAGTTTTACAAGGTGAGGAGCAAATGAGAAGCCATAGAGACCTGGACTGTGATCATGGCAGCATTCGTAGAAACGGAGAAGAATGGTAACCAGGAGACACACTGGGGATAGACATCCTAAAACAATTAAAATTACAGCCTCAATGTGTGGCTGGAGGGAAAGAGAGGAATTCAGTATGACTCAATTAAACTCAAGTTAAAGCTTGGGCGATGAAGAAAATGGTGACATTGTCGACAACCCAGAGGTAGCTGTAGGAAGACAGAGCTTGAGTGGCAAATAAATGAAAATATAGTAAATTTTAAATGATCAAATTTGACTCCTGAAGGAAAAGTCTAGGTAGTCCAAGTGCTGAATCAATAATATGGACTCTCAAGCCCTTAGATTTGTAGGAAGGGGAGATTGGGGTCAGGTAGGGGGTCTTCTATTCCACTGTAGGGTTTCTTTTTACACTTCTCAGTATGAAGAGAGACCATAAGCATGGGTCAGGATTTTTAACCATGGGTTTAAACTGCGAAATCTATCATCATCTTCTCTGGGGCACAACATCTAGAAGAATGCCTTGCTTAACTAAGGCATAGATCTGCTCTGAGAATAGAACGTGGGCTAGGTGACCTCAGGATGCGCTTTATGGTTCGGTGATTCTATAATTATCTCGGGCTTCAAATCACTTTCTAGGGAACAGCAAATAATTCTTACTAATAAAACACAATTTGAAACTGGAACTGAAATTACACGTTTTCAATAAAGCGTTGTAATAAAGTTAGCGACTGGAGACTCCCCCTAGGAATAAAGAGTGAAATGTATTGGTTGGCCACCCATGCAAGGCAAAGCTAAAGTCTACATTGCTTCATCATGTGCAAGATGTGGATGCTCTATATAAGTTTTAAACATAAACCTGACGGTAAATGAAAGAGCCAAAAGGACATTGTTATTTCACCATGGAATCTGCAGCAATATCAATGGGTGTTCTAAAGTGTAAATTCCACATCAACCCCACTGAGAAACTGCTGCCTACTTCTAGTTCCCGTGTTTCCTTCCTATCTGAAACCTCTTTATTGGTACAGTGGATGGAAATTCATCTCTGGGTTCTTTATAATCTTACCAACAATAAGAGACCAGTGTTATTAGAAAAAGGTAGTAAGATACGGAGAGCTTTATACCAATAAAAGTTTCCCTTAAATTCCCCCAGATTCAGAGGAGCCATTATTTGGGCAATTTGGTTTTTCAGAGACCTCAGCCTATGACAGAGAGCAATTATTAACATAAATTATTTATGGCACACTTATTGTTTCCTTAAGAATTCTACTTCCCACAGAAGCACAGTGCTTGTGATCTCAAGTGTAGGCTCATACAAATATTAAAGTGCAATGATTTCCCAAAGTATCTTCAGGTAGTAGGCATTCTTCCAAAAATTATGCCATGGTCACATAAGTTTGGGCTGTTCTTTGAAACCTAACCTTTAAGTTTCTTTTTTGCAGTTCTTTTCAGTACACTTATAGAGCCCTACGATCCCTACCCCTCCCTCAAGGAAGGAATAGAAGTAGTGTTTCCAATGGTATTACATCTTGGAATTATTTTAATAAGAATATTAGGGATAGAGTACAGTCGATGTTTTCTTTCTCGGTGAGACCAAGTTCTTCCCCCCATTTTGGAAACTCTCTTCCATAACCTTGCTCCCATTTAAGCTACAGGTGATAATGTTTTCAGTCCACGTTGCTTCTTTAAGCAACAGAAGCCTGTCTGGACACAGAAAAGAACAGCACAGACACAGAAGTTGGAGTGTGCAAGCTGGTGCACTAGAGTAGGGAGGTGTGTTTCCGAATCATACTAATAAGCTTTTAATGGTTTAGGAATCTTCGTTCAATACATATGTGTGTTTGAACAAAGTATATTTAAATGGTATTATACAATTCATAACACTATGCAGTAGTGTTTTTACATTTGACATTATGCTTGCATATGTATGTGTAATTTATCTTATTTTACTTTTATTAAGCAAGATTTAGCCTTATTTTGTAAACATTATCCTTTACTTGAGACACATTTTGCCATGTTGTTGCATGGCTGTATTTATGCCTGGATAAGCTCCCACTGAGTTGACATATGAGAGTTTGCTTTACTCTTCTCATGTGATTTAGGTAATTACCATATATTTTTGGCCATTATAAATGAGTAAGAAAAGAAGTAAGTAAATGATACAATTTAGGGTATTTGTATCTGAAATGAAGAGAAAGCCTCATGAACCATGGTTTATAAGCCATAAGGATTATTTGCTATTTACATAAACCAATGCCTGTTTGGCTATGCAGCAATGTTTGGGATCAGAGTCGGCTTCTTGTGGGCTTTTGCTCATGCTGACAAGGTGACTGCAGCTGCTTCAAACATCACGTCAACATGGGGCAGCCTTCAAGACAGATGAAATAGGGTGGGGTTTATGGCTCTCTTTTTCAAAGATCACCTCTCCCTAGAAGCAGGGTGGACTCCACTTTAGATTTTAGTAGGCAGAATCAGGTGACATGTCCAAACAAGACTCAGCTCTGCAAAGAACAAGATTATCGTGATCGATTATTATTCTATTCTAGGACTGGTCACATCATTCCCCAAACCACAGTAGATTTCACCTGGCAAAGAGCAAGTGGAAATGGTGGTGTATTAGTCATGGTTCTTCAGAAAAACAGAACCAATGGGAGGTATGGATCTATGTATTATCTATCTATATTATTTATTATAATGAATTGGCTCACTTGGTTATGCGTGTCATCAAGTCCCAAGGCCTACAGGGTGAATTAGCAAGCCAGAGACTTAGGAGAGCTGATAGTTTAGGTCTGACTGCAAAGGCCTTAGAACCAAGGAGGGACAGTAGTGTCAGACCATTCTGAAGACTGACAGGCTTGAAACCAGGAAGAGCTGAATTTTCAGTTCAAGTCTAAAGGCAAGGATAAAAGCTGATGTTAGTGCAAAGGCCAGCAGGCAGAAGTCACTCTTCTAGGGACAAAGGTCAGCCTTTCCTTTTTTTTTTTTTTTTTTTTTTCTTTAGGCCTTTAATTGGTTAAACTAAACGAGGCCCACCCACGTTATGGAGGGTAATCTGCTTACTCGATCTACCAATTTAAATGTTAA
Source organism: Mustela putorius furo (assembly GCF_011764305.1). NCBI lineage: Eukaryota > Metazoa > Chordata > Mammalia > Carnivora > Mustelidae > Mustela > Mustela putorius. The sequence goes on along the minus strand of NW_025421496.1, from coordinate 3,963,459 downwards.
TCTCATTCCAAGACACCCTTACAGAAACCACCAGAATAATGTTTGACTAAAGATCTGGGCACCCCATGGCCCAGTCAAGCTGATACATAAAATTGACCATCACAAGTTGTTAGGTAGGCAGCCAACAAGGTCTGCTTTAGTGGTAAGGAATATCATTATATAGCTTTTTTGGTGTTTTTAATAGCATTATGGGCTAATGTGTCCAGTTGGTGGGAAATATTTTTTAACCTTTTTCGACATGTATTTTCCAACTGCTTTCTTAAAATACTTATGTAATTTGTGTAGTCTCTGGCAGTGCTTTAGAATATGTTTCTTACATTAGCCTCAGGGTTAGCTTTTTTTTTTTTTTTTTTTAAATGTATTGGTCATTAGGTGTAAATCATTACTCATTGTTTTAATTTTCACTTATTTGGATAAATAGGATAAATTTTTGTATTTCCTGTATTATGCATTTCTTTAATGAAATCTCAGCAGTACTCAAACATTTTATAGGCATCTTATGTATATTATATATAAGTATATAACATATAAAAATATATATTTATCTCTATTATCTCTTTTCCTTTATGTGTCTCTTCCATAAGTTCTTGTTTTCTTTTTTTTTTTTTAAAGATTTTATTTATTTGAGAGAGGTGTTGGGGGGTGTGGGGGAGGAACAGAGGGAAAGGGAGAAGCAGACTCCCGGCTGAATAGGGAGCCCTACTTGGGACTTGATCCCTGGTATCTGGGATCATGACCTGAGCCAAAGGCAGATGCTTAACAGACTGAACCCTCCTGCCCCTCAGGAACCCCCCCTTTTTTCCTTTTATTTAAATGTTGTTGCTCTTTTTTTGGTACACAGGTGTTTTAATTTTCTTAATCTTACCCATTTTGATCTTTTCTTTTATAATTTATCCTTTTATTTTAATCCTCTTGTTATGATAAATACTTTAGCTTTCTTGTGATTTAATTTTAATCTGCTTAGAATTCCTTTGGAGCACAGCATAATTTTCTGAATGTCATTTATTAAAGGAAGACTCCCATTGCATTTATATGGTTATTTTATGTTTTATAGATGTTTTGGATTGAATTATGCATCCCCGCCCCTCCAAATTCACCCCTAGAAGCCCTAATCCCCAGCGTAACTATTCATGGAGATGAGGCCTTTTGGACGGTAATTAAAGTTAAATAAGATCAGGGTGGGGCCCTCATCTGATAGGACTGGTGTCCTTTTAAGAAGAGTGAGAAACAAAGATCTGTTTTTTCATACAGAGAAGAAGCCAGATGAGGGCACAGAGAAGGTGGTCAGCTGTTAAGTTAGGAAGACAGGTGTAAATAGAAATCAACCCTGACTGTATCTTGATCTTGGCTTTCTAGTCCCCAGAACTGTGAGAAAATAAACTTCTGGTATATAAGCCACCCAGTCTGTAGTATTTTTAATAAGGCAGCCTAATAGAGTAACATTCTTGGGTTTATTGGGATCTTTTCTTGAGAGCTACTGTTGCTTCTGTTAATATATTCTAGTAATAGAAATCTCAATTTATATAAATATATATGTAAATATAGAGTACCATCACAAGAAATTTTGATTTAAAAAAAAATTTTTTTTTAATGATTTTATTTATTTGACAGAGAGATCACAAGTAGGCAGAGAGGCAGGCATCCTCTAAGCCATCCAGGTGCCCCGAGAAATTTTGATTATTATTTTTATATTTTGTAGTCTGCCCTTTATATAATATTGGCTATAAATATATGCTGGATATAGAGTTATACTTTAAAATATGGTCTGTTTGTTCTTCTCAGTTTCTCTGTTGGTATCTAGCACAAAGCCTCATTGAGTAGAGTTAGAAATCAGAGTTTCTTGGTTCATCCAGTGTTAGGGGCCCATATGGCTCCAGCCTGTCTTTCTTGGAGCAGGAGATAAAAAATGTGAACAAGGTTGGGTGAGGAGAGGAGGTAGAATTCTGTAGGGTCTCTCTGGGGACAAATCTGACTAAGCTAAGAGTTGGCATTTGCAATTATCATTCTAAATAAAGCTGAGAACAAAATGCAACTAATCAGCTTTTTGATTCTACAATACACCTAAATATTTTCTTACCATAAGTTCTACCCATAAATGATGGTATATGGGTAAACATTTTAAACACCATTTAAAAAATATGCCAGTGACTTTTAATAGTTTGTTTAGCAATTACCTGAGTTCTTATTAAATGCAAGATTCTCTGGGAGATAAAATATGAATTTGATGTTGCCTTAAAAATTGTGTCTTTGCTCTTCATAGGATCAAATCTTGTGTCTGAATTGACTGAACAATTAAGCTCAACTGCAGACTCTTTTCTTCAATAGCTTTGATTGAATAATCCATCGATTTGTCAGCATTGTGTAGATACAGCCCCAAATAAATTTCCCGCTCTGAAGGAATTGAGCTTAGGCTGTTCATTACCAATTAGAATGAGTTTCCAAAAGCGAATAGAAAGAGCCAGCATTTATGAATTTTATTTTACTTTAAATCAGCAACTATGATAAACAAAACAAAGACACTTAGGAGCATTTGGGAGGTACGCCTCCATTCTTGAATACCTCTTAGTGCCCCCTCAGAAGTGTGAATGGTTCAGAAGGCCTGGTTGCCACTTGTGAGTGTTGCACGTTCATGATGCATTTTATGCTGAGGACGTTCTGGAAAGAAGTCATTGTTTCCCCATTAGTATCAATCTCTTCACTCTTTGGTTTTCTTCTTTCACCACAGGAAGGACTCCTGGATGCTGTTTTTTTCCAAACAAGGTTCAGCAGATCCCTTTCTCCAGTCTGGTGTCTGGGTCATCTAGATACTTCCATGTCAATAGAGCTCCCTTCACTAGGGCTGAGTAAGCATGGCTTAATATTTTTGGGACTCTAGGGTAGATTATGACTTGAGAGACAGTAAGTCCAAATATAGGAAATTAATAGGACAGAATGGAATTTTTTGTTGTTGATCAGAGCTTAACTAAATTTAGTAGTGATCCCTTGAGGAAGAAAGAAAGAAAAAAAAAAAAAAAAACCTAATTCAACACCCAATTATTTTTAAAAAAGGATCTAAAGACATAGCAGGAAATTAGACCAGCCAGTTTGACATCAGTTAAGTCTCGGAAGCATTTTAAAAAAGATCAAATGCTGGAACATTTAAAAAGCACAGCTTGATAACAGTCAATTAAGGTAGCCTCAGGATGTGGCCAGGAGATTTTAGTAATTTGTGTGTGTACAGCATGGGTGGAAAATCTGAAAGGCATTGCCATAAGAATCAAGAAAAACAGAGTAAAAATCATAAAGCAGGATATGGCTATTTGACAAAGCTCCCCCCCCTTTTTCCTTTTTCCTTTTTTACTTAATAACTGAAGCATGGAATCCTGGGGACCAAAAAAGCCTGGCAGATTGAATTAATAGTTTAATAAACGTGGGTATATATGAATTTCAATTTTAAATCTTTGGCAACTTAGTTTTGTTGCCAACCACTGTTTTTGTTCCAACCACTGTTATTCAGTGATACTAAGATTTTGGGGGTAATTGGATCTGGTTATGGTAGTATCATTCATTGCAGTGCAACCCATGGGCTGATGCCGTTTTATGACTATTTTCTTCAACAAGGTAAGACAGAAATTGAGAGTATTTAGAAACTTTTATTAGCAGTGTGACTGACTACTTTCCTAAAAAACACAGGCTTAAATTTTATATGTTTTTGCTTTTTTAAAGAAAGTCAGTCATAGCAATTAATTTTATTATGTTTTATAAAATTATTTGTCTATGCCTTGTTGAAATAAAAAAAAACCCTCCCCCACAAGTAGTTTGAGAAACACTGATGAAGACCTTTTTAAAAGAAATGGCATTTAAAGTATGATGTGTACCGTGTTATTAGAAAATACCAACTTATTTTTCTTGTAGTGAAAAACATCCAAGCACAATTACCTCAGATACATTTGTAAATGGCTTTCAAAAATAGATATTTGAGGGGCGCCTGGGTGGCTCGGTTGGTGAGCGTCCAGTTCTTGATTTTGGCTCAGGTCATGATCTCAGCGTCGGAAGACTGAGCCTCACATTGGTTCCCCACTGGGTGTTTAGTTTGCTTAAGATTCTCTCTCTCTCTGCCCTTCCCTGGCTTCTCTCTCTCCCTCTCAAATAAAAAAAAGTAAACAAAGTTGATGAAACTCATTGGGTTAAAATATTATGGGATCTGGGAGAAGTCTTCCGTTGTGAGCTGTAGCCGCAGCTGAATCTACAGTGAGTAGAAGGGTAGATTGGCTGCCTGTTGTGATTCCTAAGGCCTTCCCTGTGTTAGAAATACATGTGTCCTTTGCCTTGTGATTTTGCGTTTCCTGCCAGCATACGTCCAGTCTCTTACTCCGCCCCATTGATACTGGGTTTCACTGGGTGATCTGGCCTGTAGAACATGAGTGGGCAGGCCAGTGTCCCCAGGTTCGGAGACAGGGCCTTCACAGGCATTGTATACTTCCTCTGGCTGGTTTCTGTGACCATCTTGGTTAAGGGCATGGTGCCAGCTCTCTGTGGCTCCTTTGGCATGGCTCCTGGAATGAGACAGGTCAGAGCTAAACCTGACCCAGGGCTTAGAGCCAAGCTAGCCACACTGCAGCCTGAGACAGAGTTATCCCTGCCAACTTACAGAACCGTCAGCTAGAAAAACAGCTGCTTCTTGTTGTCCGCCACCTAATTCTGGTTTTCTACACAGCATCATTGAGGAAATCACTGGTCAGCACAGTGGGTCACGACATGTCCCATAGTCAATGAACGGCATTCATTTTACCTTTCCTGCCTTGGAAACCTCTTCTGCATGTCCTTTTCGCAAATTCAACTACCTAGTTGACGTTTGAACTTTCCATCACTAATGGACAGCTCAAGTGTAACACATTCAAACCTGAACTCTTGATTCTCCCCGTCCCCATCCCAATCACAACGTACTCCACTTCCTGGGAGATGGCAGCTCTGTTCTATCAGCTACTTAGACCAGGGCCTTTGGCATCATCTTTGAGCTCTTACTTGTCTAGTGGGATATGAAATACATTGAAATACATCCTTAATCTGACCATTTCTCATCTCTTCCCCTGCAAGTTCCCCAAGAAGCACTCCTTAGCTGGTCTTCCTCCCCCAACCTTCTTAGTTCTGAGATCTCTTCTGTCCACGTACCAGGTGGGCTAGCCTTTATAATAAAAATCACGTCATCTGACTCTTCTTCCTTGAGCCCTCTCTTGCCTTCTCAGTTCACTCAGAGATCCTTGCCAAGTCACTGTCATGGCCGAGCTGGCCCTCCCTGTCCTAGTCCCAACTGTTGTTCCCATTCACTCCCTGTCACTTGCTCCCCTGTTACTACACATTAGCTGCCTGGCCTCCTTGCTTTCCATAAGTACACCAAGTACGTTTCGATGGAAGACTGTCTTCTTGGAATGCTCTCTTCCCAGGGGTCTGCAAGTTTTGCTTCCTTAATCCCTCTGGAAATCTTACATAATGCTTGCCCTGGCCTCATCTGGAATAATAACTACTACTCCACTGCTTGTGGTCTTGTTCTTTCAACTTATTCTTGATCTTAGTGCCCACCGTCTGGCACATTATTACTTATGCATTTATCTTCTGTCTCCGCTCACCAGAATGGAAATACGCTGAAAAGCAGGCACTGTCTTTCCCGTGGCTGGATTTCTAGCATCAGGTACAGCACCTGGCACATGGAAAGTGCGTAGAAAGATATTACGAAGTATCTGTTGGTGAAAACATGAATTTGATGTCTTTGGAAAGAACATGGCCTTGCTAGGCCCTGAGTGTATGAAGTGTGAACAGGTATTCAGATGCTGACTGACGAGAGCAGAGAGTAAGAAAGGCTCAGCTTCCTGTTCTAATAAGAAGCTGATGTTGGCCACATAAGAAGATCTTTTGATCACGGATTATTAAAGAATGAAAGCACTTGGTTAAAATTAGTCCGGTAGAGGAGGGCATTTTAATTTTACCATTGAACATAGGGAAGTCAGTTACATTCGGGATTTTTAATTTGTATGGATTATTCTGTAAGGATTTGCAGTCCATTTTTGAGCAAGGTTAGTTATAGAGCTTGCTCAGTTATCGAAGGTGAGAAAGAAACAGGGCTCATTAGAATCGTTTTTATTCGAGGGGGGAAAAAAATACCTTCTCCCTCCATGGAAACTTTGTGGAACTATGGGAAGGCGAGGTTGGCCAGGTAGGAGGTGGTGACTGTCACTCGCTGATTTTGCCCACGCTAGCAGTTTTCTGGCATTTCAGCAGCACACCGTTTTGGTGAGGACTCTATATGTTATTTCAGCAGCAGAATCTCTGCCAAGATCACGAAGCGAGTGCAAACTCCAGGAAATCTTGTAAAAGAAGCAAAAATGTTGTCATATGCTTGGATGTCAGATCAGCTGAGGCAAAACTGCAGCCTACCTAGACCAAAGTCTTACCAAGTATGGTAATTCTGGGGCTTCCATCAGAAGTTGCTGCTCAGAGGTGACAGAATTTTTAACATCATTTCAGAATCTACTCTGTATTAGACGTGTGTGCACTTATCAATACTTTTGTAACACTGAGTGTTACATAGGACTCTGTTCACAGATATATACTACAAAAGGGCAAAAATAAGGGGAAGAATGATACCATGTCTTTACAAAAATAAAAAAAAATCTTCATTTTATTCTAGTTTGTTTTGTCTTCAGTGAACAGAAAAAAATGTTGAATTTTATCTGAGGAAGAAAAGGGATGTAAATAACACTTGTTAAATAACTCTGATGTGCTAGGCACAATGCTAGGAAATTCACATACGCTTTCTAGCTCTAATATAAATTTGTATCTTGTGTGTAACCGGTTTTAAAGATTAGAGGATTTGGAGTCCAATATTCTCAATGTTTCTTAGGGTGAAGAGGAGACAAAAGCAGGTTTCCTCAGACAGGCTAGGTGAGACACAGAATTTTAAGTATTTTGCTTAAAACAACACAGCAAGGCCAGAGTAGGGCAAGGAAATTATTTTACTCTCATTCGGGATAGAAGCTTTCATTGAAGTATCAGCTGTTTCTGTAAGTTTCATGGACAATTTATATCTGACTTTTAAGCAATATTACAATGTAGATTGTTCTGCGTGCTGAATATTCAGTAAAGCAGTTCTTAACTCCCTCAGAGAAGGAACTGTAAATGATTCAGGAGCGTCACCTTGATTTTTTTTCCCCTTTTGGCTTTTTCTCCTAGTATTGAGAAGGGCCCTTCGAAGCAAAGCTTAGTGACCGTATCTTTTTCTCCAATGAAATGCCACTTCTTGAATTTTTTTTCCTTCCGTCTGCTTCAGCTATATATGATCTTCCTGCAGTCTTTTCTTAAGTACTATGCAGTATTTGAAAATGAATTGAATCCTGAAAGTTTTCTTCTTTTTTTTTCCCCCTTGGTAACTGCACAAATCCATTAAGCGTTCTGTTATTGCCTGGGGGTTGAGTGATTTATTATCCTGGCCCTGCTGGTCAGATAAGCAAAAACCGAACTCAGAATGAACAACTGTCTCTGTTTCTTTGAGTGATGGGCACAGAATTTTAAATAATGGTTGGTGAATGGGGAAAAAAACAAGAAAGAAAAATGCATGATTTTTACTTGGTATTAGCTATGGGGTACTGTAGGCAGAGAATTTTTTCTTCTCCTGTCTGAAAATACTGTATGTATTTTTTTTTTTATTGGAAATTAAGCCACTTTCACTAAGGAAATACATTAAGTTAGTAAATAATATAACCCTCTGAAATGTTTTTACCCAGAGTTTTTATTCTCTTTTGTTTGTATTTAATTTGTTCGGTCTCAATTTTTCCTAAGTTAGGGTGAAGGGGACCAGTAAGTAGTTTCTGGTTTCATTTGTGGGATCATTCATCAGGGATTCCAGTTATTTACCTTACGCCAGGTTCAGTGTCAGTGCTTGAGAAAACAGTAGGGAGAATAAGCACTGCCCGTAAGGCCCGTGACCAAACAAGAGACGGGACCACATAAGGCCACACAGACTCGGTCTTGCCGTGGGGTGGGGCAGCCACAGAGACCCAGACAGTGCAGAGTGGGGTCAGAGAAGAATGCTTCAGAACACTGCCGGAGTCTCAAGACAGGCCTTGCAGAAGATATGATAGTGGAGCTAAATCTTGAAAAATGTTTGCACTGTGTAAAGATAGAAGATTGTTGCTAGCTAAGAGGTAACAACCGTACACAGTTCAGGAGAACAGCTCAGGTCTGGGTTAGAGAGAGATGCAGGCATCACCAGTGTGTCGATAGTGCAGCGACCCAGGAGGGTGTGTAGTACAAAGTGAGGACATGAGAGCTCAGGAGGCACCTCTTGGGGGGTGGGGAGGGGAGGGGCGGGGGGGGCTTTCTGGGGTAGGGGTGGGAAGTCACAAGTGGGCATGGAGAGGAGCTCACAGAGAAAACTCAAGCAGTCTGCACAGAGAAGTAGAGCCCCCTAAATGATATCGGAGCTTAGTAATCAAGCTTTTCATTTAAAAAAATCTAGACTAAGCCACATCCTGTGGTTTTATCTTTTAGGTTACTAGTTTCCTGAACAGAGTAGGTTACTAATATGAAAATACCTAAGGGACACGAATTACTAAACACTATTTTACTTAAATTAGTATCAATGGCACACACATAGGGACACCTTTTGGAAACATTTAAATTTAAGGTAAGATATAAAGGCATTTGAAAACAATAAGACCCAATTATCTATCAGACTGGCAAAGATTATAGAGATTGATGGTACCCACATGTTTAGAAGGACGTCTGGCAAAGGCCATGAAAATTTAAATGTGCCTACCTCTGACCTTGAAATTCTACTTTCAGGAATTGATTTTAAAGAAATACTGTATATTTATTCTTTGTCCAATAAGAGAAAATTATTCAAATAAATTAGGTTTCGTTGTGCAATAGAATATTCCACTGAAAAAGATGAGCCAGAAATACATTTATTGACATGTAAGGATGTCCTCATTGCTATTAGATAGAAGCAGATTGTAAATGACCTCTGTAAGTCACCCTGTTTTTAATATACATATAGAAAAGAGGCTGGAAGGATCTACATCAAGATGTTAGCTGTATTCATCCCTGGTGAATCATTGCTAGATGATTTTCACTTTTCACTTAGTAATTTGATACCATTTTGTACTGTGTGTTTTTGTTATTTTTACAATGAGTATGTATTATTTTCAAACCCTGATAAAAACACTTCCAGTTAAACTATCACGTCACTGACTTGGAAGTCACATTAGCATTGCTAGAAGAAAGAGACTAGTGCTTTGCCACCTTTGATGTGCATAGGATTCAGCAGATCTAAGGTGGGACCTGGCACTCTGCATTTCTCACAAGCCTCTAGGCATGGCCAGTGTTGCTATTTGTGGACCACAGTTTGAATAGAAAATTCTCAACAAACTATAAAAAGCCTGTGGTGGAAGATTTCATTGTTTTTGTTGTGCCTATTTTATTCCAGGTGGAAATATGCATGGAATAATAAGGGACTTCTGGAAAACAAAACAGGAATAGCTTTTAACGTTCAGTGGCTCTCTTAACTATTAAAGTCAGTGGAACCATCTTCATCTTGTCCAGAGATTCAAGATATCCTCCAGAATTCATGGCTGTCCTGGGCCTCCTGGTCTCAGGGGAGGGCCTTCCTCTCAAAAACAGATTGAGTAACCATCCCCATGTGAAGCTTACCACTCATAAATTGCTTTTCCTTAAAATACTACATTAGTGATTTTCTCTGATAAAATAATCAATGCTTACATATAAATACTTTTTTTGACTTTTTGGCCTTTTCTGAATTGCTTAAACTTTTTAGCATGTCTACCAGTTATTAATTCTTTTAAAAAAAAATAAATAAATAAACCAGCAAATTCAGTCCAGACAAGGTCAAGAGAGGGCATTTTTCAAAATATGTCTTACTCTACTACCAGCATAGCTCTCTACTCAGGCTTTAGTCTTAGCTTATTGGGCCAACACAAGTTTTAGCAAGTCAGTTAAAGGGCTAATGCAACTTAAAAAAGAGAAGAAAAATTACCAAACTAATTCTGTCAGCCTGTTTGACTAATCAACCAAAATTTCTTTTATATTGTTCTTGTTAATGAGCAGACTAGTAGAGCAGTTGGTAGGAACAGTATTTTGGAATGTCTAATTTTGGTATTAGCAAAGGGCACGACTGTGGCAATATGCCATGCATTTCTTTATTGTTAGTTCATTTATTTGATGTGGCCTGTTCTGCTAGAACTTGGGTTTCTTTAATGCAGATTATGTCAGGAGAAGCAGATTTACCCTAAAGCTAAAAAAGCGTTGTATTCACCTGATGGGTGTGTCTTTGCAAAATTTACTAGAATAGGTAATTTAGCCTACATAAATTAAGTTTTCTCTCTCTCCCTTTCTCTCTTCCGCCCCCCTCCCTCCTGTAAGATTTCTTGCAGAAGTATTCAATAGCTGAGGTCCCTGAGTTGGAGCAACCCGTGAGATTGGGGGGCTGGTGGATGATATCCAGAAGATACCATTAACAGCAATTCATTGAAAGCTAGAGATACATTTTAAAAGAATAATGACTAGGCTCTTGGGAGTACCATGAATGCATTGGAGAATTATTTATATTTCCTGCTGATTGGACACAAAAAATTATCAGTGACAAAGATTATAGAAAAAACTCATACCACAAGAGTGGACAGCTAATTTATTAATGGCTACTGAAAAGTCCAAGAATTTCTAAGATCAGCCACTGCACAGGGAATCTTGAAGAGCCTTGCATTCCTGCAAATCATATATGAAAGGCTCTTGATAGTTTTTCCCAAACTGGTAACAATTCTAAGCACAATATAGGATTATTACAATAATAAATGGTGGAGCTGAAAAAAATCCTTCATAAAATGTCACCAAAAAAACAAATTTTGGTCACCTTTGCTGGAGAAGGGACTGAATTTTATTTTCTCCACAGAAAATATTCTAATTTTATTGCCATACAAAGAGATAAAGCAGATACAAGCAAAAACAGCAAAGTGTTTAGAGGCAGGCCTGTTACTTAATAAAAATATACAATTTTTCTGGATCTTCTGAAGTTCTTGAAAGTTATCAGTGTTTCAAGGTTTGTCCATTGTAATTTATTTGTCTGCTATTCCAAATGAATAGTCACTTTTCAACCAAAGTTTACATTTGTATTTTGCATTCTTTTTCTTAAAGAACTTCAAAACGTAGAAGGTTCAAGTCCCGCTGAAGGTGGATATGTCCCTGGTAATTGGAATGACTTGAAAGCCTCGGTGCTACACATGGGATGTTTCCCAGTGTGTTAATATTTTGACATTTTCACCATAAAGGGAAGGCTTTAAGAATGTGTGAAGAAATTCAGAAAAAAACTAAAAAATAGACACACCTTCTTGTAGTGTGAAAGTGACTGGTTTTGTGTCATCTAGAACCCACTACATTTTCCCAAGTGAAGCTACTGGGGAGGCTGTAAGTGCAGATGAAAAAAGCTGAAAACAAGGGCTCCTGGGTGGTTCAGTTGGTTAAGCATCTGCCATTGGCTCAGTTCATGATCCCAGGGTCCTGGGATGGAGTCCTGCATTGGGCTCCTTGCTCAGTTGGGAGCCTGCTTTTTCTTCTCCCCCTGCCACTTTCCCTGCTTGTGCTCTCTCTCTCTCTCTCTCTGTTTCTCTCTAAAAAATAAATAAAATCTTGGGGGGGAAAAATAAGAAAAAGCTGAAAACAGTCCCAGCTGTGTAACCAGCCTCCCACTGCCCCAACCCCCTCCAAAAAAAAAAAAAAATACAAATTTTAAAAAGCCTTGATGAAGGTGGTTACCCTTGAATCATATTTTGGTGAAATTGGTCTCAGAATACAGTGTTACCCAGGGCTGGCATCTCGAAGGAGAGAACAGAAGGCCAGGATACAAAGGAAGAATGAGTTTCTAAGTGCATCCCCAGGGTTCCTGAGGACCCTTAACTGGGCTGGAATTGTGTTAATATCACTATTGTTTGGGATAGGGCACTTGTTATCATGGGTCATCGCTTTTGAGGCACCTGCCCTACTCCCATTTTCCCCATAAACCTTATTATCTCCAGTGCATGAGATGTTGAATGTGAGCTTTCTCCAGGACCCATTTGCGTCAATACAGCAGAAACACCTGTATTTATACCTTGCCTTATTTGTGGAAGATTTGGAGTAGCTGCTAAGATAAACATGATGTAGAGCAACAACAGGGCTTCAGAGAGGAGCAGTCATCCGACAGAGCAGAGCATAGAAGTTGTTATAAACAATAAGTACAGGAAAATGACCAAAAATTGTCCCCAAAGGAAGAAGTACCGATAAATAAAACTGGGCACTGCTCTGGCTCTTCCTGGCACCCATGACTGAAAGAAAAGAAAAAATGCATCTTAATGGTGTTTTCTTTTCGGGATGAAATGGGTCACGGAAATTCAAAAGTTGAGACCCTTTAAAGAAAACATTTCAGCACCACTTGGGGCTCAGAGTAAATGCCCACAAGATGTGGGTGGAAGAGATACAGGCTTGGCCATCAGATGACCTGGTTTTCATCCACGGTGGTAACGAGCTCGTCTACTTGTTAATGTTCTGACCTTGAACATGCTATTTACCTCTTTAAACTTTTCTTAATTGGTGACAGGGGTATAATAATAGCAACTATCTCAGAAGCGCAGATTAATGGTGTTCTATTTTAATATTATTATTTTACAAAAGCAGTGGAAATGTAGCTGAGATGCATAGATTATTATATACCATTTTAGGAAAATAAGGGACATAACATGGGATTATTATCTGAGGAAACATTTCAGTAGACACTTTGTTTTCTGACTAAAGGTCCAGCACTTGACAATTACCAATGGAAAAAATACCTCTGCTTGGGCGATGCTAGGAGAGATCTCTTGTCTGAATGCTTTGAAATCTGGTCCACGCACCACATTTCATGACTGATAAAAATAGTTGCCTGCTAGCTTCTGGCCCCGAGGTTGATCGCTCGCAGTCTGTGGTTGAAATGTGGCTGGATTGCCAGGGCCTGTGATGGGAGGCTGCCAGGTCAGTTAGCAGAGGTCCCTGCAGGAGCTCACTGTGCCGGCTCGCCAGAGGGGTCCCGGACTCGCCCACCTCTCCCTCCCCCAGTGACTGAGGCCACTGCACTGGTGGGCGCAGTGCACCCTCTTCAGGCTTGCGCAACCTGGCGAATCTGCCCACTGCTCCACTGAGATGATAATCAGCCTTCCGAAGTTTTGAGTTACTGTGCAGCGAGGGATGGCAGGTGCCAGACTGGAGAGAGATGCCCTGTGAGACATTGGACCCCCAACGCTTTGAGCTTTGGGTTTCACCTGCACATCACGGCGACGGTGTGGTGAGCAGCTTGTCTGCTCCCATGTGCCGCGTGGAGCCAGGGAGGCGAGAGCGTGTCGCCAGTATCACAGAACCATTTAAGAGCTGTGACTGTTGTTGCTATCTCTGTAAAAGTGGACTGGCTATTGCCTTTTAGACTGAAGGAGGGAAGTGGAACCCACCAGATTTTATGTCTGTTTTATATCAGCTTTCAACCTTAAACAACTATATTAAGTGCTCTTTGGGTTAGACTGAAATGCTTGAAGAACCTCATTACTGAGTTTAATTATCATGGCATTTCGTAAAAGACGAAAGAGGAGTCTGGCTGGGAGAATCCTGCCCTCTGAGTGCTGATGGTGCTGGTTTGGATTTCAGTAACCACTAGAAGGTGCATTTTGCATTTCTTGCAGATGTACTTTGCAAGGGAGGAAACAGGGAAGGGGCAGGGAGGAAAAAAAAAACCCATGCCACCGATCTGTTTTCTTTTTTGAAATTGTAAATTACATAAAAAAAAAGAAATTGAAACATGAATAGACAAAGACTTTGTTTATTTATTGCCAGGAGAGACCCATTAGCATGCCGCACTGTGTTTCCATGGCATTGTGGAGACATAAACAGAAAACACGGACTAATGCATTCAGTTAGGCACAGATTTTAAAGTCTAATGTGCAATCTAAATATATATCACATGTATTCGTGCTATTTATTTATCTATTGTATATCCAGCAGTGAAGGGGGAGACTGCCTAACTAATGGGAGGCTGTGATCCGTTTGTAAATGTGCCTACGCGTTCAAGCCTCTGTCTGTGATGTGTGTCTGTGGCTTCTCCGTGCTCTTTGTTACCTTTGCCTCTTCTTGACTCTTTGCAGCAAACGCAAATGCCTTAATTCACCTTCCAGTCAGGTAACCTACCAGAGGGAAGTGACTTGGGATAAGTGTGTATGAATCACTGTGAGTGATGAGGACGCGGCAAATTGGAGAGCCCATGCTCTCTTGACAAGCAACAATTCTCGACAAGCATAAATGTAGGTTTATTTCATAAGATCTGACAAATTTTCAAGATAATCCATAAATCTGCATTTTTACTGATGGGCACATTTTCGATGAGAATCTGTAAATCTGCATTGTTACCTGAAATCTCCTGATTAAAGAGATTAGCATATTTGTTGGCCAAATGCAACAGAGCAGAAAGAGTGCAAGGGCTGCGAGTTTATGACACCTGACTTGTGATAATAACTTCACTGTTTTTGTGGTTGCTGCTTTTTTTTTAAAGGTGGAGAGCCTTCGCCACTTCCGTGATGCAAATTGCATATTGCAATAATGCTATTGAGTCAATGTCAGAGCGTAGTCCAGAATCCAGGGCTTTGATGCCTGGTATAGAGCTCTTTCCTCATCATCTTGGGTGATTCTGGCCAGTTGATTCTTAGGAAATTTCAGCTGGCTTTTCTCGGAGAGCAGCATCAAACAGAAGGAAAAAACGCAAACCCAAGGTAGAGAATAGCGTGACCTTGTTTCAAAGAGCTCCTCCTCAGTGAGAGAACAACTGATCAGAACAGAACAAGAGGGGCTCCTGGGTGGCTCAGTGGGTTAAGCCTCTCCCTTCAGCTCAGGTCATGATCTCAGGGTCCTGAGATTGAGCCCCACAAAAAGAGAACAGAAAAGAGCGAATAATTTCATTCCCTTGGAGATCATGTTTACAAATAGGATAAATGCCACTCCACAAAGAATTCATTATCAAGCCAGTTAATCACAGAGTCAAAAAGTAGGCTCAGGGAATGCTACTTATAATTGTTATTGGTCTGCATGAAATCAACTGATACCATTAAATTCCCCCCTTTAATTTCAGGGATTCTCCACCACTCCTGTATGGGGTGCTCGTCTTTACATGTTAAAGAGTAAGGAGAGGGGGAGACCTATATTCTGTGCTGTATTAGAAGCAGAGATATGGTATATCTTTACCTTTTCCCCTAAACTCAAGTATGCAGTAGATTTACTTTTTAGGACAGTGTGGTTTGACTCAGCCTAGCCGTGAAATATAGTGTAAGTCTTCAAAGACTGAAGTATGAAGCCATATTGTCTGGAAACAAACAAGAAATCAAAAAATATTATTCTGGAGTTGATAGATTTAGTCTGTCTCTAAAAATAACGAATTGTTTGAAAAATATCTAATTGAAGGAAATAATTAGCTTGAAGAATATCAAGAGCCTTCTGTTGGATTGATAATACAACTGATATGTAATGAATGAATTGTATTTTCATTCTCTTACTGGTTTGCCTGCAGTTTGGTAACCATGACGGGAATCACGGTTTCAGGTCACTCTCTTTTGCTTCATTGCCTTTTGCTTTTCATGGGCTCCTGCTTACACTCTGCTTGAGAAGCGCCTTTCCTTCTTGGGTATTTTCTTGTTCTTTTTATTCTTGAAGGTCCATTAAGCAGGAAACACCCTATTAGAGCTGCAAAGCGAGGGTGCTTTTTACTCACCCCCTGGCCTGTCAGGAAGAGGGTCTGGTTTTCTGCGAAGACACTCCCCTTGCTCCCCGTATCACAGTGTGCTAGGATTACCTGCCCGGTGCTTGCTGTAGAAATTACAGCTGCCTGGTGGGAGCTTTAATTCACATGCTTGATGTTTAAAAAAAAAAAAAAATTTTCGAGGTTGAACTCCATAAATCCAAGTTTTTTGACTAGGTTCTATCTGCTCTCATTTTTTCTTTTCTTCTTCTTATGTTTAGAATTAAATCTCCTTTTGTGGGAAAGGGAAGAAGATATGAACTCCATGAGAAAGAATATTGTGTCTGGTGAATCTCAATTAGTAAACGCCGAGTTAGCATAGATTGGAAGATACTATATTTTAGGCTGTACTTACTTAAATATTCAGATGAGCCAGCCCTTCTAAAGCTCTTAAACCATGAGGGCAGCTTTGGCCCTCAAGACTGTCTTTTTGTGTTACACTTGCAAGTGCACATGTGCACTGGCATGTGTGAGCTGTTGACGTACCACAGTTTAGTCATAGCCCACCTCAGGACGTGTCATCATTGAGAAACCAAAAATGTGATTGGTGTTTGCTTGGGGTCTGGTTTTCAGTTTGGCAGAACCTTAATTCCTTCACCAAATTTTCTTGCCTCGTCTTTTCTCATAGCACCTAAGCACAGACAGAACTTCCAGATGAATTAACTGACATCCTGGGCATTGATAGAGGGGAAGTTGATCAACAGGACTGACAGCTGAAGACTGACCCAGACAGCATGAAAATGCCCTAACAGGCCTTGAGCCATGCTTGCAGTTGGGTTGGGGAGAAAATTTTGCTAGAAAGTAGTTTTGAGGAAAGGCAAAAGAGGCAAAGAATCACTGCGAGATTGCAAGATTAGTGAAGTGAGATTAGAACTAGATACTTTGATGATCATGGTTGTGATGCCACTACATGCACTTTTTAAAATTTCTTTGGAGAGAGTCTCTTATAGCTGAAGACCCTTTCTTTGCTGCTGGATGAGATATATAAATTAGAGGTCAGAAGGTTAAGCAGATGAGAACTTGCCCTGTGCCACAGAGGGAGGAAGCAGCTGAGGTGTCTAAGAGAATGGAAGGGTTGGGGAATACCAGAGGGGTCTGGGGAATGGGAAGAGAATTGGTGAGGCTTGGCCAGGCTCGGTGAAAGGTCAAGGAAGAGATAGCTGAATGGCCAGGAAAATCCTGACTGATTTCTGATGCGTCCAAGAGGAGTTATCTAGACTTCATTCTCAGCAGTGGGATGTAAAGCCTTTCATTTGCCATGTCTTGGGTAATTCTCCATTGTTCCTGAATGCTTTGGGCACGTGTGTATTACTTCTGCAACCTGTGAGGGGTTGCTGAGACTGGCATTAAGGTCAAAGGTAAGAGTTGAGTCTCTAAGTAGGACTAAGCCAACCCGGTTTGAGGGGATAGTAGTAGTACTTGTCACAAGTCCAACAACGATGACTATGATGGAGATAGTTGTAGGAGTTATTTACTGAAGGCGTAGTACATTCCAGGTACCTCACATACATTATCCTGTTAATTTAATTTTCACCGCAATCCTGCAACTGTGAGCTTCCTGTTTTATCCCTGTCTTCACCCAGCCCTCTGCATTGTTCTGACTTTCATAGAGCCCCAGGAGAAAGTGAATCCTGTTTCCTGAGCTCTGGGTTGCTTATTGTTGGCATTTCCTTCTAAGCAATGGGAGTGGCTTGACCCTAGAACATAAATTTATTACCCAGTGCTGACTAAACACTGTTAGTCAAAGTAGTTACAGGTAAAGGACAGATAAATCTCTCTCTTAGATGCATAGACTCAGGTTAACTTCTTTATAGATACCTCATTTTCTTCCCTTTTATAAAATTCACAGACTTCTTTCTAGGTTCTTTCCCAGGTGGAGTTAAGTAGACTCTGGTGCCACCCCTAATTATGGCTTATTTTACTTCATGTGGTGCCTCATTATAATGCAATTATCAGACATCAGAGGCATCTTGCCAGGGCACCTGGGTATTGGAGTATGCTCAGTACAGATTAAACCCAGAACATGAACTTGACTGGGTCTCATCTGTCTTTGCTCTTGGTTACTCTCCCTCTCGATATAAAAAAATGCACACTATCCCTATGCTTTCCTGGTTTCTGTCCTTGTTTTGTCTTCTTCCCTGCCCCTCCCCTTTACCTTCCCTACTCCCAAGGACACGCTGCCTTGCGAAGTTTCTCATGAATAATCTCCTTTCCTCCCAAACCATAGATTCTGCTCTGATCAATACTTTGCTTTGATTCAATGATAGGAAGAGGTAATATCATTCCCTGTTTTACAGATGAGATTTAGGGAGGTAAAGTAAGCCATTCAAGGTCACACAGCTAGGTAGAGATAGAGCTAGAATTCCAACCTGGGTCTCTCTGGCTCCTAAGAACAGCATCTTTCTTTCCCATTCTGGCTTTCTTTCCTGGCAATCCTCTCCCTCCACCAGGGGCCTAGACTGGACAATTTGGTGGCATGAACTGAGCAAGCATTCAGTATTAGGAAGGTTTGCAATATCTTTTTATGTTTTTTTTCTCAGAACTGCCTTTTTTTTT
The DNA here is from genome assembly GCF_011764305.1 of Mustela putorius furo. Taxonomy (NCBI): domain Eukaryota; kingdom Metazoa; phylum Chordata; class Mammalia; order Carnivora; family Mustelidae; genus Mustela; species Mustela putorius. The sequence goes on along the minus strand of NW_025421496.1, from coordinate 3,945,077 downwards.
TTGGATTAAAAATAAAAATCACCATGTGGGTTTAAGTTAGTTCTCGTGTAAGTTGTGGTGATAATAAATTTTTGAAAAAAGGCTTACTTTATTAATTAAGTGAGAATTAAGGGACAGCTCACTTTGCATGCATCTCTCCAAGGTTTAAGTGCAGACTTTCCCCACCAAACTCATTGCAGAAGAGAAAAAAAGTCTTGCTTAACAAGAGAAGCATGTAAAATACCTCCAGCACAAGAAACACCTTTTATTTTACTCGAAGAGTAACTTCAAAACATCAAGCTTTTAAAAAAAAACAGTGACAATAAATCTTTACAAATGCCTTTCTTCCCACACTGACAATTGTTGAGAATATACTTTGCTCCATTACACTGTGTTATCATAGACAGTGTAAACGATGTTGAAGTATACCCATGTGCCCCCATCCCAGGAACCACAGGAGACTGCCTTTGCCACGTAGTATCTGCTTGTTTTCCTACCTAGCAAGTTGCACTGGGAGTTTTTTTCTTCTTTATGATCCACAGGATGAAAAAAATCTCATTTTTTAAAAAAAAATTTGTTCTGAAAATGCTCAAGCATACACAAGCATAGAGAGAATTTTATAATTAACCCTCATGTATCCACTTCACCGCAACAATTATTTTAACTCATGGCTCGTCCTGTTCCTTCTATCACTGTTGCTCCCTACCGCTTTTTCTTTGGCGGGGAGACAGGTGTTAAAGGGCAATCTAAAGCCAATTCAAACATATTATTCTATGTAAGTCTGAGTCTCATTTTAAGTATCTCTAAATCTAAATTCCAATTTTTCTGAATTGTTTTTATATGTAGTAGACATGGAAATTATTTTTTTTTCCCCAGTTAAGAAGTGATGGAGAGACCTGCAGATGCATGCTGTTGGCTCTTTTGTGTGGTTTCTCTTCCCCGCCCCCAGACATCACTAGAAGTCCCATTTGCAAAGGAGGTAGACCCTAAGTGGTAGAGACTGATGGCCTGGCCATGTGCTGGCTATTCTTCTTAACACTGGCCTCTTCTCTGCCATCTTCCTCAGTGCCCAGTAGGAATCTCTTTCCCAGACAAAGGAGTATGTGATGATAATGGGTTGAAGTTGTTTCTACGAAACTCATGAATTTTTCATGTAATTTAAATACAGATTGGGCTGCCAGGGACATGGTTCACTGAGAAACGCTTTCATGCTGAGTCTAGGCATTGTGTCCTCAAAGGCTTGTCTCTCATGGAGATGCGAGGAAGGAAAATAGGAAAAGAAAAATCCAACTTTTTCCTGCAGACCTGGCTTCTGTGACTCCACTTGCCCTCAAAGCACTGGAGTCAAGGCAGAGAGAAAGACATTTTACACTTAGGGTTTCAGCAGCCTTGACTGTTGGCCACATCAGCTGGCTCTGCACCCATAAAGAGTTGCTGGGTGGAGCTGAGGCCTCATTTAGCTAGATTTGTTTATGTGTTTACTCCTGTCAGTGTCTTGTTATTCAGAGAAGACATTTAGGAGATGAGGGCCTGGACAGATATTAAAACCAACAGCAGAACACACAATAGCAAGAACACACTTCTTGACAACTCGTTCATTCCTTTATTCAGTTTTGCGCTTCTAAGTCTCGTTCAGCATCTTGGAGATGCTGTAATAAAAAAGTCTCAGTCCACCTGGAGTTTATGCCATAATGGAGGAGCTAGACGATGAGTATGCAAACAAATAAATGGCCGTAGTTGCGTTAAGTCAGATGGAGAAAGTGAAAGTGGTGCTGAGGTACCACCTGAGTGGAAAACAGAGACAGCTACATCCCTCAGTCAGGAGTGGCAGGGTCAGTGCTACTCACAGTGTGGTCTGGGAGCCATCAACACAATCTAGAAACTTCTTATAAATCCAGATTTCCAAAGGTCTGCTAGAAATTTGATCTAAAGATGCACTATCTACTGAATGATTATCTCTGGGGAAGGTGTTCCAGCTGATTTCTGTGCATGTAAATTTTGAGAAACATTGGCCTAGGGAATGCAGACCCAAAACCCAAACCTAAAAGCAGATTCCTGTTGCATGCCCAGTATGGGTCAGCAGGGGGCTCTGCTGCTTCTAGTCTTTCTTGGGCCCAGCCTGCAGCGCTTGGGGCTCTCAGACATCACTGGTTGTCAGGAGGAGCTTGAGAAAACTCTCTGGTGTGCACACACACCCTTGCAATTAGATGCTCCAATCAGAGACAGCATGTACCACTTTTTGTACACAACCACATGGCAAGCACTGGGCCAATGGCTGCATCCAGTCCCAAGGGGCCCAGGAAGGATAGGCCTACCTTGTACCCAGAGGAGCAGCACCGCAGGGGAGCAGGAAAGAAGGAAGTGGAGGTAAAAGGGGGTTGATGCTCGGAGCTCAAGGAAGCAGTGCATTCTTTATATAATATTACTAATGACTACAGAGGCTAATACCCAGAATAACATTTCATATCTTTGAGTCACCCATATTCCAGATCCAACCCCATTTGGTCTCCTCTGAGACCAGTGTGATATAGGAAAGTGGTACCGCACCGCAGAAAACACGTGGCCCTTGGTTCCAGTCCTTGCTGTGCCACTTGGGCAATTGGTTTAAGCTCTTTGACACTCAGTTGCTTTTTCAGCTATAAATTGGGGGTTAGAATACCTTCCTTGCAGGCTTATTACACAGATATAATGAGATAAGGAATCGAAGGGGCTTTTCTGTGACAAATTGTGGCATTTGTGTCTAATAGTAGACACAAAAGATGCTACTCTTTGTATCTAACAGTAGCCACAAAAGATATTAAATAATGTTACTGATTTAGAGTGGAATAGAATGATTGAATCTTGGGAATTGAAAGGGCTCTTTGAAGTCTCTTAGTCCATTATCCCATCTACTGCAGAAATCCCCAGAAACTTCCTGGCAGTTGGTCTTATAATCATGCTAGGAATTCTGGTGACAAAAATGCCTTTTTTTTTTTTTTGAGAAAGTACTCTGCAATCCAGAATTGTGTTTTCAGAGGGCCAGTTCATGGATATGGGTAATTCATACTCGAGGAAAAGTGTGTTCTGTGGTCAAAGAAGTTTGCAAAGTTCTGGGTTCCACAATTAATACACATTTCTTTATTATAAACAACATTTTGTATTTTCATGAATAATTGTGATTTTTCTAAAAATTGCTACATTATGCAGTATTTTCCAAGTAAGGCTTAGGAGACTAGGGTTTTGAGAAACATAAATGTTGATCTAAATATTAAACATCTTTTCTTTACACTGAAGAAAATTCTAGTAACTTGAAACTCTTCCTCTTATCTCTGTTCTTGGGAACAGCAGAAATAAGTTTCACTGCTTTCCAAGAACAGATTCCACGGAATCAATGTATGCCTCAGACACGTGGTCTGACAGAAAGTGAAATGCACCTGAATGGTTGTTGCGGCGTACAAAACCTTTCAATACTAGAGTCTTCATCCCCTGTAGTGTGCATATAAATTGATTATCCCCAACCAGAATATGGGACAAATACCCCTTTCTAATATTTCTAATCCAAACACTGACGAATGCATTTATCTAAAGGATGAAAGGGAGATTGTGTGTCATCCTTTCTGAGCACTTTTGATGCCTCTTTTCACTCCACCACCGTTAATGCAGCCAACATAACTTTGGAGTTCAAGATGCACAAGGCAGGAAAATGAAGGGATTGACCAAGGCCACCGAGGGATTATGTGTCACCTCCCAGAATAGAAGGCGAAGGTGTCTGGCTCCTGTGGTCTCTGCCTGTGAGCACACCACATCTCCTAAGAGGTCATTTGATGCTGGGCAAGGAACATGAACTGGCGACAGAAGGAAAAGGTTTCAGTGATACCCTTTCCCTCATATGACATCTGTGTGATGAGATCTTCCGATGTCTCCAAATCCACATTAGTTTTATAATGCAAGGAGAAATGGCTTCTGTCATCAAAAGGATAGGGTGATTATAGATCTCCTCTGAGCATTTTGAGTAGTGAGTAATCCTTTTGCAAAACACACTTACTCTTCTAACTTACCTTTGCAGAAGAGGAGGCCTTAGGGATACAATGCAAAGAGCTGTGGAATAGGAATCAGGCTGCCTGAACTCCAGCCTTGGCTGTGCCACTAAGAACCTGTGTGTGCATGGGTAAACATGTACCTTATCTTACCTTCTCCTCAGTCAGAATCTGTATTCTTAAAGCAAGTGGGTTAAAACAAATCCATCTCTCAGTTTTAATCCTACCTCTGTGGCACTATAACTATGTTAAAAACTTTTATTTTCAGTGAAAAGAATTCCTTTTCATTCCCCAAATCAGAAAAATAAGCAAGAACTTTATTTAAATCAACTAAAATGTGGCTCTGAGCTCTCATTTGGCCAACATAAAGTTCAATCTCAGACATCTCTGCATTAACACTTCTCCACAGAGATTTAGTTAGTATTTTAACGTCTTCCTTAGTGCTGGAACATCAGCCAACTCTTAGGTCATCAGTTACAGGACCACACTGGCCCACATTGAGATGCCACTGTGCCCACGGCCTGATGGCATGATGTCCTTTGATTTCAGGGCACACCGCTCCCCTGTCATGCTGAAGACATAGATCTTTCAGCGAAGAGCTTATGTCCAAAATCCTTCTTCCCTAGTGGATAATGAAGCCATTTCATTGGCCACTTCCCAGAAGCTACTATCATAGAGCAACTCTGCTGTCATGGGACCTCTAGATTTTTGTCTTTTTTGACAAACTGAGAGAATAAAACTCATTTTTCTAGTATTCCCCAACGATGTTGTGTCCCCAGAGGTTTATCCAGAAGATAAACAATCTTGAATCTAATATTATGTTTTGCAAAAGATAGGATGGACTTTTGTCTTCAAGTAACTTCTCCTCTGTATTGAAAAAAATCCCCACATCAAGGAAATACTAAGTGCCTGGCTATCTGCTTAAAACAGAAGAAAGGAAAACATGGGGGAAACAAACATAAATTAACATTTTGATAAATTATACTGACTAGGTGGTAACACATACACAATTTTATAATTTATGAAGGAGAAAGAAAATGTTCGAAACACTTTTTTATTCCACACTTTTAGTACAGAATGCTTAAAATCAAGATAGGCAAAAATGAAATTACATGTTTAAAACATTTATGATCTAACCTCTTAGAGAATTCTATTTTTAATATTTTGGTGTATATACTTTTGTACTTTCTATATGCATGTGTACTATTGCTATTATTAAATGTAACTGACATTTATTGTTTGTTTGCTAAGACACAAGAGGCATGAGGAAAATCTAATTCATGATTAATACAGAGCACCCAGACTTTGAATAAGGAAATATTTTAAGCAGCTATATTTATTGAGGATTTATCATATCTATATACCAACCTTTACGCAAAACCCTTTAAGCACATCTTTTTATTTAATCTTTGTATCAAACCATTAGATTAACATATCATGGTAGATACTGATGGTCATTTAGAAAGTCATTGTCTCGCTTCCCCACTTCTTTTTTTTTTTTTTAAAGATTTTATTTATTTATTTATTTATACGACAGACAGAGATCACAAGTAGGCAGAGAGGCAGGCAGAGAGAGAGAGGGGGAAGCAGGCTCCCTGCTGAGCAGAGAGCCCGATAAGCGGCTCAATCCCAGGACCCTGAGATCATGACCTGAGCTGAAGGCAGAGGCTTAATCCAATGAGCCACCCAGGTGCCCCTCTCTTCCCCACTCCTTACCAGAAGTTCAGTCTCTGCTGAACTTCTGGGGCTGTGTAGGCACCGCTGCCATGAAGTCCAGCTGGGTCCCTGCCACATGGGTCCCACCCACCCCAGCACCCCCTCCGGTAATCTATTCTCCTTTGTATCCTATCCCACCTCTAACTTTCAGGATGGGCCTAATTAATATAGGAGTGATTCTATTTCAACAGGTAGTGATTCATTTAACCAGTCAGTTACTCAGTCCTGGACAAGGAGACATGGAGAGTTGGTTGGGTATTTATGGATGTGAATCCATGATCATAAGCAAAGAAATTCAAGAAGAGGCCATTTCTTCCTCTTCTTCTTCTTTTTTTTTTAAATTTTAGATATAGCTGAGTATGATGTCATGTCTCTCATTGTTTAATCTATTTTGAATTAGTGTTTCTGTGTCTCGGGCTACCAGCATCCTGACTAGTATAGTGTTATCTCATTTCTACAGATGATGAAATTGAAGTTCAGCTATTGCCCAAGTTAGTAAGACAAACTCCATCTTGGATTTATGAGTCCAGAATCTCCACTCATATGCTTGAAAATTTTTTTGTGTCTAAGTCACTGGTGTTTCTTTTTTGGTGAACCCACTGTTCGTGTCAGTTTAAATCCAATATATATTTTGTTTTTGTATAATTTCCATAAGACATTTGTGGAAAGCCTCTGATACATTTCTGGTACTTATTTTTATTTCTAAATTAACCTCAACATTGATGTTTCTTTTCTTTTTTTTTTTTTTTAATTTTTTAAAATTTTTAATTTTTTTATCCCCAGGGGTACAAGTCTGTGAATCGCCAGGTTTACACACTTCACAGCACTCACCAAAGCACATACCCTCCCCAATGTCCATAACCTCACCCCCCTTCTCCCATCCCCCCTCACCCCAGCAACCCTCAGTTTGTTTTGTGAGATTAAGAGTCACTTATGGTTTGTCTCCCTCCCAATCCCATCTTGTTTCATTGATTCTTCTCCTACCCACTTAAGCCCCCATGTTGCATCACCACTTCCTCATATCAGGGAGATCATATGATAGTTGTCTTTCTCTGCTTGACTTATTTCGCTAAGCATGATACGCTCTAGTTCCATCCATGTTGTCGCAAATGGCAAGATTTCATTTCTTTTGATGGCTGCATAGTATTCCATTGTGTATATATACCACATCTTCTTGATCCATTCATCTGTTGATGGACATCTAGGTTCTTTCCATAGTTTGGCTATTGTGGACATTGCTGCTATAAACATTCGGGTGCACGTGCCCCTTTGGATCACTACGTTTGTATCTTTAGGGTAAATACCCAGTAGTGCAATTGCTGGGTCATAGGGCAGTTCTATTTTCAACATTTTGAGGAACCTCCATGCTGTTTTCCAGAGTGGTTGCACCACCTTGCATTCCCACCAATAGTGTAGGAGGGTTCCCCTTTCTCCACATCCTCGCCAGCATCTGTCATTTCCTGACTTGTTGATTTTAGCCATTCTGACTGGTGTGAGGTGATATCTCATTGTGGTTTTCATTTGTATTTCCCTGATGTTTCTTATTTTTGTTGTTCTAACCCTACAAGGTTGCATTTCAGTTTCAGTCCAACACATTCTAAAACATCATGAGGGCACCTGGGTGCTCAGTTGGTTAAGCATCTGCCTTTGGCTCAGGTCATTATCCCAGAATTCCTGGGATCATGCCCCGCATTGGGCTCTTTGCTCAGTGGGGAGCCTGCTTCTCCCTTTCCCTCTATCCCTCCCCTCTGCTCCTGCTATCTCTCACACACACTCTCTCTCCTTAAAATAATTAAATTAATAAAATCTTTTTTAAAAACCCCAAAAAACATGATGAACCAATTATAACTTACTATTTAAAATACACCTTCTGGCAATGCAGTCCTTTTAGTTGGATATCTCAGAGTATCAGTCTTTCAGCACTTTGACTTGTGGTGACTTCTTTTCCTGCCACCTATCACTTTGTAAGTTTCTTTAGTGCAGAGGCTGTATATACTTATATTTTTGTTCTTTTAAGGTAGATAGCTAAAAATCTGGTCCATTTATGGGAGGTATGGACAGAATAGTTGCATTTACTGAGTGTTAAATAATGGTAAGTTAATAGGCATATTCTAGGGGTGTATAAATGATACATCACCATCAAATAAGCTATAGGTTAGATTTTATTATCTTCATTTCACAGCACAGTTGAGAAAAAGTTCAGAGGTGATAATTACCATTCATTCATTCAGTAAGCAAATATTTCTTAAGCACAGACATTCTAATAGTTTTTACAGAACAGTAGTAAACAAGTTATGGTTTCTGTCGACAATAATATAATAGTTAAAGGACAAAGACAAAGAAGTAAAGAGGCAGTTATTATAGAATGAGATGGAAAGGGAAGCCTAGGGAATTATGGGAGCAAGAAAGAGACATACCTGACTACAATGTGGTAATTAGGGAGGATTTCCTTAAAGACCTAGCATCTGATTGAATCTTAAAAGAGAAAGTAAGAGCTGGCCAGGTAAATCTAGACTTAGATTGGTCTAAGTTTAGTCTAGGGGGATTAGCTAAGACTTCAAGGGAGAAGCCTCCCACGTGCAAGTCTCTGAGGCATACTGTGGGCGTGACATATTTTTTGATGTTAGAGAATGGGGTTTGATGAGGATGGTGAGATATGAGGCTGGAATGGTCTAAGTCTGATTTTTTAATTACCTTAATTGATGTGCTAAGAAAGTTGAATTTTGCCCTGTAAGAACTGGGGGGCCATTTGGGGCCCTTGAGTAGAAGAATGGTTTATTGCTCTTTTGGAAAGGGTGGAGGGGCGCCTGGGTGGCTCAGTGGGTTAAGCCTCTGCCTTCAGCTCAGGTCATGATCTCAGGGTCCTGGGGTCAAGCCCCACATGGGGCTTTCTGCTCATCAGGGAGCCTGCTTCCCCCCTCTCTCTCTGCCTGCCTTTCTGCCTACTTGTGATCTCTCTCTCTCTCTCTCTCTTTGTGTCAAATAAATAAATAAAATCTTAAAAAAAAAAAAAAGAAAGGGCGGAGAATGGTTTAGAGGAGGGTATGAGGAAGCTTTTCTGTAAGGGACCACATAGCAAATAATTTCAGCTTTGGGATCATGGTGTCCTTCTTGTTTGTTAGCATTGCCCCAAAGCAGCAGTAGACAGTACCTTCATGTGCAAATGATTGAACATGGCTGTATTCCAATAAACTTTATTTACAATACCAGGCGGGTCGGGGGAATGGTCAGATTTGGCCAGTAGGCTGTTCTTGGCTGAACACTGGTTTAGAAACAAGTGAAAATCAGGAGATAGGAAGTCGTTATAGTAATCCAACTAAAGTCTGAAAGAAATAATGTGAGTAGAAAGAAGAAGCAGATTTCCAAGATACTAGGAAATGGTTTCACTAGGACTTAGAGATTGATTTGATCTGTGCATAGAAGGAGGGGTAAGAATGATTCTTAGAGGACTGGTATAGACCATGGTGTAGATGATTGTGCTTTAACTGGAAACAGCTGGCTGAAAAAGTGAAGTGGGAAGAAAAGTCCTATTTAGATAAATTGAGAATAAAGTATGTGTCAGCATTCAGGTAGCGATTTCAGTGGGCAGTTGGACATAGTTAATTTAGGTACTCAGGGGAGCCGCCTAGGCTAGCCACAAGGATTTGATTGTCATTGATGTATTTGAAATATAACCGAAGGTAAGAGAGTGGGAGAAATCTTCGAGGAAGAGAGAGAAGAAGAGCAGAAGACTGGGAATGGCACCGCTGGGAACCATGATACCTCGGGTACAGGCAGAAGAAGTGGTTTCCCTGAAGAGAGCTAAAGAGGAGTCCCAGAGAGGTACCAGAAGTGTCATTATGGAAGACAAAGGAAGAGATCAAGGAACAGATAAAGTTAATGGTATCTAATACTGTGTCTATTCATTTTTGCCTTAACGGCTTTGTATGAAACAGAGGAGGGATGGGGAGTAAAACCTGTTTGCAGTGAACTGAAGAGTATGGTTCAAGGTATTCACATCTCTTTTGAGAAATATGATTGTGAAATGGAAAAAAGAAATAGACGGGGAAATGTGTGATGTGTTTTAATAAAGATGGGAAGGACCGGATGGTATTTACTTTTCTGATGGGAAAATACTTGAGAGAAAACATTGAAGATGCATAAAAGGAGGGCAGTTGATGGAGGAAGTTCTCAGAAGAAGTGGACAGGAGTTGGCTCCAGGGCCTAGGCTGCATGCTTACCATCGACAGGAGGAAGGGCACAGCTTCTTCCATCGGGGCAGGGAAGCAGGAAGCAGAAGTACATATTTTAGTGAGTTACTAGGTAGAGGGTTGGGCAGGAAGCTAAGAGAAGTCTATTTACACTAAGAAGTTTGAGCCAGGGTCTTTGCTAAGGGAGAAGGTGTTTTGGTTTGGTTTGGGATGTGTGTGTTGTGTGTGTGTGTGTGTGTGTGTGTGTTTGGAAGCTTCAAAGATGTAGAGAAGATTAAAAGATTCCCTTCTTTGGAAATCTCAGAAGGAAAACAAAATGTTTTTGGCAGATCTTCAGCTCATACATGACAAATCTGGTAATGGAATTCCTTTTTTTTTTTTTTTAAAGATTTTATTTATTTATTTGACAGAGACACAGTGAGAGAGGGAGCACAAACAGGGGGAGAGGGAAAGGGAGAAGCAGGTTTGCCACTTAGCAAGGAGCACGATGTGGGGCTCGATCCCAGGACCCTGGGATCATGACCTCAGCCAAAGGCAGACGCTTAACGACGGAGCCACCCAGGTGCCGCTGGTAGTGGAATTCTTAACTCTGTAAGTCTAGAACCACCATTTTGTCTAGTATACAATCCTGGCTGGGAGAACTTAGGAAGTTGTATGTTTACGTGGAGCTAACTAGTTCCAAGGGACCAAAGACATACCTATTTATAAGGATTTGGTCCTTTGTTCTAGTTTTTCTTATATAGCATTTGTGAAGCACTAATGGAGTCTTGTTTAAGGCCCTGTGTGCACAGTGACTTCCATATATCAGTTTATTTTGTGAGGACAACAAACTGCATGGGGAAACCTTTTTTTTTTTTTTTTTTTTTTTGAGAGAGAGAGCAGGAGCAGAGGGATAAGGGCAAACAGATTCCCCACTGAGCAGGGAGCCCGACACCACCGGGGCTCAATCCCAGGACCCTGGGATCATGACCCGAGCCAAAGGCAGATGCTTAACCCACTGAGCCACCCTTGCGCCCCTGGATGGGGAAAACATTTTAACATGGACTTTCCCATCCCTCAGTAAACAAACGACTAAGGCATTGCTCCAAGTTTAAGTATAGAGGATAGCGGGGGGGCGGAGGGGAGCCTCACAAAAGCAAAGATAAATCATAAAGACTCAAACCAGGGATAAATGAAAAAATTTCAAGCAAAAAATCTCAGCGATTGTCAGGGACTTCCCACAATGTCGTTCTTTCTTTGCAGATTTTAGGGTCATAAAAATGACTCTTCTGTGCTCTCCAGTCCTCAGAACAGAGTGAGACATGGGTTGAAAAATTTACTTGCTTGTTAAAAGTTTCTTGCTACTGCCCTGTTATTTATGGTCCACCTCTTTCTTCTGGCTCCGTAAAGTAGTTATTTAATAGCAAATTTGAAAAACTCCCGTGTAAACTCACAGATCAGTGGTAAATCTACACAGTTGAGGAGAAGAGAGTCAGTCTCCCTTAGCTAGCAGACCTATGGATGAAAAAACTGCAGGGAAAACTTTTTTGCTCTTTTCTGACAGGGTTTGTTAATTTGTCTAATTTCATAAGATCCTCTCTCTCATTATCCCAAAGAACAGGGCTTGTTCTTATAAACTGGTTGGGTCCTTCTAATGTACATCCACAGGAGAGAACTATCAGAGGAAGGATGAACAAGTTGAATTAGAACGGATGTTATAATTTACTTTTTTGAGGGGTCTATAAATGACAGAGCATTTCACCAAGCATTTATCACTGTGCATAAACTCAGTTTTTTTGGACTACCCAATTATGTGCTACATTAATATTTTACGTGTGGCACACTACATTTCACTGTGTCACTAAAATTAAATTTGACGACTGCAAACACTGGCAGCAAACCAAGTTGTGTAAAATGTGGTTATAGTATCATTCGCTCAGATGTCTACCCCATTCTAATCATCTACAGTTCAAAGCAACAGAAGGCTCTATTTCTTCCAACAATAATTTGATAACTTAGATAATCTTTCAAATACGAAGTTTCAACCAGTCCCCAAACTGGAGGTTAATGTACCCCTTCTTATAGGATTCTGCCTTCCGTGATGAAAGCCGTGATTGGCTTTAGGGAATGAGCCAGCGTCCAGCCTCCTCTCATGGATCTGCCTCGCACCCTAGAGAAGCTCTTCCAGGTCAGGCTGAGAACCACTGCTCTGGAAACTAATGAGATTGTGATATAGTTGTAAAGCATCTCCTATATTAATGAAGGCTTCTTATATATGCACATATATGAATTTATCCAAGATGGCTACAGACTTTAAAAACAGCCAGGTCATTGGGCACCTGGGTGGCTCAGTGGGTTAAGCCTCTGCCTTCGGCTCAGGTCATGATCTCAGGGTCCTGGGATCGTGGCCCACATTGGGCTCTCTGCTCAGCAGGGAGCCTGCTTCCTCCTCTCTCTCTCTCTCTCTCTCTCTGCCTGCCTCTCTACCTACTTGTGATCTCTGTCAAATAAATAAATAAAATCTTAAAAAAAAAAAAAGCCAGGTCATTAACTATTCTTCATATTTTATTTCTGATTGCCTAGTACTTTATTTATTTTTTTATTCATTTTTTAAAAGGTTTTATTCATTTCTTTGACACACAGAGAGAGATCACAAGTAGGCAGAGAGAGAGAGGGGGAAGTAGGCTCCCTGCTGAGCAGAGAGCCCAGTGTGGGGCTCTATCCCAGGACCCTGGGATCATGACCTGAGTCAAAGGCAGAGGCTTTAATTCACTGAGCCACCCAGGTTCCCTGCCTAGTACTTTATAAGAGATTTAGTCTTGTTTGCAGTTTTTAGTGTCTGTAAATAAATTTGTTTTTGGTCTCCCAAGTCTTGCATTTCGTATCTTGAAGCTAGTTGTGTGTTTGAATGTGGACACATCTGTTACAGAATTTTTTTTTTTTTTTTCCAAGACTCTCATGTCTTAAGCCTTAGGCCAAAGGGACAATTTACCAAGTATGAAATTAATCTTTTTCCTGGGAATGTTTTCTTAGGTATTGTTTTCATCTATGGTACACGTTACTTTAATTGATCTTTATGTCTTTGACACAATATTCATTTACGGAATTAATGATTGGAAATTACTTTCCTCCCTTGGTTGATTTGGATATGTTAAAGATGTGGCTTAAGAGGATATTTTTACTTTAGCAAGGTGCAAGTATTTTTCTTAAAGTTCATTTAAGTTAAAAAAAAATACTAAATTTTAAATTACAAATTATTTGAAACAAAAAATACAGAAAATCATGTAATGAACTTCTGTTTACTCACCACTGAGGTTAAACAGGTGATGATTTTTAATACTTACTTCAGAAGAGATATCTAGGATCTGAACCATATAATTAATGAACTTGATCAGTAAAGGATGACAGCTTTGTTTCTTTTCAGTTGCTGTTCCTTTATTTCTTTTTGTTATGTCATTGAGCTGGATTCTGTCTTCCATATGATGTTGAATAGAAATCTGTTTTTTTACAAGGGTTGATTCAAGTGTTTTATCATTAGGTTTGCTGTCAGGTTTAAGGAGATTGATTTTGCGAGAGTAAGGACGTTTCCTCCTATTTCTGCTGCTCTGAATATTCCCTTCTCCCCATCCCCTGGTCCAAGGAAAAGGTGTGGAATTTTGTCACATATTTTGTATTCTTCCAGAAATGGAGCAGTTAGTATGATGTTTCTTATTGACTTTACCTTTTCAGAGAAGTTTTACGTTTACAGCAAATTTGAGGTGAGGGTATAAAGATTTCCTACGTATTCTCTATTCCCACATAGATACAGCCTCCCCATTGTCAACCTCCTAACCAGTGTGGTATTATTTGTTACGTGGTGAATTTACATTGGCATGTCATAAACACTCAAAGTACATAGTTTGATCTTGGTGTAGATTCCATGGGTTTGGAAAAATGTATGACGACATATATATCTGTCATTATAGAATCATACAGAGCATTTTCTTTGCCCTCAGAATCCTCCATGCTGCACATATTCATTGTCCCATGCTCCTCTAACTCTTGGCAACAACTGATTTTTTTTTTTAACTGTTTCCATAGTTTTGCCTTTCCCAGCACATCATATAGTTGGAATCATACAGTATGTAGCCTTTTCAGATTATCTTGTTTCACTTAGTAATATGCAATTAAATCTCCTCTGTCTTTTTCTGACTTGATAGCTCATTTCCTTTTCAGTGTGGAATGATAGGCCATTGCCTGGATGTACCACAGTTAAGGAATCCATTCACCTACTGTTACCTCCAAGTTTGGGGAATTATGAGTAAAGCTGCTGTAAATATCTGTGTGGAGGTTTTTATGTGGACATAAGTTTTTGTCTCCTTTGGGTAAATACCAAGGGGCGTGATTGCTGGATCATATGGTAGGAGCTTGTCTTGTTTTGAAAGAAAGGCAATTGTCTTCCCACGTGGCAAAGAACCATTTTGCATTCCTGCCAGCATTGAGTGAGAGCTCCTGTTGCTCCCCATCCTTGCCAATATTTGGTGTTGTCAGTGTCCTGGATTTTGGCCATTCTTATATGTGTTGGTGGTATCCAGAAGGTTTTAGGAACCTCATTGCTAGTCTCTTTAGTATTTGGACCTGAGTCACATCTCGTATTCTCTAAATAGTTTTGCTCTACTTTTAACATGTAGCCTGAATGTTTTTTACTGAAATTCTTAATCTTTACAGAGATGTTAAACTGATTTCTGTCATTCCTCAGTGTCAGAACATTTTTGAATTTGAATCTTTACATATTTAATCAGTTGAAACTCAGAACATTCTTATCACTTTTAAATCAGCTTTAGCCCCAGGAAAGTAACTTAGCAAAGTAAAATAAAATGAAATAAATAAGTAAAATGTGTGAATACATGAGATTCGTGGGCGGTGCAAAGAGCTGTATTTGTACTCAAAGTAGTAGTGCCTTTCAAAATTGATTTAGCAGCAAACTGTATCTTCAAACAAAATATAAGTAGAATGCCAATGCCAAAAATAGATAAAACAGCATCTTGTGTTGATGGCTTCATGGTGGGCAGAATGAGACAGGGACCTGGGTTCTTTTTTAATAGATAACCCCCACATTTTTACCCTTCTTGGTGCTGAGAGGTCCCTCAGATGTCACAAAGTATTGTCTTGAGGCACTTTTCTAAGATAATTACATATAGTTGTTGACAAATATTACAGATTATGTACATTGAAGTCGGCATTGCTCTTAAAATTTGAGAATTTACACATTTCTTATAGTACATTTTTATAGCTCACAACAATGTAAATAAGCAAGATGTAAAAATAACTTGGAAATTCTATTTCCACTGCCTAATGATACTACCTAGACTTTTGTACCTACTTAAGGAAATCACCATAAGAAACTATATTTTTATTCCAATCATGGTAATATTGCTCAAAATATATTTGGATTACTCATTGAGTCCATTTGTGAACCATTATAGAAAACAAGTGTCAATAGATTAAAGTCATAACTTGTTTTGAAAGCAAATGGAATTACCATCACTGGATAGATCTTTTGAGTATTTCTAAAAAATCAAAGCAAACATCAAAAGGATGAAGTTTTGCCACTATTACAGCTTTTCAAAGCAAAGGGAATTGCAAATGCCAACTGTAGTTCCAAAAGAGAAGTTTCTAATATGATATGACTAGGGACAATTGTAGCATCATTAGAATAAATGTATAACCTCCTTTATGGTGATTTCCTTGAAGAGTTCTGTATTCCTGTGGCTGTCTGAGTTGTGATATGATTGTTCAAGAAGAGTCATGCCTGGTAGATTCAGAACAGACTGCAGGATAGGGAAGATAGCAAGAAGGAAGGATCTCCTAGTTGGGGCAGGCTGGTGAACCTACAAGGAAGGT
This sequence comes from Mustela putorius furo, assembly GCF_011764305.1. NCBI lineage: Eukaryota > Metazoa > Chordata > Mammalia > Carnivora > Mustelidae > Mustela > Mustela putorius. The sequence goes on along the minus strand of NW_025421496.1, from coordinate 3,929,314 downwards.
CAAGAGTGGCCACTGTGACTTAGTGGCCGAGACTGAAAGATGAAATCAGTCTGTGGGCTTAAATAGAAAAAGGACTTTGCCAGTAATTATATTAAAAACTCCCAATTTAAAGGTAAATTCATAATTTTAATAATTTTACAGTCAAATAAATATTTGAGTCTCAATTATATGTAAAGCACTCTTCCTATTTCATTCAGAAAATAAAAAATAATTTTAACTTTTTCAGACATAAAATAATGTTTTTCCAAGTTTCTTTTGGAAATGTTCTACATCTATTTTATTTTCTTAAAATATAAATTGTAAAGTTTCTATAACATTATAGAAAATTTATGAATATGGCAAAAGTAGCTAATTTTCCAAAACCAAATGAAAGAATAATTTGTTTATTTTACCTACTAGCATTTTCATGTGCTCTTCTATATAATAATGCATGAGTTGTATATTTTGCTTTATGTTTTTAGCTAACAATAAATCACAAATGTTTGCATATTTTTACGTGTTCTTTATACTGTTATGTGTCATTGCTGCAGAAAGTCCAATGAAAAGAGCTAGCACAGTTTATCTAACCGCTTCCCTATTCCAAATTTAGCTTACTTTCAACTTTTACAAGGGACAGGTGCAAAAGAGCAAATTCATTTCACAAAACATTTTTAAATCATTAAAAAGAAATTTGATGAAGGGCTAGGAGTGTGGTTGACATAAGAAAGTAGCTTTGGTATAGTACAAAACATTCCAGATTTGAATTAGCAGCCATGGATTTAAGTTCCTTCCTCCATAATGTATCAACAGTATGACCTGGGAAAGTTACATGATCCCGTCTGTGTTCATATACTATTTTTCACATATCTCTATCACCAGGCTTATTATAGTGTATCTTTATGAGCCATTCATGCATCCGTGACCTTTAGACTGGATATTCAAGACAGTTTTCTTGACTTACTCATCTTTGCCATTCCGAGTTCCGAGAAGAGACTGACAGAAAACAGATGATCAATTATGGTTTGTTGGCTAAAATGCAGAGTTGTTGTAAAAGTTAAGATGACAAAGGAAAGTTCTGAGGACTATACCACTGCAGACTATTAAAAATAAAAATCAGAGAACTGAGTTTTAATGGAAGAAATGAAAAATTTGATACAAGATATTACTCAACTTTGTGTTTCATCCTCTTGAGTTCGTAAGAGTTGCATATTGAAGTGTTCTCTGTTGTGTGAGTGTAGGTAGAAGTTGGTGTGAATTCCAAGTAATCACAGTTGCTGCAGAGGGATTGTATTATTTAAGGATTATTTTCACGGTTCATGAATATCACAAGTACACATTGCCCCTTTCCTGGTGGTAGACTTTTGGCGTGAAAGTACTAGAATTCATCTCTGATCCTTCCTCTGTGACTTCCATGGGCTGCTCTTCTTCATATGTTTGTGCTCTGATGGAGAGAGGATTGGTGTTTTCCCCTGGCTTGAAGTTAATTTGAGTCATGCTCAGCACCTAAGTGAGTATCCCTTCTCATGCTTTGTGTGGCACAGCTTCCCATCTCAAGGCTTGTGCTCCATGTTTTATCAGGCAGCCCAGAGTATGGTTATCTCAACCCAGGCAGAAACAAGGTCACCTCTCTGTCTGACCTGGCCTGGAGACTTGTAGGTGATGCCAGCGTCTCTGGGAGATCTAGGCAATGCTTCATGATGTTGGGAGTCCTAAGAATAATGGTTTTAACCTCTGATAGGTCGCCTAGACCTAGATTTTGAACTTCTACTTCTACTGGCAGGATTCTTGGTGCAGATCAGATGCATGGAAAACAAAACATTTAGCAACTGTTTGACAACCCTCAAAAACTCTTGAATCTAATTGTCAGCCAGCTTTCCAATGAGGATGCTGAGCTATATAGTTCACTGTCTTATCAGGTTATGCTGTCCCATTTCATAAGCTCCTCCCCATTCATTATTCTCCCATTCCAGCCTTGAGAAGCAATTGTTCCCAAGGATGACTTCAGTTGATTATCCAGAGGTGTCAGTCATGATTAATACCTACCTTATATCGTGCATCATCTTTTTTTTTCCCTTTGGGGCCCCAAGAGCAATGTCCTTTTCTGCTCCTGGCTGCCACAACAAATAAGTTCCCCTGTATGGTATTTACGGAAAGACATATTTCCTGATGTCTGTGCCCTGCACAGGTTAGCAGATTGGATGGCAGTAGTTAGGATCGTCATAAATCCGACGCTGGCATGATGTGTCTGGGGTGCTGCCAGCGGTCAGACTCATGGAGCGGCCATAAAGGGCTGTCTGAGAAATGACAACCAGAAATAGTACAGAGGTTCTTCTCGGCCCTCCCACCTCAATCACAGGGGGTAACAAAGGGAATCCAGGAAGTCAGAGCCTCACTGTGGGAGCTGAGAGCAGTCCTTGTTTCCTGCGTGTGCTGAGTCTGAAGCCTGGAGGTGTAACCGACGAGCGCGGGTGTGGGGTGAGCCCCAGCAGCTCTGGGTTCAGGGACCACCCCTCTCTCTTTCAAGTTTACAGAGTCAGGTGAGGAAACACTTTGAGCTTTAGGTTCTTCATTTGTAAATAAGGTTAGTGATCTGTAACTTGCCATTTGTAGAGATTAACCCCCATATTATGTATGAAAATGCTTTGTAAACTATCAAGTACTGTAGGAATATGAGGATTTAGTGTCTTCTGTCTGGAAACTTAGGTGTTGCCTCTTCTTGGGTCTCAAAGTCAAAGTACGTCGGTTCCCATGGCTGCGTCTGCCACGCTGTTTGCTTGTCTACCCTTGTCTGCTGCATTTCCCTGACCTTTGGGTTTGCTGTGACCCTTGGCTCTGGCAGGACAACTCCCTGTTGCCGTGTTTGGCTTCTGTGTGTACCCTTAGGCTTGACTCTCTGCCTACTTTGCTTTCCAGTATGTTCTTGGTCACCATTCTGTGTTCTTTCATCCCAGCTAACTGCCCTGAAGCTTCCCTTTTCCTCAGTTAGCCATAGTTCCACCTGACAAAATGTTTCAAGAACTTTTTCAGGTAGTTAGAAATGCAGTTCGTGATATGCTTTGTCTTTAATTTAAGTGGGATTTGATTTTGCATGTGGTCAGGGTTAGGAAACTAGATTTTTGTCTTCCAGATGGGATCCTGTAACTTTTCAGTAAGGATTCTTAGATTGGAAGGGAGAGACATACAGTAATTAAAAGTAGCCTGAAATTAAACTAGTGTAGACCCTGAATTGGGAAATGGGCCAGGGAGGGAAGAGAATAAAAAAAGCAGAAGGCTTTTAAAGGCTTTGTGTCATTGTGTGTGCTTATGGTTAATTTTTAATTTTCATATAATAGAGCCACATCAATTTTATTATGATTTGTATGACTAGGAAAATACCATTAGGAAAATTGAAGGGAATATTAGAATTTCAGAATAAACCAGAGGGAGTGTAGTAGGGATAAATAGACATTTGAGCAGGCCAGGAAAAGAAAGGGAAAAAGAGAACTGGAAACTAAATCAACAGTAAAAACAAAATAAGGTAGGAGGTAGGCTTTTGGGAAGTAACTGAAGTCTGGTTTACACATATGATTTCAACTGAGGAAAACAGGAGTGAAATAAAGTCTGACTTCTGTGGGTATGCTCATGGAAACTGGGCACAGCTCAGCTCATTCTTGGTGTAGCATTACAACAGGTCCACCCCGAACCTTCGAAGAACCTCCGGCGAGAGTCCAAATGGAGACCCACATACCATAGGTCTACATAATTATTCCAAAAGCCTTACGTCCAACTCACACATTGATAAATAAGATATTTGTCTAACCTTCTATCTTTTTTGTTTTACTTTGGCACAAATATTTTCTTTTCTTTCTTTTAGAAATTGGAAGAGGGGGATGGTGGAGAGGGCAGAGGGCGGAGGAGAGAGCGAATTTTAAGCAGGCTCTTTCTCATGGGCTGGCACAGAGCTCAACGTGGGCTCCATCTCACAACCTGAGATCATGACCTGAGCCAAAATCAAGTCAGATACTTAACCTACTGAGTCACCCAGGAGCCCCGGCACAAATATTCTCGTAATGCCTTTGGAAGACCAGCTTCAAATTTGGGATCGCTGGACCTATGTGCCAGAAAATAGCAATGCGGGGAGAAGCAGCCTCATGCATACCAGCCTTTTTCCTTAGCCATACTGCCTTGTGCTGCAATGCAAGAGGCTATACACACACACACACACACACACACACACACACAGGCACTCCAGCCTACATGTCCAAGCTCTGTCCACATCCCCAGCAAACAGCTGCTCCTTTTCCATAGCTGGGGCCTAAGGATGTGCCTGTTGGTTTCCTCTGCTCACGGAGAGAGAGACAAGGGAGGATCTAGAGGAGACGGAGCTTGTTTGGGCAGGAGATACTGGGTTCATGGTCTTGAAGGGGTCAGGGCAGAGACTCTAGATGGGCATGTGCTTTTGGCCTTGTGGACTTGTCTCTGTGGTAAGCCCCCAGCCATGGGAATCTTCCGAATGTGTGCGTCCTGGGCAGGGGCCGTGGCCATGCTCTTAAGTGCAGTATTTCAAGTGAAAGGGCTTTAAAGCCCCCCCCCCCAACACACACACATACTTTAGTAGAACTCACAAAAGATTGAGAGACTATTTGGTCTCCCTCCCCGTCCTCCAGGCCAGGAGGGCCAATGTCTCAATGGGGCCATATGAGAAGAAATTCCAGTATTGGCTCAGATCACACATCAGCTGGCTTTTCTATCTGTGTTTTCCTCATTGGTGAAATGCGAGTTGTTTCCTCTCCCAGGGACATTTAAAAAAGATAAATGTTGAGTTTCAGGAATCTGAAGAAATACACCCTGAGTTGATGGATGCGAGGGAGTAACCCTGACGTCTTTCCTCCGCGCTCGCAGCAAGTAGAGCCCCAGGACTCCCTTCCTTTGGGTCCGCAGGTCTCCCAGAGGCAACCAGGTTCCCTTTAGAGCCGGGAGGCTGGCTGGCTCTGTCACGTTCTTCCTCCCTCGGCTCGGAGACCGAGGGCTTATTCCCCCTGCAGTGTGCTTTCAGCCTCTATTTTTCTGCCCAGATGCCCCAGCCGGCCAGTGGCTTTGCCCTGGGGCTGTCCGGCTTCTCATAAGTGCAAAGGCAGGGCCTCTGGGGCCCCTGAAACAGACCATGAGCCTGTGACTCGGGCCCTCGCAATCATCTCTCCCTAATGGCAGAGAAAAGCTGTCTCCTTCTGGTGAGGGAGGAGGAAAATCACAGATGAAGAAGGGATGAGGAGAGCCAGGACTGGGTTCATTTGAGAGACTGAGTCCAGTGTTCCTCCCTCCCTTCCTGGATCCTCTGGAGCTTATCCCATCCCTGCAAATCAGCACCTTGAGGCAATTAAAAATGCTGCGCTCTGCGGTGCTATCACACCAATTCCGTCTTTATAGGAGGAAATTAGTTCTGAGACAACAGTCAACAGCCTGTCCTTCGAGGTGGCTCTGGGAATACAAACCTCACAAACATTTAGAGCCTTTCTGCTGACTGCTTGCCTTTGAATGAAAGGCTTTGCCCATTGCCTTTGTTTCTTGAAAGTGCCCAAATTCATGGGAACCAGGACAGGATCCGCTGGGGAGTGAAAGTCACCGCTCCCCCTTTAGGGAGGAAACGCACTCAGATGCCCTTAAAGTTGGCAACATTTTCTCATTCTGCAGGTTATATTTAAGGAGCATCTTTCAAATATCCGTGTATTTCCCTCAAATCACTAAAACAAAGGCAAACCAAAAGACACCGACAGCTACCAAGCGGGGACAATTTTCCCCTCAGCTGAGGCACTATTTGCCGAATTGCAGTCCAGGGGAGATCTTTACAGCCGAGTTATAGAGGGCTGGAAATCAGGAGGTTTTGATGGGAATGCGGACCGACTTTTAAGTATTGATGCTAGTGAGTGTGGCGATGGTCAAAATGTCCTTCTTCCTCCGCCGGACGCCCTCCCCAGGCTCTTTAATTCTTATAAATAATGTGCTACCCTCTCTCACTGAAGCCGGTCCGTGAAGCAGCCTGGGAGATATTAAGGAATAAAATTAAGGAATAAAATTCCCATTCTGGGTCAGGGAACACAAACCATGGGTTTGATTTCTGACTACTCAGCTGGGACAAAACAACAACAACAACAACACAACCCCAATAACCACAATCCCTTTTCATGTCCCAGTTATCCCTGATCAGCAGTGAAATGGTTAATGCCTGCTCTGGCTCCCTGCCTCCAATTTGGGATGACAGAGAGCCATTCTAGGCTCCCCCTGACCTCCAATCCTGGAGCTCCTCTTGGAAAATGTCTGGATGGGGAAAACAGCAGCGCCCTTCAGAGCTCTCTGAGTGATTTTGTTGTTGTTGTTGTTGTTGTTGTTGTTTTATAGTTTCAGTGATGAGAGATGCTCAGTGTTGATAAATGTTCCGGCACCAGGTTGTCCAGCCTCGGAAATTTTCTCTTAGTCAACTACTTGATTGCTACAAATTAAGCAGAGATGCTCAGTCTTACCTCTGAGGGAAATAACTGCAACTCTTTCTCACGTGAAACCAAGGTCTCTTCCTTTGGTGAGCTCATAAAATCTGACTGCTTCCAGTCACACAGCGCTCTCAAATTTTAGCCCCACACATTTGTCACTTCTCCACCCTCCTCCCCTTAAATAAAGCATATGTTCCAATCTATTAAGTTCTTTGCACATCAGAGCCACCAAAGAGAGGTCAAATAATACATTTTGGCACCTTTTTTTACTTTGTCACTTACCATCGAGGTTTTGAGGGTAGAAAAGAGTTGACAACTGCCCTTGAAAACATGAGAATATGGAGATTTTCTGCCTTGACAGGTTTCTTTTTTTCCCTCTTTAGTCTCACAAATCAGGCAGTCTCTGTATTCTATGAAATGTAAAGTTTAGTTGGATGACTTTTCATAAACTTCATTTTTAACACATTTTTTTCTCCTCTTGTATTTCTATAATATATGCAAAATGCCAGGCTCCTCAAAAAGAACTTTACAGGTCATTTTCCTGCCATAATAGTCGAATCAGCAGCAAAATGCATTTCATGGTTTAAATGCAGTGACAGAAGTAGTCTGACAGCAGAAATATGTACTGGATAGTAACTTCCTCAAAAGCCTTGAGATTTTCACATGAGTAGAGCTTATGGCTTTGGAAGTCGTCTTTCTTTCTTTCTTTCTTTCTTTCTTTCTTTCTTTCTTTCTTTCTTTCTTTTAAAGATCAGCTCTGTGTAAATACGGACAAAGAGCATTTATTGGCTCTGTACTATCAGTGCCCTTGACCTAGTGACATTATTGACTTGTCACCATTGTCTTTATATGTATTGGTCCAAAAGGACACAACCGTAATAGCTGTCTCCCTCAACAATTAATTTTGATCTGCTCTATGTGATGAGCCTTACAGAAGCCCTTGAAAGAACGACTTCCGAGTCAGGACATGCATGTGGGCATGCACACACACATCACGTTTTCTTGAACCCCAAATTAGGTCACCTGGACCAATGAAGGATTTTTCTCCTTGTTTGTGTATCTCTCTTGGATGTAGAAAGAGTGGCACAAGTAAAGCAATAAAACTAATTTTAGGTAGTAACACAATGAGGTGTCTTTATTGAAAAGAATCAGCATAAGTGAAATTGCAGTGGTGTTACAGGTGCAAAAAATTGAAATGTTTGTTCTCATTGGTAGCAAAATGATCCAGTAAAACTCTCTTTTAATATGAAAACTTCCATATTGTGTTTTCTAGATTAATGAATTTCATAGATACTATAAAAATTTATTATCTATCTATCTATCATCTACCTACTAATTAAAGATCAGTACATAAGGATGTTATTGGATGAGTGTCCTAGTCAGTTTGGGCTGCGTAACAGAATACTATGAACGGGGTGGCTTTAATAACAGAATTTCTCACAGTTGTGGAAACTGGAAAGTCCAAGATCAGGCTGCCAGCCTAATTGGGAATTGTGATGAGAAAACTATGTTCTACTTGGCAGGTGGCAGCCTTCTTGCTGTATCATCTTACGGCAGAGAGATGGAGGGCTCTGGCCTCTTCTCCTCTTTTTTTTTTTTTTTTTTAATATTTTATTTATTTATTAGAGAGACAGCACATGAGAGGGAGAAGGTCACAGGGAGAAGCAGACTTCCTATGGAGCTGGGAGAATGACGTGGGATTTGATCCTAAGACTCCAGGATTACGGCCTGAGCCAAGGGCATTTGCCCAACCAACTGAGCCACCCAGACACCCTGGCCTCTTCCTCTCTTATAAGAGAACTAATCCCATTCATGGGAGCTCCACCCTTATGACCTCATTGTCTCTCAAAGGACCACCTCCATAGACCATCACATTAGGGATGAAGACTTAAACATACTAATAGGTAGGACCTGGGTGTGGTTTGGGTAGTACACCTTCAGTCCAGACAGTGAGTCGGAAGATGCCCATTATTGATCTCTTTGCATGCACCTAGAAAATTTGAGCAAAGAAAACTCAATTGACTAAGCCCCTATTCATTAATCTTGGCATTGTTGTTTGTTGTTTTTAACTGCCGTTGTCTCATATGCAGAATAAAAATACTAATTGTCTATGTCATGCCCATTTCATCCCAGGGAATAAATGAACACTATGTATTCTAAGTATTCTGTGTCCTTGGATCAAAGCAACATATCAACAAATGTGCATTTTCCAGTGTGCAATTTCTTCATTGTAATTAATGTGCTTTGGTTTTGTTACATTTAACACTAGTGTTTGAATCACAATAAAAACCCACCTTCCAAGTACAGAGTTTAATAAGTACCTGTGGAATTTTGTTTTTCATGATGGTCAAAATAAGAAACAAATCGCCATTTTAGGTTTTGAACCTTCTATAATAATGAACCTACTTTTTCTTTCTGTTCCACTTTTCCTTGCTCCCTTCCTTTCTATATCACCTCAGTAATTATAAAATACAGAAAAAGTCTAGAGAACAATATAAATACATTCTGTGCAATACTCCAGCTCAAAATTTAGCAGCTTAAAATCATTATTAATCATTATTTCTCAGGTGTGAGGGGTTCCATAGGAAGATCTACTGATGTGGGCCGGGTTTACTTTTGCATGGATGGTGTTAAAAGATAAACTATGGCATGTTAAAGATTTAAGAGTTTGAACAAAAATTGATTTGAATCAGGCAGCATCCAATCTTGTAGATAAAAAGGACCTATGAGGAGCTGTACAAAATGAAAGATTTTTATAGGCAGAAGGAGGCAAGAACAAAAAAGTTATAATAGACCAAAAGCAGGTTGGCAACTTGACCGCTACTTTCCATTTGGGGATAGTGGGAGCTTATCAAGTGGATTACCTAACTAGTGCCAATCCCGCAATTTCCGATAGAGTGGTTTAAGATTCCATTTCTGGGAGAGCTGAAACTGTAATTAAGTTTTGGTTTGGTGACATGGGCTTAGCATAAGCAACTCTATTTTGGATCTGCTGTGTTGGTTTTAATAATTTCCCCCTTTTCATTAGACTTTCAGCCTAGCTGAGAGACTTCATCAAAAATTAAAGGTATTGTGGGCACCTGGGTGGCTCAGTCACTTAGGTTCCTTTGGCTCAGGTCATGATCTCTGGGTCCTGGGATGGAGCCCCACTTTGGGCTTCTTGTTGAGTGGGAAGTCTGCTTCTCTCTCTCTTCTCTCCCACCTTCCCATCACTTGTTCTCTCTCTCTCTCTCTCTCAAATAAATAGAATCTTAAAAAAAAAATTGAAGATATTATTGATACTCTCATCTACTATTCTAGAGTTTTTGAGTTGTTTTTGTTGAATCTTTGTCTTATTTACAGGTTCCACCTTTGTTCTTTGAGTTACTTATTTTCTTTGTTTCTTTTTCAACATTGTCTTCTTAGGGAGATCATTGGCTTAGTGGTGAATAACTGCAAACATACATTTAAAGCTTTTGAGAGAATCCAGAGTGCCAGGGAGACTACTGTGTTTATTATAGGCAGAAAAATTCCCAATGTCTGGAGTGTACTTTGGAGCCATGTCCCCTAAGACCCAAAACAATCAGAATCAAATAAGAATAAATCAAGAATTAAAGACTGGTTGAAGGAGTTACTTTCTTAAGCCAACTGGCTTGTTGGCTTGAGTCTCAGCTTCCCCAGAAGTGTCCATCTGGGGAGCTGAGAGCAGCAAGTAGTATTGGCCGTAGCACAAACATTGCCTTGGGCACCTGAAAGATTATCAACGGCTATGTTGTAGTCAAGAATAACTTTGGCTAGAGAGTCTAGGGATTGTTATTGGGCAGCTATTCCTTTAGCAGTGCATTCTGCAGTATCACAAAAGAAATGTTCTTGATCCTCTGTCTTGGGAGAAAACAGTCTACCTTAATGTTGGCTACTCTTCCTAGTCAATTTGATTTTTAGGTCTTGGGGGTTTACAAAAAACCAGATGTCAGGTGGCGCCTTCTTCACTTGTGAAATAGGCACCCAACTTTTGACACCTTGAAATTTGTCAGTGGTGTCAGTGGTCAAGAGTACTTGGGAGGTTCCTTTCCACGAATCTCATTTTTGCAAAAGTTTTAGAGCAAAACAGTAACTGTCTGTAAATGACAAATTAATTAAAAATGCCCATGGTTAAATATCTGATGAGAGTTCATTATAATGGAATCGATAAGGAAATTTGGTTATTTCTGTGACACACAACATTTTAAGATAATAACTGGGATTATGACTGATAACATTTATATCAGGACATCTCAGATTTTTAGGAATTTCATACAATTTCTGTAACACTTATATTAATAACATGCACCTATACAAGTATAACCTAAGAAGGTTTATCACTTATTTGATAAAACTTCCCATGAAATTTAACATACCAAATAAACCTAATTATTTTAATATTTTTCTTTTACAAGGTGAACGATGAATTCTTAAAGATTTTCTAGGGAGTCTCTGGAAAATTGTAAGGTTACTTTGAGGTCAAAAAGCTTCCACTTAGAATTGGATTTGAAGAAGTTGTCAAAACATCAAAAGGTTTGAACATTTGACTAAATGGGATCACAGATCATTATGAAATAATATTTAATTATCTATTTAGCCGAAGTGTGATAATGTAATATTTTGAAGGCAAATACAGAGGGTTCCAAAGTTGTAAACAAAACTTAACTCTTTTAATATTGACAAGATTGTGTTATCTTAAAGACCTGATATAGAAAATGTGAAACCCAATAAGGTTTTTTGGGGTAAGACACACACACACAAATCTTTGTTTTCTAGGTAGGTTACCCCAAAAGTAAAGGTAACCAAATAAATAAGGCAAACAAACAAACAAACAAACAAAAAAGCCTTTTACGGTCTCTTATTAAGAGTAGACTACTAGTCTAGGAAAACTTTGTCCTTTAACAGAGAAAAAAACAAATTCTGATTTTGTACTAGGTACTTTGGATATTAAAACTCATAGAAAAAACCTTAAATAAATCTTTCAGTCTTAGCCAGCTTGACCATGCATAAATTGCCTTTCCCAAGATTGCTCTTCCACAGACCTTCAACAGCTTTTTTTATGTGTTCAGATTTTGCCCTTTTTTATGTCTCATTTTGGAACAATCAGTCATTTTACTTTCCTTATCTACTTTTCATGCGGTTGTTTTCTTTCACTCTTATTATTTCTAAGTCATTTTTATTAACTACATTGATTATAATTATTAATCCTTAGAATCCTTTATTCCTAGGGGAGAACTAAAAAGTAAGCAATTGTGTAATTGTTACACTAAGCACTCTGTGGCTTGGCAAGTTTATGAATATATCTCATATTTCTGTAAGTACATTCTTTATAAAAATTTTTCCAGTGTGGCAGGAAACATGCTTATTAACAGACCCAAACATCTTTAATTCCTCTGTCAAGGGAAGCCTAAAGTAGATAAACCTATGCTCGGTAATTAATATTTCAGTATTTTATCTTTTTTGGAAATAATCTAAGCATTCAATGAATATCCATTATTTAACTTATCTCGGTATAACTTTAAGGTTTCAAGTTACTGAAAAGATTTTTGGAAACTAATTTTAAGTAGGCATACCATACAATGGTAATGATTGTTGAAAAGTTTATTTATTAACTTTTGTCTTATATCTGTTTAACTTATTCTTAATTCTATTTAGATTATGGTGAAAATTTCATGAGACATTAAACAGCTAACCATCTTATCTTTCTCAGAAGTTTGTGGTTCCTTCTGTTCCCTTTTTTGATACTGCAGCTATTAAAAGATAAACTGAGGCATATTAAAACATTTGAGAGTTTATTTGAACAAAAGTCAATTCAAATTAGACAGCATTCAGTCTAGCAGATAGAAAGGTGATCTGAGGAGCTGTACAAAATGAAAGACTTTTATAGGCAGAAGGGAGCAGGAACAAGGAAGTTATAATAGAAAAATCCCCAGGTTGGTTATTGCAAGGTCACTTTGCTTTAGGGTATGGGATCTGTCAGGCAGATGACCTAATTAGTGCTGATCAGGTGATTCCAGATTGACTGGTTTAAGATTCCTTTCTAGATGTTAAAAGATAAACAAACAAACAAAAAAACCCCAGACTCCTACATATGGAGAACAAACTGGTGGTTGCCAGAGAGGAGGTGGTTCAAGGGATGGGTAAAATAAACCAAGGGGATTAAGAGTATACTTTTCTTGTTGAGCTGAGTACTTGCACAGAATTAGTGAATCATTATATTGTACATTTCAAACTAATATAACGTTGTAGTTAATTATACGTCAGTAGAAAAAAGAATCCATTACCCCTCCCCTCCATTCCTGTGCCAAAGGATTCCATTTCTGGGAGAGCTGAAACTGTAATTAAATTTCATGATGTGGTACTTAGCATAAGCAACACATTTGGGGCCTGTTGTCTTGCTATTCACAGTGGTCAGCTGGTAGACCAGCTTGGTAGGGGTAGGGGCTGCTGGTCTGTGATGACTATAGCCAGGTTGACTCAGCTGTACTCTACATGGTCTCTCATGGTCCAGTATGCTAGTTCAGGGCCTTTCGCATAGTGAAGGCAGGGATCTGAAAGAGAGAAAGCAGAAGTGTGCAAGATCTCTTGAAACCTAGTTTCAGTGTTAGACCCACTGCTTTCTATTGGCCAAAGCAAGTTACAAGGCCATCCAACTCTAGGAGTGGAAAAACAGATTCTTCCTCCTGATGGAAGGAGCTGTGAAGTGGTATTTTAGAAGGTATGGAGATAAGGGGCCATCAATGCAATGAACCCACCATATATGCTATTTCAGACCTATTGGGTTTGGTACTTATTAATGCTTTGTCCTATTAAAATTCTCAGTTCTCAATTAAAATATTAATAAAGTTTAAAATAAATGTGAAAAAATTGGGGTCATCTTTGTAGATCCCATTCGCCTCCCCAACTGGGGCAATCATTATCCTGAATTTGGTATGTGAAAAGTCCGTTTTTAAAAATAGTTTTGTGTATGTGTGCACGTACACACATATAGACCCCAAACTGTGTTGTGGTTTTAAAATGTATGCACAGTTTTTGACATTTGTTCCGTAAATTTTGTAGTGTTTAATATCCCTTACACTCGAATATAAGCTGACTTTGGTACCTTACTGCTAACAATTAGAATAGAGTGGGAGGGACACTGCACGATTTGTATGTCAAAATCATCAAAGAAGATATAGTTCTACCTCACCTTCTCCCTCCTGGGGTACATACCTTGGGAGCTCTGGGCTGATGTGTAAGAAGTTGAAGGATTTGAAGAACAGTGGCTCCCCAAATATGTCCGTGTCATAATCTGCAGAACCTGGGGATGTTTCTATCCATGGCAAAAGAGATTTTGGAGATGCAGTTAAGGATCATGAGGTTAGGAGAGATTATGTTGGATTTTCTGGGTGCAACCAGTGTAATCACAATGGTCCTCCTCCAGCAGGAGTCAAAGTATCATTCCAAAGGCGAGGCTGGAATGATAGGAGGAAGAGGTTGTGAGCCAAGGAGTATCGGTGACTTTCAGAACCTAGAAAGGCAAGGAAATGGATTGTCCCATGGAGCTTCCAGAAGGAATCATCCTGCCTTCATCCAAAGTAAATCCCAGTGTGCCCTCTTAAGACTGATGAGCCATCAAACGATAAGGTAATAAGTTTGTGTTGTTTAAGTTAAGAAAAGCTAAGAAAGAAAAAGTAGTTTAGCTAAAGCCACCAGACTGGGCTGGAAAGCCCACATGAAGAGATCATAGAAAGATAGAGAGATATCCCAGGATCCCTAGTTTTCCAGCCCCCAGGTGGCAGACAGATCATGGATTGAGCCTTGCGATGATTGAGCCTCCAGTGTTTGAGTTACCCCAGTTGATGCTGGGTGGAGTAGAAATGAGATGTCCCCACCAAGCTGTGCCCAACTGTTATTTTGTGACACCTGAGTGATATAGCTCGGGCTGCCATAACAAAATGCCATAGACCACATGGCTTAAACAAAAGAAAATTATTTATCATGGTTCTAGAGGCTGGACATCCAAGATCAGGGTACCAGCATGGCTGGGTTCTGGTGAGAGCTCTCTTTCAGGCTTGTAGACAGCCGTCTTCTTGGTGTGTGCTCACATGCCAGAGAGAGCTTTGGAGCTCTGGAATCCTAATCAGATGAAGCTCCTCCCCTATGGTCTTTAACCATAATTACTTCCTTATTTTAAATACAGTCCCACTGAGGCTTAGGGCCTCCAACATGTGATTTTTAGGGGGACACATTTTACTCCATTGCATGAGCAAAATAAATGGTACTGTTTTAAGTCATCTAAGCTTTGTGGTAGATTCTGCAGGAATTATTTAATGGGAACAGTTATATAATAAAGATAATATATTCTTTTTGTGTTTTAAATATTTACATAAGTGCTATTGTACTTAATATTCTGTAATTTCTTTTTTGACTCCACATACTTTTGAGATATATCCATGTTTCTCTTTGTAGATAAATTATTCATTGTGATTGGTGCATATTAGCCTAGCATATAACAGTACTGTATTTTATGTATAAATTTCCTGAAGCGTAAACTTTTTGGGTTGTTTATAGTTTTGTTGCAATTATAAATAATGTCATAATAAACATGTATTTATATTTTTCTTATGGGCAAGCTCAGACTTTTTCTAAACTATATTCATTGGGTCATAGAATATGCATACTCCTTTTTTCATGATATGCATACTTTTGATTTTACTGATGTGGCCAAATTGTCAAGTTCCCTTCCTCCTCTTTTTACTACCACAGGGTGGTGCAGAGACCCCTGCATCTCTTTATTCTCCTTGACAACTTAGTTGTTTTAATTGTTGCCAAAATGATATCATTAGTATAGGTTACTTGAATTCCTACTTCTTTTATATTTTGCAAGGTTGAGTCTCTTTTGGAAACATTTTCTTGGCTATTTTGGCATTCTTTTCTCTGTATTGATTGTTTTGCCTACTATTTTTTTAAGTTTGGTCTTATTTATTTTTAGGAACTCTTTATGTATTAATATTAGCATTAATATGAGCATTAATATTTTCCTGTTATATGTTGTGAAATCATGTCCAGGTATTTGCCTTTTCTTTTTCCTTGGTTTAGATGTCATTAGAAGAATTTTCGAAAAATTTTTTGATCATATATGTATCTCACACATGCATGCACGTGCACAGACGTGTAACTTTTCTTTTACAAACTGCAGGTTTTGTGTCTTCCTTAAGAAATTCTTCCCATACAATACACAAAGTCTTCACCTGAAATGGAAGAATGATATATAGAATTCTTGATATTTTTAGAGCTGCATTTTCAATGAATTGATAATTTCTGCTTATTGAAACAGATCAGATTGTCAGTTTCTTATATTTTCTTGAGACTGATTGTTAGGAGCAGTGTACAGATTTATGAAATGCTAGATAAATTACTGGAAAAGGGAACTGAAACTTTCAAAATTCTCAACTGTATTTCCAGGGAATAGTGTCCCTTGGGCAGATTGGTTCAACCAGTGAAAGAGTTTTCTTTTCATGGTGATCCTTGAGGTGTCCTGATGTTACAAATTGTCTTGTTCTGAAAAGTCCTTTGAGTCTGTGTGTTCTATAGGACTTACCAGACAATTGGTATTAAGTTTACCCCCCTTAATGATTATATAGTTTATTAGTTTGTAGCTGCAAGAAACTCAAAGGAAGTGTGTGAAAAATTTAAGAGGAAATAATGTTGTTTTTTTTTGTTTTTTTGTGTGTTTTTTTAATGGAGATGAGGGGAAAGAATGGGAGCCTTGAGAAGAGAGGATATGATAAATCCCTGTATCTTGGCCCAGGGCATTTATTTATTCACCTTCCATCTCGCATCTTGGTGGTATATATGTTTCCAACAGCTCTCTTCTTGGTTAATGCAAATAGACATGCTGTGGAAAGCATGTGCACGAACTGTCCTTACGTAATTTGGTCACACGAATGCACTGTCTTTTCCCTCCATCTGCATAGAAACTAATAATAGCCAGGGAGAGGAATGATAGCAAAAAAGTCCTTTTGCCCCACTGTTATCTTTTCATCTGCTGTTGTGGCCGTGCCTTATGTCAGAGCACATTGCTTAAGGCCATGGCTGCGATAACCCTGGGGCAGGATGGGCAAGAAGGAGATAATGTCTTCAGCCTCTGGCTTCATCTTGTCTTAGGAGAGTCTGTTGCAATTGATGGCAGGCAAACTGTTCTCCTGTCAGTGCTTTCCAGCATTTATGGATGCCTCAGGGCCCCGAGCTCTGTGCATGCTTGTCTATCACAAAACATGAAGCTTCTTCCGGGGTTGTCTTTGCAGTGTTGTGGGAGGCACAGTGGCATGCAAATGTGAAGCCCCAGTCTTTATTCCTACTTTATCTTTAACTGGGTCTCTAGCTTTTATACAGTGATCTCACTTTGCAGATACCTCTGCCTCAAGGAAATGTGCCTGAGTCGCATCACAATTACCATATTACTCACTGTTTCCGTCTTTAGAGTATGATTTTCTCAAAGAGACTACCTTTTTGTCCCCCTGCACAGGACAGGCACTTCAAGAAACATCTGTTGAGGAAAGTGACCTATCTTTTTTGGGTGTTTGTGCTTTCTAGAATTGGGGGGAGGGGAATTGGAATCCATTAGCTCTAAGTCCTTCTATGATTCTATGACACATGCGTAATTGTTAGTAGGTTTTAAGTGGGTGCCACACTTCTGTGCACTTTCATGTTGCCAAGGGGATGTCCATCTCATGTGATCAGAGAAGATAGAGCAAAAACATGGTATCTGCACAATGAGGGAAACTTGGACAGGTGCTGATGGAGTCCGTTTAGAAGGTGCCTCCTTTCTGACTGCAGTACCTATATAGGCCGGGCAGTGGGAAAAGCTTCCGGGGATAATGAGACAAATGCAGCAAGTATTTTGGTATTTTGTAAAGTACAGTACTGAAGAAAAGGCAGTCAATTTATATATTACGTACAACTGTGCATTAACAAATTAGAAACATTAACGACTTAAGCACAGTACCAAAGTAGGTAGAGTCCACACTTAAATCTTGACTTTTGATAGCTGTAGACAAGTACTGGGAATTTCTCTGGCATGAATGTAATCCGTAATATAAAGAAGGCATTCTAGTATAGAGTACTAGGCACAGAAGGGAATCAGTAGATGATACTGAACCCAGAAGATGTTTCTTTTCTTTTTTTTTAAGATTATTTATTTATTTACTTGACAGACAGATCACAAGTAGGCAGAGAGGCAGGCAGAGAGAGAGGAGGAAGCAGGCTCCTCACTGAGCAGAGAGCCCGATGCGGGGCTCAATCCCAGGACCCTGGGATCATGACCTGAGCTGAAGGCAGAGGCTTTAACCCACTGAGCCACCCAGGCGCCCCTCAAAAGATGTTTCTAGAAGATGACCTAGACCTCGTTAAGACCACATAAGGAGGTTTCCTAATTTCTTGGTGAGAAAGGAGTGGGAGCCATGTTTACTTATTTATATGGTACACACATGGATAAGCACAAACTTCAATAAGTATCTGAACTTAAGCTATCTTAGCCAACTGCATTCTGTTCCTTCTCTAGCATGAACTTACTTCAGGTCATCTCACCTAAAAATTGAAGTCAAGATTCTGATGTTCTAGAACATTCCTGTCTGGATATGCCACGTTTCACTTGGTTTACTCCATTTTCTTTAGAGGAACTATGTGTGAGGGATGGGTTTAGATATCCCAATGAGTGTCTTCAATGTCGTTTCAGATATTCCAATAAACTCAAAAAAACATGGGTTTTAATAGGATGCTGAAATGGAAAACACTCAGCAATGGGGGAAAAAATGAGATTACCATTGAAGAAAAGTGCCACATATGACCAATAACCAGTGCCATATATGACTATAAAGCTTGTGCAGAGATACAACCCAAATTGAAAATCAGGTGCAAAGAAAATGGATATATTTCACGAATCACAGGTGGAAAATAGAAGTTTACAATAGTTCTAGTGAGGATTTTCTTTTTTCTTTTTTTTTTTAAGATTTTTTTTTTTTTTTAATTTATTTGTCAGAGAGAGAGCGAGCGAGAGCAAGCATAGGCAGGCAGAGTGGAAGGCAGAGTCAGAGGGAGAAGCAGGCTCCCTGCGGAGCAAGGAGCCCAATGTGGGACTCAATCCCAGGACGCTGGGATCATGACCTGAGCTGAAGGCAGCTGCTTAACCAACTGAGCCACCCAGGCGTCCCTAGTGAGGATTTTCTTAAAGCCAGTTTCAAGTCTCAAATTTGCATTTTTATGGTGAGCATAATTGAAATGCTGATTTTCAGGAAGAGTGACATCATTGTTGAACAATTTTTTTTGTTAGTTCTGAGGAATGGAATATATTTTGAAATGTCTATTTTTCCTTTTATTCAAATGGTGAGAAATTGAAATAGTTACATTACACTTCCATTTTTAGAGAAAAGTACTAGGTTTTACCCTAACTTTCTTAACCTAGGCATCAGTTCAAAGTCTGCCCATGAAAAACTCACCATTGCCTTTCAGCCTAGAGCAAGGCAGTCATCCAGAGATTTTTGTTGTAATCCAGCCGTTGTAATTTCTAGAATCTACCAGTAGGTGTCTCCAGTCAGTAGTTTTGGCTATCGAAGGGGCTGCAGTAGTTTCTTACTAATTTAGTAATGGACATCATGAGAAATTTACCCATTGTATAATGCAGACAATTAAATCCCATTTGCTGTATTTCTCAAGTGGATTGGATGATTTTAATTTGAATCCCATCTTTTCAGGTAGGTATTTTCTAATAGTGATTGTTTTGTGCCTGTGTGTAATAAATAATTAGAATATTACTTCAGTAGTCGAGCTGATTTCTTTTGAAGTCTAATGAAATTATGATTAAAAACAAAAATTTCCCAAATCACAAGTTGACAGTCCAGCCATGCAAATGAACATTTCCTTCACAAGACTCGCAATTGTGAGAAATTTCCTAGAGATCCAATCTTGAGGTTTCATTATGCATGAGGTTAATGTTTAATGTCTGAAGTCTGCAGGGTCTTCCGAATGGGAAAAATATAAAAGTTACTTCAGCATGGAAGATTTTTAAAAAGAGACTTCTTTTCAGAAAATAAAAGAGAGATGCTGAGTGAGAAGTTATCCCAGAAATGTTCAGTTTGTGCCCAGAGCATTTATGAGAAGTGACAGTTTATCACTGCAGACTTTCCAGGACCGTCCTCTTGTTATTCCAACCACCTTTTGAATACAGTCACCTTTATTGACTGAGCATTCATCTGGTGCTGGGGATACATCACCCTCTGAATACCTTCTCTCCCCAGCCAGCTGGTGCTCTGAGGGCACACTATGTCTTACACTCCCTCACCTCTCATGTAGTATCCAACCTGGAGTCGGTCTCATCCTAAGTTAACACAGAATGTTTCCACATTGTTTCAATATGGCGTTGAGTCTTCTGGAGAGAGTGCTCTGGCTTGTGACAGATTTTTAGTACTTCCATAGTTTCTGACAAATGTAGTTCCTTGCACATAGTAGGTATCACATTGTCATTGAGTCAGTAAGTGAAATGGAAGGCAGATGGAACAAGAAATACATATCCTTGGGGGCACCTGGCTGGCTTAGTCACTAGAGCATGTGACTCTTGATCTCAAGGTTGTGAGTTCAAGCGCCATGTTGGGTATAGAGATTACTGATAGATACATAGATTGATAGAACTACATATTCTAATTGTGTGTATGTGAGAAAAGAGACTATTTTTGAGTGCCTTGTACAAATGAGGCAGTGCATTTCATAATAGACTTAGTTAAGAGCCACCCATAAGTTCAGCTGACCACAGCTGACCATGGAAGAATCAGAGTTTAATTCTGAACTCTGCAAATCTAGCACTGTCTAGATCTAGCAGTCTAGAGATTGCTGTGAAGAGGGGCACGGAATGGGATTCTTGATCAATGAACTATAGAGCAAAAGAGGAAAGAATTTTGAAAACTCTGCTTTGGAATATTCTAAGTGAAAATTTATACCACCAGGAATATGTTAATTGTTCAGTTACCTTGTTTAGGTAGGGTTCTATAGGAAAGACTCTAAGATCTGTTTTTCTGCCAAGGTTTACTGGGGACACCTTCAGGATTATAGTTGTGGGTGAGTGAAAAAAATAAGATAGGACAGAGGGAGGAGTTGAACTGAGATGCTGTCTCAAGAAAGACTTCAGCCAGTCTCACAAGGAGCTCTGGAGCTGGGATGATTCTTCATATTTATGGCACCCTAAGGCAAGGAGACTAGTCTTATTCACCTATAAATGTAGGTTGCCCCAGGGAGGGCATTGACTTTGAATGTGGGGATTCTCTTCAGGTGAGGACAGTTCTCAGAAGGTGGCTCAGTTGGGGGCCATTAGGACCAGCATTCCCAGGTGTTGTGGGAGTGGTGCCTGCTCATGAATTATCTAGAAGGGATACTTCAGGGGTGTCCCCCAAAGTGTCCACTACATACCCTTCCTTTGTTTTCTCCAACCAAAGAAATAAAAATCCTTAGTCTCATCTATGGAGAAGTGAAATAAAATATAATCAGATTAGTTCTTATATCAAGGCTAAAAAAGGGGACAGTTTTCTAAACTTGAACATTCTGATTCAATCCAACCTGAGGCCTCAGTTTCCCAGAGTAGGGAAGGAAGAAAATCAAAGGACATGTGTTTAACAGTGCAGGTTTAGAAAAACTGACAAAATTGTAGGATTTAGGCTTTAGGGTTGAAAGAATTTGAGGGCCTAGAAAACCCAGACTTGATTTAGAATCCAAAAGATGGTTTCGAAGGTAATGGCGATGGGAATGGTGTAAATGGGACAGTTTGGCTGGGGGGGGGGCATGTCTGCAGATGTTTTAGATAGTGACAGTACAATAAGAGAGTCTTAAGGAAATTTATGGTTCCAGTGTGTCCAGCAAATTCACTGTAACCACACAGCTGGGCACAGGGCACAAAGGTCAGGCTTGGGACAACCTACTAGGAGTTAGGTTTCAAGAGTTTCAAGCCAATACCTGAAACAAGAGTAGCATTTTGTGTCAACTATACTAGAACAAATTTTCAAGAAGATATCTTAGCTCAGTCTGCCATAACAAAATACCATAGGCAGAGTGGCTAAATAACAGAAACTTATTTTCTTGCAGTTCTGGAGGCAGGAAAGTTCAAGGTCAAGGTTATGGCTAGTTCATTTCATGCTGAGAGCTCTCTTTTTGGCTTGCAGATGGCTTCTTTGTCCCAGTATCCTCACATGACAGAGAAGAGAATGGAAAGTGAGTGATCTTGTGTTTCTTCTTATAAGGACTCTAATCCTGTCAGATTAGGGCCCCACACATATGACCTCATTTAACCTCAGGTACCTCAGTTCAGGCCCCATCTCCAAATAAAACCCACTACAGTGAGGAGGGGGGCTAGGGCTTCAACATACAGATTTGGTGGGGCAGGAAGTGGGACACAAATCTTCAGTCTGTAATGGGAGAATATTTCTGTGGAGATCTGTTAGACACCATAACAAAAACAGCAGTCGTCCTAACTGGACAACTGGACGGACAGAATAAGTTGGAGCTCTGTGGTCATCCAAGGGTTCCAGGTTACCTTAGCTCTCAGGCAAAGGACATTAATTGCTTAAAATAGCAAGACTGATTTCACAGCCTAGCAACTGTATACCTCAAATCTCTTTAGAGGTTGCCTGAGAAGAATGGATCAGACTGAAGGTCCAAAGGGACAATGCTCTTAGATAATGTTGAACAAACAGCCCCTCTTACCTAGTTTGGGCCTGCTTCATGTCAAAAGATTTGGAAGTAGAGGGGCGCCTGGGTGGCTCAGTGGGTTAAAGCCTCTGCCTTCGGCTCAGGTCATGTTCCCAGGGTCCTGGGATTGAGCCCCGCATCAGGCTCTCTGCTCAGCCGGTAGCCTGCTTCCGCCTCTCTCTCTCTGCCTGCCTCTCAGCCTACTTGTGATCTCTGTCTGTCAAATAAATAAATAAAATCTTAAAAAAAAAAAAAAGATTTGGAAGTAGAAATAGTACTATTCTTGAAAACTAGTTTCCTATAAAGATTTGGGTTTTCTCTCAGTGACTACTTGCTTTGGAGATTCAGGCCTGCTGTTTTATGTGAGTAATGCCCTCACAAAATTTCAGTGCTCATGTTTGGAACAAGTTTATAGCTGAGCATTTACTTCTTAGAGAGTTATGTATGTATCTCTCTTTCTCTTTCTCAATATTTTTGTCATTGGTGCTGTGCTTAAGAAGCCTTCCTCCAGTTCAAATATCTGACATGCGGGTTTCAAAACAGAAGCTGGTTATCTTCTATTATATTTGTAGCTCTTTGGTTGTTACCTCATTGATATAATTTATAAGGGGGTATGCAAACATTTCAGCCAAGGGTTTTCAGGCGGCCATCTTGAAATGGAAGTCACTGCAGGGTTTTAACAGAACATTTTAAATGGTTAGATCTTTCTTTTTTAGATAAAAAGAGTTAATTATATTTAATTAGATATGATTAGGAAGTGGCATTTAGGTTACCTTCGTGCTGCTGTGGATTATCCCCTGCTCACATCAGAGCTGGTTGGTCTCCGCAGGCAAGAGCAAGGCTCAGTGAGAAGGCAGAAGTGGGGAGGCAGGTAACAGCCAGATGGATACATGGGTACACTGGCCAGGGAGCCATAACAGGTGAGGCAACAATAGCTCTTCCTCTTTTATTCATTCTTCAGTGTTCAGCTTAAGTTTTATATCCCAACTTTTCCATTCTAGGCTGATTGCTTGATCCTCTAAGTGGCTAAGAATGTTAGTATTTTCATTACAATCCATCCAATTTATTTCTTTTCATATAGGCTCCAATATACAATTTTTACCAGCTAGTTTTTGTACTATTTAATGTAGAACTTTAATATGTACTTAGCTTTCCTTACGAGATTTTAAATTTCCTATTGTAACTTTGTCATAATGCAGACCATATCAGTCTTTTTCTAAAGACTTGCCAATTTATGGTTGAACATGGAGACTCACATGGTATGAAATACTTCCTGTAATGACTACAAACATGTACCTAATAAAATATAGTTGTACCTCAAAGGGACTGCATGGTTTAAAAAATACATATCAAATCCTTCATATGTCTTTAACCAAAAGTATATATATTTAGTATTTGTCAGGATACATAATTTTTGCCATGACACTTGAAGTCATAAAGATCCTAGGCTTGTGTCAGAGGAACTCACTTTGAATCTTGACTCTGTCATTTAACCAGCCATGTGAGCGTGAGCCTCAGTTTCTGCATCTAGAGAATGGGGATAATATATTAGCTTCCTCATAAAGTTGAACGAAGGCATGATCCAGTTCAATCTGAGTTTCCTCAAAGCGTATCAGAAGAAAGTGACCATTGTTTAGATGGAAATTCCAGATTTAGTTTGAATTTCCTCCAACTTACCCCAGAGTTGGTGGGCTTTCAAGAAACCAAAACCCAGATCATAACCATCTACCAAGAAGCCCCCCAGTTCAGTCATTGCTGAAGCTGTTTTGTTTCAGGAATTGCTTCACAGTTGAGTTGTTGGTTTTTATTGTAACTCAGTCTGTACACGTTATTAAATCTGGAGTGAGTGAGTTTGTGGCACATCTGGCAGGAGGAAGGAGGCCGAATTCCAATTCTTTATGCCTAAACTCCCTGTGAAGTTTTCTGGCGGGTACAGCAATGTTGTTTTTGACTCTGAATGTTGAGCGGTGCGTGCCACGCTTGTGGGTGGCTGTTAAGCACCTGTCATTTCCAGTCCCCAAGGTAGACAGGGACATTGTTATTTTGTGTCTTGGAGGCAAAATTCCCCCTCTTCTGGGCGCCATGGCCAGTTTTGACTCCATTATTCCATTCTTCTGACTAGTGGGGGTGATCTTGCATTGACATCTGGAGGCCTTACGCCAGAAAAGCAGAATATTAGTGATGAGTTTCTCCACGTGGATCTGAAAGAAGGCCTTTTGCTTATAATTCGTGAAGTTTTTGTGAAGCTCTTTGGGATCCTTCTGGATAAAGAACCTTCTATAAACCTCACTTATTATGATGATGACTGCTGGCAGAATCGAAGTTACATGTGTGCGTTGGAAGGACAATATATTCTCTTTGTGCCCACATAAACTTCCATTTATCTATACAAATATCTTTGAAAAGAGCAAGGCCGAAATGTCGTCTCTCCAGCTGGGGTGCTGTTCTGTTGTCGCAGCGCAGTAAATTGGGTCACCGTCCAGCTTTGCATCCGGCACCTGCTCAGCCGCATAATGGGGAAATGAGAGCTTCTATAGTGACAGTCGCAGCGCGCGGCGCGCCTGAGCCGGGGAGCGCTGTGGACAGCTAATAAGGAATCCAGGAGAGCCGATCATTCAGATTGCCGCCTTTGTTGCTCTTGTCTGGGAGGAAAAGACATTACTAAAAGGAAAATTGTTCTTTTAACTCCTACGTTTGAACCCTTTCTGTGCTCTCTGAGGAGAGCGGTTTTAAAAGGTTAGATGTTGCTAGTATGTGCCAATTTGGAGAAGAAAATGTCTCTAATGCATGGGAATACTGGGAAGCGGAGGTTTTTTGTTTGTTTGTTTGTTTGTTTTTTTCTGGAGCGTAAATGTGGTGGTCCCAGATTGATTAAAAAGGGTTGGGGGTTGAATAAATGGAGTTGTGGGTGTAGGGAATGAGAGCTAGGCGCGGAGTCAGAGTTCAGCTCTCAGATTCACCGTCGACCTGCTGTACGTATAATGTTGCCTCGGGTTCCTCGTCTGCGCCGGAGAGGGTTAGTGCGAAGACAAAGTGAGTGGAGCACCTGACATATGACAGGCAGTCCTTCAATATTCATTAAATGCATAAAGTAGCGTGAGGGAGGGCTTGGCCCGGTCCACGATAGGGGAGGTTTCTCGGAGGTCACGT
Source organism: Mustela putorius furo (assembly GCF_011764305.1). Taxonomy (NCBI): domain Eukaryota; kingdom Metazoa; phylum Chordata; class Mammalia; order Carnivora; family Mustelidae; genus Mustela; species Mustela putorius. The sequence continues at coordinate 3,904,010 of NW_025421496.1, read as the reverse complement.
ACAAACTGTCACAGAGCACAGGTTTATACCTCTGTCTGTCTTCATGTCCTCTGAGGTCAGCTGTCCTGCTGCCGCGGGCTCACTCTGCATGGTGCTGAGTCTGGGTCCCATTGAAGAGCCGCGATCTCGTCATCCCCGCAGTGGAAAGAAGCCCTGCGGAAGGATTTGTAGCTGCACTTAAGTGACACAGCTTGGACATAATGCCCGTCCTTTCTGCTTAGAACTCATTGGCCAGGGGCGCCTGGGTGGCTCAGTGGGTTGAGGCCTCTGCCTTCGGCTCAGGTCATGATCTCAGGGTCCTGGGATCAAGCCCCATGTCCGGCTCTCTGCTCAGCGGGGAGCCTGCTTCCTCCTCTCTCTCTGCCTACCTCTCTGCCTACTTGTGATCTCTGTCTGTCAAATAAATAAATAAAATCTTAAAAAAAAAAAAAAACTCATTGGCCAAAAGTAGTCATGTGGTTCCTTCCACTTGCTGAGTAGCCACTGCGTAAAATCTCCTTTGGCTCCAAAGGGGGAAATCCAAAATAATTGGCAAGTAACACTGATGACTTCTGCAGGGTCCACTGAGCAGGTTCTGTTAGTTCATGTCTCTTCTGCATGTCAGAGTGCTGCTGCACATTTTCTCTCCTCTTCATTATGATATCTGATCATTGCCTTTTTTTGAAATTTTGGTCTTGTTGCCTTGTTTTCTCTTTATTTATTTATTTTTTCCCAAATGGAACACAAGAAAACTTTGTATTTTCATGGACCAGAAATAGGGCTTTATTTTACTTGACATGGCAGCGCTGCCTAGTTTCAACTTTTTTTCTGGTCCTAAGAAGTTGGGGTGGGGGAATGGAACCTGAAAACATGGGGGGAGCCACCATCTGAGGGTTTCATGGAAGAATTTTTTTTTTCTGTCTAGGTAAGATCCAGTTGGATGTAATTATCCTGTGGAATTTAGGCTGGTTAATAAGCTATGCTGAAAGAGAGAAGAGCTAGATTTACCTGTTGTACACTTGAGGAAAAAACGGCAAGTTCATGAATTCTTTTCTGGATTCCAACCCCCCTCCCCTTTTGGGGATCTTTGTTGCCCTTGACTTTTGACTGTAGGCTAACATATCTGTATGCCTTTAGGAAATTAGAGAAGGAACTGCAGGAATCTGAGTCTTTATTGTTGTAACAGGCACTGATTATTATCTCCCATTATCCATTTTCCCTTTGAACTTTTTTTTTTTTTTTTTTTTTTTTTAAGATTTTATTTATTTATTTGACAGAGAGAAATCACAAGTAGATGGAGAGGCTCAGTGGTTTAAGCCGCTGCCTTCGGCTCAGGTCGTGATCTCAGGGTCCCTTTGAACTTTTGATAGTAAAATTTCCACCATCCTGTCTTGGCTTAAGAGAGACTGAAGCCCCGCCTAGCCTGATGGGTGCAGATCCTCCCTGGCAAAGTTACTTTTTGGATATAATTAAGTTAAAGACTTAGTGATTGTCTGTCCCTGTTGTAGCTAGGTATGATGCCACATATTAAGCTGCAGCAGAAGTGAGCAGATGGGATGTGAGCACAGGTGCCTCGAGCACGGGTGCAACTTCTAGTTACGTTACTAACGAAGCTTTCTCATGTCTGCTTCCCTTTCTGTTGTGCAAATTGGAAAAGATGACAACTTTCTGGAGCAGTCATTCTGGACCCAGGGGTAGAAATATTGAGGATGACTCTCTACCTTAGGCTGACTGCCCATCTCGGCACTGCTATATGAGAAAGAAAGAAAGAAGAAGAAAAAAAGAAGCCTTCTCTGTTGATTAAGCTCTTGTATTTTGGGGATCTTTTTTTTTTTCACTATCGCAATGTAGCCTGCACACGTACCTAGCGACTTTCCTCTTTCCAGACCTAATTTTATTTCCAACATCACGTTTTAATTGATTTCTTCTCTTTGTTACCGTTTCTTCTCTGACATTGGAAGGCACGAGGGAGGCTGGTCCTTTGCGGAGTGTGAGATGCAGATTTGTACTTATTCACACCTTTTTGCCTTTCTCTCTCAAGTTCATCAGGCAACAGTGAACACAAAGGTCTTGGAATTCCAGGCTGTCCCTTCCTCCAAATGAATATTCTCCCTTAGATCATTGGGTCTATTTTATCCATCCCGGCAAGTTATTTTACCTTACACAAAACCAAACTCTGTGCAATCCACATTCTAAAGTGCAGTAAAAGACTCCCAGGGCTTAATGGCCATGTGTGTTACAAGAAGAATTCTGGAGGCATATTTAGGTATGAAAATAAGCCCAGTTGGCCTTGGCAGACAGAGCCCTATTTTCTTCATTTGGTTCCACTTCATAGTTGAACATAAGCCTGGAGCAAAGGTCCGCATTTTTAGAAACTGTGGCTCTGGCCTGTTCTCAAGGCAGATGGACCTTTTCTAGGGAGCTGGTGCCCTGCGGGGTGGGTAGAGATAAAAATCGCCAAGGTGGGACAAGGTGGATAGACAGCAGGTGTTCTCTGGGTGTGGCGGGGGCTTTTACCTTTGGGTATTTTGGTCATTTGGTGGTCTATTTAGTGTCTTGAAATGGAGGAAAAATTAGTGGGTTGTTTTTCTACCTTCCCTTGCCAGACTCACTTCCTAGTGGTAAAACAGACTGAATCTCCCCGCTGGCATCCACTTCCTTGGTAAAATGATGAGGAATGCAGCCGGTCACCTTGCTCTTTGCACAGAAGGTCAGGCTGGGCTCTGCTGACAGCCGTTTTAGATGAAACCAACTGATTCAGAGACTGAATACCTTAATTGTGTTGACATCTTCAAGACTGAAAGCATATAACCGGTAGCACATTCTGTTCAGCATTTTGGGGAGCTCCAACCAGAATTAATGATAGTAATAAGTGGTCCATTTAAATGGTTTAGTGAAAATCTGAAAGATGGGCTTTTCAGTGTCTGTTGAGCAAAAAAGAAGGCTGTTTAGAGGCTAGCAGCCTTAAAATACTCTCTTTCTTTTTTTTTTTTTAATTTCTCATAGTCCTTTTTATTTATTTATTTTTAATTTTTTAAATTTATTTTCAGCATAACAGTATTCATTTTTTTTTGCACCACACCCAGTGCTCCATGCAATCCATCCCCTATCCAATACCCACCACCTGGTTCCCCCAACCACCCACCCCCTGCCCCTTCAAAACCCTCAGATAGAAAGTAAAATACTTTCTTGTACAATATTGTCCTACTCTTTTATATTCTCTTTATTTTTAAACCTCAAGAAGTTATAGTACATTATATCTCAATATATAGCACCACGTAGTATATCATGTAGTTATAAAAGGAGTCCATTCCACAGGCTATAATTCCTGTCAGAGAATTCCCATCCAAGACATTGTTATGTTAAGTGACTTAAATATAATTTTTAGAGGCAGGGCTAGAACGTAGTGATTCTAAGAATATACATTATTAATTGGGTTATGAATCTGACTAATGATCATAGACTAAAATACCACATTTTACTTTAGCTCTGTAGTGCTATTATAAAGACACAACTCCCTTTGTTCAGATTTTGTAGTCACTTAAATAATTTACCATGCAAATAAACCTTAGTCATGACATGTTACCTTCATGACAGATTTGCTTGGGTTTTTTTTCACTTGTGCAAAATCTGTTTCAAACACTGGAATAGTGATAGAAGTAACTCACTTTAATTACTAGGATCATGCAAAGGAAGAATGTGTTCACTCTGGCAGCTCTGGGCAACTCTTAAAATCATCACACATCACCTTAACTTACTGAATTGGAAAACTAGAGTAATGGCCTAGGAGCTCCACAAGAATGAGTTGTACTGAAGCAATCATTATTGAGAATAAATCTTGCCAGATTCGTGTCACTTCTTGCCATGATCTGGTAGAACCACCCTGTGACTTAAGCAGGAGAAATGGCAGTGAGGTTGATGTCATTTCATCTGACTTTAACTCCTATAATTTGATCCTCAGTAAACCTTGGCTAGCTTCTGCATCAATAGAGGATGAAGAGTTTCTTGAAACATCAAACTTTAATTTTATCCGTGCTCCACCAGACCATCAAGATTGGGAGTTTTATGCTCAAATCCCTGCTGGGTCCAAGTAGATAATCAAATAACTGAAACAGAAGGCATGAGACTTTATATAGGCAATGGTGGTGACTGTGGGGAACAGGGGCGATTCGTGTGACCGTTCCACTCTAGCCTCTGTTGCCATATGGGAACCTGGGTTGGGTGGGAAGAGATTTTCCAGTTTTCAAGAGAAATTGGAAATCTGGGTTTTTATGTAAGATGGGCTGATTTTTAAATGATGGCAAGAGTTTTGAAACACTGTAGGCTAGCTCGCCTAGACTGATTTCATCTCAGGAGCCATAAATTTGAAATCTCTGAGCTAGATATTTATAGTGAAAATTCATTTAATGATGCTGTTTTCTTTTTACTTACCTTTCGGTGGCGACTTCTTCATGATTGTCTCAGTGCATGCCTACTTTGGGGGTATATACGTGAGATTCAGTGTCTTGTCACCTGTGAATTTGATCTAGTTATTTGTAGTTCTCATAGGTCTTATATTTGGGAATATCAGGATGCCATGTAAATTCTTTGATAACCCGGACTTAGGTGGGGGGTAGTAAGCAACTCAAAATTTGCCATAATAAATGTGAAAAGATGGCTGAAATGAACAACTTAAAATTCCAGTAATAGAAGGAGAATTGCTCACGTAGGAATTGAAAAAGAAACACATACCCATAATGTAAACATAAGATAACTGATGCATGTAAAAACAATGGCCAGAAATAGCCTTGATGTCCTAATGACTTAGAAGTTAAATGTCATCTTTTATAAGTTGTATGACCCGTGGAAGGTTTGGGTATAGGAAGAGGTTGGGAAATGTCTTTATCTTCATCATGTTTGCTGTAACACTTGAAAGTTTATGAAGCACTTATTCCACATAACTGATCCATTTGATAAAAGCAGCATGTTTTTCTAATAGGTTCCACTAAAGTACACTTTAAAGTATCACTTTAAGGAGGTGTAAAAAATAGAAAGGATGGCTCTTTCAAAGTAATAGAGAAATTCACCAAAGAACACATTCTGGAGTCAGAATGCCTCAGCTTGGATTCTGGTTCCACCATTTACCTATTCTGTGTACTTAGGGCAAGTACTTTACCTTCCTTATGATTAAACTGGGATGGTAGGGGAATCTCACGGGCACATACTAAGTATCGTATAATTATTTGATATTACTGTTAATATTATGGCTAGGAAAAGTGTGCTTGTTACTAGGTATTATGTGTGTGGCCCTCATTTTAAGCATGCTATAGATCGACATACTTACTCCTCACAGTAAGCCTGTGTGTTATACATGATGGTTCTTATTTTACAGATCCAAGACTGAGGCTTCATGAACTTCAGTATGGTAGAAATGCTTTTAAACAACTCCCACTAACATGCTTTCTGGATTAATCTGTATACTTCCTTTTATCTGTAGAGTACACAGAGGTTCCAAATGCTTCCAAATGTGTGTGGCAAGGGGGATATGCTAATATGTGCTCTGGTCACCATGCTCACACCAGCTGAGTTGTGGGTCGGCCAAGAGTCAACTGTGTGTGCTTTCCAGATTATTTATGTATCTTCTTATAATTAGACCTGGACTTAACATTGATGGGGTCATGAACAAGATTACCAGTGGAGGCCCAAATCCCTTGGATCTAAATATTTAAAGATAATTTAAGCTAGCACACTTTTAAGGTGTTTTGATAATGATTTGGAAGGCCAAGTTTAAAATTCCAGGTCTTAAAATCTTTGGTGTTCCATGCAAAACATGGCCATACAAAGAGGTCCCATCTCTACCAGCTTGCCCTGCAGTCTTCCACTTTCTCTTTTAACCTCAAATTTGTCTCCTACCACAAGGGACCTCATGTTGTATCTGAATACCTTTACCAATGTTTTCATATTTTGTTTACATCTAAACTTTGTTTGTGCTGTTTGGCTGGGGAATTTCAGGGCCCTTATATCCAGAACATTTTTGTTGATTTTGTTGTTGTTTTTAAGTAGGCTCCATGCCTAGAGGGACTTGAACTCATGACCCTGAGATCATTACCTGAATTGAAATCAGGTGTTGGACGTTTAACCAACTGAGCTATCCAGGTGCCTTGGAACATGGTTTTGAAAGGGGAAAGTGGTCTGTGAATGGGCACGTCACTTTGGTTCCACTGAGGGGAACATGGGAAGAATAGGACCAACACGTGGACTTCTAAAGTTTGGCCCAGAACAGGGGTCCCCATTCATGTGTCTAGAGGAGGTATTGATAGTGATTATCATTCAATTAAATAATATTCAGAAGGATGAACTGTTAGCATGCAAAGATATGGTTAATATTTCTTTGGAAACTTTGGAGAGTCTGCATATGAGCAGCTAAAACATTATTATATTAGATGTGGGGAAAATATATTAAACTATAAAAATATATTAAAATATAGAAATTTCCTGCATTCAGTTTGATTATCAAATGTTAAGTTCTTTACCAAATTCAGAAGTTGAAAATTATAGACTATGCATTACAGATATGATTTATGCAAGAAAATCAGTGACTAATTCCAGTCTGTGGATTCTTATTCCAAGAAATGGCTATGCTCTACAATAAAGACAAACTGAATTTTCATTTATTTCTTTGAGATAAAATAGAAGAAAACATTTAAGATATAATTTCAAAATACGTTTCCTGTTTGAATCCAAGTTTTCTTTTAACTGGTCAACGCCCAGTCCTCATTTTGTTGGCAAACCAGCTTCTGCTGTAATTGGCTCAGAGTTAGGGAGGTAGTAAGTGGGAAGGGTAGGAGTGCGAGAGGAGGTCTGTCTTGTAAATATTTTAACAGCTATGCTTTATTATTAAGAACAAAGTAAGTATGAAGCTATCCATGTGTGTCACACTCAGTAAAACTTTTAATGTTGACTATATTAGGATTACATCTTAACTCTGGATTAGTTTTCAAGAGGGGTTATGGAAATCCTGAATAAGTGTGGTTATCTAATACATTTTCTGGCTTGTCGGCTTCAAGACAAACTTTTATACTGTAGTGTTCTGTGGCTCAATAGACTGACCCTAATACCAGCCTTCAAGAGGTCACTCATGTTCTTTTCCTTAGTTTTGACTATATAAAAGCCTTGTGACTTTCTTGAATCATAGTTTTATTCCTTGTTTTTGTTTTGTTTGTTTGTGTTTTTTTTTTTTTTTTTTGGCATAATATCTTTAGGAGGTTTTGCTTAAAAGACTAGAATAGCTGAGTGAGAAACCTAGAAGTGTACTAACTCAAAGTGACTTTAAGAAAGATAGTCAAGGGGTGCCTGGCTGGCTCAGTGGGTTAAAGCCTCTGCCTTCAGCTCAGGTCATGATCCCAGGATCCTGGGATGGAGCCCAGGAGCTCTCTGCTCAGTGGGGAGCCTGCTTTTCCCCTCTCTCTGCCTCCTCTCTGCCTACTTGTGATCTCTGTCTGTCAAATAAATAAATAAAATCTTTAAAAAAAGAAGAAAGATAGTCAAATTAAACAAAATGAAAGATCCAGAAGAAATATGAAATTAAGAGAAACTTAAGCAATTGTGCCTATGGCTCTTTTAAGAGAGAGAGAGAGTGGGCAGTATGTTCATAGATTTTCCTTTTGGTTAAGTGACAAGAATCTCAGAAACTCTTCACAATCTCAAGAGTAGCTGCTGGTTGGAGTGCACGGCCTGGCCCTTCCTCACTAGGATAGAGGCGGGCTTTAGAGAACTCACATGTTCCATACTTGCAGTGATGTAAGGGAGAAAATTGAGGGCTTGTCTTGCTCTTTTAAGTTATTATCGCCACTGATTTAAAAAATAACTTTGTGAAATACAAGTTTTGGTATCCTTCAAAGAGATTATATAAAGAATACAATACTCCCTTTCTTTCCCTTTCTTTCTTCTGTGGCAAACTTCCTGAAATTTTGGTAATAACACTTGTGAAAACAGTCTGCTCTTTCTGTGCGGCCCGCAACATTTGGAAAACCTGAATATTTCTAAATCAAGGGCTCAGATCTTACAAAACAGGACCGTTGTTGCTTATCAAGAACTCTGGCTTGCTCCATCCCTCATTAGGGACCTAAAATCCTATTCCCTCCACCTTTGCTTCTCAAACTCTGCACATATGTATCACCTAGAGATCTTGTTTAAATGTGTCTTCGGGGGGTGCCTGGGTGGCTCAGTGGGTTAAACCTCTGCCTTCAGCTCAGGTCATGATCTCAGGGTCCTGGGATCCAGCCCCACATTGGGCTCTCTTCTCAGCAGGGAGCCTGCTTCCTCTTCTCTGTCTCTGCCTGCCTCTCTGCCTACTTGTGATCTCTATCTGTCAAATAAATAAAATCTTAAAAAAAAATAAATGTGTCTTCTGAGTTAATAGAGGTAAGATGGGGCCTTAGAGTGGGCATTTCTAACAGATTCCCAGTCCCTGCCAGGGATGCAAATTTGAGAGCTACATTTTGAGTAGCAAGGACCTAGGTAGACAGTAGCCCTCACCTGCAAATGAAATGTTTATACTGACAATCTGAAATTCAGGAGAAGGAATAGGGAAACGGGGTCTTGGCAACACAGTCCTTGTTTATGAATAAGTAAAGAGAATTGGTGACGGAAAGAAGGACACCGATGGTTATGAAAGTCCTACTGACTTCTAGCTTGGTCACAGTAACCAATGCCAGGAGACCAGTTGGTCACTGGGTGGGGAGTGTTATCCACAGATGCCTGAACTGGTGTTAGAGAGGGAGAATGTCATGAAGCACAGCAAACACTTTGCACCCATACCAGTGACAAGTAAATCCTAGGCCAAACTTCTAGCAGCCGCTAAGTGGATTCCACTCGTTCCCCCGATCCATCCTTCCAAAGCTGATAATGAAATTGCAGCATTTCTCACAAGCCAGAATGAAGCACCATAAAATTAATAGACTATCTCACCCATGAAGGATAAGGACAAATTTATTCTGTGCCTTGGAGAAAAGTACTTTGAGGCCTGTTTGTATGCTAATCCAAGAAGGGAAAACTCTGTAGCCAGGGGAGGGACTGGCTGACCTTTCTTTGCTGGAACATGGCGACTTGAGTCAAGGTGTCCTAATAGGTGAGGGGGTATAGCCACAAACCAGGATGCGCATGCGGGGTTTTCTCCACCCTCCTCTTTCTCCTCAGGCAAGTCATTTCAGTGCGTTACTGGGCCAGCGCTTCATCAGCAATTATGAAAACTCACACAACTGAGGTCTGGATCATAGCATCAAGTAAGCAATTATAGAAGGAGAAAGGTCAGTTGGGAAAGATGGTGGGGAAGCTAAGACAGGCAAGAATCCTGTTTCTCATCAAAGAAGATTTTTGGAGAAAGGAAGTATAGAGGGAAAGCCAGAGGACAATTTTGCAACTGGAGAAAGTGAAATCAGGAGAATCAGAATTAGATACATTGGCACGCACTTTGGTAGGGCGAGTATTAAAATACACTCTGTTCCATATTCTGCTGGCATTTAATAAAGACAACTAGATTTCCTGGCCCTTGCCAGAATAAACAAGTCCTAGGAAAACCCCATAAGCCACACATGCTTATGTTCTCCATACTTTGGGGTTTTTTTGTAGCCTAGTGGTTAGAAGCACTGACTTGAGAGCCAGGCCCTCAGGTTCAAATCCTGTTCCTGCCACTCAGCAGCTGGGAAACCAGGGACACGTTTCCTAGCTTCTTGTGCTCCAATCTCTTCCTTTGCAAATGGGAATAATGCCTCTTTTTACAAGATTGTTATGAAGGTCCGAGGAGCTGGGATTGCACAAAGTGCTTAGAAAAATGCCAGGCACTGAGTAGGTGCGATTTGGGTCACTCTTACTTTTTTTTTTTAATTGTTTTCATCATCTTAATTATAAAGCATACAGAGTATCATCCTGCCATAAACAATCTGACAGGCAAAGCCAGGTAGAACGAAGAGCAACTTGAAGATGATTTTTGATAGGACTGTTAATTATAATACACAGGAAACTGTTCTCCAGAGAAGCAGTTGTTATTTTGATTGGTTCTTAATATACTGCTTGAGTTTTCAGTTCAACAATTGAATAACTATGGTGAGCCAGGGTAAGTTATACAGCAGTGTCTAAAATATGATTTTTTATACATTTCGTATAAACTATGTAAAACTTTTATTTGAGAGGGGACCTAGGGTTGTCATTATTCTCTCCAAAGAGCTCTCTAGCATTTGTGCTGCTGTGGCTTCACAATTGTATCTCATTTTGCTGACTTCTGTTAGCTAGACTTTTCTATTGGCTTGCTTTAAAGCTTCCTTTAACGGGCAGTTGTAGGAGAAGAAGGGTCAGTTGGGAAAGGCCCTGCATGAAATTGCCATTAGTGAATGTTGGGAGTTGTGTGGGGATGGTCAGACTGCAGAAGATCCAAACACATTTTAGAGAGGGAAAAAGTCTCTTTTTGTCCTGGGCCTGTTGCCTTCTGATGGCCACCAAGTACATGCCCAGAGCCTGAGAAATGCTGTCCTTGTATGCTGGGCCAGATAGAAAAATCGGCAGTGAGAGATAGCACTGCTCTGGTGTTTATTTATTGGGAGCTATATACTTTTAATTCTGGCTTTAAATTCCACGGCGTAGAAGTGCAGTTTGTGGGTAAGGGACAGGTGAATTTCCAAAAGTGATCTCAGAAGGTTGACTTCTAGAATCCCCGAAGATGGGGATAAAAGGGGGTCCTTTTAAATAAACCAAGTGCCCACAATGGCTTTATTACCACACTGCTACTCCACACTGTAGATTACACGAAGGCCTGGAGACTAATTTCAGCAACAGGCACAATTTACTAGCTCTAGTGGGCCTCAGATGAATAGTTTCTTGTAAAATCAGTGGCAGCTTTATCCTAGCAGAGCACAAATAAATCAGCTCTTATTATTCCACATTCATTTAATCCTGGGACATTAGTCAGCGAGACCTTTCTGCAGCCTAATAAACAGCAGCGGCCGCAGTTTTTCTTTATGAGAGTAGTTGTTCATCCTAAATTAGAGCCAGCATTAGGCCGAGGCAGAAACTTTTGCAGGATGATTTAAAGATATATAATATGAGACCATAATAGTGTATGAAAACTGTACCCATGTGTATAAATAGAGCAGGGCCGTAATTCTGCCTTCCGCAGATGACTTTAGAGCACGTGGCTTATTTTCACTGTTTCTCGAGAGTATCCTTTGTGGCAGGTGACACGGTTATCCTGTCTCTCTGAATGTGACTTGAATGTCCTTTGATGTCCCTGGGGAACTGGATAGCGTTGAAGCGGCAACCTTCCCTTTCTGTTTACCCAGAAGAAGCTCCACCAATTTCTAACCCCATAGAGGAGGGACAGGAGTGCCATGCGTCTGAACTGTTTACCTGGCTGTCTCTTTCTGTGGGGTCGTAGCTCAAATCCAAATTGTAACCCAAGCCCACATAAAATTTTTTATTCTAGGTAGGCTCAGATCTCAAGGTTCCTGTTGTAACATCGCTATGTACGTGAAAAACGCGGTTTGACTCATACTGTAACTGCTGTTGTGGCTTGTTGAAGTACTTAAAAAAAAAAGCCTTCCGCAGATGCAGATTGACCTTATTTCACAGGTGCACAGGGTTTCTAATTAGGGGAGACTTCTTTGGTTTTGGTCATCCACAGCATCTATAGGACCTCAGTAAACTGTGGGCCGTGTCCACATAAGCCATTCTTCATGCCTCTGTCAGGAAGCCAAAAGCTTGACAAACACATGTGTGGAATCACTCGTTCATCACAAGCAAATGGAGAATCAAAAATGAATTGGTTCTCTCCAATGTGTAGGGTATAAGTCACATTTACTGTATGGATTGAGTTTGTTCTGCAGGCTTAACTGAATAGCTACTATGTGCACTCCACCGTGGAATTTTATGTGCACCTGTATTCTTATGGTGGAGAGAAGAGGATAAATAGTCCAGTCCGATGGATTCCAGGAATAAATATAGCAGTGGAACTAATATAAAATTGAGATTCATTTTCCATTATATAGATATAAAACACAGTAATCATAACCAGGTGTCACTGTTTGACCAGTGAATTCTAGCCCATTCTCTTAATGAAAATGAAAATATCGACACACTTACATTATTTGGAGACAATGAAGACAGAAGCCACACACTAGAAACTAGAAAACAAACTAGAAAACAACACATGCTAACACTAAGGAATTATGTAGGTAGGCAGTGCTCCAACTGACTTATTTTTCTGTAGCAAAAACTGATACCCTGTAGATAAAATGGTCTTTTAATACAATGTGTGTATCATCAGAACAGGTTGTGGTATCCCACAAGAATATATCAATACACATGATCCTTCCTCTTGGGAAGAATTACATGAGTTCGAGGGGAGACTTTCATGCATCCTGATTTCTCTATAGCCTGTTTCCCCTGTAGGGGTGGACGGTTCCTGTGCTATTTGAACCTGAAGCCACAGGGTTTGGCCAATTCCACCTCATCTTTGTACAGTGCATCCTTCCGATTCCTAGGGTGGACCAGATGATCCACAGAGAATGTCTAAAGGCAAAGCCATTGTAGCAACTGGAGAAAGGACACCAGGTGGTCAGGGCCTTATCCTTATGTGACAAGACCAGCATATTATTGGGCAATGATTTCAGACATAGATGAACAGCTCTTTGAGCACAACAAATGTCTGCTCCTTCTCTTGTAGCATCTTCAAAGCCCATGTAACTTTCGACAATGGTAGGTGTACACTGTACTGTCAATTGATTCATTGACATACATTGATGAAAATTATTAAGAAGTCACCAATCCTTAAAGATAAAGCTTGTCTAAGACTAGTTTCTCTACTTTTCATACTATTTTTATATACCAAGTTATTTATAATATTTATAATAAAAATTCCCTAGAACTAAAAAATGAAATAGCAAAATCTCTGCTTTCCTAAATACAGTGAGGGGCATCCTGCTGCCAGTTGCCGAGGTATGTTATCACCATTTTATTGCTCCAACTCTCTTCTTTCTGGCTGCCTGCTCCTTCCATAGCTCTTAGAAATTCTTTGGCTTCTGTCTTCTGAGATTCTACTTAAGCAGCCTTCTTTGTACTGTCTCTAAAACAACCCAGCCCAACTTTATTCCATGCATGGACCCACATCTGGGCCATGAGAAAGTCTCATGTTTTGTTTGTTTACTTTTTTTTTTTCTGTCGCCAACAACCTATGAAAATCAAGCTGTTCCCTAATTCAGTATTGGCTTATGGAGTTCACTTGTCACAGAGCCACTCAAGCTCTCTACGTATCTTGACAATTTGTACACCCTCATTATGGGTGAGAGGTTGAAGAATCATCCAGTAGGTCCTCAGTCTGTCTTCCATGCAAGGTTCTCCCTCCTCCGGCCTCACAGCTCCTTGTTGCCGTCTGTGATTATTTTCACACATTGGATGAAACAGAGACCAGAAGACCCTTCAGTGTTTTGTTATGTTGATTTGCACATTTTCAAAGAATGCCATTTATTCAGATGCTTGTACTCTTTCTTCAGTATTCATAGTGCCCACCTGAACTTAGTGTATGCTGGATACTTTATAGCTTTGGATCTGCATGTCTTCTGTGCTTTGGGTGAAACAAATGAGATGTAGGAGTGCTCTTTCCTGTTTGCATCCAATTTCTTTCAAGCAGATACTGTGCAGCATTGCCACACTTTCATTTTGCTGACATGTAACTAGGAACTAGAAACAAATATTGCATGAGCTCTATTTTGTGGGTTAATTGTCTATTTGCACTTTAATTTTGGAATCTGTTTAACTTTGGCTATGAATCTGCGTGAGTCTTTTAATGAAAATTATAGCTTTCATACATATCTGTAGTTGTGGGGTAGAGGAGAGAAATTTAGAAGAATAAGAGAGAAATTGGTAGAAGGGGAAAAAAAGGTCTTTTTGTTTAAGTACTTAACTATTCTCAGGCCTTTATGTCTATGGACTAGAACCTATATTCATTGCAAAGGCAAATATTTTCCTACTGAATTTTAAAATCTGGAGAGGTTTAGAGATGATCTTGTGCAACCCCTTTATTTTATGGTTTACATTATATAATGGGCTGGAAAAGTTCATCTCTTTTAGTTTTAAAATTTTCCGTTCTAGAAAGCTGAATCTTACTTTGTGTGTGTGTGTGTGTGTGTGTGTGTGTGTGTGTGTTTTCCCAAATCACATAGCTATACAGTGGCAGAGATGACAGTAGAACTCAGTGTCAACATGTGTAGCTTTCTCATTTGTTGGAGCTAAACTGGGAAGAGGTTTTCCAGTATTTATTTCAGGACCTTATGTTTCCATTGGATCTAAGCAAAAATTCATTGGCCGCCAGGAATTTCCACCTCCTTCTATCACCCATACCTGTTACAGTTTTTAGGGTGAAAGAGTGTGTTTGGTGGGTTATTGTGACAGATGTAGTGCAGGTAAAGATACTGCCGGTTTCTCTAAAATATTTCACTGATTTCTCCCAAGAAGCTTCAAAACCGAAACTTAATTAGCAGCCACAAGTAATGAAGAGCGAATGAGCCATATTTGCCTATATGACTTAATTATACATATTTTCCCCATATTTTTAAAGATCACCTAAAGACTACATGATGGTTCCTTAATTTATCAGACTCTAATGTAAGTCTGATATTCCTATTTCTCTTACCATTTCTCAGACAGTTGTAGGACATTACGTGACTTGATCTCTCCGTGCTTGTTCTCTTCGCAGAGTAAGAAAGTACCCTAAAATTTAGTAGCATTCAACAAGAGCCAATAACCAATTATGTTCCTGGATTCTCTGTGTTAGGAATTTGGAAAACGCACAGTGGGGATAGCTTGTCTCTGCTCCATGATGTCTGGAACCTCACCTGGGATGACTTGAACAGCTGGGGTGACCTGAACAGATGGCTTCTCCACTCACATGTTTGCTGTCTGGGTGAGGTGGCTGAAGGATGGACTTGCTGTGATCATTCCTCAGAGGCCCTCTGTGTGGTCTCTTCAGCAAGGTAGCAAAGAGTTAATTTTTTGTATGGTGACTCAGGGCTCAAAGAACAGGAGAGCAAGGTAGAAGTTGCATGGCCTTTTATGACCTAGCCTTGAAACTCACATATTGTCACTTCGGCCACATTCTGGTGGTTTACGAAATCTCAAGTCCATTCAGACTCAAGAGGAGGGAATATAGTCAGTAGCTCTTGATGGAGGAACATCAAAAGATCTGTGGCCTTGTTTTAAAAACAATACCCCAGTTAGCCCCCTTCCTGACTGTTACTGTTGTTGTCATACTTTCAAATTTTACTTAGGTTTTAAATCTTCAAGAGGTTATTGAATAAAAAATATTTAGATTCATCCACATATCTTATTTCTTATTGTATCTCTTTGTCTAATTTGCCTTCTACTACACTCGTTCCCTTTACAATTCATTTAGTATGAATCTCTTGGTTTCTTTTGGTCTGGAAATGTCTTTGTCTTTCATCTTTGAAGACTTTTTACTGAGTTTAAAATTCTGGGGTGGCATTTTAAATATATTATGTTGTTTTTATTAGAAAAACAACCTCTCAGAATTCTTATATTTTTAAATAAGAATGTCTTTTTTTCTGCTTGCTTTTGTTTTTGTGTTTAATTTTTAACTGTTTGATTATGATGAGCCTAGATAAGGTGTTCTTTGTCTTTATCCTGCTAGCATTTCTTAAACATATGGCTTGATGTCCTTCATCAGTTTGGAAGTTACTTGATTTTTAAAAATTTTATTTATTTATTTGACAGACAGAGATCACAAGTAGGCAGAGAGACAGGAGGGCGGCAGGCGGTGGCGGGGGGGGGGGTGGGAAGCAGGCACCCCGCTGAGCAGAGAGCCCCACGCAGGGCTCCATCCCAGGACCCTGAGATCATGATCTGAGCTGAAGGCAGAGGCTTAACCCACTGAGCCACCCAGGCACCCCTAATCTCTTTAAATTTTATTCCCGGGGTGCCTGGGTGGCTCAGTGGGTTAAGCCTCTGCCTTCAGCTCAGGTTATGATCCCAGGGTCCTGGGATTGAACCCCACATCGGGCTTTCTGCTAGCCTAGGTGGAGTGCCTACTTCTCCTCCCTGTGCCCTGCTCCTTGCATATGTGCTCTCTCACTCCTTCTCTCTCTCAAATAAATAAAATCTTTCAAAAGATTTTATTCTGTCCTATTCTCTTTTTCCTCTGCTTTGGGGACTCCTAATTATATATACAAGAGATTTTTAACACAGTGTTACACATAAACTCCTTTTTAAAAATTTATTTATTCATTTGAGAGAGAGAGAGAGTGCACAAGCAGGAGGAGCAACAGGCAGAGAGATAGGGAGAAGCAGGTTCCCTGCTAAGCTGGGAGCCTGACATGGGGCTCGTTCCCAGGACCTG
Source organism: Mustela putorius furo (assembly GCF_011764305.1). Taxonomy (NCBI): domain Eukaryota; kingdom Metazoa; phylum Chordata; class Mammalia; order Carnivora; family Mustelidae; genus Mustela; species Mustela putorius. The sequence continues at coordinate 3,887,653 of NW_025421496.1, read as the reverse complement.
GAGATGATGACCTGAGCCAAAAGCAGATGCCTAACCATCTAAGCCACCCAGGCAACCCTACTTTCCTGTGCTTTACATTCTTGTGACTCTTAATGCTTTGGTCCAAATTTTTTATTCAGATATTCCTGTTAACTATTTTTTCTTCTGCTGGGTCCAGTCCTATTTTTCAAGCTATCTTTTGTGATCTTGTTAACTTCAATTATTGTATTTTTAAACTGGGGCACTCCATTTAACTTTTCTTATGGATTCTGGTTTTGATTTTCCATTTTGCCATTGTTTTCTTTGACAATAATTATTTTAACATCTTGATTTGACAACTCCAATGTACAAGTTACTTGAAAGCCCATTTCTGTTTTCCCCTCTGTTTATTCTCTTTCTTGCTATGCTAGTAAGTGTTATTAATTGAATGTGTGGCATCACTTACTGAAAATATGTAAGGTCTAGGTAATGTTCTTTCCATTGAGTAGGATCTGTTCAGTCTTCTTGTAGGCAGTAGAAGGGCAGATCATCTCGGTCTAAGTAGAGACAGCTGACCTGAGGATGATTCTCAGTCTTTGTACAGCTTAATCTATTTCTAGTTTGTCATCACTTCTGTCTCACCTCTACCATAGCTTAGCTTTCCTGGCTTCCCAACATCTTCGTCTCTTTAATAGATCTTGGACTTCTTATTTTGTATCCTAAATACTATAAATTTGAGTTATAAAACTCAAATTCTGCAGTGTTTTTGACTAATTTCTACTTGGGCTTGTAGCCTCTTGCTTTATGTAGCTTATTAGGCAGGCACATACCTCAAGGGGAAACTTGAGTTTCAGCTTACATTTCTCCATCCACCTTCTTTTCAAGATTTTGGCTGCTGAAGTCCTTCCTACATTAGTAGTTCTGAACTTCATTTTTTTGTCTCTTTGTTGTATGAGATGGCATAAGGCTCAGCTGGCTTCTCAACACCTTGACTGACCCAAGAATGAACAGATACTCCAAGAAGAAAAAGGGTGTGCAGAAAGTTTGATTTTTCTCTACTAGTTTTCTCTTTCGCTAGGATCCAATTCCACAAATTCTGGCTTTTTCAGCAGATCTATAATGATTTCAACTAAGTTTGTTTTTTTAAAATCTAAATTGTCTATATTTCAGCAGGATTGTTAGTTTGCTACAAGCTATTGTGTTGTGGCTAGGATTAAAGGTCTAGCTCATTCAATTTAAGAGAAGTTACAAAGAAGCTTTAAAGCAAACTTAATGTTGTAACCTTTTCTTCTAATTGATTCAAGACTTTTAAAAAATCTGATTATAGCTTAAATGATACTTTTTCTGTTTATTTTTCTGGCTGACAGTTTTAAAGTTTTTTTTTTTTATTATTTTGAAATAATTATAGATTCACATGCAGTTGAAAGAATTTTTTTTACCAGTTTTTACTTAGTTTCCCCATGTAATTTTTACCCAGTTTCCCCAATAGTAACATTTCACAACATACAGTACAATATCACAATGAAAATATTGGCATTGATACCTATTTATCAAATTTTCCTTTTATATTTTTGGTGTAAAATCCAAGAACTCTTTGCCTGTGCTTATATCCTGAAAATTTTCTCCTATTCTTAAAAAAAGTTTCACAGTTTAGTAAATTCATGACTTATTTTGACTTAATTTTTTAATAAGGTGTGAGATTTAGGTTGAGGTTCATTTCTTTTGCCTGTGGATGTTCAACTGAGCCAGCACCATTTGTTGAAAAGGCTTTTTTACCCTCTATTGTATGGTTTTGCACCTTTGTCAAAATCAGTTGAGAATTATTTGTGTGAGTGTACTTCTGGGTTCTCTGTTCTTTTTAGTTGACGTTTGTGTCTGTCCCTCTGGTGGTACCACATAGTCTTGCTATATCATAATTCTTGAATTCAGGTAGACTGATTTCCCGCACATCCCCATCTTATTCTTCTTTTTCAAAGTTGTTTTTGCTATTTAAATTGCTTTGCCTTTCCACATAAATTTTAGGATAGTTATGTGTTTATTATGTGTATTATATATATATATATATACATATATATGTACAGATATCATATATGTATATGCATGTATGTATGCACATACAAATAACAGTCCTACTGGGGTTTTAATAGGCATTGCTTCAGTGTCATTTTGAAGCAAACTGACATGTTTACTCTGTGGATTCTTCCAATCTATGAACATGCTGCCTCTTTGTTTCTTTCTTTTTTTTTTTTTTTAAGATTTTTATTTATTTATTTATTTGACAGGCAGAGATCACAAGTAGGCAGAGAAGCAGGCAGAGAAAGAGGAGGAAACAGGTTTCCCGCTGAGCGGGGCTCGATCCTAGGACCCCGGGATCATGACCTGAGCCGAAGGCAGAGGCTTTAACCTATTGAGCCACCCAGGCGCCCTTTCTCTTCATATCATTAGTCTGATTTCTTTCATCTGCATTATATAGTTTTTTTTTTTTTTTAAGATTTTATTTATTTATTTGACAGAGAGAGATCACAAGCAGGCAGAGAGGCAGGAAGAGAGAGAGGAGGAAGCCGGCTCCCCGCTGAGCAAAGAGCCTGATGTGAGGCTCGATCCCAGGACCCTGAGATCATGACCTGAGCCGAAGGCAGAGGCTTTAACCCACTGAGCCACCCAGGCGCCCCTGCATTATATAGTCTTTATTATATGTTTCTGTACATGTTGTATTAGATTTACCCCTAAATAGTTTATTCTTGTGAGTAGTGATTATAAATGGTATTGAATTTTTAATTTCACTGTCTATATGCTCATTTTTAGTATATAGAAATGCATTTGACTTTTGTACGTCTATCTTGTATTCTGTGACCCTGCTGAACTGACTTGCTAGTTTTAGGATTTATCGTTTGTTGTTTTATTTGTATTATTTATTGTATTCCTTTGGATTTCCTACCTAGACAATCATGTCGTCTGGAAATTAGGACAGTTTTACTTCTTCCTTTATGATCTTTTTGTCATTTATTTCCTCTTTTGCCTTATTTCATTGGCTAAAACTTTCAGCATATGTTAAATAAGCTTTGTTCTTGGCCTTAGGGAGAAATGATTCAGTCTTTACTGACGATTTCACAAGAAGTCAAATTTTAGTTGTAGGTTTTTGTAGATGCTCTTCTGTCAAATTGAGGAAATTCTCTTCTATACCTATTTTTCTGAGTTTTTATCATGACTGAAATTTTGTCAAGTGCTTTATCTGCATTGATTATGATCATGTGATTTTTTTTTTCTTTAGCCTCTAAGTGTGATACATTATATTGATTGATTTTTGAATATTGAATCAACTTCACATTGCTGGAATGAATGCAACTTGGTCATTGTATATAATTATTTTTATGTATTGTAGAATTCTATTTACTAGTACTTTGTTACCAAGTCTTATGTTTTTATTGATGAGGGATATTGGCCTAGAGCTTTCTTTTTTGTACTTTCTGTGTAGTTTTGATATCAGGATATTTTTACCTTCATAAGATTAATTGGAATGTGTTCCCTCCTCATACATTGAATGACTGGTGTTAATTCTTCTCTAAATATTTGGTAGAAATCTCTAATGAAACCATGTAGGCTTAGGGATTTCAGTTTTGGGAATTTTAAAATTCTTTTATTAAAATTTTAATAGTTGTAGTGCTATTCAAATTATTTCATTTTGGGTAAGTTGTAATAGATTGTATTTTGTAAATGGTTGGTCCATTTCATCTTAATTATCAAGTTTATGTATATAGAGTCATTCATACCATTCTCTTATCTTTTTGATGCCTGCAGGTTCTGAAGTGATATCCCTGCTTCATTCCTGATACTGTAATTTGTGCCTTCTCTTTTTTTGGGTCAGTCTTGCTAGAGGTTGGTCAATTTTATTGATATTTTTCCTAGGTATGAGGTTGATAGTTTTTGTTCTTTTAGTATTTGGAAAATATCATGGGTTTGTAGTTTTGCTTCTTCTAGTACTTGGAAAATATCAAGCCACTTCTTTATGACCTCTATGGTCAGATATTATTCTAAAATTGCTTCTCTAGGGTGCCTGGGTGGCTCGGTTGTTTGAGCATCTGGCTGTTGATTTCAGCTCAGGTCATGATCTCAGGTCATGATGTCAAGCCCCCTGTTGGGCTCCATGCTCAGCAGGGAGTCTGCTTGATAGTCTTCCCTCTCCCCAACTCTCTGCCCCTCCCCCACTCACATGCTCTTTCTCCAAAATAAATAAATAAATCTTGAAAAAAATTGTTTCCCCTCTATGTAAGATGTCAGTTTTCTCTGGCTACTTTCACAACTTTTTCCGTCTTTAGTTTTTGGAAGTTTAATTATGATGTCTTGGCATGGATTTCTTTGGATTTACCATGTTCAGGTTCAGTCACCTTGTTGAATCTAGGTGTATGTCTCTTGCCAGATTTGGGAAGTTTTTAGCTATTATTTATTGGAGTAATTTTTCAGCCCTGCCCCTTTTTTATTCTCCTGAGACTTGGTGACATGAATGTTAGATCTTGTGCTAAAGTCCCATAGGTACATTCACTTTTTACCAGTGCATTGTCTGTTGTTTAGATTGGGCAGTTTCTTGTTTTTTTGTCTTCCACGTCAGTAGTTCTTTTTTCTCTTCCCCTCGATCCTGTCCTTGTGCCCATCCACTGAGATTTTTATTATGGTTATTGTATTTTTTAGTTCTAAAATTTCCATCTGGTAAAAAAAAGTAAATAAAAAACTAAAATTTCCATGGTTCTTTATATCTTTTATTTCTTTGCTGATAGTTTCTATTTCTTTGTTAAGACCTTTGTATTTTTTTCCTTTGTAATTTCTTGTTAAAGCATTTTTTTTTAAAGATTTTGTTTATTTATTTGACAGACAGAGATCACAAGCAGGCAGAGAGGCAGGCAGAGAGCAAGGGGGAAGCAGGCTCCCTGCTCAGCAGAGAGCCCGATGTGGGGCTCCATCCCAGGATCCTGGGATCACGACCTGAGCTGAAGGCAGAGACTTAACCCACTGAGCCACCCAGATGCCCCTCTTGTTAAAAACATTTTATCATGGTTACTACAGAATTTTTGTTCAATAATTGCACCATCTCTGTCTTCTCAGTGTTGGGATCCATTGATTGTTTTTTTGTTCAGTTTGAGATCTTTTTGGTATGATCAGTAGTTTTTTACTAAAATACAGACAGTTTCACATTATGTTATGAGAATTGGGGATTTATTTTAAGCCTTTTGTTTGAGTTAGTTTTCTCTGACATTGCTCTGGCAGGGGAAACAGAGGCACCACTTTGTTACTCTAGCTGGAGATAGAAATCTAAATTCCCTACTCATGGTCCATTAATTCAGAAAAGGAGTGTCCTTGTTTCTGCTAGGCAAGAATAGGACTCGGTCTCCTGTGTGGTCTCTATTAATACTATGGTGGGAGCTAGCCTCCTTACTGTCTTGAGATGGGAGAAGTTGTAGTTCTCCAGTAGGTCTCTTCTGATACCCTCAATGGAGAAGTGGTCAAGAGTCTTGTTTCTGAAAGATGGAGGTGGAATTCTGGGGTCTCTATGTGGTCCGCACTGGTGGCACTATAGTGCAGAGGGAGGAGCTTGTTACCAGTTGACAGGGATGAACGGCCCAGCTCCCTACTTATCTGCTCTGAAACTATCCTGGTGGGAGTGTTGGGATACCCAGCCTCTTGAGGGTGGAAATCTAGCTTCTCATTTGTAATGTGGGTGAGAATGGCAGTACATTTTTTTCTTTGTTGTTTGACTGACATAGAATGATTCTCTTCTAAAAATATGTCTGTCTCACTAGGATGCGGTTTTTTTCCCCCCTGGTCTTTGAGTAAGAGATAGCTGGTTCTCATTGGGACTTTTAGTCTGATCTCTTTGGTGTTTCTAGATGTTGGCTTCTGCCTCAAGTCTGAGATTTGTGAGGCAAAAGAAAACCTCAGGGAACTCACCATTGTGTTGTTACTTGGACACTGAGGTTCCTGGCCAGTTTATTTTCTTCTCTCCAACTTTTAGCGTCTTCTTACGTTTGTTTTATATATGCTGTCCAGTGTTTTTAGTTGTACTTGTTGGGATCACAGGGAAAAGTGTACATATTGCATCTTTCTGGATGTGGACATTCCTAAAACTTTTGAATGCATTTTCTTTTCATCTACTTATAATTAATATATCATGGCTAATATCATTTAATATATCATTAAAGAATCATGGCTTTAATTTTGGGTACTTTTTTTTTTCAATGACTTTCCCTCTTTTATTTTGAAAGCTCAGTGTTTAAGATTGTAGAATAAGGACTGCTTGGGATGGTGTCAGGAATCCCTTCAACTTACAGATTCCATAAGAAAATATGTCTTAATAAAAACCACTGTTGAGTTTAAGCATTGACATAGTTAACCCAATGTCAAGGCTAGTCTACAGTCTGGAATTGGATGTTGGAACATATTCTAAGGTATTTTTATAGCCATATTTGTTGTATTGAATTCAAAATTATGGAATCTTTAAATTTCAAGGAACCTTAGCAGCCATCTAGATGGGTTTTCCATTTCTTTACATCCTTGGCAGGTGACGACTCATATATTGCATAAGCACTTCTCGTGATTCCTTAGGCACAGCTATAGAGTATCCAAAGGCATACAGGAACACATCTAGGCCAGAAATGGTGAGCTGGGAATGGAGCTATGCAGCAAACTGGGTAGGGATAGAGAATATGCAGTGAAATCTTACTATTTTTCTATTAAATTATTTGTATATTACAAAAAAGATTTGTTGGCTGGTGGGCTGAGTATATCGTAACTCTATTCCCCAATATTGCCTGCTTTTTTCTTCACATTTTTAATACCCATAGTTGAGAGTAATGGAACATCGAATTTATCACATTAAAAATAGCTCCATCCTATATGATTAATTATATGGCTTACTGGGGGCTATTTCTTGCTAATAGTGAGCTGGTAGAAGAAGGATTTTAATGTACTAGTGTGTAGTCTTAAAGAGTCTTATTTGTTTATATACATTATGGTGATCAAAAATGGCATACCAGAATTATTTTATGTAAGCCTTTATTAAGAGTCATTGTTGCGAAGTATTAAAAAATATCCTGGGGAACCTGGGTGGCTCAGTCATTAATCGTCTATCTTTGGCTCAGGTCATGATCCCAGGGTCCTGGGATCAAGCCCTGCATGGGGCTCCCTGCTCAGCAGGAGGCCTGCTTCTTTCTCTCCCACTCCCCCTGCTTGTGTTCCCTCTCTCACTGTGTGACTCTTCTCAAATAAATAAATAAAATCTTAAAAAAAAATCTTTGGTACCTTCCTCTGAATTGAGGGATTGGATTTGTTCAGCTGGTCTAGATTAAAATTTAGCCACGAGAGCCCAAGACATAGATACTGCACTCTGTCTTCTTGACTCCATATAACTCAGATCTGGAATTCTGCAACAAGACTTACTCACATGGGCTAATCAGTAGACTCTTTTCACTTCTCATAATATATTTTAGGATGGGTGTGGACTTGTATGAATGGCTTAAAGTGGCAAAATGTTATTAATATACCAATAGGCAAAATGTTATTAATAATACATGAAATTAAATTAATGTTAATGTGGCCATACTGCATGGCTCATTGGGGGACAGTTCCAGTTTACAACTGTTGTCTTGTCATAGTTATTAATAGTGTCTCTATCAGATACTCTCAAAGTGTCTGGGCTTAGACAATAAATTATGTGGCCACCTAGTTATTATGCTTTTTGTGTGTGTTTGTTTTTTGTTTTTGTTTTTGCCAGCCATACGATAGATCTCATGAAAAACATTCAATATTTGGATAATGAGACTTATAATGAGCTTCTGATCATTCTCGCACTGATGTGCACCATGAGATGCAAAAAGAAATAAACACACACTCACATTCTGCCAGTACTAGTGTGCTCTGTGGTCTGGATTCATAATTGAATGAAACGCTCACTTAGAGCTGGAGGGTACTGAAAATGAAGTAATACTTTTTCACCCAAATTCTCAGACCCTCTGAATTATATCAAAAAACCTCTTGGCTGCGGAGACGGCATCTGTGGACCTTAGGTTAAGTATTCCTGCTCTAAATAATATTAAACAAATGTGGGGAAGGTAGATTATTTTTCATATCTTTAAAATGCTGAGGCAGTAAGACAGTCCAAAAATGTAGAAACATGCTTCTTGGTAGAGTAAATAGAATCAGATACTGTTATCAAAAAATTCTCTTTATGTGCATTCAGATTTACAAATTTGTGCTTTCTTCTGGCAAAAACCGCAGATAATGTAAAATATTCTCCATTTTTATATAGGACTATGATGCTAACATCTTTCCGTTTTACCCCATGATGCCTTTCTCTCCATTCAGATCTCACTGGAGAGACTCTGTACTTTCATATAGTAACAGATTACATCATTCAGCCAGTCATTCTGGTCAGTTATTGATGGGTGGGGCATAGGTGTTCATAACTTTATTTGTACGTTTCCCTTTCTCAGTGTTAAGGTTGTGTTCAGAGCAAGTGTTTTCCACATTATCCAGCCCTGGGGTATGTCCTCAAGGTCTGGGAGAAACACAAGTGGCAAGGATAGATACCTCATATTACCAAAGACAGCCCATGGGTCCATGTGATGCAGGATTAAAAATGTAAGGTAGAGTGGACAGATGCAGTTTTAGTTTGGCAAGTGAAGTCTAATGCAGGTCAGGCTCCAGGCTTGCTAACGTATGCGGTTGGAGGTACGTGGGGCTCATCGTGATTGGGTTCAGGAAACAGTGGTGCCAGGATACACTATCGATAAATGTGCCCTTTCAAGGTAACATGTGCAGTCCTGTCTTACCACTTTTAGTATTCTAAGCCATCGTTACCAGGTCTCTGTTCTTGACCTTATATCTGGAGTGCATTCCATAATGGGACAGCTGATATAGGGGGTGGGAAGTTAGCAAAATAAGTGAAACAACATCTTGCTTCCTTCCTGTTTGTCTCCCTCTTTCCCAGTCTGGCCTGTTCCTGGGTTTGACCATAAGCCTGATCCTCCTCTAGAGGAGAATGGCAGTGGGAGAAATCTGGCTGGGGCCTGAGCTCGGCAATTAGGTATCATTTCAGATGAATCATCTTCTAATGAGGAGACATTCCCTTGCTTCACTGGGCTTAATGCTGAGGTCAGGATACACCTCTGAATATTCTCTATGTGGCTGCCCCCTCTGGGTTCTAGACCTAGGCTGAATTCCCAGAGAAGTAAGAAAGAATGTCATTTTGGGCTTCGGAACATGGAAGGATGGGCATGGGAGAGAGGTAAGACATGAAGGTGGGTACGAAAGTCTTACCCTCAGATTCTCAGTCTGATCCATTTCTATCATGCTATGCGGGGCCTTTGTGAGTTTCTCATCTAAAGCCTTTTTATTTGACCATTTCTCCCTCCGCCACATGCATCAAAGAATGACCAGAATGAGGATCCAAAGGAGTGTTAACATAAGGCATTTCTGGCATGAATAAAAAGACAGAAAAATCACCTTGCATGTTCTATGTGGCAGGAGACGTTGCTTTCAGCAGCAGGGGCTGGGACAAGCCCAGAGAGGGGCTGTGGGTATTAAAGATCAGAATGATCGGGGGAGCCGGGACGCCCGGCGAAGATGTGTTCTGCCGCTGTGGCAGCCAGAGGGACATGGCCCAGTGTCTGCCCTGCCCTTCCTTCAGTTCGGGAACCACATGAGAAAGAGAAAGGAGAAGCCACAGGATGAAGTGCGTAGCTCGGAGACAAAATGGAGGGAGGGTGAAAAGCACTTCCCAGTTGCTGATAGATTTCAGTTCATCACTGTTGATTTTGGACTAAAACCTTCTTTCCAGCCAAGCAGGCAGGCAGAGGTGAATTTATCAGATGTGATTTTTATCAGAACCCACCATATGAGGCGGCCAGCAGTCACCGCGGGACCCCAGTGCCTGTGATTGGCTCTGACACATCCGGCCAAAAGGGCTCTTATTCCAAGAATGATCTTCTTTTTTAGATGGTATTGAGTTGGGACTGATTTTGATAGCCAGTCTCAGTCAAGAATCATAAAGTTATTGCACATTTAAAACCGTCGGTATGAGAATCATTCTCTTCCCCTTTTCTCTCGCTCATCATTTCCCAGGGCTGCAAGGTTACAGAAAGGTCTAATCAATTGTCAAACTCTCTTTTATCACCAAGAAGGTGGTAAGGAAAAAAAAAAAAATCTAACTGCCCTACTGTAGGGGGTTCTTTGACTACACAGCACCCTCTTCCACATACAATGCCGGCGTGATTAATGTCCTCCTACCTCAGACCTTGTTAAAACCTGTTCTCTCACACAGCCTGCTGGAGCACAGTGAGAGCAGGGCCCGGGTTGCATAAATCAACGTGTTCTCACAGCCCCCAGGATATCCATTATAGATGCCAGCTGGATGGCTGGAAGATAGAGAAAAATGAATATTGTATCCTGTGGCCTTTTGCCTCTAATGACCACTTTTCAACATTTTTGAAGGCATGATTAAATTTTGATAACTGGGGAAGTCACTCTGAGCAGGCTGAAATAGAGATAAATTGACGGAGGGTCTGACATCTCAGTGGAGAGCCGGCAACTAATTAGTGTGTGAAGCGCACTCTGAAAGAGATGTAAAAGGAGGCAGGTTTAATCAGAGGCGCTGCTGAGGTACAGGAATAGTCAGGGATAATTGCGGCCGAGGTGGAAATCACAGGCTCAATGAGCGGCTTTTTCTGTCCGCTTGATTGGCAGCCGCTGACCTAGTGGCCGGCACCCTTGAACCCTTACAACAGTAACAGCCTTGTCAAAGCAATTTGCCGCCAGCTCTCCGTGACCAGTTATTTCAGCTGCCTGAGCTGGGACACCCAATTTGAAAGGGCAGTCCGCTCCCCTGGCTGGCTGGGAGCTGGGCGGAACCGTCTCATTATTTCCCATGACTTGACTTTTGAACCCGGTCGCCCTTTCTCGCCCCCAACCCTCTGTAGCCCACTCATACTTAGGCATGCTCCCTGATGGCTTCTGCCAAGAGACGGTGTCAGGGCAATTCGGCTGTTCATTTGGGGAGCCGGGAGGGGGGTGGCTCAGGGCCATGAGGCCATGTTTGGGAATTAGGGGAAAGGGAGTGCCAGTGGGGGCAGAGGCAAACCCAGAAGAGGATCTTCTACTGTGAGGCATGGCTTTCTCTATCTAGTTGCCGGGTTTTTTATATCACAGGGTGAAGCTGGGGTGGGTATCTGGTGTCCGCACCGTCTTCCTTTTGGTTATATGAGGGCGATCTCAGAGGCAGCCCCATTGAGCCCCTCCACCTGCCTTTCATGACTGGTGCAAGATGCCCCTGGAGCGCACATGCATGGGTTGCATTTTGTCAAAGTAGGATTTTTAATTGCTCTGCGGGGACTTACACTGCATTTAGAAGAGTACCCCCCCCACTAAGGCTGAATTAGCCACCAAGACATTGTTTTTTCACTTTTATTATGTTGTTTTTTTGTGGGAAGAGGAGGCTAGATGGGAAGATCCAAGATGGCAGAGAGGTGGGTGAGAAGCAGCTAGTGGACTGCTGTACAGGCTCTGATCTTTCCAGGTTGATGGGTTAGTGTTGATTCTCCCCCCTCCTCTGTCTCTTCCTCTTTCTTAGCTGAGAGCTTACTAGTTTCTCTTTTTTAAATAGTCACCTGGACCCAGAAAGAGGTCCAGAATCAGGATGGCTGATGTTTGTAGTGGCATCTTGTTGTTTCAGAAAAGCCTATAGTTCGAGTTGTCTTTTTCTTTGCTTTGCTCTGCTTTCTTTCTGTGGCAGTTCCCCCCCCCTCCACATAAAAATGAGGCCTGATTGTTAGAGGGCCTCATTGCATTCTTTGAAGGTACTGATCCTTGTATATTTGCTGTGTGCCTTGGCCAACGGGAATCTCCATGGTTTGTAGCACATGTGGTTGCCTGATTGGCGAAAATGGACATGGCTTCAAATTGTTGCTCATTTCCCCGAATGTACCTGTTTATACCACAGAATATTAGGTGGAGCGGCTACCCCTTTTGGACTTCTTGGATGCTTCCCCCACCCCATTCCCATTAGAGGCTGTTCGCTCTAAGTGAAGACTAGGGAATAGTCTCTCATTACCAGATTAAGGGCTCCTCGGGGAGCTGGAAGGGGAGGGGCCACATGTTCCCGTATCTGAAATGATATCTGGCTCCAGAAGTCCCAATCCGTAGGAGATGGGTACCCGCCATTTTGAACATAGTACTCCTGTTGCTTATGGTAACAACGTGGTAATTTGCTTTCTTTTTTCCATATGTGAGTTGAGAAGTGCAATGCAGAATGACTGGGGCAAAAAATGAAAGATGGCAGTATTTGGACTATAGGCTCTCCCAACTCCCAGACAAATAATTAAACCACTTCATGGAATATAAGTAGTAAGAACACGCAGGGATGCTGTGGGGAAAGAAGAAGAGGATCTGAATTCTGCCTCATAGCTGAGGAGCACTTCACAGAAAATTGTGTCCCGGAAGAATGAGTAGGAGTTCACCAGGTAAAGAGGAAATGGAAGTGAATTCTCAGCAGGGGAAAGAGGGTGCGTAGTGTATCCATTGAGGATTTGGCTGTGGCCTGGGCATCCTCAGGAACATCTCTAGTGAGGCACCCAGCAGCCAGATGATGAGAGGCCTTGGATGAACTCAAAGCCATGTCCACATTTGTTTTACTGCCAAGGCTTGTGTAGCATCTGGCACCAGTAGGTGCTCAATAAAAGTTTACTTAATGAAGGAATGGAAGAACAAGTGTGAATGAGGAACCTTGGACATTAGTAGGAAGTCTTGTGGTAAGATTTTTGAAACAAGGAATTAAGTGGTGGATAATGGGGAGGATGGTCCACATCAGAGGGGTGTAAATAGTGAGGAGATGAGGTAAAATAGACAAGGAAAGGAGAGATAGGAAGGACGAAAGCCAAAACATACCTTCAGGAATGCAGGGGAGGGCTCAGATTCAGGAGACATTTCTCTGATGAACCCATGGTGCTTGGTTGGAGGTGATGGATATGATGAGAAAGACTGAGAAACCTCTCGGGTGTGTGTCTTGGGTAAAGTAGAAATAGTATGGCACTGATATATGGCAGTTGTAAGGAAGAGCTAAAATTCAATAGGCCTGTGCAGTTACACAGTGCAGCCGGAGCGCCGGACATGGGGAGGCGAGGTGGGGAGAGTGCCAGTGAGACTTATCACCAGCATCTCCCCTCCATGTTCCAATGTGGGCTTGTGGACCTGTGGGCCTGAGAATCATCCTCTCAGCTGGGCATCACAACCTTCACTGCTATGCTCTGAAATTTTGATAAGTAAGTAAAATTATTTTTTCCTAAGTTTTAATATTATGACTATGATATCTATTCTGTCATGCGAAAATGTTGAATTGCGTAGATTGTCATTGGGTTATGTAGATTGTGTGGAATGGCACAATTTATTAAAAGTAACAGAAAGATGAATCGCATCATATCAAAGCTGATACCAATGAAAATGGTACATATATTATAACATTTATTGAAAAAACATATTGCTTAGCATGTGCCAGACATTTGGAAATGTTTTAAAAATATCAATTACTGAAAAAAAAAATCAGTTACTTAAGTCTCATAACCGCATGGAGACATTGTCAAATTACGTGTGTTGTGAAGATATGGAAATTGAGGAACAGAGAGGTTATGTTTTTGTGAGGTCGTATGGCTTATAAGTAGAAGAGGCCAGATTTGAAGCCAACATTTTCTCAGAGTCACTACACCTACCCACCCCAGTGGGCTGGCTTCTCTTGTTGTGTGGATGATGACGAATTTAGGAAGTGACAAGTGGCCAGGCCTATCGAGTAACCACATACAAATGATGTCACGGTTGTAAATAGTTTTTGTAAACATGGAGACAGTGTTAAACAATTCATTTGTTGTAACTATGGAGGGCCGGTTTGGTGTTTTCCAGTCTTCCAGTTCATTCATTTCTGCTGACAGAAAATGTTTCGCACTTTTGCCAGTGCAAAGTATTGAGGACCTGTAGTCAAAACTTTTCATTGGTTTTTGGACCAGATTTGAACCCCTTCTCATTCCCCCAGAATACAGGACTTCTGTGCAGGAACAAGGAGTCTGAGTGGACCGGATCCGTGAAGTTAGGTACAACTCCAAAAGCAGTTCATGAACTCTTCAGGTTTGTGCAAAGGCGTGTTGCATCTTCCTGAAGACTTGGGAGCGACCTAGTGAAGCAGAAGAGATTCTGGAGCCAGACTCCCCCCGTGCGAGCCCTGACTTCCCCACTCACTGGTCATAAGACTTTAGGGAAGCTACTCATTACCTCTTAGGATTTCCTCAGCTATAAATGGGGCTAAGAATGGCCCCTGGCGTAGAGGCTTGTTTCAAGGTTTGAGTTAACCCTTGCTCATAGTTAGCCCTCAGTACCTGTCTGCTTTTGTTAGTCTGCCAGTAGCACCCCAGGAACCAAACTGTCTACCTCCTCTTCCCCAAATCTCTGTCATTTTTGTGTCCCTAGAGCATCTGTTTGAGGGTTTGTGTGGTGAAGGTGAGGTATTTAGGGGTTGGAGCCCATGGCCTGTCCCTCAAGTGACGCTGCATGTGGAGGTGAAGTAGGGCGTTTGGGTGGAGACTTTCACTGGACACACACCTTCCCGACTGTGCCATTGTGTCCAGAATTTTAAAAAAAGCAACAGCAACAACAGGAAGTGACTGCTTTGTGAGGCATTTATGAAATGCCAGTACAACTTTAATTCCCTGGTTTTTCAACCATCTATAAACATTTCATTTTTTTTTAAAAGATTTTATTTATTTGAAGGAGAGAGAGAGAACACATAAGTAGGGAAAGCAGCAGAGGGAGAGGGAGAAGCAGACTCCCCACTGAGCAGGGAGCCCCATAGGAGACTCTATCCTGGGACCCCAGGATTATAACCCAAGCTGAAGGCAGACAGACAACCTACTGAGCCACCCAGGTGCCCAGTCAGTGTTACTTATTCTTTTTCTTGCAAAATTAGCATGGCTGATGACACACTCATTGTTAGGCCATACATGGTTGGCTCCCCAACCCCCACATCCCTGCCCCCACACTTGTTGTTAAAGTTGCCTGCCTGTGGTAAAGAGCCCAGCGATATGTCAAAATGGAGCAGTGGGAGCTGTCTGCCCCCAAAAGGAAAAAGTATTTTATCCCTGGCAATGTGTAGAATTTCAAGGACATGGTGATTAATAAAAAGAAGACCTGCCCTTCGGTTAGTGTCACTATTGTAAATTCTCTATAGAAAGTGTTGCGTGAGTCTAGGCCCTCCCTTTGGTGGTGAACCACTAGCGTGTACAAATCACGAACATCCACGCAGTCGACTTGACACAGGTGTGCACCCTGACAACCTTCTCCAGCCATACTCACCCCCATTTCCAATTCAGGTACCTTCGATCAAGGATTAGCCTTGTGTGTTCTTCAGCTTTGTATAAATGGAGTCCCAGAGTATGTACTCTTCCGAGCCAGGCTTCTTTTGCTTATTTATGCATGGAACTCCTCTATGTTGCTGCACGTGGTGGCAGTGAGCTGTTTCCCTGCTGTGGAGCAGTTAAGTGACCGTGTGACAACTCATCCGCACGTTCAGATCCTGGTGGGCTTTAGGATGTTTCTGTCATGTTGGCTGCTGCGGGTGAAGCATCTGTGCCGGTTCTTGTAGGTGTTATGTTCTCATTTTCTTTGAGAACAGACATGGGGTGAGGCTCTTGGGGTGCCCCTCAGGCACGGGTCATAGGTTTAGCTTTAGGAGATCCTTCAAATTCTTTCCCGAAGTGGTTGTGCTGACACGGTCCACTGCTAGTTATGTTGTAACGATTCCAAAAGTATCCTTAACCCCACCACTGAGTGAAATGAGGGTTTTGTTCCCTACTTTATAAATGAAGACACTAATTCAAGAGGGGTTTAGTGCTCGTACGTATCACTAACTAGAAAATGCCATATATGGGATTGATACCCAGGTCTTTTGAATTCAAGGGCAGCTCTCTATCTGTTCTAGCATCTTTATATAAGAACTCCTTTAAAGACATTGAGTTATCTGTAAGCAGAAAAGGCACTTGTAAGCCATTCACTGGGACAAAATAGGGAGAAAAAAAAAATCTCAAATTCCGGCCAGAAAAAAAATGTGCATTTCACACTTCTGCCAAAGAACTTGCTGGCAGAGAGCAAATTGCCTGTCGGACATGGCTGCTGGCGTGACTCCTGGCACAGCCTGCCTATACCTTGTTTGGCATCATAGATTCAAGATTTTATGTGTCCACAGAGCTGATGCATGGCATCCCTGCATGGGTCTTCTTATTTTCATCTCTGAAGGCGTCCCTTCATTTAAAAAAATAAAATCTACACTTCTGCACTTGCTAAGCACATTGTGGCCTGGGGACCAGCAGCAAAGCAGCAATGGGAGCTCGGTAGAGGTGCTCAGTCTTAGGCTCCACGTGAATCCTTCAAATGCTGCCGTTCAACAAGATTCCCCCGAGGTTGTGGTCATCAAACTTTGAGAAGCACTGATGTGTTTAGATGTCGATTAAAAATCACTTCTTCCTGCTTGGGGATCTTTGGGAATGGGAGTGTCAGCGTCCTGATCTGAAATAGGGGGCTAACAGATAGGTACTTTGCAGGGTTTTAATGAGGACCAAAAGATAAAATAGAGGTTAAGAAGCAACAAAAATTCTGGATATCTCTTGGTACTTAAGTAAGTGAAAAGCGCTCTTCTTGAGGTCTCCTCAAGCAAGGTGGGCCTGTCTGACTTTCTCAGGCAAATTGCAAGCCTTTAACTACCATAAACACTCCCGTCCCTAGTGCCTCGTCTTCCCCCTACCTGCGTAGACCCTGCAAGAGAATTAAGTGTCTGTAAATGTCAGGCCAGACTTGGAGCTGTCCCTGGAAGTCACCCAAGCATGAGGGCCAGCTGAGGTCTGCCTCAGCTGATGTTCTTTGCTGACTACTCTCTGAAAACCATAGGACTTAAAAAAAAATGGAGAGCAGCAGCCGTGAAATAAAAAGAGCAAAACACCTGCCAGGATAATAAGCAGGTTTTGCAGGGGAAGTTTGTTATATAATGGGACAGAGACATTCATGGGAGAGGAAGAAAGAGAAGCGTTGGGAGATGGGAGATATGACATGTCAGAAAGGCTGGTGGCTATAAATATTGCTCGTAAGCAAATTAAGGGTTTTTAAAAATAGGCAAGGAAAGGTCTTGCTGAAAAATAAGATGTCCCTGAGGTACAGATTAGTATGTCTTTCCCACTTGAAGGGGAAAAAGATGGTTTGATTGGACAAATATCTTTAGCAATGATAATTACATGGGCACCTGAAACATTTCTTGCCTGGTCATTTTCTACAGGGTTAATATCAGTGGAACATATTTAAAAAATACGACTTATTTAATGACCCCTTTTCTCTTTTCTTGGTACTAGTTTTCACTGTGTGATTTCTGACTTTGGTGTCAGATTGTACAGGAAAGCAGCTTAGAAGGTTTGGGTGATAAAAACAGGCCCAATCAATTTTTATGGGGCCAGCAGCAGTGATGACTTAATTGCTACTTTGGTGAAAAGGCTGTGATCCTTATGCTAAATTATTTAAAAAATAGCTTTCAGTGTGAGTTTTCAGAATTCTGCCCAGTCTCTTGGAGTTTGAAATAGTACCAACAGTTTGAGGGCAGAAAGGCTGAAGAATGGAAAGCTCATGACTAATTTGAAATACAGGATTTCAGCAGCTCAGTGAAGCTGGGGCACTGGCGAGGGTAGAGTAAGCAAGGGGAAGTGCGGACTGTGTCCATAATGAGGACCAGCAATCCAGCTTGGTGGCCGGCAAGCACCGTTGTACTCTGAATGGAGTATTGTAGCTCCTGTCACAATGACGTATTCAATTAGCGATAGACTATTATTATTTCTCGCCCTATGTGATTTAACAAAAACATTATTGAAACTAGGGGAAATTATTCTAAACCCAAGCAAAGGGAAATTCTTTGATTGGAATCATAATGATGTCTTTCACAATTTCTGACAGATAAATTATGAGCATTTGTAGCAAAACTTCAGAGCACAATATTAATTTGAAGTAAGCTCAGACTATCTATAGAGCTTTTATTTTTATAAATGAGTGTGGAGCCATTGGGAGGGAGGGAAGCTTGTGCTTCTTCCCTTTGAAAGGTGATGACTTTAGCATTTATCTTACAATGGTGATAATAAGTACGAAGTAGTGAGCATCAGATTGAGACTTGGAACTTCCCGGGAGGAGCCCCTATGGACAGCCATTTCTCAGAACTCTGTCTCCCATAAAGCTTTCAGGGTTGGGTAGATGGGTTTCACTTACTGTGTATCACTTTCCAAGTATGATGTTTCCAACTGATAATATTTGCTAAGCTATTAACTTTCTAATGCTTCGGTGTCACCATAGAGAAGTTATATCAAATTATTGTTGTCCCAAACTTGGGAGACTCTGAGTTTCATTTCCCGGAGGGGGGAAAAAAGTAAACAACAGTATCAAAACTTGAAGACAGACAATGACATTGTTTTTAAAGAAAGAGGTGGACTTAAATCATTGTCTTAATAGACACCATACCTTGTGCTCATTTTACAAAGTCAAGAAGTTCAGACTCTTCCCAAGGGTTTCTTATTGACCAACAATGCAAGGATAGTGTAACTTCACTGTTGCAATAGCTACTGCTCATTGAAATGAGTCACTGAAAACACTTGAAAAGAGTCTTGTTGGAACCTGAGCAATGTTTTTAAAAAATTGAATATTGAACAGTACAGGGGATGAATGAATGCTATATCCTACAGAACAGTGGACTACGGGTACTATTATAAAACATGGGCTGCCTGGGAACTTTTAAGTAGAGTCACAGAATCATAAAGACAGGGGCCTTTGGTGTCACATAATCCAGTCCTAAAACTTTATACCACTCCAGTGGTATAGTTCAGTCTCTGCTTAAACATATAAAATAAAGGGAAGGTTAGGAAAACCATTTGATTTTAAATACATTCTGTTTTTTTAGAAAATTGTAACATTGAACTCACCTCTTCCTCTCTATTGATTTCCTTTATGGTTATGGATCTCCCTCTGTGGCAACATTGAAACGTTCAGATTCTTTTGCTACAAGACATAATTTCAAATAAATATGAAAACTTCTCTATGTGGTTGCCAGAGGTGGGAGGGTGTTGATGGAGGGAGGTTAAATGGATGAAAAGGTACAAACTTCTAGTTATAAAATGTGTTCGTGGGGTACCTGGGTGGCTCAGTCAGGTAAGTGTCTGTCTTCAGCTTAGGTCATGATCTGGGGTCCTGGAATCAAGCCATCGGGCTCCCTGGTCAGTGGGGAGTCTGCCTCCCCCTCTCCATCTCCCTCTGCTCCTCCTCTCCCACCCTCATGAGAGCTCATGCTCTCTCATTCACTGTCTCTCAAATAAATAAAATCTGAAAAAAAAATTATAAACGAGTATTAACAATGCAGTGCACAACAGGGTGACAACAGTTACTAATACAGCATTGCATATTTGAAAGTTGCTAACATAATCACTCTTAAAATTTATTACCACAAGACAAAAAATTTTGTTGACTATGTAAGGCGATGGATGTTAACTACAGATAGTGTCCAACTTAACGATGGTTCAACTTAAAATTTTTCTACTTTACGATAGTATGAAAGCAATACATTCTTCAGTAGAAACTGCATTTCATATTTTGAATTTTGGCCTTTTTCTAGGCTAGCGATATGCCAAACAACCCCCCTCCTTTTTTTTTTTTTTTTAAATTACATGAGCAGTATTTACTATAGAAACTATAAGTAACCAAAAGGTTGAAATGAAATGGTCAATCTCAGTACCCAGACCACCCAGAGGTATTCACTGTTATTATTTTGGGGTATAGCTTTCTAGATACTTTTTCTATGCACATATTATATACGTCTTTAATAAAAACACTATTTTTCAACTTGATTTTCTAGTTAACTTATCTTGAGCTTTGTCCCACATCAACAAATCTGTTTACAGTATTTTAATGACACAATATCCTGTTTTCTATTATTTGTCATGATTTATTTTTGCCAGTCAGTATCGTTTTTATTTTTTTCTGCTAACATAATCACTATAATGGATACCTATATGCACATCTTACTGATATGACTGAAACTTTTGTTCATTTGTTTTTAATAGATTCAGGTGTACAATGTAGTGATTCAACAATTTCCTACATTTCCCAGTGCTCATCACATGTGTACTCCTTAACCCCCATCACCTATTCCCCCCATCCTCCAGCCCCGTACCCTGTTTGTTCCCTAGAGTTAAGAGTCTGTTTCTTGATTTGTCTTTCTTTTTTCCCCCTTTGCTCATTTGTTTTGTTTCTTAAACTTCACATATGAATGAAATCATATGGTATTGGTCTTTCTCCGACTGACCTATTTTGTTTCGCATAATACTCTCTAGGTCCATTCATGTTGATGCAAATGGCAAGATTTCATTTTTTTAAAAAAATGTCTGAATAATATTTCGTATCACTTCTTTGGCCATTCATCTATCGATGGACGTTTAGGCTACTTCCCTATCTTAGCTATTGTAAATACTATTGCTATAAACACTGTGGTGCATGTATCTCTTTGAATTAGTGTTTTTGTATTTTGGGGGTAAGTACCCAGTAGTACAATTACTGCATCACAAGGTAGTTCTATTTTTAACATTTTGAGGAACCTCTATAATGCTTTCCACAGTGGTTGTACCAGTTTACATTCCCACCAACAGTGTATGAGTGTTCTTTCTCTTCACATCATCACCAATGCTTAGTTTCTTGTGTTGTTGATTTTAGTCATTCTGACAGGTATGAGGTGATCCCTCATCCTGCTTTTGGTCTGCATTTCCCTCATAAAAAGCGACATTAAGCATCTTTTCATGTATCTGTTGGCTGTCTGGACGTCTTTATTGAAGAAATGTCTGTTCATGTCCTCCCCATTTTTCAATTGGATTGTTTGTTTTTTTGGGTGTTGAGTTGTAGAAGTTCCTTATATATTTTGAATACTAATGGTTTATCAGATATGTCATTTACGGATATCTTCTCCCATTTAATAGGTTGCCTTTTAAAGTTTTGTTGATAGTTTCCTTCATTGTGTAGAAGCTTTTTTATTTTGATATAGTCTCAGTAGTTTATTTCTGTTTTTATTTCCCTTACCTCAGGAGACATATCTAGAAAAATGTTGCTATGGCCAATGTCAGATATATCACTGTCTATGCTCTGTTCTAGGATTTTTATGGTTTCAAGTCTTGCATTAAAGGTCTTTAATCCATTTTGAGTTTATTTTTGTGTGTGATGTAAGAAAGTGGTCCAGTTTCTTTCTCTTCCCTGTTGCTGTCCAGTTTTCCTAACACAATGTATTGAGGAGACTGTCTTCTACCCCTTGGATATTCTTTCCTGCTTTGTTGATGATTAATTGGCCATATAGTTATAAGTTTATTTCTGGGTTTTCTGTTCTGTTCTGTTGATCAATATGTCTGTTTTTGTGCCAGTGCCATATTGTTTTGATTACTATAGCTTTATAATACCACTTGAAGCCTGGAATTGTGATACCTCCAGCTTTACTTTTTTCAAAATTTCTTTTTATATTTGGGTCTTCTGTAGTTCCATATAAATTTTAGATTTTTTTGTTCTAGCTCTGTGAAAAATGTTGATATTTTGATAGGGATTGCATTATATCTGTAGATTTCACTAGGTAGTATACTCCTTTTAGCAATATTTGTTTTTTCATCAGTGTTTTACAGTTTTCAGGGTATAGGTCTTTCACCTCTTTGATTAGGTTTATTCCTAGATACCTTTTTGGTGCAGTTGTAAATGGGATTGTTTCCTTAATTTCTGTTTCTGCCGCTTCATTATAGTATTTAGAAATGCACAGTCTTTTCTGCACATTAATTTTGTATCTTGTGACTTTACTGAATTCATTTATCAGTTCTAGTAGTTTTTTTGGTGGAGTCTGTCTGGTTTTTATGTGTAGTATCATGTCATCTGCAAATAGTGAAAGTTGTACTTCTTCCTTCCCGATTTGGATGCCTTTTATTTCTTTTTGTTGTCTGATTGCTGTGGCTAGAACTACTGGTACTATGTTCAATAAAAGTGGTGAGAGCAGACATCCCTATCTTGTTACTGACCTTAGGGGGAAGACGTTCAGCTTTTCCCCATTGAGTGTGATGCTCTCTGGGTTTTTAATATATGGCCTTTAACATACCTATTTTGAGGTATGTTCCCTCCAAGCCTACTTTTTTGAGGGCTTTTATCATGAATGGATTTTGTACTATATCAAATGCTTTTTTGGAGAAAAATGAAATAATCATATGTTTTTTATATTTTTTCTTGTTGGTGTGATGTTATCATCAGAGATCTAGTGAGAGAGAGAAGATGAGTGGGCCAGGAAAGGGAGAAGCTGAGCAGGGAGCCTGACTTGGAACTTGATCCAAGGACCCTGGGATCAGGACCTGAGCCAACGACAGATACTTAACCAATTGAGCCACCCAGATGCCCCATACATTCATAGTAATTACTGATACATAAGTATTAATTGCCATTTTATTACTTGTTTTGTGGCTATTTTTGTAGGTTGTTTTTTTTTTTTATTTTGTTTTTGTTTTTGTTTTTTCCTGAATCTTTTCTTTCTCTCTCTCATGGTTTGTTGGTTTTCTATAGTGATATACTTGGACTCCTTTCTCAATAATTTTGCATATTTTTTTTTAAGATTTTATTTATTTATCTGACAGGGAGAGAGACACAACAAGAGAGGGAGCACAAGCAGGTGGAACAGGGAGAGGGAGAAAAAGCCTTCCCACTGAGCAGGGAGCCTGATGTGGGGCTTGATCCTGGAACCCTCCTGGGATCATGACTGAGCTGAAGGCAAATGCTTAATGACTGAACCGCCCAAGGACCCTAATCTTTTTACATCTATTAGTGGTTTTGATTTGTGGTACTATTCAGTTTGTATATAACATCATCTGTATCAATCAGTCTATATTGTGTTGATGGTTACTTAAATTCAAACCCATTCCTTACTTCTTCCCACCATGTTGTAGGTATAAAGTATTATATTTTACATCCTTTTATCTCATGAATGCCTTGTGCTTTTGTGTTTTTCACTATTTATACTTATTATTTATATTTTCACATATGGTCTTTTTTTTTCATTCAGAGAGTTCCCTTTAATATTCCTAGATTAGTAATCATGAACTTCTTTGTCTTGAGACACTATATCTCCTTCTATCCTGAATGATAGCCTTACTGGATAGAATATTCTTGGCTTCAGATTTTTCCCATTCAACACTTTAAAGATATCATGCCACTCCTATCTGGCTTGCAAAGTTTCTGCTCAAAAATCCACTGATAGCCCTATGGAGTTTCCTTTACATGTAACTGTCTTCTTTTCTCTTGTTTTTACTTTTTAATTTTATTTTATTTAAGATTTAAGAGAAAGCAAGTGTGAGAGGACACAAAAGCAGGGGGAGTGGAAGAGGGAGAAGCAGGCATCCTGCTGAATGTGGAGCTTGATTCGGGGCTTGATCCCAGGACCCCAGGATCATGACCTGAGCCAAAAGCAGACACTCAACCAACTCAGCCACCCAGGGACCCCCTCTTGTTGCTTTTAAAGTTTGTTCCTTATGACTGCTTTTTGCCATTTTTAATACTGTGTGTCTTGGTGTGGATCACCTGTGGTTGATTTTGTTGGGGGATCTTCGTGCCTCGTGAATCTGGATTTCTGCTTCCTTCCTTAGATTAGGGAAGTTTTTAGCTGTTATTTTTTTTTTAAGATTTTATTTACTTATTTGACAGAGAGAGATCACAAGTAGGCAGAGAGGCAAGCAGAGAGAGAGAGAGGAGGAAGCAGGCTCCCTGCTGAGTAGAGAGCCTGATGCGGGACTCAATCCCAGGACCCTGGGATCACAACCTGAACCGAAGGCAGAGGCTTTAACCCACTGAGCCATCCAGGTACCCCAAGCTGTTATTGTTTAAAATAAGTTTTCTGCCTTCTTTTCTCTCTCTTCTGGGATTTCTATAGTGCAAATGTTATTGTGTTTGATGGAGTCATTGAGTTACCTAACTTTTTACTCATTCTGCATAATTCTTTTTTTTCTTCTAGTTATTCAGTTTGGTTACTTTCCATTACTGTGTCTTCTAGTTCATTAATTCATTCCATTGTTTCTTCCATCCTCCTATTTATTCCATCAAATGTATTTTTAATTTCATTTATTGGGTTTTTCATTTCTGATTGGTTAATTTTATCTCTCTGTTAAAGGTCTCACTGATGATCTCTATTCTTTTCTCAAGTCCAGTGAGTATCTTTGTGATCATTTCTTTGAATTCTCTATCAGGAATGTTACTTGTATCTGTATCCTTTAGATCTCTTGCTGTGGTTTTCCCTGTTCATTCATTTGTGACAAATTCCTCTGTCTTCTCATTTTGCCTAATTCTCTGTGTTTGTTTCTCTGTGTTGGGGAAGTCAATTATATCTCTTTTTCTTTCTTTCTTTTCTTTTTTTTTTCAAGATTTTCTTTATTTGACAAAGAGAAACACAGCAAGGGAGAGGGAACACAAGCAGGCGGAATGGGAGAGGGAGAAGCAGGCATCCCACTGAGCAGGGAGTCTGATGTGGGGCTCATGGATCATGAGGACCGTGGGATCATGACCTGAACTGAAGGCAGATGCTTAACTTACTGAGCCACCCAGGTGCCCCTTTATCTCTTGCTCTTAAAATTACTGGGAGGTTGTGCACTTTTGACTAGGTGTGCTGGTCCTCCTCCAAAGGGGACCTGCAGCCATTGTGGAGATCAGGGGTGGCAGGGGCCTCTCCACAAAGTCTGTGTAGGCATACAGGCAGGTCCCACGTCCTTTGCAGGATGATGTTGGAAGATACCATTTTGGGAAGGTTTGAGTGGGTGTTTTGGGGGAGGGGTTCCATGACATGGCACTGAGGGCACTGAGGCAGGCCTGGCTGGGGTCGGGGGGGACATGGTATAAGTAAGTTAGGTAGTAACTGCCAGGACTGCACTGGTTCCAGCAGGTAGCTGTGTGTTTATGTGGGGTAGTGGAGAGAAATGGTGTCTGTCTTCACCTTTGCTCCTGGAGAAGTCCCTCAGGGAGCTCTGAGATGAGTAACTAGCAACTAACTCACCCCTTTGTAAACCCTAGATTCCTTTCAAACTGCTGCTTCCAAGCTGTAGCTCTACAGTCTGGTTGCTGTGCTGTCTCTTTAAGGGCAGGGGCTCAGTTACCCTTCAGGCTCACTCAGAGCCTAGCCAGCTGATTTTTAACATTCCAGGCTTTAAGTCCCACACTCACAAAATTCAGCCCTTCTGATTTTCAAAGCAAGCAGTATGGAGATTTCTTTTCCTATCCTAAGCTCCTTGGTGTGCTCCTGTGTTTCTCTCAGGCCGCTCTCCTTGCCAATGGCTCCCCCCCTCCAGTGGCCAGACTTTTGGGGTTTAGGTTCCACCTAGTCCTCACCCTTCCTACCCATATCGATGTGGCCTCTTCTCTACATTTAGTTGTGGAATTTGTTTAGCCAGGCTTTGGGTCCTTTTCTTGGTTGTTTACTCTGATGTGAGTGTTATCTAGTTGCATCCATAGGAGGAGCTCAGTTAAGGGTCCTCGTACTCTGCCATCTTCCCCGGAAGTCCTCCTCTGATCCTCTCTCGACCCTAGGCAGGGACAGCTGCAGCTCCCAGTCAACCAGATGATCATGAGGGTAAACAACTGATACACTTACAGTCATGCTGTATCCATACAACCATTCTGTTCTTCACTTTCTATTGTATTCAGTAAATTGTATGAGATAGTCCACATTTTATTATGAGCTAGGCTTTGTGCTAGGTGACTTACCCAACTGTAGGCTAATATAAGCTGTCTGAGCATGTTTAAAGTAGAGTAGGCTTAGCGCTGATATTTGGTAGGTTAGGTGAATTAAATGCATTTTCAACTTAATGATATTTTCAATTGACAGTGGATTTGTGAGGATGTAACCCCCATCGGAAGTCAAGGGGGATCTGTAGACTTATTGTGGTGATGGTTTTGCAGTACATACAAATATCAAATCCTTATGTTGCACATCTGAAACTAATATAATGTTGCATATCAGTTATACCTTAATAGAAGAAATAAAATCAACTTGTCAATCCCTGTTGAGATTGTAATTGGAAGAGCATTGAACTTATAGATGCATTTGAGGAAAATTAGCATCAGTAGAAACATGTTCTTACCAGATAGTCTGGCAATTGGTTTGAAAATGTAACAGAAATGAATTTATGCCAGACTAATAATGTTTTCTAATTTGCTCCCTTTATTCTGGGGAAAACATCTCATTCACAGCAACAATAAAAACTATAGGTTGCATTATCAATTAAAGGCCCTGAAGAAAGAGGATTTTAGGTCATCACATAAAACAAACAAACAAAAATGGTAAACTTCTATATTACCCCCAAATATTTCTCTCTTTGTTTTAATCATTCATATAATTATTTATTAATGCAATCAGTTGTACATCTAGTCTTTTAACAATACATACAATGAATACTGAATGCATACACATAGAATATGCCACAAGCTCTGTTAGGCATAAGAAATACAATATTAAATTTATATAACGTTAAAATGGACTTACAGTGATTTATCATTTATCATTATTATTGACACTTTATATGTATTATGCCATATAATTCTCACAATAACCTTAACAGAAGAAGAACAGTTTTTCTTTCTGTATTATAGATGTGAAAACTGAGGATAGGAGGAATTAAGTATTGCCTCTAAATTTATACAACAATGAAAGAGAAATTTGAACCTATATTTCCTAGACCCTACAGTCTGTGCATTTAATTATTTAATTCTTACTCCATAGCCCAAGTTAGGAGATACACATACAAACAACCACAGTATTATTTAGTATCAACTATATAGTGGAGATAATTTAGGAAATATGCAGAGATGATTTTAATTCTGACTCTAGGTTTCAAGAGTAGGTAATTCTTTGAAAGGTGCACTCTTGAATGATGACTAGGGCAGCTGGGGAGATGAGCAGAGAATGTACAGAGTAGATGAGCATGAAAACTTCAGGTAATGGCACATAGTAAATATCAATGGAGCATAAGGTACAGGGAGAGGTAGCTGGAGATATCAGGAAATCAATAGGAAACCAGGGATTAGAATTTAGAGAGCTACAAACACCAAGGAGGGTTGAAAGTGATCCTTAGGAAATGAGGGAAATTTGAGAACTCATTAATGGGAATTCAAAATTAGATCTGCATTTTAGAAAGTTCTTTCCAGCAGCATTTTCCTCCTTCCTTCCTTCCTTGGGGGGAGGGGCAGAGGAAGAGGGAGGGATAATCTTAAGCAGGCTCCATGCTCAGGATAGAGCCCGACCTGAGCCTCGATCCCACGACCCTGAGATCATGACCTGAGCTGACACCGAGAGTCAGACACTTAGCCGGCTGAGCCACCCAGGTGCCCCACAGCAGCATTTTCACAGTTAAATCAGAGAGGGCTAGACTGGAGACTTGGAAGAGACTGTGAGAGGGTATGACACAAAAAGAATACTTTTGAGTGTGTACACAAACACTGTCCCTAGAGAAGAGGACACTGCCGGCTAGGGGAGTCCAAAGCAGTGCAGAGTGGAGTAGAGGGGCACAGGATACAGGGATATCTGCTTTGCATCAGGGATTGTTAACATTTGGTCCTGTATGTGCTTATCATCCACACTGTGCTGCTTAATTTCATGGGCAAGGGCGTTTGTAATCTCAATGCACGGCCTGCCTTTGTTGCTGGTTGGTGTGGCTGGCCAACTCTGGTGGCTGCTCAGCAGCTATTAATGGCTATTTTCTGTTTCATCAGAGCCTTGCTGTGCTGGCTACCCCTTGTGTATTATCAACTGCCCTTTTTCTACCAATTAAGCCCCAAAGATAACAGGAGCAAACTAACATGTGATTCACTAGAATCTTTGCAATATTTAAAGGTTCTGATATTAAGGACTATATTGGGTTATTGAGCATTCAATTAAAGAGCCTCCAGTGTTTAATTTAGGATTTTCCATACAACAGGTATTGTTTGTTAATTAGTTAATTAAGTAACAAATGATTATTGAAAACATGCATTAGGATTAAGCAAGCTGCAAGAGAGATAAAGATATCTCTAAGGCAATTAACTCATTGTAATTTTAATGATAAATGTGTAATTAGACTCTTATTCTAAAGAGATTGTTTGGAATGGTTTTCACAAGCATTAAACGGGCATGTAACAAGATATTTACTTATATAACAAGCCAAATATAATTCTAATTCTTATTAGGCACCAGCCAGTGTGTTCAAATGATACCTAATTTGCTAAAAGCGAAAATTTTATAAGTATTAGTACTTAAAAATATCCATTAAAAGCTTATGTAACTCACATAATTACATCTAGATTTATCCCCATGCCTGTTTATTTCACTTCTTACACAATTATCTGAGACTTTCAAATGTATTACGACTTAATAGCCGACATTTATACATTCATGTATCCAACACTGAGGGGATTACAGTTGCATCACCAAATGAAAACCTTCTCCCCTTTGTGCTCTAAAACTGTAGTAGGTGACTGATGTCAGCGTTCTGTGATCCTCTCCAGTGACTTTGAGGATATATCAAAAGCAGGACAAACCAGAAAACCAGTTAAGCAGAGGCCTACGGGTGATACTTTTGAACAATCAGATATGATAGAAACATACTGTATTAAGATGACCTTTCTCATGTCTATGTGGAAATCGGTAAACCCTAATTTTTCCAACGGTAACAAATTAGACCTGTGACTGCAAGTATTTGGAGAACTACTTGTAAGCACGTATACCCCTTTCCCCATTTTTGTCGAGGTAATCTCCTACAGCTAAAAAGCTTTAGAGCAGTTCTTTGAGAGCAAGCTGAAATACTGTCTCCCGGGCTATAGTCCTCAGTCAGACAACAAATACAGCATTTACTACCTACTTTGAGGTTGGCTCTCTTTTCAGTTGACACGTTTTCTTAGTGTCAGCTTGTCAAGAGAGAAGTAGATTCCCTTCTTGGATGTCTAGAGCCTACCACAGTTCCTGGCACATTGTACTCCATAGAAATCTGTTAAATGGGTCTGAATGAGTGGAATTAGGAAGTCTAGATGTTTCTTAAAATGTATAATTCTTTTTAATCCCTGTTTTATTGCAGTCCACTGGCTGCCATCATTTTCTCTGCTGCTCTTCTGTGTATGTTTTTTCTCTTGTGGCCTGGTTGAGTGGGGCTGGGGAGCTATTATTTCTGAAGGGCTAACATGGATTGGGGATTCTGTAGGAATTACAACAGTGACAATAAACATAGTAAACAGCAGCAAACACTTACGCAGTTCTTATTACCTACCAGGCATGGAGAGATGCTCTTTTCATTGGTTTACTGCAGTAAACCAATTATTATTGACAGTCAATAATCCTATGACTGTCAATAATCCTATGAGGTAGATCCACCATTATCTTTATGTTTCAAATGGGAAACTGAGGCTTAGAGTAGTTACATAATTTTTCTATGATCACAGTTACTAAGTAGTGGAGTCAGGATATAATACCAAATATTGTAAAGATGGAGACCTTTATTTATTTATTTGTTTGTTTGTTTATTTATTTTTAGAGAGAGAAAGGGGGGCGAGGAAGGGGTGCAGGGAGAGGGAGAGAATACAAAGCAGGCTCCTTGCCCAGCGCAGAGCCTGAAGCAGGGCTCCATCACACAATCCTGAGATCATGATCTGAGCCAAAATCAAGAGTTGGAGGCCCAACCTAAGTGCCCCAAGACCGAGATCATTCTTGCCTGACATTGGATTCCTTCAAACAGATCCGAAGATGGAGTTATACAGTTTGGTTGATGAAGGTGTGTTCTCAGGAGAAGCCTATCAAGGAGTGAGCTAAGCAGGATCGAGTAGGGGAAGAAACTAGGCAATGAT
This sequence comes from Mustela putorius furo, assembly GCF_011764305.1. NCBI lineage: Eukaryota > Metazoa > Chordata > Mammalia > Carnivora > Mustelidae > Mustela > Mustela putorius. The sequence continues at coordinate 3,857,746 of NW_025421496.1, read as the reverse complement.
GTGAGTTCACTTGAAGGCTGGCCTCAGTCTAATGGCACAGGAAATACTGGAGTATAAGTAAAACCACAGAATAGTCTCATCTTCCGGCATGGGGACAGGAATTTGAACCCCAGACTCTGTCTTCCATGGACTACTGGCTAGCCCCAGGGAGGAAGACCTACTCTCACAGGTATGTTGTGGTGGGAGGTACCTGGCTTTGGCAGAGGCCAGTTCCCAGGACAAGCTTCCTTATGAGCTGTTTCAGACAGCTCTCACAAGAGCAGCCAGCTGCAGAGAGCAAATCCGGGCCGGCACCAGTAGCATCCACTGCAAAACCTTCCTCTGATAATGATTCTTTTAACTTCAAGGCTCCCGTGAAGCACACAGGAGTTTTGTCAAGCAGACTAGGTTTTTATCAGATTGGCCTTTTCCTAGCTTAGTGGCTTTGGGGAAATTGCTTACATATACTGAGTCTCATTTTCATCATCTGCTAAATGGGAGTGTTAACACTTAGTCTCAAGGGATTGTTATGACGACGAAATGAGAATGTATATGTATACATTTTGTACACTAAAGCAGAACAGGACTATTGTTTGTGGCACTGTTATTTCCATATCTGACTTCCCAAGGCTCAGGGACAGCCATTGGGTAGTGGCCCATAAAGCTCTGGAAGTCCTGGTCCAGATGACAAGTTTGATTTAAGAGAACATAATCTCAAGGCCAATGATGTAGGGACAACGAAAGAAAAGGATAAGATGAAACTGGACTTGACCAAGACTCTTTTAAGAATTCTGCTGAGTATTGATAAGCCTAATTAACATGAGCAGAATCGAGGGTCAGAAAAATTAATGTACCCAAGTTCTATAGCCAGCAAATGGCCGGCCTGGGACTTTGATTCAGGTAATTTGAAGTCTAATTTTGCATGCTCCCTTTCTGCCTTCAATATTGGTGAAGCCAAGTGGTTTTTCCAAAGGAATCTCCTGTTCCCTTGACCCTGTGAAGTACTTCCTTTCCTGTATCAATCAGGAAGTTCCCATTCTGAGCCTCTTGTGCCTTATAGCTCTGTATCTTGAATTCTTGATCTCTGTTTAATGCAGCAGTCACACATTCGGAATGGAACAGGGAGAAACAATCTCTGATTTCTTATGGCTAACAACTAAGGCATTTGGGGCCTTAGCTGAAGCTTAAAGGACCTTAGTTCACCTTAATACCAGATTCGGCAGAGGTTAGTTTGGAAAATTGACTTCTGCAAAGTACTGAAGCCTCAGTGAAAGGACCATAAAGGCAGGTGATGTGCAGACTGTGGAGTTTAGTACAATGCCTATCAGGGGTGGAAAGAAAGAGATTTCTTTTTCAGGAGCATCTATTTTTCCTCAAGAGGACTTTATGTAAACAGTGCTCAAATAGCCATTAATTTAAAAGAAATATATTTGGAAGAAAAGCACTTAGAGAGTGATTGATTCTGACTGGTAAATAATCCAAGCTTGTGTGTACATGTGCTCTCTTTCCTTCTCTTTCTCTCTCTCTTCTTGTAATTATAGTTAAAAATATTACGTACATCCAATGTTTTCTCTCAGTGTCCTGGCGAAGTATGCAGCAGGGGGACCTTTTGTGTTTTCCCGCCTTTGTTCTTACAGTAGAAAATATTTCTCTTACAAGAGAGGTCTCAGTGACCATAACTGTACTTCCTGAACATTCCTTAATGAGTCATTAGCAAAGTGTAGTATTTTTCTTTGATTTACAACCACTCCTTGAGTGAGTTGAGGCTACTTTCTCTTGTGAGGCAGTGCAGAGGAGGCACGAACAAAACGGGGGGTTCCTGTTAGGAAGAAGGAGAGAAGAATAGAGGAGGGAGAGACAACCATGAGAGTATCCAACAGAATAACCAAGAAGATTAGAATATTTAGAAAGGGAAGAGTAAGAGTTCTGTGATTAACATATCCCAGCCCCTAACACCACCCTACAGAGATTGAGAACAAATGTATCCTAAAGCTTGAGGCCATGAAAGCAAATGTGAAAACACCTTCCCAGGAAATTTCCATATGGCATCATGTTATCTATCATGAGTAATTCTCAAAGTGTTACAAACACTTCTTTGGAAAAGGAAAAATACTAAATCTCTTTCTGTAGCCTAGTGAAAGAGTGCAGGTTTTGAATTTAGGCAAATAAATAGTTGAGTTCTTGCCTATTAATTTATTATGATGATTATTAATTATTATTTTTGGTGGTCTGGAAAGCAAAGTTTATTGAGAGATAGTACAGTTAGTAGTACAAAGCTCCCAAAGAGGGAGGGACCTGAGAGAGTTTTCCTTACCTAGTAATTTTTATCACATTAAATCATACTATACTTTAGCCTCAGTTATTTTACTTATAAATGCGGATCATAGTTTCTACGTCATTGGGTTGTTTTGACGTTTCAGTGGGATAAAAATGGGAAAAAAGGGCACCTGGGTGGCTCAGTGGGTTAAAGCCTCTGCGTTCAGCTCAGGTCATGATCCCAGGATCCTGGATCGAGCCCCGCATCAGGCTCTCTGCCCAGCATGGTGCCTGCTTCCTCCTCTCTCTGCCTGTCTCTCTGCCTACTTGTGATCTGTCAAATAAATAAATAAATAAATAAATAAAAATCAATCTTATGGAAAAAAAAATACTTGGTGCACAATTGGCAGATAATATTGTCCATTCTCTTTTACTGAAGGCAAGAGAATGGGCTATGAGGCTGGGAGTCACTGACCAGAAAAATACAATACCACTACTTAATCTAAGCTTTTATGGTAGGCCTTTGGTAGCATAAGGTAGCATAAGGATAGGCAGATTAAAGGCAAACCCAGTTCTGTCGTGGTTTTGCTATGATATCTGAAAATAATCAGTTGACCTCAAGATTTCATCATGTCAGTTCTGATATTTATTTCCTGGCTTTTAAAAAGAATATATGAAGAAATTATCTAGATACTTTGAGCCTTCACATAGTCTGTACATTAAAGAAGGCATGATGTAAGAAAATGTATGTAAATAATAAGTAGATATTTGTAAGCACATATTTGTGCTTTGAAAAGAAGTACTCTGAGTCATAGTGTATTGTGAAGTTTGTTATGCAGTGTGTTTGAGTATTGTAGTGGGTATTTAGAAGGGAGGGGGAGACTCTTACATTAGGGGTTAATGGTCAATGGCCTCCCTGCAAAAGACGTCATGATCTTTCCTTCTGCATAATACTGTGAAAGTCACATGGCAGCCGTCATGATGAGGCCTCAGTTTTAACAAAGCAGTGGATCCCCTGTGTCCCAGAAGCACCCTGAGAAAAAGGAATATATCAAAATTAAGGTTTGGGCTTAGTGTTATTTAACTCATGACTGTAGCATTTTGAAAAACTCCTATTTGACCTCGAGCAAATTTCCTTCATTTCCACTACACAAGTAAACTTACTGATTTTACAATTCCTCTTCTGAAGGGATTTCCATCCAGAAACTGCTGCCATGCTTGTGCGATGGCGCTACTTATTTTAAGTTCTTTAAGGCATGTTTGACTGAGTCTCTGAGCCAGACTTTCGGTTTGGCAGCGACAAAGAAGCTCTCTTCACAAAGCATTTTATATAGCATTTGTGAAAATATCTTCTCTCTGAAAGTCAAAATGTTCTACATAAACAATAAAACAAAATGGAGGCATGGTCTATTGAACAAACAGCAGTGATAGGCGCCAATATTTCATAATATCAGTACTTGCTTAATAGGGTGCAGGCAATTAAAAAAAATCTAAAGTCATTTTTTAATTATTTCCATTAACTGTTCAAATCTGAGCTTTTCCATGATATTGTTTATGAATGGTAAAAGTAAATCAAGTGATACTAATAATAATTTTCAGTTAAAAAACAGAAGTTAGAAAATAAGCAGCTAGCTCAGTCCAGTTGTTTGAGGATACATACTCCCTTTTCATTAACACACGACCTAGTTAGATAAATGAGTGTAATTTTATTCTTCAACATCCAGAAAGGATTCTCCAGGGCTCAGAAGATTTTAGGCCGGAATCTGTCAATATTGATCATTTCCTCTTACCTTCTTGGTTTTTTATCCCTTTCCTTTTCTGCCCTCACCATCTTTTATTATTATTATTTTTTGGGGGGGGGATATTTGGGGTTTTTTGGGAAAAGAAAAGGTAGGTTAGGAAGATCAAGGACATCTGGATCAGAACAGTAATGTGCTCAAAATTCAGGAATGAGTACATTTCCTATGAACGAAAATTGAATATTCATGGTTCAGTTTATCCTTTTGTGTGGAAGGTTGGGAGGAAAGTTGCAGGGCAGATGGAGGGAGAGGCTGTCTCGTACCACTTGACCTTGCCTTTTAGAGCTCCTTTGTTCTAGTGTCTACCTGTTTCCTGAATTTCAGTTGATAGGAAAGTTTCATGCAGGTGGTTTATACTAAGACATGATAGCCAATGACTCTAGTCTCATTAAAGAATAAGGGTTTGGGTATATTGTAATAGCAAACCAAAAAATTTAGAGATCGTTGTTGAGATTTCAGTAGTCAGCTTCCAGATTGTTGCATAGTCTAGAAATGTTGTCAAATATACTTGATTGTTGGGTAAATTTTTATATAATTTATATAATTACTTTGAGATTATATATGTCTGTGAAAGAGGAATGGAAAGGCAGGTACCAAAATAATAATCAGTGTTTTGTTTGTTGAAAATAAGGAAAAATCTCTCTCCTTCCACCAGTTATTCAACTTGTAACAATTCCATTTAGTACCTTTTATAATAAAAAGAACTAGAACAACAAGCAGATATGGATGCCTGAAGAATCATCCAAAGTTGAGATGAGCCACAACTTTAGCTGTGTGTGGATTAGCTCACAGGAGGGGAGAGTGGCAAATGGGCAGACTATCCAGAGAGCATAAAAACTGTAGCAGGAATCCAGTGGAGGTTATAGTTAGGTCATGTGATGGCTTCCTCCTTTCTTGTCTCTTTCTCTAGAGAAATGACTGTAGAAGCAACACTGTTAGATATCTGGATTATTGTTTTGAATTCTAGTAGGAATTCTCAGCCTGCCTTGGTGTTGGATTACCTGAGTGGTAATGACACAAAGACACTAAATCTAATATCTTGATACTTGGGTCAGAATGACTCCCACTTCTCAGAGGTTCTTTAAAATGCCTCACTCCAGAAAAATGACCTAATCCCAATTTTATATCATTTTTGTTTTTGTCTAGAGTATTCAGAGTCATGAATTTTTTTTTTTTTTTTTTTGAAAAGTGACAACTGGTTCTTGATTGAGTGTTTGTGGATTTTTTTTTTTTTTTTTTTGTACTCAGAAAAAGCAGATATATGTCATCATGCCCCACCCTCCACTACCTCAACCAAGGCATTGTGGCTTATATATTTCGGCATATGTTCCTGTTAAGCCAGGAATATACCCATCATTTTTTTAACTGCCAAAAGGTTGAAAAAGGCAAGCAATTCCATCCCAGTCCCCCACATTCTTTTCTGGGACTCCTTTCTCACACAAGTAGTTCCATTCTAGAAAAAGGGGATATATGGTAACTAAGCATGGGCACATATTTTTTGACAGGAATCCGGGGATATTGTTGTTTTCCACCAAGACACACGCTTTGATTCTCATGGTTTAATATGTAATTTATCTCACATATTTAGAGATCCTCTATATTGATGATTAAATGCCAAGTGAGTTATTGTACTTATTTGCATGAAGACAAGGAATTTGCATTCCGTATTCTAAAAACACGCCAACTATTTGATCTGTAAGGCAACGTAGACCATTGAGTACGTGCGCAATTTTAAAAAATTCCATCCTTTGAAATCTTAGTGGAAAATGTCGAAGTCGAGCTGCATTGAGCCTCGTCTGAACAAGAGAAAGCCCCCAACCTCACTAATAAAACTTTCAGATTCTTTGATTGAATGCCATTTGAAATTACCCTCATCACGTTAACGTGCAATAGGTAGCATGCAGTAGGGTTGCTTCTCGACATGACCCTATTAGAGATTGCCACTTGTAAGGAAATCAATTCAAAAGCGGAGGCTGTATTAAGCTGGATACCAGGTCAAATGACACTATTTGGGGGAAAAATGGAGAGGTACTTCAGCCTAATGATTTGTGAAAAGTTAAGTAACAACAAATTCCATGAATATGAAATGGTGGAAAGAATGCTCTCATCACTGCTTTTATCTCTCAGCCCTCGGTGCCGACAGTAGCCATGAAGAATTAGAAATGGCACCTGCCTGTATGCCTTTCTCTCTCTGAGATGATGCTTTTTAAGATTGTGATTTTGGAGCGGGTAAGATGGAAAGGGGTAAGTTTCAGCTTGGGGTTCTCAAAAATTTTTCTTTTCTTTCTTTCTTTTTTTTTTTTTTTTTTTTTAGTCAGTCAAAGGGATGGTAGGAAGTGTGCTGTGAGTATTCTGACAACGCCTGCCTATTTTTGCTTCTGAGAACCTTTGTGTATTCATGCAGCTGGCTGTAGAGAGCTTTGATGGTTTTAGTTGGATGCAATGGAAGTCTCGGGAAAAAGCAAACTTGGTTTCTGCATTAATAAATGATGCAAATCGACTTGGGATCCTTCACTGATTTGTACTTAGTTTGGGGAATTTTAATTTTTATAAACTTTTTGCTGGAGCATAAGTGTTAATATAACATACAACACAACGAAATATACAACGCCATGTAAAGTAGTATATAGTCTCATACGAAGAGAAAAGTATGTATATCATCAGCCTTCAACCCACGGACCTTTTGCAGACTGAGCACACCCAAATGTAAAGCTATGAGACCAAGAAATAACTCTGCCCAGAAGCCTCTCTCAAGACCGCTTCCCATCTCTGCTCCCCACCCAGGGTAATCATTATTTTGTCTTCTAGATTCATTTTTGCCTCTTGTGCCCTTCCTAAGAAAGAACTCACACTATGTGCCCTTTTTAGAGTCTGGCCTCTTACACTCAACATTGGAAGACCTAGGCATAATCACTGTATTTCATTTTAACTTGTTTATCCTCGTTGTATATTTTTCTACTATGTGATTATGCAATTTGCCCATTCTCAATGGATCATTAGGTTATTTTGGCTCCTACAAGCAGTGCTGCTTTGAATATTCTTGTATGGATCTTTTGAAGAAATATATATACATTTTTCTGTTGGGTATACACTTGGGAATGGAATTGGTGTATTGTCAGGTTTCAGTAAGCTTCTCTTGCGTAAATACTGCCAAACAGATGTCCAGAGTGGTTGCTGTATACCCCTCCTACCAGTGGTGAATGGGAGGTTTCAGTGGCTCCACATTGTCAACACTTGGTGTGGGTGTTTGGCTGCTAGGGGTTGTTGAGGTGCCTGAGTGCATTGTTGTTTTCTTGTTCCTCTCAGTGTTCAGAGCACTGGCCCCAGTGATGGCACTTGGTTGGGTTCCCAGATTACTTTCAGCCCCAATAAGAGATGGATTTATGGGCAGGAGGAGGAGTAGAAGCAAAACTGGGGTCTGCTTTTGGAAAAAGATCCCAAGAGAACATGATGGCACTCTGTTAGGCTTCCTTGCAGTGGCTTTTGTAGAGGATATTTCAGTGCTAGGGCTCCATCCATTAGGACATTTCTGGTGAAAATTGATTCAGATCTGCCCATATGTTACACATTTTTTTTTTTTTAACAGTCCCAACCCATATGTGCAAACAGTCCATTTTCTTTACTATTCTAAATTTGCTTTCAACTGTTAAACATGTATATACTTACTAGAAAACCACCCGTTCTTTTCAAGGAAACTCATATAGTTTTGTTCTAAAGCCCTGTATCTTTTATACAAATACTTAGTTAAATTGAAAATTTGCCCTTCTACTCAGTTTCCTATCTCATAAGACATGATCAGTTTTCCCAGGGGACACCGAAGAACTAGAGTCTTGAGGCTTCTCTTGACCCCATTAGCTTCCAGGATAGGTGACTTGATTTCCCGGGACTCTGACTAAGGTTCCCGTCATGAGGCCCACAAGCTCTGCATCTTGAGTTCAAACCCAGGATGATCTTCAGAGTTCCCTTATGAGTCCTTTGGAAGTCTGGGGGATAGTCAGCTGCTATTCTGTGCATCTGTGGGAGTGTGAGGAACTCTGTGGAGCTTCTTTTCAAGCTTATCTGCTGGAGCACTTCCCTTGGTCATGACCCATCTCTTCCTGTGCTCTAGGTTGTCCCTGGCCCCATGCACATTTCAGGGATATTCTCAGAGGTACAGCAGTAACTCTGCTGCTCTGATTCCCCAACCCCACACTGGATATCCCTCTGATTCTGCCATCTTTGTTTATGTGTCTAAGAAGAGTTGAAGTAGAGTTGGTGGGGAACTCAAGACAAGCACCAGCCTCTTTGGTCCATTCTCTCCATCTATTTTTGTTTTTTGTTTTTTCTCCTTTCCTGCTGGTTACACGTTATTTCCTTTTAAGATGGGAGGAGATAAATTGCTTCATTCATGGTGCATTCTTCTTGGCATTCTAGTTTTTAACATGAACCCTGTTTAGCCTTCTGAGCTTTTGCTGGTATTTAAAACATTTGGGGGCACCTGGGAAGCTCAGTAGGTTAAGCATCTGACCCTTGATTTCAGCTCAAGTCACGATCTCAGGGTCCTGAAATTGAGCCTCGCATCATGGTCTGCACTGGGTATGGAGCCTGCTTAGGATTCTCTCTCTCCCTTTCTCTCTGCCCCTCCCCCGCCTTATAAAAGAAACTTTTGGAAACTAAGAAGCCATGCCTCCACTTTTCTCTTAATAAAGACAGGCTCTTGGCCATCTAAAGCACAAACCCTTCAGATGTGCTATGATTTTGAGAGCTCCGTTCACTTTCTTAACTGACTTGGTCCTGGGTGGTATGTGTTCTCCTTTAGAGCGGAGTCCCTCTGTAAAGCTACTATTGCAGCTTAAATGGTGGAGAGAAAGAATGGGGTGAGGGCCCTGGGAGCACATAGTTTTATGTCAAGTCATTACCCCACCACCTGGTGGAGCTGCCTTCAGCATGTACACAGAAAGTAAGATACGAAGAAGCCAGGGGATTTGTTTGCCCAGGAGGCCTTTTAAGTTCTCCATGTAACAATATCGCTTTTCATTTTTCTTAAGACTATGAAGATAATAAGCTGAGTATTAAGTTCACTAAGTTGGGTGGGCCTGCTTCCAAGAAGGTAAATTATAAATGGTGAAAGGAGAAAGGAACATGCCATGTTTAAGAAAGTCCCATGAAAATTCCCATTTCACAAAGGTGTTTTTTGTTTTGTTTTGTTTGTTTGTTTTCTTGGTCAGGGCACCAAAAGAGGTAGTCATGTTATGGCAGGATGTTACAGTTCATGCCCAAGGCAGGGAATAAGAACGTTGAGAATATCCTCTCCACTTTGAAGCAGAATCTCTGTTATGCCTGGCAAGCTCTTAAAAATAGCCCCTTCCTCTGTCCACACCCAGAGTCAAGTAAGTTAAGTCAGCCTGGGTTTCCAGGTTTGCTTGGATGTTAGAAGAAATTCTCCTTCGACAGAGAGCTGTAATGAAAGTCTAATAAAAACTCTTCAGTTGGTCACTTTTCTGGACGTCTTGAAATTTCCATTTTGCTATGATCAAAGAATGAAAGTATGTCTGAATAAATCAGGCCCCCAGGATGACATTCCTAATTTTGGTATTTCCTTTATCCTAGGGATGGATTAAACCCACTTATTAACATAGGCTTTCTTGTAGCCTCTTGTACTTTACAAGTGTGAAGACCCTTCTGATGCAGTGTCACAATAATTTTTTTGTAGATATTTAGCAGAAATACTTTTATCCCTCACTTAGCCCAAGGCTCTGTGTTCATTTACTCATGCATTCTTTCATTCATTCTGTGTGCTTTAAACAGATTAAGTGAGCACAAGAGAATGTAGAGATGAATAAAACATGACCCCTGATGTTAAGGAGCTCACTAAACAGTGGCATAGACAGTCACACAAAAACAGAGTACAGTGAGGTGTCATTGGTGCTGGGATGAATGTTGTACAACGATGCAAACATGTGAGAGTGGAAGTGGTTTTCCATATTGCGGAATGTTCAAAATTTTTCATCAAAAAAAAATGGCAGGAGTTGGACATGGAAATAGAAGTAAATGTTCAAAAGATGAACAATGTGGAGAGGGAATTCCTAGCAGGAAGTGAAACAGAACCCAAACTCTGGAGTCTGGAAGTACATGAAGTCTCTGGAGACCCATGAGTATGGTTGGAGCCTGCTTTTCAAGAGCAGATACGTTGAGAAAAGTGGCAGATGTTCACATGGCCCAGATGATGGCGTTGTTGGTGTGCCTCTAAGTTGTCCATGGTTGTGGCTGGAGGATGTGATTGCGTATGTGTCTCAGTTGTAATCTCCAAATGTAGCTTAAACCACAGAAAATTAGGGACGCCTGGGTGGCTCAGTTGGTTAAGCAGCTGCCTTCGGCTCAGGTCATGATCCCAGCGTCCTGGGATCGAGTTCCACATCAGGCTCCTTGCTCAGCAGGGAGCCTGCTTCTCCCTCTGCCTCTGCCTGCCATTCTGTCTGCCTGTGCTTGCTCTCTCCCCCCCCCCTCTCTCTGATTAAAAAAAAAAAAAAAAAAAAAACCAGAAAATTATTTTTCACCATTCTGGAGGATAGATGTCCAAGACATCTATTGGCAAGTTTTGTTTCTTCTGAGACCCCTCTCTTTGGCTTGTAGAAGGCTGCCTTCTCTCTGTGGCCTTACATGGCCTATCCTCTGTGTGTCCTCACCCCTTCTTGTAAGGACACCAGTCATATTGAGTTAGAGCCATTAGTGACAGCTTCATTTCAACTTAGTCACCTCTTTTTAAGCCCTTGTCTCCAAATAAAGTCACATTCTGAGGCACCTGGTGTTAAATGCCTCCCACATATGAATTTGTCAGAGAGAAAACTCAGCTTACAAGAAGACACCATTAATTCTTTGCAACGTTACAGAAACTGAATATGAGGGCTGGACTAAGGTCGTGGCAGTGGGATGGAAAGATAAAGATGCATCTGAGAAATACTTGGGGTCTCTACAGTTCTAAGGTTACCTTAGGTGGAAAGAAATAAGGGGTACCATCAGTAAGAGAAATAATTCAGAAACAAGGCAAGGGTTTTTGGGGGGCGGGGGACAAATGATCACTTCATTTTGGCTAAATTGAGTTTAAGACACAAGATATTTAAGAGGGGTTTTTTAGTATATAGTTGGCTAGGTAAAGATGAAGCTGTGTGATACTTTAAAGGTCACCAATCTTTATTAAGTTCATTGAGCTCCTTCTGGTAAATGGACATCAACCAATAATGCATTGGAAAGAGAGAGTGTATTGGAGGAGAAACCACAAATCTGTATGTTGTTTCAGGAAATGTTTGCTTCCACTAGATCTCACTGCTTTGGAGAAGATCTTGAAACAATCTTGCCTCAGTTTCTTGGGATATATTTTATTAAACACACTGAAAACTAAAACATGTGCTTTTCTTTTATTGCAAGGAATGTGTATAACTTTATTGGTAGACGCTTCATTGGAATGAATGAACTAACACAGAATGATGGAGAGTTTCTGTATCAGAGAATTTTTTAAGATTTGACAAGTTGAACCTTTTGAAATAGCAAACATTACCAAAAGGCCTGACTGCTTGTTACAGATGGATGCCTTTTCAAATGTGACTTTGGTAAACAAAGCTGGATTTGAACTACAAGAGAGACCAAGGGTCAAAGAAACAACATTATTTCCAAGGAATACGAGTAGGGTAGGCAGAAAGTCTCAATTTTGTTTAAGGGCAAAAATGACATTATTTTAAGATGAGTAATAATTGTAGGTAAGTTTGTAAACTGTTACAGAGTGGTCACAATGTAATTCTCAGATAAGTATCTTCCTGTCTTATCTGTTATATTTCTCTAAGGTGGTTCACAGACCCTTGGGTTAGATCAACTTGGGATCTCCACTGAGGTGATTTTGCCACCCTCCTCTCCCAACAAGAGATATCTGGCAATAGCTGGAGGTGTTTTATGTTCATAACAATGTGGTAGGAGGTTTGGGAGTGGCTATTACTGACATTTAGTGGATAGAAATCATGGGTGCTGTTAAATATCTTACAATGCACAGGCAGCCCCCCTCAACAAAGAATTACCCAGCTGAAATATCAGTAGTGCAGAGGTTGAGAAACTCTGGGTTTATGACAAAATAGGTGACATTTGTCTTAAAAAGTAGAGAACTAATCTCTTGAATTGATTTTCAGGTTTGGATCTGATTCCTTCCTGAGCAATTACTTGGTAAATTGGTGGTAAAGGGTGGTGGTGGTGGGTGGTGTGTGTCCCTTTATGTATATTTGTTTGCTTCTTGTTTTTACTGGGAGTTATTATTGTTTTGAATTAATTGCATTTTATGTATTAAGCTTGCCAGTTTAGATGGAATCAAGCTATATAATAATTTTATTTCTTCAGTCTTATTTTTGCATACATATACACTCAAATATCAGATTTTTATAAACTCTAAAGACTACTATTGTTCTCAGAATGGAAATTCTGAGCCCCACTGAACATCTGTATAAATCACTGAGTCTTGGCCAATGTCCATATTCCAATGTCTGCCAACTCAGTGTCTTTCTCTTTTTTTAGTAGGATGTATTAATGGGGTACATTTGCATATTTCATTACTATTTACAAAACATTTATATATATTTGCTCATTTAATGCTTCTAAATTCAGTTGTCAGTTAGTTCCTATTATCCTAACCTTTGTAAAAATGAAAAGATGAGAAAACAAATAAGAAAAACTTCCCCAGCTATTCAGGGCATATTAACTTTTATTTTATAATAATCATAAATTAAAGATAATTTAATATATATAAATTAAATATTAAAAATAAATTAACATTTATTTTAATAAAACCAAAGATTTGTCCATTTGAATTCAACAAATACTTTTTAGACTCTCACACGAGTCCAGGTACTATGCTGAGTTCTGGAATTAAAGCCAGAGTTCGTTTTGAATCCTATGATGAAAGTTTTAGTCTCTTAGGATTAAAAAGGACTTGGATTTTTTTTAGAAATTCCAGAACCAGAGAAAAGTTTGTATTTCATATCTTAATAGCATAATGTTCTCCACTCTTATAGAGTTATAAGAGGTAGAATTAACCATAGGGCACCACAGATAATTTATTAATTAACATCCTTCATGTACCACTAGTGGCAAAATCTGATTTTGAATAACCTATTCCTATACCTACTTAATGTTTTTCCTGACTCTGCTTTTCCTGACTCTGTGGATTACAGATCAGCAAAGAAAAACAGTTATAATCATACACATCTAAAGAATTTTTAAAATATCAGAGCTAGAAAACATCTTTGAGATCTCCCATTTCATACCCTGTAGGGCCGGAGGGGCCAAGCTACTCCTTAAGTCAGAGACAATTACTAGGAGAGAAGAAAAACAAAATCTAAATTTGAGGCATCCTGACACCCAGCCAGATAGACTTTTCAATCAAATTTCTTATCTGCCTTCCTCACAGAGTTCCATGTTTAATGACAAGTAGGGTGACCAGCCATCCCCACGCATCTGGGATTCTGGTTTAGCACTGTATGTCTTGCATTGTGGGAAACCCGATAGCCCGAGGCAAACTGGGACAGTTGGTAGCTCTCAATTGACAAGACGCATAGAAGTATTTGTTATGTGGATGAGTATTGCAGATCATAAGACTGTTATGTCATTCACTAGTTTTCTTGCTGCATGTTCACCAAATATGAGCTTTTTTATCCATTCTACCAGTGTGAGGTCAGCTGATTAAATTTGTGCCTCTGTCCAGGAGTCTGCTCAAAATCAATCCTTCCTATCTCCATTATTGCCAGCCAGCTTTATCTGTCTTTCTCAGTCATTTTCCTAATTAATGGTTTCCTATTATAAGAATGCTGTCTTTCTTCATTAGGATCCTATCTTTGGGTATCAATTTAAAACATTTCTATAGCCTGCTGAAATATTTTCTGAATGAACATTGGTTATCCAGCATGGCAATCTGCCCACTGTCAGAGTTGTATAAGATGTGAGAAAATAGGATCAAAGGGTCATGGGCAAGTTGCGTAGGAAGTAGTAGGAGATATTGCAACATCTCCCATATATATGAGACATCTTTTCAACAATGGGCATAGGCTATTTGTTTAACATGTTCCATTAACACCAGAAATAAAATGCCAGTCTACTTGTAAACATAAGTCTTTGAGATGATTGGACCTATTTGCCAAGAAACTGGAATTAACCCCAAGACAAAGTTAGTAAAATCTACTTTGAGTCTCTAATGTCTAGAGAGGAGATCAGATCTTCTTCCTTAATTTTTCTATTTAAATTCAATATAATTAATATATGCCGTATTATTAGTTTCAGAGGTAGAATTTAGTGATTCATCAGTTATATATAACACCCCACACTCATTCATTCAAGTGCCCTTCTTAATGCCCATCACCTACTTACCCCATCAGAACCTTTGGGATGCAGCCAAAGCGGTCCTAAGAGGGAGGTATATAGCAGTATCGGCCTTTCTCGAGAAACAAGAAAAGTTTCAAATACACAGCCTAAGCTTACACCTAAAGGCATTGATAAAAGCAAATAAATAGCAAATATAGCAAATACACCTAAAGGAGCTGGAAAGAGAATAACAAATAAAGCCTAAAGAAGAGAAATAATAAAGATCAGAGCAGAAATCAGTGATATAGAAGTTTAAAAAAAAAAAAGGTAGGACAGACAAATGAAACTAGGCTCTGGTCTTTCAAAGAAAGAATTAATAAGATTGATAAACCCCTAGCCAGACTTATCAAAAAAGAAGAGGAAAAAGACCCAAATAAATAAAATCATGAATGAAAGAAGAGTGATCACAACCAACACCGAAGAAATAAAAACAATTAAAAGGGAATATTATGGGCAATTCTACGCCAACAAATTAGGCAGTCTGGAGACAGATGTTTTTTTCACTGAAGTGTGAAAACGTCCCATCTTCATTTATGATGGTATTATTAAAAATATTTCCTTGAAAATCTTACAATCCTCATGGCTCAATGAGATACCACTTCCTGTATTAAAAAAGTGGCCACAGTAGAAAAGTCAGGTGATAATAGTTGTTGGTGGAGAGGTAGAGAAACTTGAAACCTCATCTATTGCTGTTAGGAATGTAAAATGGTACAACCATTTTGGAAAACAGTGTGGAAGTTTTTAAAAATGTTAAACAGAGATATTTTATATCACCCAGCAGTTCTGCTCCTGGGTGTCTGCTCAAGAGAAATAAAAACTCGTGTCTGCACCAACACTTGCTGATGAATGTTCATAGCAGCATTGTTCAGGTGAGCTCAAAAGTGGAAACAACGCAGATGTCCATTGGCTGGTGAATGGATAAACAAAATGTGGTCTGTCCACACAATGGAATACTGTGGGCAATAAAAAGAATAAAATACTAATACATGCTACAGCATTGTACCTGAAAAATAACTAAGTGAGAGAAGCCTGATGCAAGATGTCACATGTTGTATGACATCATTTATATGAAGTATCCAGAAAACCCAAATACAGAGAGACAAAAAAAGTACATCAGTTACTGCTTGAAGGCAGAGGTGTGAATGGGGAGTGACTGCAAGTAGACGCAAGGGCCCTTTCTGGGGTGAAAGCAATGTTCTAAAATTATATGGTTACACAAATCTGTGCGTTTATTAAACTGTGTACTTGAACAGGTGAATTTTATGGTATGGGACATCAGAAGTACATCGCAGTAGAGGTATTTGTAAAAAACGAAGCATGCTCCTCTCAGTTTACTTGCCTTGAAATGGCAGAGGGCCAGAAAAGGACAACAAGCTTAAAAGACCAAAATAATTTGCGGCGCCTGGATGGCTCAGTGGGTTAAAGCCTCTGCCTTCAGCTCAGGCCCTGATCCTACAGTCCTGGGATTGAGCCCGGCATCAGGCTCTCTGCTCAGTGGGGAGCCTGCTTCCTCCTCTCCTTCTCTGCCTGCCTCTCTGCCTACCTGTGATCTCTGTCAAATATATAAATAAAAAATCTTAAAAAAGAAAAAAAGACCAAAATAGTTTAAGATTGTGCATGGATGGATTTCATGAAGTCCTTGTTTCTTTTTCCATGGATATTTTACAGGAAGAATTGGACCTGTGCTGCCTGGGAGACCTTCCCTGTCAGTGAGTTTTGGAGAGCCTACACTGCTTTTTCTAGTCTAGCTTTTTTGTTCTCTCACCCTCTGTCTCATCTTCAGTACCCATTTGGTAGCATTTAGAGCAAGAGCACAGTGTATGTTCTTTATATAAGTTTGAACAGAGTTTGGGGCCTCTGTACAAGGAGAGAACCAAAGTTGAGGAGACTCCTTGTCATACAAGAATGGAGTCTTACTATCCACAAAAAATGGCACCTTCCTCCTTTTTTCCCTCCACTGAAATCACCTGCAGTGAGGGAGAGCAGAAGCACCATTCCACAGTCAGACTCCAGCAGAACCGAAGTGAGCCCACCTGCCACAGGCAGAACATGGGGAGAGGAGGGAAGAGATTTGCAGCGGACAGTTGAACAGGGCAAGAGAGAGGCCGACTGCTTCACATTTTTTCTTGAGGTTTCTTAAGATGCCTGTCTGCCTATCACTTTGCATTGAACTTTCCAGACCAGTTTGGCTCCCACATAGACTTTCCCTCTCCTCCCCCTGCCACTGTGGCTCCCTGCCCACACTCCAGCTCATTTTCCATTGCAATACCTGGAAGTCAGCCCTTTGTACAAGTTAGGGACCAAATCAAAGCCGGCAAATGGAATGTGTAGGTTATTTACGGATTGTTGCCGAGCAAATTTAATCACGGGCCTGCTGTAACTCCATCATCATTTCCCTTGACGAGAACATCACAGACTTAAATTTTGCAAAGTGGGGAGAAGTGGCCATAATCCAACTATAACAGTAACAGCCAATTCTGCTGTGATGGGAAGAGGTGCTGTATTAGTGCCAATACATTAACCAACTTTTCAATTGCAACGGGGAAACTGATTGCCATTACAATTCCCACAGCGCTCCTCCATGAAGGTAACAGAACTGCTTGAATGAGCATTCATTTCCAGCTCTGCTGGAGTGTGTGTGTGTGTGTGTGTGTGTGTAAGAGGGAGTGTGAAGGAGAGCAAGCAAATGACTGGTTAAGACTTGAGAGTAGGCACGAGGGCTGGACATCCTGATTCATTCTTTCACCTGTAGTTGTGTGGTCTTGGGCAAGTCAATCAGCTGCTGTGGAACTTGGGCTGTATTTGCAAAATAATCATGATAATAATTAATAATGCCACCTACTAGTTGATTAAAGAGGACCACAAATTCTTGAACATTCCTCCCATCGAGAGATGAAGTCTCTGTCCCCTCCCCTTGAATCTAAGTAGGCTCGGTGAATGCCTTGACTGATAAAATATGGTAGAAGTGACTGTCTGCCAATTTCTGGGCACAGGCCTTCGAGGACTGGCAGCTTCTACCTCCTGGCTTGCGGGGAGCCCTGAGCTGCCGTTTATGAAGCCTGTGCTGGAACTACCAAGCTGGAGAGGCCATCTGTCGGTGTTTCAATCAACTATCCCAGCAGAGCTCATTCTTTAGCCCTCCTGACATACCAGACGTGTGAATGAAGCCATTGTGGATTCTCCAGATTACCCTGGTGCCACCCTAAGTGACCTCAGTTGATACCACGTGGAGCAGGAGAATTGCCCTGCCGAGCCCTGTTCAACTTTTTTTTTTTTTTAAATATTTTATTTATTTATTTGACAGAGATCACAATTAGGCAGAGAGGTAGGCAGAGAGAGAGAGAGAGGAGGAAGCAAGCTCCCCGCTGATCAGAGAGCCCAATGCGGGGCTTGATCCCAGGACCGTGGGATCATGACCTGAGCCGAAGGCAGAGGCTTAACCCACTGAGCCACCCAGGCGTCCCCCTGTTCAACTTCTGTATCCACACATTCATAACATCTGTGAAATTAGGTGCTGTGTTAAGCTGCTAGGTTTGGGGATAATTTCAACAGATAAGTTGAAAAGACCAAGTGTAATAATGAAAGCATTTATTAAATGGTAGTTTTTAATGCTATTTTAATAACGATGATAATACTAATAAAAAGGAACATACTCTCGCCTTGGCTAATGTAAAAAACTGACCTCTTTAAATAATGTAAAGAACTAAAATCCTTCCTGACCTGCAGGTTTCACCTTTAAAAACAGTTGATAGGAATAATTGAAGAGGGCCACACATCAAGACGAAGCAAGCATTTAGGCACCACACACACATGCTCGTATTTAATTCTCAGAGCAACGTTACAAGGTGACCCTGTGGGTCCATGTCTTACAGTGGGCTCAGAAAGGCTGAGTAACTGGCAGAAAGTTTCACACCTAAGGAGTGGATGGAACCAAAAGCTGACCACGTGGCTGCCTGCCTCCATGGTGCAGAAGATGCCTGAACTGAGTTGGTTCTTGGAGCATCTGTAAGTAGAATGACAGCAGGTGGAGACCTGGAGGCTTTGTAGGGATGTCTGCCCTGGGAATGGCAAGGAGATGAGTTGCAGGCTTTTCTGAAGAGCAGAGGGAAATGAGCTTCAATCAGCAGAATCTTCCTCTCAGGGCAGAATGGGAAGTCCACCTCCCCACTGCTCACGGAAAGTTGCCCCTGAGGAAGAAAGGTGTGGCAGGGGGCCTGGAGAAACAGGCTGGGTGCTAGAAGTCAGGGTGAGAATGATCGAAAGCTCAGACGTTCCTTCAACTCACGGTTTCTGCTGAGTCTGACTTTCATCTCCTCTCTTGGCTTTCGGCAAAGCAAGTGCTGGCAGAGAACAAAGTCTGCTTCCTTTAGTGCCTGAGGGACACAGCCAATATCAAAATTGATGAAGAAACAGATTGGACTTGTCAGGATATCTTCTGAACTCCTTGCTAAATCATTGTAGCCTGTGACCTAAAATAACTCCCACAATGAAACTTCTGGCCCATGCTTGCCTCCAGCCCTCTGTGAACAGCAAGACTCCCTGGAGCTTCTTATAAACTTGGAATTGGGCGTATGAAGTGGGAGGTTCATGGCTGGCAGGAGCAGAATTCCAGGCTCAGTAGTATGCCCCCGCTTCCCTCCTGGGGCACAGAGCCTCGTGCTGCACTTGACTCCTCCAAGTACTTCATCCTTGATGTTTTGACCTCCCGTCTTCCTCAGGTACCTTGACCTTACACACAGTCGCTCATTGATCTCACACTTTCTTCTCTACCTCGATGTTACAAGGGTGCAAAATTGTGAAGTACTGATGCGAACTCCTCCACATTCCCTGACTTTGGAACCGTCACTGGGTACGGCAGCTAAAACGAAAGCCCACACCATCTGGAGCAATTGTGTTAGCAAAATAAAAAAGTAAAGAAAAGATAAAACCGGCCCAGCTGGATTCGATTGAAGACAACTTTCCTACATTTTTTTTTTTTTTAAGATTTTATTTATTTACTTGACAGAGAGAAATCACAAGTAGATGGAGAGGCAGGCAGAGAGAGCGAGGGAAGCAGGCTCCCTGCTGAGCAGAGAGCCCGATGCGGGCCTCGATCCCAGGACCCTGAGATCATGACCTGAGCCGAAGGCAGCGGCTTAACCCACTGAGCCACCCAGGCGCCCCCTACATTTCTTTTCTCTGGAGGCTCTCCACCTAAAATATCATAAGGACGATCTTGAATATGATGGCCTCTACAGTGCCATTCATCTACCTTTGCTGGGGAAATATATCCACAACAAAAAAAAATATTGTTTTTAATTAAATATAATAGGTATAACAAAGTAGAAATTAGATGTAGACATAAAGACTGTTTAAGAGGATGATCATTCCATAGTTCCTAAAAGGAAGTAACTAGTTGCTTTATTTGTGGCATAGTAGAAGAGCTCATTCCAGGGGAATAAAGACTGTTAGAATATCTGGGCTCTGTTTTCTCTTCTGAAATTTTGCTGACATTTTTATTCTGGGTTTTACAATATCTGGTCAAGGGTCTATTGCCACGTAGAGGGGGAATGTTACACTTAAGATCCTTATCCTGATTTTGTGAGATGACCTAGAGTTTTCATGCTCAAAAGCAAAGTCATCCTGTTCAATTCTTCCATTTGTGTGTGTGTGTTTTCCCCCGGCAAATCATTACACCATCTCCAGAGTTAGGTGATAAAAAAGACCCACATATCAATACATTCACTTTTCACCCAATTTGGGTATATCAGTGAGACTTTGAGGGTCATATTTTTTTTTTCCTTTCTGCCAGAATAGCTTTTTGGTGTTAGATAGGAGACATGCCGTGATATTCTAGAATCTGGTGTATCTTTCTTAACATTTATGAAATGAGTGTGCCTGTCTTTGTAGTTGCTGCTAATGAGGTTTTGTTTAGGTCATGGTTTTCACAGTTAGCTTTTAAAGTAGAAACAATCTGTGATCTATACTTATCCTGTTGTCCTTATACAAAAATATTTAGTCCATACAATTTTAGAAATTCCTCTATAAATAACCAGTTCTCGATTTTACAGTCTGGAATTGCTATCATATGTTACATGTTCATTTAATAATTCGTAGCCCTTCTGTGAGCTTTAGTCTTCATAGGAGCCCTATTACAGCTTACTGTTATCATTATGCCATTTTCCAATAAGACAGTGAGGAACAATATTTCTAAACAACTTTTCTAACATCAATTAGTGAAAGGTAAGACCGAGATTTGATCTGAGACTTTCTGGAATCTAAGCCTACAACCTTAGGGCACTGTGTTGTTTTCCTTCACAAACACAGGAGGAATGAGCTGTGTTCCATCAAATAATGCCATCACCAAGCACACGTCTTTGTGTCAGTTCCTGGCTTTATCCAAATTTGGCCCCTGTAGTACCTATTATTCACTTTAAGTGCTTAGAAGTTGCATTAAGGCTAGATTTACACATGTGATGGAAACATCTTTCCAGAGACTCTCAATATCTTGTGTCATGGTAGAGTGAGCCATGCTTCTGGGTCTTATAGGGCTGTGTCCTTTGTTCTTTAAAAATTGTCATACACTACTGTCACCTACTCTATTAAAATAGTCATTATTTATTTGGGCTTGGAATGCTTTCCTCTCCTGTTGCTTTGGAGAATAAGCATCTCATTGTCCTGAGTTCATTGCTTTTTGCATTCCATTTTCCCAGGTGCAACACATATTCCTCATTCTGCCGAATTCCTTCCTATGGACCAGAGGTGGGTTATTCTTCAGTGAGTACATGAAAGAAGAAAGATATCACTGACAGCAGAGAGCAGAGATAACTTGTGTCTGTTTGCCCTGATAGCCTTCTTAGGACATCATTTCAGAACTTTGGCTAGGGAAGTGGAAAAAAAATAAATGAAAACATGAGTGAGGGTTTGAGTCATCTTTCTAAATAAATAATTGTTCCTATTCTTCTCCTAGCCAGTATGTCAGCATAAAGTCTCCCTTTACCCAGGAACCAAGAATTATATTAGTGGTTGGTAAATGTATCACATTCAGAAGAAAAAAAAAAATGACATCCTCTGCTGGAGAGAACCAAAGTCATCTGAGTATCAGGGGTGGGGGGAGCTGGTCAAGGGACTGATTTTCTATGTCTAACACCTCATTGCAGGGACTGATTCACATTCTTTCCTGGTGTCAGTGCTAGAAAGACAGGCTTTTGAGTAGGAGTATTTTGGAGCACAATATAGAGAAAAGCCAAGATACCGTTCAATAGCGTGAACCCTATAGATTCTGGAATGGATGTATATAATTATTTGGTGAGAAATGAAATTAGAGAAAAATTTGGGGTGCTTTTCCATTTTCAGCACTGGCAAAGAAAGGAAAGCTGAACCATGTGTCCTCAATGGCTGTAAACCTAGGAAGACTGTTGATTCTGAATAAAAAAAGGAGACTTCGAGGATGCTACCTTGTAAGGAGTAATGATTTATACTGCTGGTATTTGGACACTCACCTCTTGCTCCAAGGAGATATTTATAGGGATTTATAAGTGGTATTTTTTAGGTTCTGGAGTCAAGAGAGTGTGGCTTAAACCAACAGGGACTGGTGCTTAGCTGTGATTCTACCTGAGCCCCACTACTTTGGGATCCTGGATTACCTGATTTCTCAGAGTTTCTTTGTTATTAAAATGGATATATTATTATTAATATACAGGGTTTGTTGGAAGGATTAAATAAACTAATAGAGTGTCTGGACCAGTAATACGGTCTGGCATGTAACAAGCACTCAAATATTGTTAGTGGCAGTAATTCTCATCATCATCTTGCCCCATACGAGGGAGTCCCTGACTTGGGGATGTCCTTCCTACAGAACACAGGTGGTTTGGAAGTAACCACTGTTGCCCATCATGGTTTTGTGTCTCTTTCTTCTTTTCCACGTGCCCAGGTCTAGCACCATTGTAACCCCAGCTGTGTCTTTGCCGAAGGCTTAAACCTCTCAGAGCCTCCGTTAGCTCATCTGTACAATCTACCCAGCTGCCCATTCCATCTTAATAAATTTAAAACAGACTCACATCTTGTGTTGCCCTGGACTCTAGCCTAACTTTGTTTTTAAAGAAAGGAACAGATTAACAATCTGTATTTGAAAGACTTACCCTCAAGAGAGTTATTACTCTGTTGCCCAAGAATCACACCTCAGCCTGAAGGAGGGAAAGGGGTGACAAGGACAGTCACATACAAAGGCATTTTCAGTGAATTTCATGGAACAAATGAGGTATGCAGTGCACACCTGCCTCTTAGGATTAATTCTCAGGTTACAGTGAAGCTCGGAAAATTGCTATTTCTTGACCTAAAAGGAGGTTAAAACACTTTCAGTGGAAATCGATTCACTTTAAGGTCTTTAGCACTGTTCATATTTTGTAAAAGTCTCCATGACAGGGCTGGTTTCAACGGACGCTTTACGTAGTGGTTGCAGGAAGCTCATCACATCCAGAGAGGGATCTGAATGAGTGTTTAACGAGATGGACTATTTCCTTTGTTTCACTCCTGAGATAAAAGGGGAACATGCCCCAGACTCCCAGACAGCGGGGGATATTGGCAGTCTTACACACGTCTGCTGCGTAAGATGTGGCAAAGCGATTGCCGGGAAAATGAAATTAATTCTTCCTGCTGTTTTTGTTTTTCCTTTGCTAGGGGAATTTATGTTACACGTGGTCAAGTAGCATTATGTCCAACGAGGGAAATGAGGTGTGAGGAGATCATTCAATAAAAAGAATGATAAATCATAAAAGATCATTTGAATAAAAATGTTAGCAAGAGTTTGAGAAGTCTGAATATCCTTTTTCATAGGTTTTTAGGGAATGCTATCCCAGGTAATGGCGACATTGATACAGTCGTTCTTCTCTTCCTTGAAAAGAGAGTGATGTATTTTGAATGGAATTACATAAGGAATAATGCAGGCTGTCAGTCACGGGCTGAGATTGGTGGGGGAAAGTTGCTTCGTGAGTCAACACGAAGTCTAATCACGGCCATGACCAATAAATTAGAAAACAAAACTCAAATTATGAGAATGAGCTCACTGACTAAGATGTGTGTGACCAACGAGGAATAAAGGGCAGCTCGGTGATCTAAACCAAGGGCAAGGGAGGATGTAGAGAATGGGAAGCTTCATGAACCTCTGTGGAAGAAGGATTTGAAGAAGAATCTGGCAGGCGAATTTGAATGTGCGCGTATCGGAAAGCCTAGTATGGCACAGTCGTGTGTGTACTTGGAAATGTGTTGCCCAGGTACACAAAGTAACACGTTTGAGAATGTTAATGATATTTGGAGTAGCAAAGAGATGAAAAGGAACTAGAAATAAACAAACAGAAAAACAAATGGAGTATAAAATAGTCTTACGAGGGCCCACTACACAGGATTCCCCCCAGATAAACTACTTGTACATATATTAATGTGAAGAAATCAAAATATTAACAATAAACTGAATGACTGTATAGTTCATTGGTGTTTATGCAAATAAATAAAACATGTGCATACATAATACATATACATAATAAATAAAATTTGTAGGAGGTGGATCCAAAACACCAGCATATAAAAAGGATGACTTCGAGGGAGGAAAATATGAAATAAAATAGGGCAGACAAATTCAAACCAAATGAAGAAGTAAGATAAATGTAGTTCTGTATGTCAGAAGTCAAAAGTTCTGTCTGTATCTATATATAAAGGATATCTATTTATATGTGTATAGATATATAAAGGGATACCTATGTATAGTATATAAAATATCTTCTGTATATATAGAGAGAAACCTATCTCTATCTATATATAAAATCTGAATGGTACTAAGTTATAGTGTGGTAGTTTTGAATCCCCAGGGAAAAATCAGAAAAATTGGGATGGTTATTCCCCAGATGAAGGGAAAAGGTTGCAAGGAATGCCAGAGAAACAGATGTCTACTTCTCAAACCCTGGAGCCTTGAAGAAATAAAGTGATGAGATACTGGGGAGTGATTTTGGGAAAAGTAAATTTTTGGAAACAAAATTTTTCCAAGAAAATTATAAAAAGTGAAGACATTTATTGATTTTTAAAAGCAATCAGGCTGGGGCGCCTGGGTGGCTCAGTGGGTTGGGCCGCTGCCTTCGGCTCAGGTCATGATCTCAGGGTCCTGGGATCGAGCCCCGTGTCGGGCTCTCTGCTCGGCGGGGAGCCTGCTTCCTCCTCTCTCTCCCTCTGCCTACTTGTGTTCTCTGTCTGTCAAATAAATAAATAAATCTTGAAAAAAATAATAAAATAAAAAAATAAAAGCAATCAGGCTGATGATGTCTCTATCATTTGAGTCTCCGAAACATTTAAGGAAACAGAGTATTTGGTTGGCAAAGACAGGACGCAAATTATGTTACGAAAGAGTTGATTTTGGCTATTCTGACTGGTGTGAGGTGGTATCTCAGTGGCTAAAAATTAAAAAGACAGGAAACAACAAATATTGGTGAGGATGCAGAGAAAGGGGGAACCCTCTTACACTGTTGGTGGGAATGCAAGCTGGTGCAGCCACTATGGAAACTAGTGTGGAAGTTCCTCAAGAAGTTAAAATTAGAGCTACCTTATGACCCAGCAATTGCAATACTCGATATTTACCCTGAAGATACAAATATAGTGGTCTGAAGAGGGACCTGCACCCCAATGTTTATGGCAGAAATGTCTCCAAACTATGGGACGAGCCCAGATGTCCATCGACAGATGAATGGATAAAGAAGACTTGGTGTGTGTGTGTGTATACATGCATACACACACATAGTGGAATGTTACTCAGCCATCAGAAAGGATGAATACTTGTTATTTACATCAACACAGGTGGAATTGACGGGTATTATGCTAAGCCAAATAAGCCAATAAGAGAAAGACATTACCCTGTGATTTCATTCATATGCGGAATATAAGAAACGACACAGAGGATCATAGGGTAAGGGAGGGAAAACTGAAAGGAAAAATCATCAGAAAGGGAGAAAAACCATGAGAGACTCTTAACTATAGCAAACAAACTGAGGGTTGCTGGAGGTGGGTAGCGGGGTAGAGGGAGTAATTGGGTGATGGGCACTAAGGAGGGCACGTGATGTGATGAGCATGGGGATTATTTGCAACTGATGGATTGTTGAACACGACATCTGAAACTAAAGATGTACTATGTGTTGACTAATTGAATTTAAATTTTAAAAGTTACTTTTGTTTTAGAAGACGCAATTTGGACAGTTAATAATAGAAGGGATTAAATAACAGTAGGATTATATTTTCTCTATGCCTTTTCTAAAGCCATGGATTGGGGGTGGTGGACTGTTACCTCTCTATTGCTCAGCACCTGCCAAGATGGTCTTGAGACAGGGTGGATGGAATGGCCCCGCAAATCTTCTATCCTTAGTAGTCTATGACTCTATGTAAATTAAGCTGTACCCAATTTGGAAATTGCTGAACATGATGTGGCTTTCTCAACAGCACTGAAGTTTTTATATTGAGAGATAATTTTTTAAATTGATAAATTTGTAAGTTTGAACAGTATTTTTTAAAAGATTTTATTTATTTATTTGACAGAGAGAGAAAGAAAGAGCATAGGCAAGGGGAGCAGCAGGCAGAGGGAGAGGGAGAAGCAGGCTCCCCACTAGACAGGGAGCCCGCCATGGAACTTGATCCCAGGACCCTGAGATCATGACCTAAGCTGAAGGCAGATGCTTAACTGACAGAGCCACCCAGGTGCCCTAGTCCCAACAATCTTACTCATTGGGAGATGTTGGTATGATTTTCCTCCCCTGTGATTCTTGGTGCACCATCTTTACAATAGCTCCCCAAATGACTCATAATTGGAAAAAAGCTATATGAACAGAAAACCTGTCTCCTCTGATCACCCACACACTAGAAATACAGATGACAGCCTCTTCTAATTCTGGATGTTTAATTAAAAAAAATATTTTTCTATTACCAATTCAGAGTTGTAATTTTGCTAACTGCTTCAGGAAAACACCAAAACTACAATGCAAGTGTCATTTTTAAAAGGAGTTGTAGAGCTGTTTTACTGCTCTCCAAGGAATAGGGATGTGGGTAAGAACTCTTTCTGTTTCAGGAAAATGAGACATATGATCTGACATCCTGGGGAAGCACCTAAAAGCTTGTAGGTATTCTGAGAGACAATTCCCAAGTGATGAGGGAACAGGAGTTGAAGCTATAAGAGAGAGAACAGATTTGAGAGTATTAATTTTAGAGGAACGGTAGTTCTGAAAGAACTGTGGGTTGAAAAATCTGGCATTATAATTGCTAACTCACATGTGAGTCACCTGTTTCTAAATGCCTGTACATTATATATCTTTAAATATATGTCTTTAAAAAGTGCACATCCTTGCTATATGGCAGTTCCCCTCCTTTAGCTGGGACAAAGGTAATAGCATTATCTAGACATTTCTTAATCACTTGAGCTCTAGCCCTGTAACCTCCGAACCAATATCCTTCTTCTGGCACCC
Source organism: Mustela putorius furo (assembly GCF_011764305.1). NCBI lineage: Eukaryota > Metazoa > Chordata > Mammalia > Carnivora > Mustelidae > Mustela > Mustela putorius. Next base: position 3,830,871 of record NW_025421496.1, on the reverse strand, counting down.
TGAGGGCAACACAGTGTAACTACTTCCTGTTTCGATCAGGTCTTTAAAAGGAGGTGGACTCAGACACCAAGATCATAGTGGTCAGGAGCCAAGATGCTATCCTTGAAGCCGCAAATTCCTGAGTGGGACTTCCTGTGGAAGGATGAACAGAGTATGCATGTAGATGTGCCATGGTCTGAGTGAACTACTTATTAAGAAATGTATTATCTGTGCAAAACACAAAGCTGGCTCATGTAAACATTAAACAGATATGATTTATACATAGGAAATTTATCAATATATTAATATAACTAATATTAATAATTTATATAATTATAATGATTTCTAATTAATCAATATTAATATAATTAACAAACATAAATCATATATTATTTTATACACATTTCAATCATATATGATTTATGTGTATGAAATTGGTCTAGCAAATGAGCTTCTGTGGTGTAGGATAATTTAGTAAAGATTAACACTGAGGTGCATTCTCTTGGTATGAGATTCTTTTTTTTTTTTTTTAAGGTTTTATTTACTTATTTGTCAGAGAGAGAGAGAGGGAGAGCACAAGCAGGATGGCAGCAGGCAGAGGGAGAAACAGGTTCCCCACTGAGCAGGGAGCAGGATGTGGGGCTCAGTTCGAGGACCCTGGGATCATGACCTGAGCTGAAGGCAGATGGTTAACCAGCTGAGCCACCCAGGCGTCCCATTGGTATGGGATTCTTGTTTTTCATTCCTGATGCTGCCTTCCATGGGAAGCGAGCTCATTCTGTGTTAACACTCTTGCCTTTCCTCTACCGTTTATTTACTCTGCCCTAGAGGAGGTATAATAATTCCCCAGCTGGCAAAAGTGGGGAGAAAGAGCCAAACATGCTTGGTGCAGTTTCCCTTTTTTTTCTCTGGTGATCCTTTCTGGTCATAGGGGTCATAAATCCTTTCTATTTTCTTTCACAGATGGTCTCCCTAGGTCCAAAATTGCTGCCAAGAAGAGTCTATTTAATTCTGAAGTTCAATATTTGGAAACTTATTCGGCCTCATCCTAAGCTGTACCTTCCTAACCCTGTTAGCAGAGATGATAGCCATAGTTGCACCTTCCATTAGCCTTAATGGTTTGTATTCTCACTTTTTTCAGAACCTAGCATGAGGGTAAGAGGTACCACCACGGAGGGCTTAAAAGGCCTCATGTTTCAACATACAAGATTATAGTGGCTCTGAGAGCTCACATTAGGTTGCATGTTAGAAACGGCTATTCCTCTTCTCAGGAGGAGGAGCTTGCACCTGAGTTCACTGACTCATAGGACAGAAAGCTTTTTATCCCAAGCAAGATGGCTACAAGTCTCTTTGGACCCTAGGTCCTATGTGCTGGATTTACCAGCAATTCCCCTAAACAGTTAACATACAGATCAAGACTGTCTCAAACCTAAATACTCTGCTACCTTCCCACTAACCTGTGTGTATTTTTGTGTCTTGTGGCCCTCTTATAAGGAGAACAAGGGGACAGAGCCCTGCCCTCAATTAGGACACAGATGCACCTCACATGATAGTGTATTAACTTTATTACATTTTCAAACTGATTTTTATAATGGGTGCATTGTGTTCAGTTCTTACCAGCTGTGCACGAGATTTCCAGTTGTACATTTTCACAAGCACTTTGTAGTAATGTCAGTCTTTAAAAGTTTAGCTGTCCTAGTAGTTATAGGTTGCTATGGTGATCTTAGTGTAGTTGTATAGTATTACCTTATGTGTGGTTTTAATTTGCATTTACCTAGTGATGAAAGAACTTTCACAGCTTTTTACATATGTGTATGGATTTTCCTTGATGAAGTAAGTTTAAACCTCTGCTTTTTAAAAAATTCTTATTTTTTCCCTGCTTTTAAAAAAATTGTGTAGCTTGTCTTAGTATTAATTTTGAGGTTTTATGCATTCTGGATACAAGTCCTTTTTGTAGTATATGTATTTTGTAAATATTAACTCCCAGTCGGTAGTTGACTTTTGTTTCCTATCTGAATCATTCAAAGGAAATAATGTTATTTTTGATGAAAATTTGATGAAGTCCAGTTTATCAATTTTTTCATGGTTTGTGCTTTTTATATCTTATTTGAGAAATTGTTGTGTTATCCAAATCTTCAAAGATTTTTGCCTATCTTCTAAAGATTTTGTAATTTTGGCTTTTATATTTAGGTGTGTGATGCATTTTAAGTTATTTTTGTATGCTGTGTAAGATATGTGTCTTTGTTTTCACATGGATGACTAATTGTTCCAGCATCATTTATTGGGAAATGTGTCCTTTCATTATTGGATTACTTTGGCATTTTTTTGTTGAGTAGTAATTGACTATATATGTTGGAACTATTGCTGGACACTCTTTTGTTCCATTGCTATGTATTAATGTTTTCTTTGTTCCAAAACCACACTCTCTTGACTAGTATGCTTTTGTATTGTCTTAAAATCAGAATGTGTAAGTGCTCCAGTTTAATTCTTCATTTAAAAATTATTAGTTTTTCTACATTCTTTGCATTTCTATCTAAATTTTAGAATCACAATGCCAATTTCTACAGCAAGACCAGGCAAGACTTTGTTTGGAATTGCCCTGACTCTGTGTCAAAATCTGGAAAGAACTAACATTTTGACAATATTAAGACTTCTGATTCCAGGAACATATATAGCTCTCCATTTATTTTTCTTTAGTTTCTTTCAGTAATTTTTTGTAGTGTTTAGTGGATAGATCCTGTATGTATTTTTCTAGCTGGATCCAAAAACATTTTAAGTTTTGATGTTATGGAAGTGTTTGTCGATTTCAATTTCCAATTATTTGTTGCTACTAGGAGAAAAACAGTTGATTTTTGTGTATTGTGAATTTTATATCATTGTTTGCTGGATTTTGTTGTATTCCTTCAAAGACTATTGAATTTTATTATGGTACAAAGCAAAATTAATTTGAACCCATTAGATCTTTTTGAAAATTATTTTTAAGCTTTGTTATGATATTCCCCAAATGATCTTTAACCTAGGACTTTCATCTGCATTACTAAGGTAATACTCTTCTGAAGGTTCTTTTTTTTTTTTCTTTAGCTTTTATTTATTCGAGAGAGAGAGAGTGCATGAGCAGGGGAGCTGCAGAGGGAGAGGGAGAAGCAGGCTCCCCACTGAGCAGGGAACCAACATGCAGTTCCATTCCAGGACTCTGAGATCGTGACCTGAGCTGAAGGCAGGCACTTTACCCACTGAACACTGAACAGGTGCCCCTGTTCTAAGGATTCTATCAATACTTCCAAGTTTCACAAAGTCTTTCAACTCCAGCAAGTTCAAAAGTTAGCTATTCCTAGAGCTCCATATGAAGTCCAGAAATTATCCTACCTACTGCTTTCCCATTGTTCTTAACTCTGGCATCAGGCAGTTTTCTCTCCCTCATTCACAGATTAGGAGTTTAGCTGCATCTTCAAGGGGAGCTGGCTCTCTTTCTGTACAGTTTTCTCCTTTCCCAGTTAGGGCCTCACAGATGCTAGCCATTTGTGTTTCCTCAACTCAGTGAGACCACTGTGCTCCTTTGGGTTGCTCCTCTTTGTGCTATAGCCAAGAACATTCTCCAGGCAGTGGAGTGATGCAGTCTTTGGGCTCCCCTTATTTGTCTTCTTTTCTCAGGGATCATCATCCCAAGCTGCCTGTGTCCAATGTCTGAAAAGAGTAACTTAGTGCATTGTATTTTGTTCAGTTCTGTAGTTGTTTGCTGTGGGAGGGAAACTGCTGCAGCTGTTGGTCTTTCATGGGAAGAGGCTGTGATCAATACTTTTCTGACCTTTAAATATCCTAGAGAGAAGGTATGCATGACTTTTGTGCAGAAAGCTGTACTAGGAACCTCCTGGTGGCTTGTTCTAGAAGGACTGAGACCACTATTCACCAAGTTTTAGTCTACTCTCTTTCCTCTCAGTCTGGGACAAAATAACATTTTCTTGATTTGAATAGGATCTAAACTTATTACAAGTTCTTTGAGCCTTCCTTGAAGAAGAGGATGACAAAAGTCTGTACTCTATAAAAGAGAGCAAGGAGCTAGATGGATTTTAAGATTATATTCTCTGTGACTGCTCAAAATACAATTGTCCTGGTTACTAATAAAAGGAGACACATATTTTTATCCTGTAATCCCTATGCAGGCGTGATACTGCATGATCAGTTCTAGAGATAACTTCACAGAGTAGCAGTTAAAGAAATTTCAGGACACATTGTAACTGTACCTCTGCATACAGTCATGAATTTAGCAAGTATCCACCCCGAGGGACTGACCTGATGGGACACAGTTTCTGAAATCAAGAAAACTTACTGATTTATAAACCTTAGTTGAACATTATTTCTATCTAATTTGGGTTCCTTCCTAGTCTTGTTTTTCTAGGAGCATGATGTGGAAATAAGCATATTTAATAAATGCAATCATATTTTATTAACAAACCATCAAATTCATGAGTTGGCTGCAGTGTATGTGTGAAATGTCACTGGTTTGATTGTGGTTTGAGGTAAAACACACGCAGATCCTGACTTTGTACACTGGCTCTATCATTACTCATCAGTGTGACAGTGGACGTCATTCTCTCTACCCCTCACATTCTTTATTTGCAATCTATTTTGGTTGGTCTAGATCAACAGTGTGCAAAAACACAGTTGGTAGGCTCCTTTAAATAGGGCAGCTGGAGACTGCCCATGTTTAGGGAACAGTTAGTTGCAATGAGGTATTCTCATGACTTAGCTCATCATTACCTCAAAGCCTATGGTCATTACCCATATAAACTTCTGATTACTGCTTTATCTACATCCCTTAAGTTTTCATATATCATGCCTTCATTTTCTTTCATCTCAGAGTATTTTCTAATTTTCCTTATAATTTCTTCTTGACCTCTTGGTTAGTTTGGTGTACGCTGTTTAATTTCCACATATCTAAGAATTGCTGAAATCCTTCTATTGTTGATTTCTTTTTTAAAAAAAGATTTTATTTATTTATTTGACAGAGGGAGATCACAAGTAGACAGAGAGGCAGGCAGAGAGAGAGGAAGAAGCAGGCTCCCTGCTGAGCAGAGAGCCTGATGCGAGGCTCGATCCCAGGACCCTGAGACCATGACCGGAGCTGAAGGCAGAGGCTTAACCCACTGAGTCACCCAGGCACTCCTGTTGTTGATTTCCTATTTGATTTCATTGTGGTCATACTTTATATAATTTCGATTCTTTTCCATATATTAAAGCTTGTCTTACAACCTAACATATGGCCAATCTTTGAAAATGCTCTATGTGCACTTGAGAAGAATGTATATCCTGCTGTTGTGGCACCTCTATTAGCTGTTATTCATATTTTTGAAGAATATATTATTAATAAAATTTTTACTAATCTACACATTAAAATCTTTGAAAGAATTTCTTTCTTTCTGAAAAGACATTAATTGTTTAGAGCAGTTTGGGGTTTACAAAGACATAGGTACAGAGATTTCCCATTTACCCTTGCACCTACATTTGCACAACTGTCCCCCTTATCCACATCACTTAGCAGAATGGCATTTTTTTTTTTTAACCAGGGATGTCTATGTGACACATCATAATCACTTGAAGTTCATAGTTTATTTTAGGATTCAGTCTTGGTGGACATTCTATGGGGTTGGAACAATGTATAATGACATATATCCATCATTGTGGTATCCTACTGAGGACTTTCACTGCCTTAAAAATTCTCTGTACTCTGCATATGTGCTCCTGCTCGCATACTGAGCAGCCACTGATCTTTTTACTCCTTCCATAATTTTGCATTTTTCAGAATAGTATATGGTTAGAATAATATAGTATGTAGTCTTTTTGGATTGGCTTCTTTCACTTAGTAGTATGCATTTAAGTTTCTTTCATGGCTTAATAGCTCATTTCTTTTTAGTGCTGAATAATATTCCATTGTCAGGATGGAATATAATAACTGCTCATTTAGTCATTCACCTACTGAAGGATAGCTTGGTTGCTTCCAAGTTTGAGCAGTTATGAATAAAGCTGCTATAAATATCTGTGTGAAGTTTTTTGTGTGGACACAAGTTTTCAGATCCTTTGGGTAAATGCCAAGGAATGTTCTTGATGGTAAGAGCATTTTTAGTTTGTAAGAAGCTACCAAACTATCTTCCAGAGTGGCTCTACCATTTTGCGTTTCCATTAGCAATATGTAAAGGTTGCTGTTGGTTCATACCCTTGCTAGCATTTGGTGTCAGTGTTCTGGATTTTGGCCATTCTAATAGGTACACAGTAGTATGTCATTGTTTTAAATTGCATTTTCCTGTTGACCTATGATGTGGAGCATCTTTTCCTACACTCTTGCCATCTGTGTATCTTATTTGGTGAGGTATCTGGTAAGGTCCTCTGCACATTTTTATTTTTTTTTAAATTTTTTATTTCTTTTCAGCATAAGAGTATTCATTGTTTTTTGCACCACACCCAGTGCTCCATGCAATCCGTGCCCTCTCTAATACCCACCACCTGGTTCCCCCAACCCCCCCACCCCTTCAAAAACCTCAGATTGTTGTTCAGAGTCTATAGTGGTTCTCTCATGGTTCACCTCCCATTTCAATTTCCCTCAACTGCCTTCTCCTCTCCATCTCCCCTTGTCCTCCATGCTATTTGTTATGTTCCACAAATAAATGAAACCATATGATAATTGACTCTCTCTGCTTGACTTATTTCACTCAGCATAATCTCTTCCAGTCCCATCCATGTTGCTATAAAAGTTGGGTATTCATCCTTTCTGATGGAGGCATAATACTCCGTAGTGTATATGGACCACATCTTCCTTATCCATTCGTCCATTGAAGGGCATCTTGGTTCTTTCCACAATTTGGCAACCATGGCCATTGCTGCTATAAACATTGGGGTACAGATGACCCTTCTTTTCACTACATCTGTATCTTTGGGGTAAATACCCAGTAGTGCGATTGCAGGATCATAGGGAAGCTCTATTTTTAACTTCTTGAGGAATCTCCACACTGTTTTCCAAAGTGGCTGCGCCAACTTGCATTCCCACCAACAGTGTAAGAGGGTTCCTCTTTCTCGACATCCTCTCCAACACATGTTGTTTCCTGTCTTGCTAATTTTGGCCATTCTAACTGGTGTAAGGTGGTATCTCAATGTGGTTTTAATTTGAATCTCCCTGATGGCTAGTGATGATGAACATTTTTTCATGTGTCTGATAGCCATTTGTATTCATTGTCTTCATTTGAGAAGTGTCTGTTCATATCTCCTGCCCATTTTTTTATATGATTGCCTGTTTTGTGTGTGTTGAGTTTGAGAAGTTCTTTATAGATCCTGGATATCAACCTTTTGTCTGTACTGTCATTTGCAAATATCTTCTCCCATTCCGTGGGTTGCCTCTTTGTTTTGTTGACTGTTTCCTTTGCTGCCTCAGCACATTTTTTAAAAAAGATTTTGTTTATTTATTTGACAGAGAGAGACAGAATGAGAGAGGGAACACAAGCAGGGGAAGTGGGAGAGGGAGAAGCAGGCTTTCCACCAAGCAGGGAGCCCGATGCAGGGCTTGATCCGAGGACCTCAGGATCATGACCTGAGCTGAAGGCAGACGTTTAACAACTGAGCCACCCAGGGACCCCTCTTCTGCCCATATTTAAAGTGGGTTCTTTTCTTACTGTTGAGATTTAAGAGTTATTTGTATATTTTGGATAAAAATCTTCATGAGAAGTGTCTCTTGCAAATATTTTTCCCAGTTTGTAGCTATCTTTTCGTTTTCTTGATTTGTCTTTCATGAAACAGATACTTTATTGAAGTCCATTTTCTCAATTATTTCTTCTGTGGGTCATGCCTTTGGTTTTAGAAGGCATCACCATACCTTTTAGCTTACCTCCTATGTAATCATTTAAGAGTTTTATCATTTTGTCTTTTATATTTAGGTCTCTGATCCGTTTTGTGTTAATTTTTGTGAAGGGTATAAGGTCTTTGTCTAGATTCTTTTTTTTTTTTTTTTTTTTTGCAGGTGGACATCCAGTTCTTACAGCAAAATTTGTTGGAGACTGACTTTGCTTTGCTCCATTGTATTGCCTTACATCTTTTGTCAGAGATCAGTTTTTTTGTCATCAGTCTTTTGTCAAAGATCAGTTGAGTATATTTATGAGGGGTCTATTTCTGGGCTCTCTCTTCTGTTCCACTGATCTATTTGACTGTTTTGTTGCCAATACTATCCTGTCTTAGTTACTATAACTTTATATGAAATCTTGAAGTTGGTTGGCATCAGTCCTCCAACTTTGTTCTTCTTCTTCAATGTTGTATTAACTGTTCTGGGCCTTATAGTCTCCATGTAAACTTTATAATTAATTTTTGATATCCTCAATATAACTTTCTGGGATTTTGACTGGGATTGCATTGAGTATATAGATCAAATCGGGAAGAACTGACAACTTGATAATATTGAGTCATCTAATACTGAACATGGAGTATATCCCTATTTACTTAGTTCTTTGATTTCACTCATTGAGTTTTGTAGTTGTCCTCATTTAGATCATTTACATATTTTGTTAGATTTATACCTCAATGTTTCCCTTTTTCTGTGACAGTGTAAACAGTGTTGTGTTTTTAATTTCAAGTTCTACTTTTTTATTGCTGTATATAGGAAAACAATTGACTTTTGTAAAATAAGCATGTGTCTTACAACCTTTATTGGTTGCTTTTTAGTTCTAACCATTTTTGTTGTCGTTCTTGTGGATTCTTTCAGATTTTCCATGCTGATGATCATGTTACATGTGAACAAGTTTTTTGTAGATATTCCTAATTAAGTTGTAAAATTTCCTCACTTTTCCTAATTTACTGAGAGATCTTATTGTGAATGGGTATTATATTTGGTCAGATATTTTTCTGCATCTATTGATGTGATATGATTTTTCCTTTTTAGTCTGTTGATATAATGGATTACATTTATTTTTAAAATTATTTTTATTAACATAGAATATATTATTTACCACAGGGGTACAGGTCTATGAATCATCAGGCTTACACATTTCACAGCACTCACCATAACACATACCTTTCCCAATGTCCATAACCCAACTACCCTATCCCTACTGCTCCACCCCCCAGCAACCCTCATTTTGTTTTGTGAGATTAAGAGTCTCTTGTGGTTTGTCTCCCTCCTGATCCCATCTTGTTTCATTTTTCCCTTCCCTACTCCCCACAACCCCCCTTCCCTGCCTCTCAAATTCCTCATATCAGAGAGATCATATAATAATTGTCTTTCTCTGATTGATATATTTTGTTCAGCATAATGCCCTCTAGTTCCATCTACGTCACTGCAAATGGCAAGATTCCACTTCTTTTGATGGCTGCATAGTATTCCACTGTGTATATATACCACCTCTTCTTTATCCATTCATGTGTTGATGGACATCTAGGTTCTTTCCATAGTTTGGCTATTGTAGACATTACTGATATAAACATTCAGGTACATGTGCCCCTTTGGATCACTACATTTGTATCTTTAGGGTAAATACCCTATAGTGTGGTTGCTGGTTTGTAGGGTAGCTCTATTTTCAACTTTTTGAGGAAACTTCATACTGTTTTCCAGGGTGGCTTCACCAGCTTGCATTCCCACCAACAGTGTAGGAGGGTTCCCTTTTCTTTACATGCTTGCCAACATCTGTCATTTCCTGACTTGTTAATTAATTAATTAGCTAATCAATTAATTCTTGTTGCCAATGATGCTTTATTTTAAAAAGAGAAATTTTTGAGATTCTGCTTTGGGAGCAGATACAAAAGATGCTACAATGCTTTTGAATTTTTGAGCCTTGATCTCTCCAACATTCTTCATGCCCTATATCAAGTTCACAGTTACTAGATTTAATTTCAGGTGCTCAATAAGGGCACTATTACTGTTATTTTTTTTTTCCATTTTATTTTATTTCATTTCAGTGTTCCAGCGTTCATTGTTTATGCACCAAACCAGTGCTCTGTGTAATACGTGTCTCCATAATACCCACCACCAGGCTCACCCAATCCCCCTGCCCCCTCCCCTCCAAAATCCTCAGTTTATTTCTCAAGAGTCCACAGTATCTCATGGTTTGTCTCCCCCTCCAGTTCCCCCCAACTCACATCTCTGCTCCATCTTGACTTGTTAATTTTAGCCATTCTGACCGGTGTGAGGTGGTATCTCATTGTGGTTTTGATTTGTATTTCCCTGATGCTGAGTGAGGTGGAACACTTTTTCATGTGTCTGTTGGCCATCTAGATATCTTCTTTGCAGAAATGTCTGTTCATGTCTTCTGCCCATTGTTTGATTGGATTATTTGTTCTTTGTGTTTTGAGTTTGATAAGTTCTTTGTAGATTTTGGATATTAGCCCTTTATCTGATATGTCATTTAAGAATATCTTCTCCCATTCTGTCAGTTGTCTTTTGGTTTTGTTGACTATTTCCTTTGCTGTGAAAAAGCTTTTGATCTTGATGAAGTCCCAATAGTTCATTTTTGCCCTTGCTTCCCTTGCTTTTGGAGATGTTTCTAGGAAGATGTTCCTGCAGCTGAGGTTAAAGAGGTTGCTGCCTGTGTTCTCCTCAAGGATTTTGATGGATTCCTGTCTCACATTGAGGTCTTTCATCCATTTTGAGTCTATATTTGCTTGTAGTGTAAGGAAATGGTCCAGTTTCATTCTTCTGCATATGGCTGTCCAATTTTCCCAACATTATTTGTTGAAGAGACTGTCTTTTTTTCTACTGGACATTCTTATCTGCTTTGTCAAAGATTAGTTGACCATGGAGTTAAAGGTATATTTCTGGGCTCTCTGTTCTGTTCTATTGAGCTATGTGTCTGTTTTTGTGCCAGTACCATACTGTCTTGTGATGACAGCTTTGTAATAGAGCTTGAAGTCTGGAATTGTGATGCCACCAACTTTGGCTTTCTTTTTCAACATTCCTCTGGCTATTTGGGTTTTTTTCCTGGTTCCATGGAAATTTTAGGGTTACTTATTCCATTTCTTTGAAAAAATTGATGGCATTTTGATAGGGATTACATTAAATGTATAGATTTCGTTAGGTAGCATAGACATTTTCACAATATTTGTTCTTCCAATCCATGGGCATGGAACATTTTTCCATTTCTTTGTGTCTCCCTCAATTTCTTTCATGAGTACTGTATAGTTTTTGGAGTACAGATTCTTTGCCTCTTTGCTTAGGTTTATTCCTAGGTATCTTATGGTTTTGGGTGCAGTGGTAAATGGGACCAACTCCTTAATTTCTCTTTCTTCTGTCTTGCTTTTGGTGTAGAGAAATACAACTTATTTTTGTGCATTGATTTTATATCCTGACACTTTACTGAATTTCCGTATGAGTTCTAGCAGTTTTAGAGGGGAGTCTTTTGGGTTTTCCACATAAAGTATCATATCATCTACAAAGAGGGAGAGTTTGACTTCTTCTTTGCCAATTTGGATGCCTTTAATTTCTTTTTGCTGTCTGATTGCTGAAGCTAGGACTTTTAGTACTATGTTAAATAGCAATGGTGATAGTGGACATCCCTGCTGTGTTCCTGACCTTAGCGGAAAATCTCTCAGTTTTTCCCCATTGAGAATGATATTTGCTCTGGGTTTTTCTTAGATGGCTTTGATGATACTGAGGTATGTACCCTCGATCCCTACACTGTGAAGAGTTTTGATCAAGAAAGGATGCTGTACTTTGTCAAATGCTTTTTCAGCATCTATTGAGAGTATCATATGGTTCTTGTTCTTTCTTTTATTAATGTATTATATTGCATTGATTGATTTGGGAGTGCTGGACCATCCTTTCAGCCCAGGAATAAATCCCACTTGGTTGTGGTGACTAATTCTTTTAATGTACTGTTTGAGCCTACTGGCTAGTATTTTGGTGGAAATTTTTGCATCCACATTCATCAAGGATATTGCTCTGTAATTCTCCTTTTTGATGGGGTCTTTATCTGGTTTTGGGATGAAGGTAATGCTGGCCTCATAAAATGAGTTTGGAAGTTTTCCTTCCATTTCTATTTTTTGGAACAGTTTCAGGAGAATAGGTGTTAATTCTTCTTTAAATGCTTGGTAGAATTCCCCTGGGAAGCCATCTGGCCCTGGGGTCTTGTTTGTTGGGAGGTTTTTGATGACTGCTTCAATATCCTTACTGGTTATAGGTTTGTTCAGGTTTTCTGTTTCTTTGTCATTCAGTTTTGGTAGTTTATATGTCTCTAGGAATGCATCCATTTCTTTCAGATTGTCCAATTTGCTGGCATATAGTTGTTCATAATAAGTTTTTATAATTCTATTTTTTTTTAGTGTTGGTTGTGATCTCTCCTCTTTCATTCATGATTTTATTAATTTGGGTCCTTTCTCTTTTCTTTTTGATAAGTCTGGCCAGGGGTTTTATCAATCTTACTAATTCTTTCAAAGATCCAGCTCCTAGTTTCATTGATTTGTTCTACTGTTCTTTTGGCTTCTGTTTCATTGATTTCTGCTCTGATCTTTATGATTTATCTTCTCCTGCTGGGTGTGGGCTTTCTTTGCTGTTCTTTCTCCAGCTCTTTTACATTTAGGGCTAGGTTGTGTACTTCAGACCTTTCTTGTTTCTTGAGAAAGGCTTGTATCACTATATACTTTCTGCTCAGGACCGCCTTTGCTGTGTCCTAAGGATTTTGAACAGTTGTGTTTTCATTTTCATTTGTTTCCTTGAATATTTTCAATTCTTCTTTAATTCCCTGGTTGACCCATTCATTCTTTAGTAGGATGATCTTTAGCCTCCATGTATTTGAGTTCTTTCCAACTTTCCTCTTGTGATTGAGTTCTAGCTTCAGAGCATTGTGGTCTGAAAATATGTAGGGAATGATCCCAATCTTTTGGTACTGGTTGAGACCTGATTTGTGATCCAGGATGTGATCTATTCTGAAGAATGTTCCATGTGCACTAGAGGAGAGTATGTATTCTGTTGCTTTGGGATGGAATGTTCTGAATATATCTGTGATGTCCATCTGATTCAGTGTGTCATTTAAAGCTTTTATTCCCTTGTTAATCTTTTGCTTAGATTATCTGTCCATTTCAGTGAGGGGGGTGTTAAAGCCCCTGACTATAATTGTATTATTATCAATGTGTTCCTTTGATTTTGTTATTACTTGGTTTATATAATTGGCTGCTCCCATTTAGGGGTATAGATATTTAAAATTGTTAGATCTTGTTGGAGAGACTTTTTTTTTTAATTTATTTTTTATTTATTTTCAGCATAACAGTATTCATTATTTTTGCACCACATCCAGTGTTCCATGCAATCCGTGCCCTCTATAATACCCAGCACCTGGTACCCCAACCTCCCACCACCCCCCGCCACTTCAAACCCCTCAGATTGTTTTTCAGAGTCCATAGTCTCTCATGGTTCACCTCCCCTTCCAGTTTCCCCCAACTGCCTTCTCTTCTCTAACTCCCCATGTCCTCTATGCTATTTGTTATGCTCCACAAATAAGTGAAAACATATGATAATTGACTCTCTCTGCTTGACTTATTTCACTCAGCATAATCTCTTCCAGTCCCATCCATGTTGCTACAAAAGTTGGGTATTCATCCTTTCTGATGGAGGCATAATACTCCATAGTGTATATGGACCACATTTTCCTTATCCATTCGTCCATTGAAGGGCATCTTGGTTCTTTCCACAGTTTGGCGACAGAGACCCTTTAAGTATTATATGGTGTCCTTCCTTATTTCTTATTATAGTCTTTGGCTTAAAATCTAATTTATCTGATATAAGGATGGCCACCCCAGCTTTCTTTTGATGTCCATTAGCATGGTATTGTTTTCCACCCAATCACTTTAAATCTGGAGGTGTCTTTGGGGCTAAAATGTGTTTCTTGGAGACAGCATATTGATGGGTCTTGGTTTTTTATCCATTCTGATACACTCTGTCTTTTGATTGGGGGGCATTTAGCCCATTTAAATTCAGGGTAACTATTGAAAGACATGAATTTAGTGCCATTGTATTGTCTGTAAGGTGACTGTTACTGTATATTGTCTCTGTTCCTTTCTGGTCTATGTTACTTTTAGGCTCTCTCTTTGCTTAGAGGACCCCTTCCAATATTTCCTGTAGGGCTGGTTTGGTGTTTGCAAATTCTTTTAACTTTTATTTGTCCTGGAAGCTTTTTATTTTTCCTTCTATTTTCAGTGACAGTCTAGCTGGATATAGTATTCTTAGCTGCATATTTTTCTCATTTAGTACTCTGAATATATGAGGCCACTCCTTTCTGGCCTGCCAGGTCTCTGTAGATAAGTCCACTGTCAGTCTATATTTCTACAATTATATGTTACAGACCTCGTGTCCTGACCTGCTTTCAGGATTTTCTCTTTGTCACTATGATTTGTAGATTTTACTATTAGATGATAGGGTGTGGACCTGTTTTTATTGATTTTGAGTGTGGTTCTCTGTACCTCCTGGATTTTGATGCTTGTTCCCTTTGCTATATTGGGGAAATTCTCTTTTATAATTTGCTCCAGTATACCTTCTGCCCCGCTCTCTTTCTTTTTCTTCTTCTGGGATCCCAATTATTCTAATACTGTTTCTTTTATCTCTCAAATTCTCCCCTTCATGGTCCAGTAGTTGTTTCTCTTTTGCTTGGCTTCTTTATTCTCCATCATTTGGTCTTCTATATCATCAATTCTCTCTTCTGCCTCATTTATCTTAGCAATAAGAGCCTCCATGTTTGATTGCATCTCATTAATAGCTTTTTTAATTTCAACTTGGCTAGATTTTAGTTCTTTTATTTCTCCAGAAAGGGATTCTCTGATATGTTCTATGCCTTTTTCGAGCCCAGCTAGCACCTTGAGAATCATCATTCTGAACTCTAGCTCTGACACATTACAAGTGTCCATATTGATTAGGTCCCTCGCCATTGGTACTGCCTCTTGTTCTTTTTTTTTGTGGTAAGTTTTTTTTTTTTTTTTTTGCCTTGTCATTTTATCCAGATCCGAATATATGCATGAGAGAGTAAAATACTAAAAGGGTGGCAAAGAACCCAGAAAAATATATGGTAACCAAATCAGAAGAGACCTGAAACTGGAGGGCCCTTTAAAATCAGTGGAAGTTACAGAGTCACAGCAAGAAAATGAGAAAAATGGAAAAATTTAAGCCTCTGTACTTCTTGGTATATTGTATCATTTTAAATACCAGTCCTCTTACTAACCCGTACAAGTTTCAGGAGAGATTAGCAAGAAGAAAAAGTTGTCTTTGCTAACTTTCTTTTCATCTTTTTCTTTTTCCTCCAAAAATCTGATACACCTTCTGGTATATTGTGTCTTAGTGGTTTCCTGCCCTCAGACTGCCCTCAGTGTTTTCATTGGTCCATTCATTTACCCATTCATGAAGCATTTATTGAGCAATTCCTAGGTGCCAGGCTTACATTAGGCTCCTAAGATCTGATAGTGAATAAAAGAGATACAAGTCTTTCTTTCAAGAACCTAATATTTTCTGGCTGAATTCACACACTAAATACAAACATATATTATGTTAGGCACTACTCAGACCTAAGGAAAAATGAAGCAGAGCAAGGAGGTTAGAAAAGAGCATCAGTGGAGTGGTGTCATCTTATATAAGGTTCTTAGGAAGGACTTCTCTGATAAGATCACAATAGAGTGGACATGTGAAAAAGTGAAGGGGTGAGACATGAAGATGTCTGTGGAAAGAATATTCCAGGCAAAGGGAATAGCAAGTGTAGAGGCTAGCACTGTTGGAAGCTTGACATGTGCAAGAACTAACAAATGGTCTGGTGTGTCTGGAAGCAGAGTAAGAGAAGGGGAAAGAGTAGAAGACGAGGTGAAGAGGTAGAAGGTGGCCAAATGATGGAGGGTCTTAGACACCATTGTCTGAAATGTTCTTTTGTGGATTGAGGTGAGAAACCATTGTAAGATTTTGAGTAGAGCAGTGACCTATATAACATATTAAATATCTCACTTGGCTGTAGTGTGGAGATTAGATTGTAGGGAGTATGGTTTCAGTAGTGCTGTTCTAATGGTAGGATTATACTTCCTGGCCCTGTTTTATGGGGGTCATGTGTCTGTCATTGGTCAATGAATTGTGAATAATGGGACCATAATTCACTTTTGGGTTGGAGAATCTGATTTCTGTTGTGTAAAAACTCTAATTTTACTTCACCACAGGAACTTGGGGATTTAGACAGTAACTTCTTTATCATTGAGAGAGACCAGGGATGCCTGGGTGGCTCAGTTGGTGGAGCGTCTCACTCTTGATTTTGGCTCAGGCCATGATCTTAGGGTCTGGGATTAGCTTTCTGTGGGGCCCTGTGCTCAGTGGGAAGTGTGCTTGAGGTTTCTCTCACTCCCTCTTGTCTCTACCCTACTTGTGCTCTCTCTCTCAAATTAAAAAAAAAAAAAGTAAAGACTACATGGAGTAGAACCCCCTTCTGGCCTGCAATGGACATATGATGTGAGTGAGAAATAAATCTTACTGTTTCCAGCCATTGAGCATTTAAGGTAGTTAATTTGGTAATTTAAAGTAGGATCTGCCATAATAATAAACCCATAAAATATGTGCATTGTCTTAGGGAGTAGATATAGACAGCAAGATTATTATCAGAATCTAGAAGAATGGTATTTCATGTTTTGCAATGGCAAGTTATTTGGTAAGATCTTTGATAATATGGAAGGCAGATCAAGTAGCCCCAGGGAAAGACTTTGGAAAATTAAATATTAATAGTGTATGTTGACTGATGTTGGCTACATTTCATGAACTATCACACACAGAGATGAACTTAGAAAAGAATATCCCAATTTGCAAGCATGAATGAAAGGGATTAGAGAGTCTTCACAAATTTGGCAGTACATAAGGTTGTAAGGCCCTCACACTCAACACCAAATAGTAAAAGATAAAGGTGAGAAATGCTTTGAGGGATAAAATGCAATTAAAATGGAGACTTACAGAAATGATCAAATTGAGAGTTTAGCTGCCACACTCACTGTTAAAACATCTCTGTGGATTAAGTGATGACTAGAAAATGATTATTTAGACAGCAAAACAAGACTGCAATTGCAGCTGTCTCACAGAAGTGAACAAATCCAAGGTGTTCACCACTCAGTGTAGAAGTAAGGGGTTGGAAAAACAAAGAAATGCAGCAAATTAAGAAGTCTTTTAAGAAAACAGAACAAAACACAGCTGTGTGTGTGTGGCTTTTGGTTCATGAGCTGACTACCCACCATTCCAATGGGTAAGAAGTCTGCTAAGGGAACTTTTCAGACTGTTGTACTGTCAAACAAACCAAGAGCTAGGCTATCCTGTCTCTTACTGTTGGAGACCATGACCCATGAGCCCCCAACATCCTACAAGCAGGAACTATGAAATATAAGTATAAAACCTACTTTGTTCCCAGGGATACCAGTGTCTACTGCATATATGGTCAAGTAGGAAACCTCAAAATACAGCTCCTGCCACAGAGTGGAGCCATGACTCAGTTCAGAGCACTTAGAGCAGTGCCTGGTATGGAGTAAGTGGGATGTAATTGTTTGTTGCTATTGTTGATACATTTCTTCCCTTATTCCTCCTCTTCTTCTTCTTTCTTTCCTTCTTTTCCTTCTTCCTCCTTTTCTTCTTCTCCTCCTCCTCCTCCTTTTCCTTTTTTTTGGCCTCCACAGGACCAGAAACTTGTTGTGGAATCAGATGTGCTTTGAGTGTAGCTGATGTCTCGACATTTTGCTGCCTCTTCCCTTCCTCAAGGTAGGTCCCAGGGAATGGGTTGAGAATTTAGGTCTCACGTGGCTATTGTCAGTTTATGGGAAGATATGTTTTGTCTCTAACCCAGTATTTCTCAAAAATCAGCTGTACATTAGAGTTACCTGGAGTCCTGAAAAAAAAAATGGTAAAGCTTAAGCTCATATGTTTATGTGGCCTTTTGGCTTCTGGACTTGAAGTTCTAGATATTTTAACTCTCTGATTCCACTTGTTTTGATGTTCCTCCTTCTTGCAAATGAGAAGCTTCCACTTGGGTCTGTTCTTGGGCCCTGACATAGAGAAAAGAGAGGTGATTTTGGATAGCTGAACTACACAAATGGCAAAAGGTTTTGTCAAACTGCCTTACCTCAAACTTTTGATAAATTCTGTTGGAGGGAAATAAAGAAAAACTGAAGGAAATGAACCAAATGGGCCTCGTTTTTGTTGGATTATGTTTGAAGGGTTTTTTTTTTTTTTTCCTCCAACAAATATACATTGCAAGAAACCAGCCAAATCCCTTTAGTCCTTATTCTATTATATGTACTTTCACATCTGCTTTGGCTAACATCTGCTCTCTTTCTTATGAGCCTGAATATTGACTAAGTAGTAATCAAATGTCAGGGTGGTTCCCCATTCTCTTGTCAATTTCATGTTATTAACAATTACCATATTTCGCCAAACTTATTTGTTCTGTATCTGGAGAGCATGGACTGCTCTTTCCCGCTAGGCTGCTGCTGCCACTTGCCCGTGTGATTTGATTCTGTGTGTACAGCCCTCTCCTAGCTACTGCTCCAATTGTATTACAAAAAGTTCGAGATTCTTTGTTTTACTTCCAAGTTTCAAAGGTAGAATACCTCATACATATATATTTCATTCCCAGTATTTAATTTACTTTGCTTTTCGGTCACTCCTCAATTCAACCAACATTTATTGAGCACTTACTGTACACTAGGGATGTGTACTGGGTATTAGAGCATGCAAAGTTGAGAAAGTTGTGATCCAGGATTCAAAGCCTTTTTCAGTCTGAGACAGCAAAGGGCATATGTGTGTCTTGCATGAGACTGATTTTTATAATATGCTGTGATAGTGACATGGACAGAATGCAAAAAGTTGCAAGCTGCTAGTTCAGTTCTGGCATACTGACATTTCATGCATTCTAAATCTCCAGGTGTGAGGTAGCGATGCTAATCAGAAGTGATAGTTTCCATTTCGCTTTTTGTGTACTATTTGTGTACTTCATATACTCATGAGGGATTTTATTCCCCCAGGCAAGTCTGTAAAAGAAAATGACCCTTATGCATCCCTTTTTGCTTGACCTGTATTCCTTTCCTTCTAATGGGTATACGCCCTCAGCCCTACAGTCGATTTTATGGGTGTGGAACATTTGAATTTGGTTATTTAATTCAGTCTATATCTCACAGCTGTGTATATGGAAGGCATTATTATTCTTGGTTAAAAACTGGGTAAAAAGAGGGGTGGTTGGGTGGCATGGTCAGTGAAGCATCTGACTCTTGGTTTCAGCTGAGGTCATGATCTCATGGTTGTGAGGTGGAGCCCTGTATCAGGCTCCACGCTCAGTGCAGAGTCTGCTTGAGATTCTCTCTCTCTGCTCCTCCCACTCATGCTTTCTTTCTCACTCTCAAATAAACAGATAAATCTTAAAAAAAAAAAAAAAGCTAGTTAGATAGATCAGAAGGTTTAAATGAATTTTGTAATAACTACATATGACCAACCCATGTTTTGAACACTCTCTTCTTGACTAAATGTCCAGTGGCCACATCACAGGTGCCACATGAATAAATTATCATGAGAGCATCAAGGGTTGCAAGTTTTTCTTCCTTGTTCTGTGCTCAGTTCTGCCCCTGTGCCCACCTTTGATGTGTGACACAATTGGGGAGGGGGCATGGAACACAAAAGATGATAGTGCTTGTGCCAAGGTACACCCTGACCTTGAATCAAGGTCAGGTCAAGGAAGAATCTTGGAATCAAGAATCAAGGAAGCAGTGGAGTGTGACCTAATAAGCTCTAGATTGGTTTTGGTATATATTTTAACTCTACAGAATATGTTGATATGAATTAAGATGTCTTTTGGTAACTTTCAAATCATAAATATTTAAAATACTCATCTACATTATTCATAAAGATGTGTTATGAATGGGTATGTGTGCATTTATAGTTTGTGTGTGTATGTACACATATATATGTGTATTTGGAGGCTCTGCCTCTTAAAACTGAGCTATGTATTCAAAGGCAAAGAGTATATTTAACTCATTTTATATGACAATATATTTAGTCAAAACTTCCCTACTACATTTTTGTATAAATTCTGAGGCTGCATGTGGTACCCAGAATGAAGGTGAAAGATGATTTATCCTTTGGGTTTGTTTTCTGGAAATCTGACTTCCTCTCAGATTAATAAAATTTGTGTGGTCTTACAGATGTGTTCAAGTCCGTTTATGCCCTGATATTTTATATGTGATGGCTGCATTCTTGAAAAAGTACAAGCATATTGGAGGCTAAAGCTGTGTTCCCAAATTGGGCAGAATCTACTATACATCTAAGCCAAAGTAATTATATGCATTGATTTTTTTTTGAGATTCCTTTTTCTGTAACTTGCAGTTAGATGTGGAACAATAATTATAGAATGCTTTAATTTTTGTTCAGCTGCTGTTCTTTGTACTAACAAGTTCAGTTTATAGAAGGCTGATGTTTCTCCGGCAGAGTTAGAATAAAGTCAGATGGGCAAAGGCTTTCAATCTGGCTTCCCTTTCATAGAAGGTTAGAAATCTTGGTTTGTCTCTGTAGCACAGATGGCTAAACTTATACATTTCTCTAGAATGGGGAAATTGGACTCCTGATAGTAAAATTTAGATAACCAAGGTGCTGTTACGGCTTCATGGCTAATGTGGCATCAGGATATCATGAATGGTACAAATAATCTTAGAATTCAAAGAAGAAATTTAAAAAGGGTAGAAAGAAAGAAAAAAGGGTAGACTGGGAGTGTATTTCCCACTTATCGTAGACTGGAAAAAACTGATCTCTTGCTAATGGACTGTGGGCCATCATGAATTGAGGAGTGAGAACTGGAGGAAATTAAGATAAGACATTAGAATCATCTTATCTAATCTATCTTATCTTATCATCTTAGAATCAGGTCTTTCTTTGTAAAATCCTTCTCTGTCTGTCTTAAGCCCATATATTTATAGAGTGCAATGGAGAGTGAATGCCAGGCAGGGGTCATGTGGAACGTGACTATAGGTATGAGAGCTTTAATGGACGAACTGATGTGTTGTTGCAGAAATTATGTACTTCCTCTTAAGCGTCTCCCTGGCTTAGGCTTCTTCCTTATTGGTTTTTGTTTGTTTTAGATTTAGCTCTGGCACTATTCTACCCCATAATGTAGGGATTTCTTAGGGAACAGCTTTCTATGCAAGGGTTAAAATTCCCAAAACCCCTTGCCCTGATGTATGGATATCTGAGCAGTTCTTATCAATGGCATGAGAATAGAAGTGGGTTCTATTACTTTTGGCCCAAGTGTATCTTCACTATATTTCTTTGTTCCTTTTCTGCTTACTAGATGCTGACAATCATGAAGGATTTTTCTTTTTTTCTTTTTTCCAAGATAGAAGGAAACTACAATCCTGAATTAGACTGAGAACCATCAAGTAGAAACAAGTAGTCTACTGGAGGTGGGAAAAAAACCCTCAAAACTTTTATTGTTTTACCTATAATTTGTGGCTTTGTTACTGCAGCTGGTGTTACCTTAACAACATATGTAAGACATTTTTGAGTTAATATTCTGAGTGGTGGAATTAGGAGCTAGAATACCATGGTACAGTGAGTCAGAGTAGAGAGCATGAGAGCACTAAGTTTGGAAATGTTTAGCAATGAAAATAGGGAAAGAGTTGGGATCATGAATGGCTAGAGACAAGTACAGAATTGACCCAACCATCCAGTGTCTCTCAATGATTTATTTTTCTTTAATTTTATTTATTTTAAGTAATCTCTACACCCAAAACAGGACTTGAACTTATGACCCTGAGATCAAGAGTCTCTTGCTTCTTCCACTGAGCCAGCCTGGTGCCCCATTCTTAATGAAACTTGAAAACAAGTTCCTTCATAGTGTTGCTCTTTACTTTAGTGAAAATCTCTCAGTTGATTTTGATTTACACATCTGTTGCCTGATTTGTTTGGAAATCAGATGCAGACGTGAATCTACATTATATTATATTAGAAAAGTGTCCTGGTCTGAATTTAGACAAACAGTACAGTTGTGTCACATTCTGATTGGATAGGGGCTGGCGGTGTGGGTTAGTAAAAGAATTCATCCAAGGCAGAACAAAGACATAGAAGTTTAGTAAATGCACTGCAAGGGAGCAGCAGGCAGGACAGCAAAGGAGAGACGGTCTGCCACGAGGTGGTGGTGAAGGGCTATAGTTATAGAGCAGAGTGAGCCAAGTGCGGAAAAGTATGAAAATTTCCCTTTTTTGGTGTCTGTGCCTGGTTGTAAGTAGCCCATTGGTCAGTCAGGGCCTGTGGCTATTTCCCAGTGGGTCACTTAGGAGTCTGTGTCCAGCTCGGTAGTGACCCTGGGCCTTTTTGCTCAAGTCTCCATGTCTTAAGCCTGTTGCCTAAAAGCGGCCTCTACAGTAATGATGTAAATTTTTATCCTAGTCTTTATTCCTAGTCTTAAAACCAATTCCCCTTGGAAGAAAATACTTATTTACACTGGTCTTTAGAAAAGGCACTTTCTGACAGTTTTAAGTATCACAGCATCTGTTTTTAAAGCTTCATTTAAATGCACTTTTTTCCCTACCACCAAACTTAAATGTATTGATGAAAGGTCTATAGCAGTTGCTGGGGCAAAAGAAACAGAAAGATCCCCCCTGCCCCCCCCCCCCGCCCCAAGAGATAAAATAGCTACAAAGTGACAGCAAATCAACAGTGATAGTTGTAACACGTGTCTGGTCTCTAAAGAAAACAACTTTCTTTGGAAGGCTTTAGTTTGGTTCAAGTGCTCTGTCTTTCCTGAACAAGGACTAAAGAAATAGTGGGTTGACCTGTTGTTGCAAAAATTATATTCCTCCCAAGGGTCTCCCTGATTTTGGATTTCTAAAAGTGAATCTAATAAGTTTTAGACTGAACTGTCTTACCATTATTTTTTCACTAGAAAGGCAAAGTGGTGGAAAAATTAAAGCAGTATTTATTTGGGAAGGAGAAAGCGTTTTAAGTGCCCTATTCTTGCTATAAAAATAGGTACATTTCACGGTGAAAATTTGGGAAGTGAAGATAAGCAAGAGAGGAAATAACATATGAGTAATATTTTTCCACGTACAAGGATCGTTTTCTTTTGAGAAAATAAGATTCTGCTGTAGATACATGGTTATAAATTTCTCTCAAATGCATATTACACAGTTTTACTTGTTTTTGAACATTCTTTGGTTCTAGTTGTGTTCAACGATTAGGTTGATTTGAATTTCTCAATATAAAACTTCTATTATGAACCTTCCCGTTACTAAAACTTCCTAGATAAACAGGTATCTTTTTAAAAAGATTTATTTATTTATTTATTTATTTATTTGAGAGCAAGACTGTGAGTGGGGGGAGGGCAGAGGGAGAGAATCTCCAGCAGACTGCACACTGAGCGCGGCACCCAACTCAGGGCTCAGTCCCACTACACGTGAGATCGTGACCTGAGCCAAAATCACAAGTGTGATGCTTAACTGGCTGAGCCACCCAGGCACCCCACAGATTTCTTTTTTAAAACAAATTCCTTAAAGTGTCTTAGTGCTTTCAAATGATGCTGATTTTATTTCTTTTTTATATTCTGACCAAATGTCTTCCAAAGATAATGTACTAAATTATTCTTCCATCTATGACAGAGCTTGTTTCCATATGCATCTTTTGTATAAAAATGATACATGTAAAAAATTCCAAATGTGTCTTTTGTTTTAATTTGCTCACTAGCTTTGTGGTTTCTGGCCATTCCATTTTACAATTTCCTCGTGCCTTTGCCATTTTTAAGATAATTACCTTCCTTCCTCCCTCCCTCTTTCCTTTTTTTTTTTTTTCCCTGTCTTTCTGCAGCTTTTTAAAATGTATTCATTTTAAATGTACCAGTTAAATAATTATGTATTTTTGGTATTATCCTGTAATTGAGACATGGAAATTTTCATCACTCCTGTGGTTAGGCAAAAAAAAAAAAAAGAGAGAGAGAGAGAGAGAGAGCGACCCCTCTCACCCCCCCAACCACAAAAAAGAAGTCTCCATGTTCTAATCCTTGGAACCTTGAATATTACCTTATGTGGTAAATTAAAACAATGAAGGCTTTACAGATGTGATTGAATTAAGGATTTTGAAGTGGGGAGATTCAGATTTTCAGCATGGGCCCTAAATGCAGTCACATATATCTTTATAAGAGGAAGGCATAGATTCAATAGGCAGAATCATGTGACAGAAACAGAGAAAAGCAGAGGTAGAGGAGTTTTATACCACAGCCTTTGAAAATGCAAGAAGGGCACGAGCCCCAGGAATGCTTTACACCCCAGAAAAGGTAAGAAAACGGATTTTCCCTACAGCCTCCGAGGGAGGGGGCCCTGCTTGGTGTTAGCTCTGTGAGTCACATTTTAGACTTCTGGCCTCTTAGAACTCTAAGAGAATACATTTGTGCTCCCCCCATCTTTAAAAAAAAAAAAACTTTAAATTTCTGGTTATTTGTTACATAGCAGCCATGGGAAACTCATGCTGTTGCCAAGAATTGGTGGGTGCTTTTGTGCCCTTTGCAGTCAGCCGCTGGGTGACTGAGTGATACTCTGGGTGTCAGACAACCACTGATCTGCTTTGAGTCTTTATGAATTTGCTTTTTTTATAATTTCACATGATGAAATCATAAGTATGTGGCATTTTATGTTTTTATGGCATAATGTTTTTGAGGCTTATCTGTGTTGTGTGTGTCAGTAGTTCATTTTTTTATTGCTATGTAGTTTTTTATCATATGCATATACCACATTTTAATTATCCATTCTCTGTTGGGTGGTCATCTGGATTGTTTCCAGTTTCGTGCTACCATGAATAATGCTGCTCTAAACATCCATGTAGACATGTTTTGTGAATGTGTGTGTTCACTTGTCATATGCAGATACCAGCTTGTGTGGTCCATGTTTAAGTTTTTAAGAAGCTGCTAAAGCTTTTCCCAAAGCAGTTGTAATGTTTTAACTACCAACAATTTGAGTGTTCAAAATGAGAGAAGGGGAGAAGAGGGGTGGGAAAAGAGAAGAGGGGGCACAGGAGAGGGAGGAGGGGGGAGAGGGTGGGAAAAAGAGAGGGGGAGGAGAAGGAGGAAAGAAGAAGAAATTATAAGAAAACTATCAGAAGATATTAAAATTTAAGGATTATCCTGCTCCTCTATGGCCTGGCCTCTCAGAAAAAGAGATGGTTTCCTGAAAAGTTCTATGGTAATTATCCATAGCCATGTCCATAAGGCAATCAATCCTGCTGAAACTGAAGGTTTGCACTCAGCCTTTGTTAGGGACTAGATGTTTGTGTTTCCCCCAGATTCTTATGTTGAAGTCCTAACCTCCAATGTGATGGTATTTGGGGATCTTTGGGAGGTAATTAGGGTTAGGTGAAGTCATAACAGTGTTAAGAGCTTATCTTTCTCTTTATATGCACACACACTGAGAAAAGGTTCTGTGAGCACCCAGCAAGAAGGTAACCATCTGCAGACCAGGAAGGGGGAGCTCTCACCAGAAACTGAACCCTTGATCTTGGAAATTCCATCTTCCACAACTGCGAGAAAATAAATTTCTGTTGTTTACACCACACAGGTTATAGTATTTTGTGTAGTATGGCAGCTGGAGCTGCCTCTCTGTCAAGCCAGAGGTTGGGCTAATCCATTGCCCTCTCTCCCACTGTGAGCGAGGAATGAAATGTCATGTCATTCACTTCCTAGAGGCACAGGTACAAAGCCTGACTCATAGTACTGGGCTCATACCAGGGAAGGTGTTGGTGCTTGCTTAAGCATAATGTAAAGCTGACAGAAAAAGGCTAGAATTATATTTCCAGTATGTCATATTGCTAGTATACCACACTCAATGGTTAATATATAAGGACTTATTTTCAAAAATGTTTATTATAGTATCATTAGTCGTGGTATGAAATGGAATACAAAGGAAATGCTCAACTAAAAAACATGGTTCCATACATTATTATTCTTGGCCCTATGGAATATCATGCAGGAATTAAAAAGAATGAACTAGAGCCAGTTGATTTTGAAGGATCAATATTTTTACCAGATATTTATTAGGAAAACAACGTAAGATGAAAAGAGATATATACAAAATGAGCCCATTTGAAAATGCAGTGAACAAAATTGCAAGTTATGCTAAAGATATTTATGTTTTTAAATGATTATTTTCTTTTAAGGAAAGAAGAAAGATACTTTTCTGGAAATCAATATTCTTTTATAGGCTATTCTAATCTCACTCTTCATTGACTTCTAATATCAGGTGTATAATGAGGACCCCCTAATCTCCAGATCTTTCCTCTTTCTCTTCATTCAAACTTGTATTTTCTACTGCCTACTCATTATCTAAACTTAGAAATTTATAGGTACTAGACACTCTACATGTACAGACTACTACTTTCTTTCACCTCCAGTCCTCCACTTTTCCCCTTGATCTCCATGAATGACAACAGTCACCTTCTTGCTCAAACCAGAATCTTCAGTGCCATCTCTTATGTTTCCCTTTCCTTCATAACCACATTCAGTCAACCACCAGTTGGCTGAACCTGCATCTAAAATATTTCATAACTGCATCCATGTTTCTCCATATCCACTGTCCTTTATTTCAGGCTACCATCATGTCTTGCCTGGATTACCCCATATATCCTTAACAGATCTTTTTGTAGCTAATCCTGCTCTTCTGTACTGCCTTCTTCACATGGGAATTGGAAAGATTTTTCTATAATAAAATGTGATTGGTTCTGTCCAAAGTTTAAACCCTTCAGTGGTTTTCTCAATTACTCCCAGGTGAAAATCAAGCCTATTTATATGGATTCATAACTATAATAGCATGTAATTGTTTGATCTACTCTGGAAAATCACAAATGAAAAGAACAAACACAACAACAAAAATCAGTCATTTAGAAATAAAAAAAATTACTCTCCAGAATAATTCTTTTAACAAAATGACATCAAAACTATAATTGCATACAATAAAAAAAATAATAACCACACTTCAACCTAGGCTGTACTTAGAGGGAAATCCATAGTCTGGAATCCTTTTATTATAAAACAAGAGAAAATAAAACATTCAGATGCAATAAGCTGCAAAAAATTTAAAACCCTGAAAAGTATAAGGAATGAATTAATAAAACTCAAAGTAGAAGTTAATGATTTAGGACCAAAAGAACAAGAGATTGATAAATAATTGAAATGTTAATAAAATAGTCAATTTCATGAAGGGTTTACTGAAGGGAAAAAGGAAACAAAACTGTAATGAAGTGGACAGAGGATAGAGCCAGACGTAGGAAAGATATTGAAATGTTTGTGAGAAGATATCTTTTAAAGCTTGTATTAGTAAGTCTTGATAAAATGGAGAATTTTAAGGAAAATACAAGGTGAACCAAACTGTCTCAACAAGAAGTAAATAAGAGGAACAGACTAATAACCATGGAAGTTTAGAAAAGTTACCAGTAATTACTCCCCCTGGTCTAAATCACCTTAGACCAGGTGATTTTATGGATTAGATTCCCATACCCCCCAACACACATTCTAAAAAGGCTTTATTCCTCTTTGTAGAAAATGGCATGATCCTGTATTCAATCTATAAAGCTAACATTATCACATTCAATCCCGATGAAGAGAACAGAAGGCCCATAGACCAATCGAATCATCTGCGTGAAAAACTCCCAAGTGGGATCTGTTTAGGTCTTTAAAATAAGGAAAATATGCAATGACCAAGAAGAAGTTAGACCAATTATTAAAATTTTAACCATTAATACAAAATAAAAAGACCATATGATCTTTATCAAAACAATGCCCTTGAATAAAATTCAACATCTGTTCCTAGTAAAATTCTTTGAAAACTAAGAATATCATATTAATTATATTGTTCCTCAATATTATAAAAATTGTTTATCTTAAATTAAAAGTCAACATTATATTTAATAGCAGATGTTATGTTAAATTAAAGGTATTCCCTTTAAGGTGAGAAAGTTGGCAAGGATGTTATTTTAGAAGTTTTGGAAGTTTTATTCTGGAAGTTTTATTGTAATAACTTGGAAGGCAGAGTAAGTGAGTACTGATAGTAGAAAAGAGGAAGTAAAAATTAGCATGTGTATGAAGACCATGATTATCAAGCTCAAGAAAGCCAAAAGAAAAGTTGTAAAAATAGTATAATTCAATAAGTTATAAAAATCAAAACAAAATAAACATAAAACTCGATGGCATTTTCCACCTATGTATTATCACCAATCAGTTAGTAAACATCATTTGAGAGTCCCATTTTCAGTTACGAGGATGAAGGTCCCCTTTATATTGAGGTGAGATGGACTTCAGGGGAACTGAACTGGGGAGAAGCAAGACGTTGATTTGAATATGTCAAGTTAGGGACCCTTGTGAGATTGAAATGCAGTTGAATTTAATCTATCAATATAGAGTTTAGTGGCCTGGACGTACAAGTTGGGAGTTGTTGGGATGTGTGCAATATCTAAAGTGGTAAGACTTGATGAATTCACTTCAGAGTGAGTGTAGTGAGGAAGAAACTGATGCAAGGATTGAGCCTTGGGATGCTTCAAAATTTAGAGTCTGTAAAACTTTATATATGAGCCAGCAAAGGAGGCTGAGAGACTGATGAATTTAGAAGTGATCCAGGAGTTAGCGCTATTCTGAAGGCCAGTTAAATTTGTGTTCTAAGAGCAAGGGGGTTATCTTCTTTGTCAGACTCTACCTGCTAGTCAAGTAGGATGAGGACAGAAAATTGGCCATTGGATTTGGCAATGTGGGAATGATTCATAATCTTGACAAGAGGCCTTTTGGTGAAATAGTAGGGATGTAAAGCTTGATTAATGTGAGTCCAGGAAAGAATTGGAGAGGAATTTGACATGGTAAGAACAATAGCAAAATCTCTTAAGGAATTTTTGCATAAATGGAAACAAAAATGTTAGAGTGTTAGCTAAAGAAGACTACAGTCAAGAGGTTTTTGGTTTTTGTTTTTTACATTTTTGAAAGATAGAAAATATAACAGCACTTTTATTCCCAGGTGGGAATAATCCAGGAGACAGTGTAAAATTGATGTTTTATGAGAGAAGGTAGAGTTTATAAAACTAAATCCGTGAATAGGTAAGAGATTATAGATCTGATTGATGTAAGCAGAACAGGTGGCATTGGAAGCAGAGACAATTCATTTATGACAACAGTAGAGAAAGTGATGTGATGTTTATAGATACAGATTCAAGTAGGTTGGTAATTCAAGTAGGTGATAATTAGACTATGTAGGAATTTTCTTCATCTCCTTTCGATTATAATTTGGTGTTTTTAATATTCCATTTGTCAGGTTTGGCAATAAAAATTGTAAGAGCTTTGTAACACAAATGGGGGACTTTTTATGTTTTCACATTTTTAAAATAAAATTTTAACAGTTTCTTATTTAAACACCATAGGATGTTTCACTGTGAAACTGGTTTACCTGGGTGTGCGGTTTTGAACATTTTTGTACCAAGCTTGTTTTCACTTTAATGTATTTATACTTGCTGCTTCCTCTGCATGGCTCATCTTTCTTCTGGATTTATATATGGCTGGCTTCCTATTATTATTTATACCTCTGCTTAAATTTCACTTCATCTGATAAAGTTTGGTTGCCCTGCCCAAAAGAACCTGTATCTTTCAATCATTTTCCTTTCTATTGTCTTGATATTATTTTGATAGAATTTATCACTCCCTTCAGTTATCTTATTGACAGTCTTATTAGTTTCATTTCTTTTTTTTTAATTTTTTAAAATTTATTTATTTGACAGAGAGAGAAATATCATAAGTAGTCAGAGAGAGAGAGGGGGCAGCAGGCTCCCTGCTGAGCAGAGAGCCCGATGTGGGGCTCGATCCCTGGACCCTGAGATCATGACCTGAGCTGAAGGCAGAGGCTTAGCCCACTGAGCCACCCAGGCACCCCTGGTTTCATTTCTGTCTCTTTCCACTAAACTGTAAGTTCCATGAGGTTAGCGATACTGCTGGTCTCTTTTGCCACTGTGCACCCAGCATCTTTGTATTCCTTGTGTCTCCAGGAATTATTATTTTTTGAATGAATGAATGCATGAATTATCAGGAAAGGGTGAAGTAAGGAAACTGAGACTGTAGCCCATGTCATATAGCTAATCATTTTTAAGAAAGAATGAAATTATATATATAATGAAATATAATTTCATTACAATTATAATGAAATTATAATTGTTCTAGAACAATTGTATAGATAAACATATTGGGGACTCCCTGAGGGGAGGGTTCATTTTATTTTATCTTGTATCTTCCACATTAACTAGTGCAGTGTTTTATAAATAAAATCATTTTGGTTAACACTCATTGAATGAATTTGTATATTAATTGGTGAATTAATGAAATGGGCTCAAACTGAGATATACTTTAGGTTTGTTACTTTATTTTCCAATACGTGTGACTGAGTATGCCTGATTTTTAAAGGAACTTTAAAGACTTAAGCATCTCCTCCTAGATTCTAACTTAGAGAGTTAAGGAACATATAATTAGCTTTGTAATAAGTTGATTATAGAGTATCACCAGTATGGAGCAACAAATCATCTTATCATCTAGAGTACTATTTGAAACTCAGGAAGAGAAACACTATTATATTAAAAAAAGAAGTTACATTGCCCATTTAGTATAAGAGAACTACATAAAACTGGCAGCGTTACAGGGAAAAATGCTTAGACACAATTTCCATTTCCAGATGAATTTTGCTTTCATATATTAGTATCCTACTGAAGTTCTTAGTGTAGAAAGCAGTTATGATTACTGGCGGGTGTTCGTAGGCATATGGGGAAAAACTAAAGATTGCCTCTTCTTAACAAATCCCATGCAGAAAACTATTCAGAGGGTTTTGGCATAGTCAAGGTCAGCTTTTTGGTCTATTTATGAAGCTGGGGTTGGCATTGTGGCATTCAGATGGCTGATTATTAAATCCCCAAACAGACCAATGTTGAGGGTCAGTGTAAGTGCATTGACATTATATAAACCTGAAATTCACTTAATGTCTAGCTCCTTCATTAATTTGATAAGTAAGTCACTTAACATGGTAGAATGCATTCTGTAAGACAGTTCTAAGCATTGAAGATAAGTGAATAAGCGGTCATAGAACCTGCCCTCCTGAGCATACAATGGGCCAGCAAACCTAAGTGAAGAAAGAAGAATAAGGTGAAATTAATTTTAATAAGCCTATGAATCACCTAGGTGGAGTCTTACTAAAATGATTATTGGTTAAATAGGTCTGTGGTGGGAACTCAGCTTCTGTATTCCTAAACAAGCTCCCAGGTGATGTTTCTGACCTTTGGACCATAAGTAATGAGAAAATATTGAAAAAAAAGTGGGGGGAAGACCTTTGGTTTTCTGAAATTCTCAGTGATTCAGGTGTATGCAAGGGTCAAAGACACATTTATACTAAAATACTGAAGAGCCATGTATGCCCTTGTGAGGATATCCTAACCTGCACCTCCAAGCCCTGTTTACTATCCTAGGCAAATGGTTCTTTGGTCATTCTTCACATGTTAGAGCCCTGCCCACCCTTGAGAGCATTAGACTGGCAGCAATGTCCCCCTAGGCCCTAGTGACATCCTAAGAAGCTGTTTAGGAAAAGAATTCTAGATGGTTCAGAATATAAATTGACTCTAGTGGGTGGGGTCCTGAGATCATAGATCCAGATAAAATGGGGTCTACAGACATGGAACTGAGTTCAGAATGTGACTGGACTCAAATCCTCAAGCACAATTGCATATACAGACTTGGGTGGAATGTAGGAGTTGTAAAGTCCCCTGAACAAGGAGAGAGGGCAAAGAGGAGAGAGTAGAGCTCTTTGCTATATATTCTTAATTCTGTACTATGTATATGTTCCAAGAATTCTCTTGTGCATGACAGAATGAGGGTCCATAGCACAGAGTAAAAGGTAAAATAATTTTTAATCTGGAATTCTTAGAACTTAACTTTAGAATTATCAATCATTATTTTTTTTGTTTCACTTTCCAGTGGGAAAAAAGCATATCGTTGGAAGATCTATTTAGTACCTTCTTTGGGGCACGTGGGTGGCTCAGTCCGTTAAATGTCTGACTTCAGCTCAGGTCATGATCTAAGGGTCCTGAGATTTTGCCTATCATTAGGCTCCCCACTCAGTGAGGAGTCTGCTTGTCCTTCCGCCTCTCCCTCGGCCACTCCCCCTTCTCATTCTCTCTCTCTAATAAATAAATAAAGTCTTAGAAAAATTGTTTTTTACACTAATAAAGTACTTTTAATAAGCACTTTAATTATCCCTATTTTCTGCTCTCATTTCCCATTATCCTCAAGAAAAGATATGTAAAACAAAGATACAGTTGGATTATAGCCAGATCATTTATGACAATAGAATTCTGATCCACAAACCTTGGTGGAAACCTACCCAAGAGCCCAAGCCACACCATAGTGGTCAGCCCAGAATGGTAAGGACATGATCAGTGACTATATTTTTTGTCCTCACTTCCAAATCAGAACCAATCAGAGATAGAAAAGCCTCTGAAAGCAGTCATATAAGATGTCTTATATCTCCTTAGCTTACCTACAGCTTCTGCATCTAGCATGAAGTGCGCAAGCATTACTTATGACTAGCTGTTGCTAGCTCTCATGGGATCATCAAAGTCTAAATCCTCTCCTAATGCAGGAAAACCTTCTGCTTCTTACATATATTTTCATTATAATTTTAATTCTTGTGTCTGTCTCTCTAAATAATATAACGTCACCAAGGATGCTTGGGACCTTCGGTGTCCACCCTAAGAAATAGTCATTGGAGAATCAGGGAAAAAAACTAAAAGAGAATGTGGGCAGCATTTTTTATTGGTATGTAGAGGACAAGAAACAACATTCTCATGCAGAAATTGCTTCACTAAAAGGTTCTTTGCCAAATCTAATGAGTAATTTGATAAACTTATGCGATGAGAAACTGGGCTCATTGCCCTCATACATCTTCACTCTCCTTCATCTCCATTTGACTTCCTAATATCTGGTTCCCTTCTTCCCCTTTGCTACTGTGCTTGCTCTTCTTCCATATCTCCCATTGACTACTTCCTTCTCTCCTTTTTTTTCTTTACCTTAAAAGCAATTTTTAAAAATAAGATTTATTGATTAGAGAATGAGGGGAACAGCAGAGGGGGAGGAAGAGAGACAATCAGACTCCACCCTGAGCAAGGGGCTCCATTCAGAGCTTGATCTCAGGGCCCCGAGATCATGACAGTAAGATCATGACCTGAGCCAATACCAAGACTCAGACGCTTAACCCATCTAGACTCCTTCTCTTCTTCTTGTCCAGACCTTTTACCTTTTTCCCAGTGACTGTCTAAGACCCCCGAATATATTTTGCCTCTAAAGATACATTCATCCCATGAGCTGAGTCTATAGTCTACTGTAGATTTCAAACCTTAAATTCATGTTAAATTGAAGGCTGTAATTTGGGGCTTTCCTAAACACAGAAAATGTGTTTATAGGAGCACCAGAATTCTTTAGGATGCATATGATGCAGAGCTGCTTGGCCTGTGTCACCTTGCATACATATGGGTCAGAACCTGAGATGCTAAATTTTGAATGGCAAAAGATGATGGAACTGACCCAGAAAGGGACTTCCTTTCTGCAAAGTAAAGATTCTTCTTTCTAGAATAAACCAAGGGTTGAAAGAGACCCCCAAATAGAAAAACATATCCTAAAAGTCATATTGAAATATTTCCAATAAAAATCAGTTGGCCGTAATTCAATAATTCAAATAGAGGAAAAATTATATTAGAGTGGGAAATATCCTTTTCCCTGAACTGAAGGTGTTGTAACACCTGGCAGAACATTTTGAGATTGTTTTTGAAGAATAACAAGGCAACATTCAAACTATGGCCCTGCCAATTAGCCGGGGGCGGGGAGGTGGTGGCATTTCTGAACAGACCACTTATTGACAAGGACACTTGTAGGTATTTTAAACAGAAGGAATAGTTTGAACAAAAGATAATGAAGGACAAAAACAAAAAACAAAACAAAACAAAAAAACTCAACTTAGATCAAAGAAGACACACTAAGAGAAAGCCCTTGGACATAAGATATTCAACTGCAAGTCTAATTCCTTTCCACCAAGGAGAGAAAAAACACCCATTATCCTGCTTTACCCTTAAATGCTTAAGGTGAACTAACTATAAATATATATAGTCAACCTCATCAATTTCTGACACATATGGGCACTACTTCCTACATTAAATCTTGTGACTTTTGCTCAAATTCTTCCTTGGCATAAATATAGCACACAGGTGTTAGATATTTATAATAGCCCACAGGGTTTTCCTGTCTTTTAACCTTAGATGTAATCCTTAGATCTTTGACTAAACAACATTGGTTTCTGCTCTTTGATACCACCCTTGAGAAATTTATAGGGAGAGATTTACTCTGAAAATGGAATTGTAGGGGCATGTGGGTGGCACAGTCAGTTAAGCTCCTCTCAGTTTTGGCTCAGGTCATGATCTCTGTGTCCTGAGATTGAGCTCACGTAGAGTGTGTTGGTATTCTTTCTCCCTGTCTCTGTCCCTCCCACTCATGCTCTCTCTCCTTCTCGCTCTCTCAGATAAATAAATCTTTTTTAAAAAGATAGAAAATGGAGTTGTAACATTAGATGTGCATGAGAGAGACTTTTACTTGAGGTTTCAGAGGACTCCATATTCAGATAAAGTTGTGTCTCCCCTGGACATAGCTCTGTGTTCTCTAGTCTAACTGATGCATACCCCTGTTGATCTAAACACCATACCAGACACTTTATGAACTAAAAATTCTACTGACTTAGGAAAAACAATTGGAGCAGAGCCTATTAAAGTTTAGATAGATCCTGCCAACCTATTACATAACTACCCCAATAGCTCTTAGAGCCAGAGGCAAAGGAAGGAATCAGACCTATAGTTGAATATCTTATGTCCAAGGGCTTTCTCATACTCTGTGCTAGGCCTTGTAACACTTCTATATTGCCAGTAAATATACTAAATGGCTGAAGATACAGATTTGTTCATGATCTTAGAATAATTTAAAAAAAAAAAATTTGTCTCTCTCCCTAATAGTACTTAGCCCAAATACCATCTTGGCATCAAATCTGCCCAGAGTCACCTGTTTCAATATAGTGGACAATTTTTTCTGCTCTTTTCAGTGTGCCCCTAGTCCAGGACAGTTAATACCTGTGGATACATGTGGAAAGGTATGCTTCAGGGGTTCACTGAACCCCCCTCCTGTTTTTCCCAGATCTTCATTCAAAAATTAGATCTAAATTTCCTGTGTGACTCAGCTTTGATACAGTAAGTGGGTGACTTGCTTAAAGAACAAATACTTTGTTCAGAGAACAAGCAAGTCTATAAAAAGATTCCATTTGTTTGCTCTCAGCCTTAGCAAAAAAGGGACATAAAGTTTCAAAAGATAAATTACAAATTTGCCAAGGTACAGTCTATTATTTAAAGTATGACCTCTCCAAGGGCAAAAACACTCTCCAAATAGGCTAAAGATTATCAAAACATAGTGTGGACCCCTCATCAAATGACAACTTAGAGAATTTCTAAGTTCATCTGGATATTAAAATAAATGGGTGTCAGGTTTTTCTGAGCCTGCAACACTCTATGAACTGACCAACTGACCAACTGATCAACTGATCAGTAAGAGATCCTCTCTTCAGGGAGCCAAGCATGAATTGATCTTCCTCCTTATGGAAGACCGTTTTATCTACTAATGCATTTGCAATTTGGGCACATCCTCAGGATTTTAACTCAACATCATGGGTGGCTCAGTCAGTTGGGTATCTGACTCTTGGTTTAAGCTTGGGTTGTGATTTTGGGGTCATGGATTGAGCCCCTTGTCAGGCTCTTTGCTCAGCATGGAGTCTGCTTGAGTTTCTCTGCCCCCTCTCTCCCCTGTTGCCCTCACTTACTCACTCTGTCTTTCAAATAGATAAAATCTTAACCAAAAAATGCATACAGTAACTTCAACCTTGACTTGAATGCAAGACTTCTCTTCCTTGTAGAGCAGTTGTCGCCACTTCAAAACTTAATGCTTTTGTGGAACTAGTTCTAAACAATCCATTTGGCTTTATTGTTCCTCACACCATATAGCCTCTCTATTGACTGAGAACATACAGTGTTTTCCTGCAGTCCAATTAACCTTTTATGATGCTATTATTCTCTGCTTCTCAGATAATGTTCCCTGTTGCATCATCCTGAAACCCACTACTCTCCACTCTTCCCCTACCAGAAAAAGGAAACCTCATAGTTGTCTTACTTCAGATAGGGTACTTTCTAGATCTTACTCAGATTTATGGAGACATTCATTGAGAACTGTGACTTATTATTCTTTCTTTCTTTTTTAAAATTTATTCATCTAAAAATTTTTTTTGTTTTATGTTATTTTATTTCTTTTCAGTGTTCTGATTATTATTTCTTAATGGATCATACCTCAAGGATGGAACTGGAGGCTATGAAAGCAGGACATGTTTTCACTAAGTTAAGCTTTCCTTTAGAATTTATTTCTCTATCTGAGATAAAAATTAACTAAGAAGGAATAACTTTTGACATTTACTAGAACCTGTAAGCTAGCCAAAAAACAGAGTAACCATGTATATAGACATTATGTTTTTGGAGTAGTACATGACTTTGGTATGCTTTAAGAAGAAAAGAGGCTTCTTACTTCTGCTGCAGCATCCACAAAAATGCAACAAAAGCTGAGAAACTTTTAAATGCACTGTTACTTTCTAAAGAGCTGGCTGTTATAAAGTTTGAGATCCATGTAAAAGGGGAAAATATGGAAACTGAAGGAAAATCTCTATCAAATGATTTTGCAAAACAAGCAGCGTTAACTAAAGATAAGATCCCATTTAACCCCTCAAAGGATATGCTCTGGAGGGGTTGAAAGAGGCTATTAGGCGATATTAATGTATATCTCCTGCTTTTGGAAAGGAAGAATGGAAAAAATCTGGTTGTACCCCTCACTCAGGTGGTGTCTGTGATCACAAGATGGCTGGTTGGTGGCAACAAATGATTCCAGAGATATTAACTAAATTTCTCCATGAAGTCACGCATCATGTTATAGACAGAATCCTTATTATCTTAATTCAGCATTGGCTGGAAAACTAAAAATAACCAAGAAAGCTTATATTCAGGTCATGTGCCATATATGAATAATATAATATTTGAAAAACTTTAAAGATATGGCATAAGCATGAAAAAGCTGTAAGAACCATTTGACTACCTCAGATGAATTTTATTTAGCTCCCATCCTCCATGGGATCTGAATATGTTCCCCTTATTACATATCTACTTTCAGAATGGGTTAAACCTTTTATTTGTTCAAAAGATACAGTCTCTAAAATGCATTTGATTTTATGTTTTCTACCCAGATTTCTACCCAACTTTTGTATCAGGTGACTGTGGCACAAATTTATGGGAAACATAAGAAAACTTGGTAATGTGTTAACTCGTATTCAAAAACTATACTGCCTTTATTACCCACAACCTTCTGGAAAGGTTGAAAGAACCAATGACATCTGTGGGTATACCTAGGAAAATTTTCAGAAACCCTTGCATTCCTTGGGGCAAAGTTATTCCCACTACTTGTTATGATCTATGGTTCACTCCCTTGGGGACATATCTGTTATCCTTCTATGAAGTGAGAACAGGAAGGTCCATGCACTTACAGATTTCATTTCTGATATTAGACTATGCTGCACAGGCATTGATGTGGCAAGATATTTAATGGGACTTGGATGCTATACTCAATCTTATTATTAACAGATTAAGGCTGCCTTTCTACAACATCAATATGATTTTTAGTCTCTTCTTAACCTTCAATCAGGAGATTTGTCTATTGGAAAAGACATCAGAGAAAAACTTCTTGAAACTCCTAGAAGTAATCTTACTAGGTAACTGTTAATAACAAATGCAGCAGTGAAACTCCAGAAGGTCAATCCTTGGGTTCATGTTTCACAACTAAAGAAGCCATTGGGAATTCACGCAATTAGAGAGCTACCAAAAGGGGAACTCAAACTGAGGATTCTCAGAAATCATAGCTGCTTATCTTAGGAAATAGACAACTCACTCAAAACCTTTGAAACAAGCTGATGACCTTGGAATGTAGAGAGCTTCTGCTCAAGATATCAGACTGAGACCCCTGTGTAATGTCTGTCTTGTTTTTCTGTTTGCTTATAATCATCTCTTTTTTATTTTCCTTGATTATAGAGTAATAGCCTTTTTCTTTCCTTTTTGTTATAATTTTTAAGTGAGAATATATGAATATTCTGGTGCCATACTAATTATTAGATAAACCAAATAGTAGCCACTGCCATTGACCTTACCGTGTTGCATATGCCACCTGTCACTGGATCTGATGATTAAAACCTTTTGGCAATTTTCATCTCCTCATAAGAGATCATAGGGAATTACAAGTGATGGCATTTCCACTTGAATCCAAGTGGAATTGGCTCTCAGCAACTCATTCTGTACCTTTGTTAGTATTCCTTTCTCTCAGAAAAAGAACAAAGAATTACCTTCTATTGATCAGACTCTAGGTAAATCTAAATTTAATTCAACAATCTTTGCAGGGCAGTAAGCTAACTACTTACCAAATGAAAAGAAATAATAGAGATCCAAATATGTAATCCAGTTAATGTGAGGCCTTAGCCCTGACCTTTTGTCATATGCAATTCATCTTTTTTATTCTGGATCTCCATGTACTCTTACTTCCTCTGTTGGTTGGAGATACCTGGTCCTCACTGCCTCATATTAATACCTTCATGCACTTTTGGAAGCATACAAAGTATGTCTAGTTCTCTAAAGTCTTATTCATGTATGAGCTCCAAAGGTAGATCACATTTGATTACTGGCACACACCCTGTGAGAGGCTTACTCACTCATTATTTATATAAGCTACTAGAGCGGTGTTTCCAATGGTGGCAATCATACAAACAGAAAAGGCAGTAAAAACAGTTATCACTAATTGACAGAAGTTATTAATGATATGGTCAATGTCCTGCATGGAATACAGATCAATCTTAACTCATGGGCATGAGTTG
Organism: Mustela putorius furo; assembly: GCF_011764305.1. NCBI lineage: Eukaryota > Metazoa > Chordata > Mammalia > Carnivora > Mustelidae > Mustela > Mustela putorius. The sequence continues at coordinate 3,791,874 of NW_025421496.1, read as the reverse complement.
AAATGGACAGTTGTCTTGCTCAAGGTTTGTTGTTGGCTAATCATTTTGGTGTCTTGGCCATTGGCAATATCTCTCCCTCCAGTTGAATTAGTAACACAGACGAGATAGAACAAGTTGCATGTATCAACTTTAGGATAAAGCTACTTGGCTCTCAGGTTAATTCTTATGGCCTATGGCTTGGTTCTCTTGGCTCGAGTTGAGCAGTTGGGGTTCCAAAGACTTAATAAAAAGTATTAATTGTCCTTGTTTCAGTCAGAGTGTTCATGATGCAGGTTCATTGCAGTTTCTGGAGTCTTAAGTGATCCTGTGGAGTCAGTTTCTTGTCAGATGTTTGTCATGATGATATAACAACAAAAAAAGTCAAGAAGATCTCATGTTGCAATGGACTGTGGAAAAGACTGTACAGTGCCTGAGCAGTGAAGACCTGGATCTTTCCCCTTCCATAAATTGTGCAGTCTCTCCCAAGTGTGAAAATGACCAAAGAAGTGAGGATGGATGTGGGGGATGGGCTGTGAGGCTGAGTATAGCAACAGACAGTGGCCAGACCAAATGTGATAATAGAACTCTGACCCACCAACCATGGTGGCATCTATTCCAGTAAGCCAAACCACACCCGGCCTAGAATGGTCAATGATCGCCAGCTTCCCTCTTTTTATACCCTGCTTTCAGCTCAGAACCAGCAGAAAAAGCCAGATAACGTTCCAGAAACCAGTCACATAAGATGTCCCATTTCTAGCGAGCCCTCCAGCTTCCCCTATGCCAACAACTTGCAATCAGAATATATCTAAAGCCTCCCCTCAAACATTTGTTAAACTATCAAGCTTTCCCATTCCCCTGCTTTCCTTGATTCTGTGAATTGCAGTTCATAGTAGTTGACTCCCTTGCCTAGAAAGAGCTGAATAGCTGAATAAATGTCATCTGTTTGTTCTTTAGATGGTTTTTGTTGATGTTATAGCTCTTAGCTATTATCCCTGTTAACTGAATCAAATATTTTAAGTGTTACTTAAGACAGTGATTATCAAAATGTTAGTGTATGTCAGAATCACCTGGAAGGGTTGTTAAGCCACAGATGTCTGGGCCTTACCCCCGGAGTTTCTAATTCAGTAGGTCTTGGGTAGGGCCAAGGATGTGCCCTCTAGTTTTCAGATGATGCTAATGTTGCTGGTCAGCTGACAACAAATTTGAGAAATGTTGCCTTAAACTGCCAATATGATTTAGTAACAGCAATAATACCTGAATTTATGTGATGTTCTTGCTCACTCTGAGACAATTGTGTAAAATCTATGGGCCCAAAGTCATATTTTAAAGCATGACCTTCTTTGGAAACATACACCTTGAGTTGGAGTTATGAGGTTATAAGAGGGAGAGAAATGAATTTGATCAGAGTTGGAGGGAAGTGTCTTCGCCTTGTCCATAATTATGATTTGTTTTGCCCTTCCAGGGTAATTAGCCATACTTCAGCAATGAGAACTAGGAGTCTTGGTACTTACTCATTTATGATGTAGGGATGAAAAGACAAGCTGTTACCAAAATAAAAAAAGGTGAAAAGAAAATTATTGGGGTTATGAATGCTCTTTACCACGGAAAGATTAATAGGTTAGCAGTGGTATCTGGCCCTTAATTGATGACTCCCTTAGTAGATTCCACTGTCATTTGAGTGGAAATGGTGATGCAGAAAGCCGAGATTGGGAAAAGGTTACAGATGCAGTTCCTGCCAGGGCAGCAAGGAAGACACAAAACAACAACAAGGTGACATTAAGAATCGAGGGATTGGCAAATGAGTCCCATTTTGGAAGCCCATGGTCTTATTGATGCATACAGATCTTGGCTGGCCTGTGACTGTCACCCCTTCCCCCCCACTCCACCAGTATTCCCCATTCTTTCCTACCAGCATTAGTTTTCCTCCTTGGTTTTGATCCCCACAGCCCGTTAAATATATCAGCAGTCCCAATAACCAGACGGCGCTCTTTGTTTTCAACTTTATTTTGCATTCTTGCTTGGATTGTGTAAATTTAAAAAATAACCATGATAAATCTCAGCATAAATTGGACAGGTTCCTGTGTAATCTGCCTTTCTCAGTTAAGATTTCCCCCACAGTAAAAAGAACCGTCAAGAACTTCCTTCTTTGTGCATTCGACACTAGAGAGCATTTATCGCCAGTGCACTAAGAAAACAGTTTTTATGATAGCCAGTGTTGGTCTTTGCTTTTGCAAATTTGAAAAACAGAACTGAATTAAAACAAAAACAAAAACAAACGCAGTAGTGAGTAAGGGGTAAAAACTGATCTAAAGGAGACTATTTCAAAAACTGGATTGTTTAGCTGAGTAACAGGGCCGATTCGAGATTGCATAAAAGGGTCTACCTTGTGGTCAGTCATTACCACCTAATAATTTTTTATGAATGACATCTGGGAGAATGAAGAATGAAACCAATTACAATTTCTAATGGAACATTTGATCTAGTCAATGATTCTGAGGCACCAAATGCCTTCAGGAAGCTTTCTTCTCAGCTGGAACCTAATTTTACTGGAGCCATTTTACTCTGTATGATAATGCAGCTGTCCTTTGTGGCTTCTCTGAGGTCAAAAAGGCATCACTGTGTGCTGTTTAGGAGTACGTTTCTTTCTAAATAAGATCTGACTGGGTCATTACCCAGAAGCAATAATTGGGCCATCAGGGACAAGATGAGCTCAAAATGAAAGAATTATTCACTGGCTAAAGATGATAAGCCACTAAGGCAAAATCAGCAAAGACCACAGATTATGTCATCAGAATTAGGCCTTTCTCTTGCTTATTTACGTGGAAGGAGGAATTGACCATATAACGCTTGTTTAATAACTATTTTAAGGTGGCAGTTCTAACCAAAGTTGGTTATTGCTACCCATCCCCCAAAAAGACAGAAAATAAGAAAATTTCAATTATTGTAACCCACCCAACAGTTGAGGAGAAAATATTATGTACATTTAGAGAGAAAACGATATTGTTTATGTAAATACTATCTAAACTTGGCTATGAAGGAATTGGGCTACTTTCAATAAATTTTTTAAAAGTGTTTCCTACTTTTAAAATTAATAATTCAATTTAACATATAAGACATTATTATGAGCAATGATTTTTATACATGTAACTGTAGTAAAGTAAATGCTTTGTAAATAGGCATTCTATATAAATGATACAGATATATTTTCATTGCCCAGAAACAAATATCTATGATCTCATTTGCATTGTTTTTATTTTTTTATTATAAATCTGAAAATAGGGGATCAGTGTGTTTTGCAGTTCAATTGTTAAGCTGCCAAAAATAAAATAATAAAACTTCATCTTCAGTTGCAACCCTCTAAAGAATTAGTTTCTTTCTTTCTTGGTTTTCTTGAACAGAAAAAGTACTGCTTATGAATAGAAAACAATGAAAATAATAACTGTACTTACATGTTTTCATTTTTTTATTTAGAGAGTTTTATTAAAAGTATATTGTCATACATAGTATGTATCTAGCTTTCTGTTAACAACCCTTTATTAAATATAACACTGCTCACTCTGAGACAATTGTGTGAAATGTGAACAGTATTTTCTCAGTTCAGTATTCAAAGGTATGCTTGTAAAGCATACCTTATTCATGAATCCTTGTGGGTGTTACTCCTAAGTATATGGTGAGAATATACCTCTAGATTTTGTGCATTCATATTCAGGCAATATAATTGTGGTCTTCCATATAGTTTGAAAATTGGTTGTTTGCAATCTATAGTGGATTTTTTGCAATCTATAACAACACTGTGGTTAGAACTCACAAAACCTATTTAAATCCATGATTTCAGTGAGATAGTGACTCAGGGGAACCACTGCGAGAAAGGGGGCTTAGTTACGGCTTGTAAACCTTTTGTAGGATTGTCAACTGTCCCAGTTTGTCAAGGACTGAGGAATTTTCCAGGAACACAAGGCTTTTATGCTAAAACCAGGACCACTCCAGGACTACACATGACTTCTGATGGCTATGCTGGAAAGAGCACCCCTATCCTGAATTCCAACCAGGGACAACACTGGGCCGTTCTACCATAGAAAAAGCACCAGAGAAGTAAGGAAAGGAGATTAGATTGTAGTGTAACTGTGAAGGGAAGCAATTGGAAAGTAATCAGTTGTGTGTGGCATGATTTGACTTGTGATTTAATAGGATCCCTCTGGCTCCAGGTGCAGGGCAGATTGTAATAAGGCAAAACTTGAAACAGTATTACCATTTGAGGGTCTTTGTAGAAGTTCAGGGGTCATTATAGGGTGGTAGTAGTGAATTTAGTAGAAAGGAGTTGGATTGTAACATATTTTGAATATAGAACCAATAGGATTTATGCATGGATATAATGCAGGCTATGAGAAAAAGAAACAAACAAGAATTGTTTGCCCTAACAATTGACTAATTGTAATTGCCTTTTACTTAGATAGCAAATGCTATGAGAAGAACTGATATGGAGGGAAAAATCAAAGGTTTGTTTTGGATGAAAGTTTGATATGTTTATTAGACATTCAGATAAAGATTGGGTAGGCTATTGGCCAAAAAGTCTAGAGTTTAGGGAGAATACTTGGCAAGAATTTAGAGATGTAAATCAAATGGTTATTGATGTTTGTATTGATGGTATTTAGGATCATGGGACTGGCTGGGTTCATCTGAAGAATGGACGAAAAAGTTAAGGACTAAATCCAAGGAACATTAAGAGCTTAGAAAAGAGAGGAAGAGTTGACACAGGAGTCTGAAAAGGAGAAGCCAGTGAGGCAGAAGGAAACCAGGGTAATTTAATGTCATGAAATCAAAGGAAGAAAGAGTCTCAAGAAGAAAGGAACAATTACGGATGTCAAATGCTGTTAAAATTTCAAGTAAGTTGAGGATTAATGATTTTAATTGGATTTGGTAATATGTAGACTCTTATGAGAGTGATTTCCCTGTAGTCTTGGGGATAAATGCATGACTGAAGCGGGTCTGAGCGGGGAGAATGTTGGAGAATAAATGGACCTACACAGTGTGATCTGATGACTGAAGTTACCACCACATAAATTGCATTGAGTGTGGTAGCATTTAATGTTTTTAACAGCTGGGCTATCCGTAAGTATTTTGCGTACTTGTGAGTTTTGACGCATTGTTCATAAAATCATGCCTAATTCTAATTGGCGCTTTTCCTAAAAAGGTAGGCATCTGTTTTGTGGCTTTTTTGCCCTTACAAGCAGTCTGTGGCTACCAATATATAGCTGTAATGAGATGACACACCCATAACTCTTGCCAAGATAATCCAGGTAAAATAAATCATAGGCTTTTCATAAAAAGCTTATACACTATGAGATCCAAATCATTACTGTTAACAGATCGTTAGTCTTGGCCCCACATATCAATATGGAATGGAAAACCAGCTTTCACCCCTTTTTTAAAAAGATGATGACATCTTGGTCTTAGATTATAGTCATAATATAATAGTAGTAGCAGTAATGATAGTTATGTTAGTACATAACATTTGACTGTACTGAAGTTTCTTAATACAAGATCACAAATGAGGACGCCTTTTTTTCTTTCTTTGTCAGCACTGGATTTCAGTTTGAACAGTTGCAGTGTGAAGTACTGAAGATGCACAGCTCCTAGTGCTGAGGGTTAGGTGTTAATAGAAAAAGAGAATTAAAAGAAAAAAAATTAAGGTCGGTCCTGAACTGGCTTTGACATAGACTGATTCAGGTTCAGACATAGGCTAGAATAACAAATTGGCCAAGGTTAAATTTTGCTTTAGATTTCAACTGAATCTGCAAATAAGCAAAGCAAAAGACAGACAAGAGGGCAGGGTGATAAGAGGACGGATGCTCTTCCGGAATGCGTTCCTTGTTCTTTCTTGTTCTTCACAGAAGCAAGCCCAGTTTCCATGGCCTCAGTGCCAGCATGCAGTGAGGAATGTCAGGTCATAAGAACGCAGAGTTCCAGGCTTGCTGCTTTTTTTAATATTAGATTAGGCAAGAATCATTCTTAGAGGTAAAACTTAGGAAAAAACAAGTTTGGGCATTGGACAGGAGGTGGACCCTCTGCTGGGTCTTATTTTGTGTCAAGAATTTATTTATTGTTCTTTTTTTTATTTTAATTTTTCAGTTAAATTCAATTAGCCAACATAGAATACAGTTCGTTTTTGATGTAGTGTTCAGTGATTCATGAGTTGTGTATAACACCCAGTGCTCATCACATCAGAATTTATGCGCCAAAACCAATAAACACCAGTCATCTGGGGAGAGGGTTTCTTGTTCAAATGCAAATTCTGATTCTGTTAAGTCTCCAAGAGGAGGTGGGTGCTGCTGGTCAAAGTACGGACTTTGAGGAGTGAGAAGCTCAGTAATTATCATGGGGAATTAGAGTAAGATAGGAAAGACAGGTGTAGGACAAATTGTGGAGGGTCTTGAAGATCGGATTGAGGAGCTGGATTTTTAAATGTAGGCGGTGGAGCACCCACTGATGATTTAGATGAACTGCCATGACATAAATCATCATCTTAGGACTAATCCTAAGATACACAGCAAAGAGATCCAGCAAGATAGGACACATTCCTGAGAAGTTGAAAAGATTTGATGGGATTTGGAGATACTTAAAATATGTTTGAAGCAAAGAAGATAGGAAAAGTCCCCAAATTGTGAGACAAGATGAAGAGAAAAGTACTTGAGTTACAAAAATTGTTAAGTGAAGAATGTTGGTGGATGTTGAAAAATGAACACTGCCCCGTTATACCTAGAGATATGCTAATATCATTAATAATATTGGCAGAAAATAAAGGGAAATCCAGCCGTTAGCTGGGAGCTAATAAATATGTGCATATCAAAAGCAGGTGAAAAGTTTGGGAGAAAAAATTAAATGTTAAATTTTTGAAAGGGTATTATTATGAGCTGCAGAGTGAAGGAATAAAGGAAATGAATAGAAATGAGAAGGTATATTCAGAAATAGATATGAAAGTTCTAGAGCAACATATAAACATTGCAGCGTAGAGAGCAAACAAGCTTCAATTTGAGGTCTTATTCATAAAACATCAGCTAGAATGTGTCATTCAAGCTACTTACATAATTACAGTCCAACACTTCTGCTGCCTTTGCTGTTTATCTGTCTCAGTTTATTACTGCAACCTAGGACTGGCACTTTAGGTGATTCATTAGTGTGTGTGTGTGTGTGTGTGTGTGTGTGTGTGTGTGTTATTATTTTTAAGTTAAAGATGCCTTACCCACATTTAATTCTAAGAAGATTTTTGATTATGAAGTGGCTTTAAGGAGTGTTATGATGCTAGACAAAGGCTTGAGTTCTTAGAATATGCTTTTGTTCCTTGTATTGAATCCTGCTGTGGCAGGAACTTCTTGTCTACCAACATCTATCGCTTTCTTTTTTCCATGGCCTTGCACTTTTATTTACATAAATGCCAGTTACAGACTAATTTCCCTGCCTTCTCTCATGGCTAGATACAGTCATTTTGGCCAACATGATATGAGTAGAAGTGATTTATGAAACATTTTCAAAGAGGAATAAGGTTTGCCCTCTTCCTGCAGTTTCCCTCTATATCTGCTTATTGAAACACAGACATGGTGGAAAAGCAGCTTGGACTATGAAGACCGTGAACTTGATGCAGTGGGAAGGCAGAGTGATGAGATGATGTGAGCCTGGTTTCCTATATTCATGAGTTGTCAATCACCGACACACTCAGACTCTTTTAAGAAAGAAATACATTGCACTCTTGTGTATTTGGGGCTTTGTGACAGCAACAACCAAACCTGCATTCTAATGAGTACAAGGAACTTTGAGAAAGGTCAAAAGCTAGTGTACCTCCAGACTCTTCTTGCTAAGCAGGGGCCCTCTCATGTGTCACTGGGGTGTCAAGGATTAGAGTATTCTTCCCCCTTGACCTGTGTCCCTAACCTTTCTGCACCTTTTCATCCATCCCTCTCAGTTCTGGAAAACTGAATATGGCTTTCTCCCCAAAGCCCAGTCTTCCACAAATACCCTCAACCTGGTCCCTTCTTAATTCTTGGTTCATTAAATGGCGTTACCTGGCCATTATCTCCTTGTTGTACAGTGCCTTTCATTCCTGCTTTCAACTAGTTTCTTTTTTCCAAAGATGTATAGCTCTCCTTAAAACAGGAAATGAAATACTCAGTTGGGTATGTTGTGGTTCCATATCTTCATTTCCTTTTATGCCAGATGACTTAAATGATAGGGCCATGTACACAGTCTTCAAATAGTGCCATACAAAAACTCTCCATTGTAACTATGGTTCTTTAAACTGCCTTTTTAAAAGGTCATCCATTGTTTTTTTCCCCTTGATTATTAAAGTAATAAATTCTAATTTAAAAAGAGAGATGTAATCCCTAATCTACTATCTGGGATATGTGAACATATAATAAATGTAAATATTATAGAATATTTATTTTATTATAGTTATTAGGATATTTGCCAAATATTATTTATGATAGTTATATGATATTTGCTATATTATATTTATAATATTTGGTATATATTCTATATTGGACTATATATGATATTTGGTGTAAGTATTATAAATATTAAGGTGTATGCCAAATGTTATTTATAATACAAAGTTACATATTATGTATTAAAAATAATGTTGGGTGTGCATACTAGTATTTGTAATTACATCTTTATATTTTACATAATCATGTTACATATGCCTTGTTGTATTCTGCCTATATATTTATTTATTTATTTTTCTTTAATTTTTTAAAGATTTATTTCAGAGAGAGGGAGAGTGCATCAGCAGAGGGAAGGACAGAGAGAGAAGGGAAGCAGACTCTTTGCTGAGTGTGGAGCCCAACTCAGGGCTCGATCCCAGGACCCTGAGATCATGACCTGAGCCAAAACCAAGAGTTGGATGCCCAACCAACTCAGTCACCTAGGCACCTTGTGTTCTACTTTTTAGATAAATAATACAGTTTGGACACCTTTCCTCACCAACAAATGGATCGTGTTAACACCTGGAGAATATTGTATTAAATAGATAAGCATAATTTATTTTTATAATTAGTCCTTTAAACATCTGTACCCTTACGGTTGAACATTTGAACTGCTTTCAGTTTTTCCCATTATAAACACAGTTAAAATATTTATCTCTATGTGCCATGCTTGCTTTCACTTTTTTGTTCTCACTGATGTTGGTTTCTTCCCCATGAAAAGTATTTTCCTCTGCAGTCTTCCGTATTCAGTTTAAGCAGAATAAGATGCAAATCTGATTTCGCTTCTCTATTAGACCTGCTCATTTTCCTCTCCTCATTGGTATCTGTCTATCACAATTTATGTGGCCATTTCCCCATGCTTTTTGATACTTAATTATATATGGTCTCCAATTAATCATGATTATATGCATGTTAATCGTGAGATTTGTTAGGCAAGGGGTAGGCTTCTCTAACCTCTGATTGACTCAGCATCATTACTTCCTGAAAAGCTTCCTTTTCTGTTTGAAAACTTCGTGTCTCACTTGTAAGTGGTGTGTGTGTATGTGTGTGTGTGTGTGTGTGTGTGTGTGTGTGTGTGTGTTAGAGAGAGAAATGGGAGGTGGCGGGGGAAGGGGTTAGGTAGAAAGGTTAGAAGTTTTGTTGTACTTTATTTTCTGTTTAAGCCTATCACTGTGCCCAGTCCCCAGAGTACATTTGCCCAGGATCCCTTGTCAGATTACTTTCGTCAGCTCAGTTGACATTTGAACAAGAGCATCCTGTGTGTGGCTCTGACGGAGGCATGGGGTGCCACAGGTGAGCGGGGCAAGAGGAGGACAAAAATGGAGCCAGGAGCAGCAGGAGCAGCGAGGAAAGGAACTGGGGGTCTGGGCCCAGAAAGGCACCAGAAGAGACAAAGCGGGGTGGAGTGAAGTTACTCAGGATTAAGTCTGCATTTAGAGCCTAAAAACCAGATCTTTCTTTATACATGACTCTGGTTAGCAGTTGGAGGTATAGAGTGGTCTGGAGTTTGGTTCTGGTCCCACCTAGGCCACATACTAGAAGGCCACATACTAATTCTTTATCTATCTTTCATAGGCCTCCGTTTATAAAGTCAGAGGTCATATTTACTATCTTGACTATATCGGTGTAGCTTTAGTTTCCGATTATATAACAAATGTACTACAAAAACTATGCTGTGCAAATCTGTGGCAGATGACGTTTTCTAAAGATGTCTGTGTAGCATCTCCTCTCCCCTTGTCCATGAATCTGGATAAGCTTGTGACTACTTCAACCACTTCTGTATGGCGAATATGATGCTAGGAGACTTCCACGGCTAGGCCATTCTGTTTGCTTTGTTTTCTGGAACACACACATGAGAGCCTTGTGCTACTATGTAGGAAGTGCAGCTATCCTGAAGCTATTATGTTTTGATGATGCACTGATCTCATCAAGAGGCCAGGTGTAGGTACTGAGTGAAGATGCCTCCTAATGACTACAGCCCTGCTTCAGCCATTCTAGAATGTCTTCTTAGCTGAGGCCCCAGATACCATGAAGTCCAGAGGCAAGCCATATTCACTATACCCTGTATGAATTCTTGACCCATGAAATCTTTAACCATGATGAAATGCTTGTTTATGATCTCGAGTTTGGGATGGTTTGTTATACAGCAAGTCGGACTAGAACAAAATCTAAGATAAGACCGTCATTCTCATCATGACCGAGTGGCTTAGGAAAATATATTAGTATCATTTGATTTAATCTCTGACAAAAAGCAAAGATGAATGAGTTGGAGGCTACAATAAGGAAGTAATAGATTTGGTATCCGTGCTTTTTTCAAAGTCAGTGTCTCAGGACCGAGAACATATGTGGACACTTAGTCTACAACAAATTAGAGACCCCTTTCCCTAGCATCAGCTGGGATTACGAAACTCACCAAGACACTCTGGCCTTGGTCTTTAACAATGAACCTTGAAAAGGTGCAGGCTGCCTCAATCCCCAAGTGCTCTCCTTGTGCCTCTGCCAGACCGAACATCGTGAGCCAGCACACACAAACTGTCGCCCTGATCCAGAGCAGCTGTCTAATTACAATTTTGTTATTATTAATTACAGAGTAGAAAATCATTTGTAATTAGCTCAGCCTAAATCATAGTTTAAACAGCCAAAAATTACATTACAAACTAAAGTGTAATTAAAGCACTACACTAAAGTGTTTATTTAAACCCAGTTTAGTTACTGCAAATTTTTCAATCAGCTTCTCAGGCTCATACATAGATTTAATTAGTCTCCAGTACTGACAGTTTAGTGCGTTTATTCATTAAGCATCAATATTGCCGAACAAATGTAAATAAAATATAGACAGAGATGCTTTAAAGGGGCAGTCACGAAACATCTGGGAGAGATAATGAGGCTGCGAAAGACATGAATGTTAATCAGTCTCCCAAGCTGCGGGAGGAGCACAGGCTCCAGGAAGCCTGGCGTCTGTGTACTGAGCGAATCCGGAGAGTAGGTTTGTGGGGCAGGTTGCCTGGAATGGGGCTTTGGGGTGGGGCAGGAGGCAGTTTATTCGATTCTTACCGTCACTCTAGGCTACATCTCAGGCGCCATTCAACAGAATTCTGGATGGAGAGCAGAGAACATCCATCCTGCTCTGCCAACCCTTCTGGCTCTATGTATCTTCTTAAGAAGGAGAAGAGCTTATAAAGGGATTTTCAAGATGAAGTAGCTTCTTTCTTGAAGGGTTTAGAGAGAAAGTGGTCTCTATGATAATATCATGTGCATTCCGAGGAGTAAATTTTCTAAATATTTAAGGACTGTTGTTCGGAAAACCACCCTTTGCCACACATGCTTCTAAATGAGTTCTAGATTCTTGAAAGTACTCTTCAGGGAAGCTCTCCACATTCGTCAGTAGGACTGCTGCTTCTCAACATATTCTTGGTAGCGCCTTTGAATGCTTTCAGAATCGCCCTCATCATTTTTGCCTGGATTGCCTCCATAACCTCCCGAGCACCGCCCCCACCCCTCGACACTGCCCTGCCATTTTCCAGTCTTGTTTCTGCCTCCATCATTTTTTATCTTTTTTCATCCTACTAACAGAATTCTTTCTCTAGAATGAAAGCCACTTTATGGCATTCCTCTACCTGCAGCTTTAGGGTAGCATCTCATTCCTGTCAGCGTTCAGAAGCTGAAACTTCTCACATGAGGCCCTCTGGGAACTGGCCAGCTTCTGCTCCTCTGTCATTATCTCAGTGCTCTGTCCTGTGCCCTAATTCTTTAGGGTTCCCTAAAATCATCAGGCCATCTTTTACCTACCTGCCTTTTATACACCTGGTATCCCAGTGTGCAAGCTGACCACCTTGCCTTGGCTTGGGCAAGTTCAGTGCATCATTCAAAATGGAGCTCTGGCAATATCTTTTTCTGTTCTTCCCTTGTAAGTGACTACCTGCCCTCAGCAGACACATAATATTTCCATGGTGCTATCACTTTTATATCACTAACATCATATATAGTAATCATCCAGGCCTGCTAAGAGCAGTAAAACATGACTTCTTTGGATTAAAGAAGGTGGCCATACATCATGACTGTAGGAGGTCATTATTCATTGTTCATTTCAGAATCCCCAACACCACCCATGGTGCTCTTCGCATCCCAGGTGCCATGTGAAATACATGATGCATGAAACATGGCACTAATTATTTTGGGTGTTCTTCGTATTTACTGACCTTTACTTTTTTTGTAATAAATTATAGTTTTGTAAATAGTCACAAGTTATTCGAAGAGAAAGTTAATAAATGACAATGGTAATAATTGTGTCAAATGATTTTTGGTAAAACAAATCATAACATGACTAAAAAGTATGTTTTGCAGAATAAAGTAGATGTGGATTGATTATTTCTAAAAAATCTCTCAAATATAATAACATTATTGGAATAAGGATAATGCCAATTTAGTTGCTTTTTAAATACCTATAAAATGATTTTTATTATTATCTTGTGAGATTTTAGTCATAGCTAAATATTAGTATTGTTTCTGGGTAGAAATATATTGAGAAATTTTGCTTGATAAGTAAATAACAACAGTGGTTACAAACATACCATAGAATATGTATGGTATGTTTTACCAGTTTTACCCTTACCAGCTATGTGAGGTTGGGCAGTTCATTTAACCACTGTTTGATTCAGTTTCCCCATTTGTAAAATGGACATATGTAAAATGGACAAATGTAAAATGGACAAATGCTTCATAGGCTGTGGTGAGAATTAAAACAGTTAATGCATGTAAGTCTTCTAGGATAATGCCTAGCGTATAGTAGTGGTACATTATAGTTGCAAGTTTTACTTTTATATTACTAACATTATTTGTTTTCCTAACTGAGATGTCAAGTTCTTTGTGGAAACTCAGCATAGCTTCAATAAGTCATTGATATCTGGCACAATTTTATTGCAACAGAGTTAAAATAGTGGATTTTACCTTAGATGTTGATATTTATCTTAATTATTTTGATCCGTTTGTGTTGATGGTATTCATTTTTTAGATGAGACTCAGTGATATGTCCAGAGTATACTTGATAGTTCCTAGTAGAATATGTATAATTTATCTTCAGAATTTAAGAATGAATGGGGAGACCCATATAAAACCATTTAAAACCAGTGAAAGGATCTGGATTTGAGTTGCAAATTGTTGGGTTATGCCTCTTTGAAAATAAACAGTCTACAAAAGCATTGAAATTCTTGGTGTGAAATTATGAGATAGTCAGATTTTGAGGACTTACTTGAATATATTTCATAAGAAAAGAAAGAGCTGGCCTTGTCTCCAGCCATTTATGCTTTCCTTTGTTACCACTGAATATCCATTTACAGAACAACTTCTAGTACCAGGTACCGATCTAGTTCTGGGAAAGAATTTATTCTACTTAATTTAAAGCTGATACCCAATCTATTTTAAAAACCCCATAGAACTGCTCTTTTCGGACTAAGTTTTTGGTATTATGTCACTGCTTTAGACTGAGGGCTGTCATCACAAACAATTCAGTGAGACTTGTCACTCTGTTGTAGGAGTGATTTGTTCATGACACAACTCAAGATCTATCTTATAAGAATCCATGAGAGAAATTTCTTTTTGTGCTTTCTTGTTTGTTCAAAACTGGTTTTGATTCCTTCTTTGCATAGTTACCTAAAAAATCCAGAGTCAAATTCACGATCATCCTCCAGCAAACAAATGTCATTTTGCAATGTGTAGTTTGCATATTTATTACTTCTCTCTCACTTTCAATTTCCCTTTTAATGCCTTGTCTACGTATTTCAATATATTAGTATAGAAAATATATATTATTGAACATGATACTTTGTATTTATGAATCCACCTTTATTTGTTTTAGAATAAGGACAGGAATAAATGAAAAAGATGGAGGAAGGAAAGTGGAAGAAAGAGAGAAAGAAAAAGAAAAAAAGAAAGAAAGAGAGAGAAAGAGAGGAAGGAAGGACGGAAGAAATACGGAAAAGGGAAATTTTGCAGCTCCTCTAAGTTACTCCAAATGTAGAGTACCATATGGTGAGATTTCTTATATGGTATCATATTTATGTCTCTTATATGGCAAAGCATATCCATTATGTCCCTTGTAGAGTAGGACACTATTAACAATGACTAATACCTATATCTGCACATGTGTGAACTCCTTCACCCAATTTTCACTTTCAGAAATGTTTGCGGAAAATTCTGTATTATCACAAGGAGTCATTCACTTGGGTGATAAGATGTATATATGAAACATGTTGAGAATCCCAAAACTGTATAGATGCCAGTAACTCAGAATAACATTTTTATCATGAAAATAAAACTATGTGATGGGTGCTATTCTTCGCACAGGACGGTGTTCATTAAAAAGCAAAATCTCTTCTGACTTATAGTATGGGTGCCCAAAACATGGGGACACCATGCAAGATTGCTGAATTTATTATTTAAATTCCTCCTCCTTTTTGGTTTCCCCTTCCTTTTATTTTATTTGAAATGAATTCAGAGCTCGTTAGAAAAGCCTGTAGCAGCTTTCAGCAAATTGCTCGCTTCCATCAAAGTTCTTCACACCCTGACAGCAAATTGTTTGAAGTCTTCAAGGTTATAAAAAAGTTGATCTTCAAGGAAAAAAAAAATGTTTTCTTTGGAATATTCTTTTGCATTTTTCTTTATATTGTACATTTAAAGTGGAGAATGAAAATGTACGGGATGCACATGCTGTTGTCATAACGTGAATTGAGAATACAAAATTGAAGTTGGTAGGTAGTCTGCAATTTTATCCCAGGAATTGGGGAAGGAGTAGTCTAATACATTGAAAACCCTTGCCTTCAGGGCATCTGACTTGATTTCAGCTCCGGTAATGATCTCACGGTTGTGGGATCGAGCTTTGAGGTCAGGCTCTGTGCTGAGTTGGAGCCTGTTTAAGATCCTCTTTCTCCCTCTCCTTCTGCCACCTTCCTCTGCTTGCTCTTTCTTCCTTCTTCTTCTTCTTCTTTTTTTTTTTTTTTAAAAAGGCGCTTGCTCCTGGAAATATCTCTCCTTTCTTTCCCTAAAATTCCTCAGAGGATAAAAACCATCATGCCATAATGGGATAAAAAGTTTATTATATAAAGCATCTTAAGGGAAAAATATCTTTTTCTTAAATTCATGCTAATATAATCAAGGTAAATATCTTCCAGCTCCAGGATCACAGTTGGGCCTGAACTCTCAGAAAGCATGACCTCCAAGTGTAAGTCTGAGTTACATTCCAGTGCCTGATGGTGGAAGCTTGTGGTGCTTTTCCCCTGTATTTTTGCTAAGACATCATGGAGAGTAAACCCTAAGTCTATATGCGCTCTAATGGGAAAGAGAGAATAGAGACTGGCATGTAGGGAACAACCCTCAGAATGTATGATCACTCTGGGATTGACTGAAAAGAACCCATCAGATTCAGTCTGATAGTTTTAGAATTGAACTTAAATTGGGGCCACGAATCTGGAAAGAAGAATTACACCAAAGCTGAAACTTCCCACTACCATTGCTAAAAGATCTGAGTTTCTTCTTTGAGTTGCTGAAGTGGGATATGCCCTTAAAAGAACACGTGCTGGAGGGGTGACTGGGTGGCTTAATCTTAAGGTTAAGTGTCTGCCTTCAGCTCAGGTCACCATCTCAGGGTCCTAGGATTCAGCCCCAGAGTCCTGAATAGGGAGATTGCTTCTGTCTCTCCATGCTCTCTCTCACTCTGTCCTTCTCTTTCAAATAAATAAAATCTTAAAACCAAACCAAACCAAACCAAACACATGCTGGAGCAGTCATCACTGGAACAGTTCTTGGCCCTTCCATTCCTGGAGATAGAGTCCCATTGGGCTGATCCTTTCAAAATACATGTCTGTTCATGTCCCTTCTCTACTTGTAAGACCTTAATGGATAAGGTTCTTCCTCTTAGTATACCTGATTTTCTGATTATACTCAATTACTTTCAGAGCTGATGGCCTATTTGGTAGGGGACTGTCCTCCTAACCCCAGTTTGTCTTTCTCTCTCTTTCTCATTAAGGGCTTTATCCTTAGCCGTTCGCCAAGATTCTGCTGCGGTCTCTGTGAACCACCCAAAATGAGTGTTCTCAGTGGCCTGACTTAAAGCATACATCTGGGCTGATGGCCAGCAACCCCCCCCCCCCATAGTCTATTTGGGGCCTGCCCTTGAATTCCCAGCATGGTGCTCTCTTCTCATGTCACCTTCCTTATGATGTACAGCCCTGCTTATATGCTCTCAGATCCTTTTCTCACCATTTCTCCACTCTGTTCTGTATTACATGGGCTTGCCCATTCTAACTAGATTTCCCAGGCTCTGTGGTTCACTGACTTTCATCTGAGATCAGCTAACGTGAGACAGAGTTGGGTTGTTAGAGGCCAAGAGGAGCTAGGGTATTATGCCTCTCTCACTCTGCTCAAGGTGGCTGTCACCCCGTCTGTGATCAGAGCTCTCCTTGGGGAGCTCTTGTTATGGTTCTGGAACCCCCCCCCAGGTGTTTTCAATTCATCAGCTCAGGTCATCACATTTCCTTTTGTCCCTCCAGCCCTAGGAGGTGGTGAGGGGTTGCTGCTGTTGCGCCTCTGTCCCTTGCTTACTATAAGGGTTTCTAGGCCTTCAGCTTTTTGAGAATGGGTCCCCAGTACTACAATCCTTCTACTCAGATGCTTGCTGGGAGATGCTCTTTCCCTGAGTGGACTTTCATTGATGTGATAGTCTTCATTATTCTCCTTCTCCTGGTTGTCCAAACCAAACTTCCCTTGGTGACTAGCTATTTAGCAAGATGACTCTTATGTTTATAATGAAGAGCAAAATAATTCATAAACTTTGCCAGTTGAATGTCTAAAAGTTTGCTTAATGTCATCAGACTGTGTGACATACACCCCAGGCCTATAGGATGATAAACAGAAGGGAAAGGTGTTTCTGGGCTTGTTGCTGATGGTGCTGGAAAATCAATCTCCTGTGAGAAAGAGCTCCTAGCAATATAGATTGTTTGATCTACTTCCCATTATGTCAGATTCACTTCAACATCTGCAAACAGACGTACTGTATGAATACTGTAGAAGCACTGTTTTCTCTGTTTGCACTTAAAGGCCTAAAGCTACATAGATTTTCACGATCAAGAAGGCTTACTTCAATAACAAGTACTTTATTTAACCCTTAAATACTTAATGTCTTTGGTCAAATTCTGTCTTTCTCATTAAAAAAAGAAAAATTAATTGACCCATGAACCACTCCTTTAAGACATAACTCAATGTTTAAAAGGACACTTCCATTTGGAATGTTGGTGTCTACCCATTCTCAGTTCCCTGAAGAGTCATTCCATTTCATTGCCACTTGGAGCAATGGTGATCTCTCAGCCGGTTCAGTCAGTGAAACTCTCAGAGTCAAACACATTTCCATGAGACTTCAGCAGAGTGTGCCAGCTGCTGCAGTCCCAGGACAAATTAGGTACAAACCATGTTATCAGTCTCTTCAGGTGCATAGTCAAGGGTTTGGCTAGATTTTCTGTGTGTGTTGATGAGCATTGAGGAGATGACTGGGTGGGGGATCTAGGCACATTCCAGGTGGTGAGGTGCTGACAAAGAAGGCAGAGGGAAAGGTACTTGGGCTGATACTCTTCAGAGTATTTCACCATGACCATGGACTCCCTGCCATTTTCTGGGTCATACTTTGGTAACCCGGGCATCATGCATTTCATCACTTCCTCATTCAGACACTTCCCTGCTGGCTCCTTGCTGCACACCTTCTTGCTAATTACCTGGAAAGAAGGGCTCACTCTCTTCATGTTCCTATGCAGTTCTCATAACAGAACCAGTCTTCCTTAGATAATTCATTAGATTTTGTAAGATTTTGTATGACTACCCAAAACTGCAGTGCTATAGTCAGAACCTTCATGGCTCTTGGGGCACCTGGGTGGCTCAGTGGGTTAAAACCTCTGCCTTCGGCTCAGGTCATGATTATGATCCTGGTCAGGATCCTCAGGTCATGATCCTGGGATTGAGCCCCGCATTGGGCTCTCTATTCAGTGGGGAGCCTGCTTCCTCGTCTCTCTCTGTCTCACTCTCTGCCTCCTTGTGATTTGTCTGTCAAATAAATAAATAAATCTTTAAAAAAAAAAAAAAAGAAGAAGAAGAAGAAGAAGAACTTTCATGGCTCTGTGTTCAGGGCTGGTGTTCGCAGCCATGCAATGCATCAGGGATGAGGTGGCCAGGGGTACCGGGGTAGCTCAGTCACTGGTTGAATGTCCAGCTCTTGATTTCAGTTCAGGTCATGATCTCAGGGTCATGAGATTGTGTCCCATATCTGCCTCTGTGCTGGGATGGAGCCTGCTTAGGATTCTCTTTCTCCCCCAATTCACTCTCTCAAAGGAAAAAAAAAAAAAAAAGGATGTGGTACCTATACCATACCAGTCATTTAGTATTTTAAATGCCCCCTACCCTTGCCAACACATTTAATTAATGAGTTCCTAAACTGTGCCAGCCAATGTGCTGGTGTAATAGTGTAATATGAGACTCTTGCCCCCATAGAGAGAAAGCAGTATTAGCAAATAATAAAAATAAAATATGATGGTTGGGGTGCCTGACTGGTTCTGTCAGTAGAGCATATGACTGTTGAACCTGGGGTGGTTGAGTTGAGGCCTCACATTGTGTATGGGGCCTACCTAAAAAAAAAGAAAAAAAAAAAGGATGATGGCTGCTTTGGTAGGGGGAAGGGTATTATATTATTATGGAAGCACACTGCAGGTGGTTTAAGTAACGCAGAAAACACAGAAGCCATCCTTGAATCCTTGAGTAAGTGACATTCATAATGAGATCTGAAGGATGAGTAGAAGTTACCTAGAAAATGTTTGTCACATCTAAAATATGTATGTTGGGGCTGAGGGCGAGAAGGGGGACTAGGGGAAGGAAGGGGAGGAAAAACCTTTCTGCAGGGTGAAAAAACAATGTTTTGAGGTGTTTTAAGGAGTGAGGAGATCAGAAAGATGCCTATTGGGCACCTGGGTGGTTCATTTGGTTAAATGACTGCCGTCAGCCTAGGTCATGATCCCAGGGTCCTGGGATCCAAACCTGTATCAGGCTCCCTGCTCAGTGGAGAGCCTGCTTCTGCCTCTCCCTCTGCGCCCCCCGCCCCAACTTGTGCTCTCTCTCACCTTCTCTCTATCTCAAGTAAATAAAATCTTAGCTGAACAAAACAAAAGAAGATGCCTATGACTGTAATCCAGTTAAGACAGATGACAATGATCGGGGGTAAATTCTGGTAATCAGAATTGGATTGGAGATGTAGGAAATGGATAGATTCAAAAGGTATTTAAGAGCTAGAGTCATTTGTGATTTATCATGTATTGTGCAGCTTGAATATTTTGTTTCAAGTATTTGTTTCATATATATATTTACATATATAATAAATTATTATTAAATATATTATTTATTTTATATATGTATACATATATGTATATAATTTCTAATCTGCTTATATATTCTGAACCAAAATGATGACCCACTGGTCACCAGTGGGACGCAACACTTGGAGTTACACCTGTCTTGGAAAAATCTAGGATTTTGATATTTACACTGATTTTCCCAGTTGTATTATAAGCCCCTAAAGGGTATATTATGATGCACCTAGCACAGAGTTGCATAAATATTACGTGCTCAGTACTGTTGTTTGAGGAGCTCAATGTGCTTGTGTCAGATTCAGCAACTGAGCAGTCTACCGGTGTCAGAACAAATTCTGACCTATTCCTACAAGAAAGGTTGCTGGGTTGTTGCAGATATGTTAGAATGTATTTAGTAGGTAGTGATAAACAATGTGGTGCTTCTGGAATATCTGGAGTCTGATGACCCCTTGACCACCACTGAGTTCATCACACTTCCAGTTCATAAACACATTCGCCCTGAGGCTGTTTGAGAGGCAGAGGGCTTTCATTTAATATGAAGCTGATATTATTGATTTTTTCTTTCACACATAGTGAGGGTATGATAGCCCAGACCTTATATTTATTAGCCCGACTAATCATTAGTAGTTGTTGAACTTCAGAGAGTTCAGGGCTTTGGTTGAGTTTCAGGTACTCAAGTCTGGATACTCCTCAGAGTGTACATGCCCTAGAGAAAACTCTAAAGGTCTCTTTCTTATTTTTGAACTGTATAAATTCCATTTCTGTTGTTTTGGGTTCCATTGTTAAGTTTCAGTCCAGTTAATTCTAGAGACCTCTTAAACAGAAAGATTTATTTTTTTCTTGCCACGGGAGGATGCAAAAATATACTATTCAAGTGGTCTTTGTACAGCAGGGTGTACTAGAAAGGACATGGTCTTGTGGCCAATACCCCAATTCGAAGACAAGTTTGGCTACTTACAGTATGAAGTGGAACACATGACTTAGCTTTTTAGCTTTTGTTCCCTTATTTACTGAATAGGAATAAATATAATCTAATGCATAGGATATTAATATTAAATATGAAACCCAAAGAGGTTTCTTTCTTTTTTTTAAACATAGACTGGCATATAGTAAATGCTAAAAACCACAACAACAACAACAACAACAAAAAAAACAAGTCCACCCTTCTGGTCTATTTATTTATTTATTTGAGAGAGAAAGAGAGTGAATGAGCCAGCACAAGCAAGCAGAACAGCAGAGGAAGAGGGAGAAGCGGACTCCCCACTGAATAGGGAGTCCGTTGCAGGGCTCAGGCTCAGGACCCTAGCGTCCTGATCTGGGCCAAAAGCAGACACTTAACCGACTGAGCCACCCAGGTGCCCCCATCGTGGTCTTTTTAATTATCAACTTCTCTAATTAGAGATAGAGCTGAGGTTATCGAATGCTTCTTTTCTACCATATCTTATTTCCAAATAAGCTATAACCATCTAAAGAGCCAAGTCCATGATGAATTGATTTTGTATTTCCCATAGCACTTATCACAGTCTTGACCTAGTACATACTCAGTAATCTTTTTTGAATAAATTCATGAAATAAACTTATTGAAGAGGTTGTGAAATTTCCTGTCACGATGGGTGTTATAACAAAAAAGTGTGTCCCTGTAAGCATTTTGAGAGAAGGAGCAGGCCTCATTCGCTGCTGTATTCCTAGTTCCTGTCTCACAGTAGAGACTCAACAAATATTTGTCACTGAGTGAATAAATGAGTGAACAAAAATAGTGATTTGTTCCAACCTACAAGGATTTTATGATGCAAGGCCCCAAGGAGAGAGAAAATCTATTATTCATGCAAAGTAGGATATACCTTGGGTAAACTGCAAGAAGAGAAATCAAAAAGGAAGAGAAAAATTCAGAGCAAATGGATTGGGATTTGGTTTGAGAAAACCCCTTATGAGGGTATTATATCATTTTAAGTAAATTCTAGGACTCAAAGACAGATTTTTGAGTTAGGGCATAAACCAGCAGATTGGGTGTTTTCGATTGAAGGCCTAAGTCAATTTATAATCTGTCAAATTTGGGGGAAGATAATCTCTCTTTATTCGTATCCTTTTTGTTTCTTTCCACTTTTCTGTTTTTTTGTTTGTTTGTTTGTTTGTTTCAATCTTCCCAAACCCTGACTGCTCACTTTTACCCACACTATATCTTCCTGGGGTCCTGAAGCTTTTTTTTTTTTTTTTTCAAATGGTCCTTCATTCAACAATTACCAACATTTCCATAGTTGGACACTGGTGATGCACTATCCAGATACCCATAGATTCCTTTTACTTATTCCCTGCACCTGTCCCCTGACTTCTGCCTGCTTGACTTTCAGCTACTTATACCTGTAAACCAAAGGTATCCTTGGGTTACTGGAGCAGCTTCCTCCAGACATAGCTGGAAGTATCTGGGAGTTTACAATATTTCACAGGCAGCCTGTAAACAAGGACTGACTGATGGTGGGTTTGAAAGTTGATCTACTCTAGTGGCTTGACAACTCAGTGATATGACTTATGTTCATATCGTCCTGTAGAATGGGACTGGGTCTGGAGATTACCTGAAATTGTATCATTTCTTGGTTTTTCTCCTTATCCTACTGTACTACTTCCTCACTAATATCTTTTGGGACCATTTTCTTAATAAATCACTTACACAGGTACCCTCATCTCAGAGTCTGCTTTTTAAAAACTTGAGTGAAGATATTGAAACACTACCACAGACCATGTGTTTCTCTGTAATTCTACCTAAAAATATTCCTCACCAGATATCCATTTTCTAATGAAATTAAGATGAGGGTCCTCCAATTACTTTTGTGGTAATAATTCTGCACTATTCAGAACTTGTTTGTTTCTAACCTGCTCTTAATTAAATCCAGCTTCCTACCCAGTTTTCATTCCAGTTTTATGTGAACATATAACAACCCCCATGATCTTGAACTTTCTTTTCTCTCAAGCTCTGAACTTTGACTCCAAATCAATGATGCTGGTTTGGATTGATAAGTAAATATTCCTAACTTCAGTCTTCATCTAGTAGATGGACACATTTTCCAGTTAATTCAGGCCTAGGCCTCTACATATTTTCCGATCCTCTGCAAGCTTGGAATGAGGGCAGGGGGAGTGAAGCTTGGGGTACTCTGCTAGAACAGATTCAAAGGTGACTCAAACTGCCTCTTGACAAATAACACTAGGTTAACAGTCATTGGTTCTAGGTCTCCATAAAATTCTAAATGAAACACCTTTAAAAACAGAAATGTGGAGGAAAAAAAAGCAGGAAATTTGCAACACTATTTCAACCAAAAATAGCAGTCAGCCTACTGTAGTAGGGATGCCCTCTTATAATTAAGTCTGTGGAATGGAACTGACAATGCATTGGTGGCTCCTGTTGCACGGTTGCTATCTTGAAAGAGAACAAGGAGATCTTTCAGTTTTGTACTACATATTCCTGGAATTGAATAGGCAAGATCTGTCATGCATGCTACCTAGAAAAACGGGTGGGTATCTTTCTAATGGAAAGAAAATACTTTCTACAGGGCTACCAGAATGCACTCTTTTCTCTAGTGTTTGTACCAACCCCAGTATTTTGTAGCAAACCAAGTAGTTCGTGTGGAAAGGAGAAAGAAAGATTCTTAGAAGTGGGTGGGGACAGAGGGAGGTGGGCATGTTATATTCCACCCACGTCTATTTGTGAAATAATAATAGATAGATGAAAGACAATTGACTAAGAGAAAAGTCAACATTAAGAATTTAGGAAGACAAAGATATTGCCATAAAAATTTGGTAATGAATAAAACCAGTTGAGGTAAAATTAAAACCTAACGTAAAAAAAAAAATACACATTGTAAATATGGCTTCAATTTCAAAATTTGTCTGAAGAATATATATAATGTATGGAAAAATAATTTGAAACTACAGTTTGATTCTAACTCAACTCCAGGTTTTTATTTTCATACAGATCATGAAATGAAAAGGTTTAGAGACAGAAGTAAAAATTGGTACATCCTTCATTTTATATAAGGAACAATCATTTTTTATTTTGCTAATTAGTTTTATATGGGATAAGATTGTATTTTGAAAACCTTAAAAGTAACCACAAAATAATAAGGATTTATAGATTTGAAATCACTAAAGACGAACGGAAGCAGGAATATAGTAAAAGAGAGGAAAGGAGTGCCTGGCTGGCTCAGTCAGTAGGGCATGTGACTCTTGATCTTGGGATCATGAGTTCAAGACCCATGCTGGGTGTAGAGTTTACTTAAATAATTAAAAAAGTGAAAACATTTTAAAGAAAAGTTTTTTAAAATATTGCAAAAAATAATTATAAATAGTTTAAATTATCTTGATGAAAGACAACAATCCAGACATGGCTAACAGCAAATTTTTCTGATGTTAAATTGACATATTTTTAATGGAAAGCATAATTAACCTGGCTGTAGTGCATTAAGGAGTGAATTTTCACAATAAAAGATAATACTTCACAATGGATATGGATACTAGTTATGAATATTGCCTCAGTAATTCAAAAGCAAAAATAAAAATACAAAAAGTAATTAATTCTAACATAATGGTGTAGGAGATTTTATTAGAATTAAAAAATAGAATGTTTTTATATCTACACACTACTACTACACACACACACACACACACACCCCTACACCCCTAGCAAGATTACATATTCTTTTCAAGAGTCTATAAATATTCAAAAGTAATTATATACTGGGCCCCCAAGACATGTACAGATCTTTAAAAATTTTTAAATTAGCAATAAAAATACTTTTAAAATAATAAAACACCAAAATGAATCTTTTAAGGTAAAACAAGCATAATGTTAAATAACTATTGGACTAAAAGAAATAAAATTTTCCAATACAGATTAAAAAAAAAATTCAAATTTATATTCTACACATCAAAAATTATGAGATGTGACCAAAATGGTAAAGAGAGAGCAATGCATAACTTATAAGTGTTTATGCTATTTAAAAATAAACATGATAGAAGTGATTAAAACAGTTTAAGAAGTTATTTAAAAAGCATAGTAATCTTATCTTTAAAGAAAAGAGAATCTGATAAAACTAGAAATCATTGAGTTAGAATACAGAGTTGATTTGACACATCCATATTTTGTTGAGAAAATGTTAAAATGAAAAGCTCCTTGAAAATCTGATTAAGTGGATATGACACATAAAGAGAAAATGAAAAAAAATCTAATAATACAGTCTTTTTATCATTCACATCCCTAAAACACATCTGGTTAGTAATTCAGCTGACAAATAAACTGTCAGAGACACAGTCTTAAATATTATTGCCTGATCTCAAAAAAAAAGGAAAGAAAACATGTAATTAAATTATTTCAAGTTTTCAAACCAGTTCCTGTAGGAAACAAGCATAGTCTTCTGTCTCCTAGATGCCAGTTAGGGAATAGTAGAGACAGGATTCAGATTTAGGTGTGCTTGATCCTTATACTCAATGTCCTATGAGCTTGCACAGAACATTTTTCATACAGTTCTTGGTTTCCAATTTAGTTAACACAAAGGCATCTGGGAGTATCAGCCTGCACGGTTATGGGGGACTTTCTCAAGCAGTCTTCTGTAAATGAGCTCAGGGCCTAGATCCCAAGGTATAGGAGAAATCGTATCCTTAGGAGAAATCTAAAATGGAGAATCTATTGGAAGTCGCAACAATAATAAGGATGGAAAGAGGAATGTGTAGGAACAAGTTCCCCTTCCACTAAACTTTGTTGACTAAACGGAAGGCAGATTTGCATACTTTTCAAGGTCCAAATATGGGTGCTGAGAAGCAAGCATACCTGGGCTCCTGGTAAAAGGAACTCCACTCAAGAAGGGCTCCTTGAGGTGGAGATAAGACCCCAATGTAGGAGGCTAGTTGGAAAACTAAGGGCTGTTGGAGGTCCCAAGTGGCAGCTGGATAAGAAGTCTTGTCCTTGCTCAATAGCTGCAGCCAAAATCCCAGCAAAGTATCCTTAAGGAACCTACTTATGGTGCCCTAGGAGAGAAGGAGTTCCTTTTCTAAACCTTCCAACAGATGGTGCCCCAACAGATAGCCCCAACACTAATTCCAGATCATCATTGCTTTGATCAAGTATATCTTGTCTGCTCTTTTCTCTCCTTTTTCCACTCCAGCCTTAAAGGAGCCAGGGCAGAAGCTGGGGAGTGGAAGAGGAGGTAGAGAGATGAAGAAGAAGAAAGTTGACCATACCTACTTTTTCCTTGGGTTTCAGTTTATGGCAGTTAGGACCTAGAAAAAGGAAGAAGCTTTGAGTGAGATAAGAGTCCAGAGTTCTGACATTATATGGATGCAATTTGTTAATTATTGAAACAAGATAAATCTTATGACTAAAAAGACTTATAAGAAGTTGCTTCTGGCCTGAGATTTATGCAAGAGATGGCAAAGCATTAACTCATAGAAAAGGATTGAAGGGGCAAAAAAAAAAAAAAAAGAAAGAAAGAAACAAACAATAGGTGCAAACTTCCATTTATAAAATAAGTGATGTGTATATAATGTACAACATGGGGAATATAGTTTTTAATACTGTAATCCATATTTGAAAGTTTCTAGAGACTTAAAAGTCCTCATAATAAGAAAAAGTATTTGTAACTATGTATGGTGATGAATGTCAGCTAGACTTATTATGGTGAGCATTTTGCAATATATACAAAAACAGAATCATTATGTTGTACTTCTAAAACTAGTATAATGTTATAATGCCATTTATACCTCAAAAAATAAGTAATAAGACAAAGAAATAATATAGTTGGTCTTGACTTTCATGTTATCAAATCCAACTCATTAAAAAAAGATTTTGTTAATGTTCACTAAAAATCTATCATGTACCAGGCACTTGGTTACAGACATGAGCAGAACATTCATGGCAATTATATTGTGATAATACACTTAGATAGTAGATAAATAATCAATGAAGATATCAACATGAATTTCATGTATTAGAATAAAATTGGAATGATGTGATACAGAAAGTATTAGGGGAATACTGAAGATGGGGTGGTCAGTAGTGGCTCCTCTGAAGAGCTATTTAAGCTGAGGTCAGAAAGACAACAGGGATCCAGCATACAAGTTATGGGAAAAATGCATCACAAGCAGAGAAGACACCTATGAAAAGACATAATATGGACATGAGTTAGGTGCAAGCCAGAAAGAGAAAGGCTAGGGTGTGCTTCAGCACCATGAATAAGGGAGGTAATAGGCTGGAACATAGTGGGAGATAGTGGGAAAGGCAAAAAACCCAGAGACCTCTGTAAGGTAGAGATATAGACTTAGTTTTATCTTGAATGATAGAAAGACAAGGTAAGGTTAGGAAGAGAGAATGATGTGATCTGGTTTGCATTTTGCAAAGATCTCTCTGTGTGCTCTATGAAAATGAACAGTGGTGTGCTAGAGCAGATCTCATGGCTCTAAGAATTTATTGCTGAATTTACAGAAATTTTACAAGAAATTTTGTTTAACACAGTCATTCTTGAAATTGACCAGGGAAGAAGTATTTTTACCATGGAAATTGGCAAATGCTGCAAGTCAAGGTTTTCTCCCTCTATTAAACATTTACCAGCACACTAATGAAAATAGATGATAGGCAAGCAAAAAACCTGGGAGACCAGTCAGGAAAGACATCCCATATACATGGATTGGAAAAATTACTATTGTTAAGATGTCCATTAAAAGCCAAAGCCATTTTTAGATTCAGTGAAATCCCTATCAAAATTCCAACGGCATTTTTCACAGAAATAAAAAAAAAAACAAATCTGAACATTTGTATGGATCTAGATAAGACCCTGAATAACCAAAGCAATCTTGAAAAAGAACACTTCCCAATTTCAAATGATATTACAGAGCTGTAGTAATCATTTATTAATCCAGTATGGTTCTGCTTGGAAACAGACACATAGATCAGTGGAACACAACTGAAAGCCCAGAAAGAAAGTCTGACATATACAGGCAACTAATATTTGACAAGGGAGCCAAAAATGGTGGGAAAGGGTAATCAACTCCTCAATAAATGGTGCTTGGAAAACTGGATAATCACATGCAGAAGAATTAAACTGAACCCCTATCTTATACCACTCAAAAAATTAACTCAAAGTGGATTAAAGACTTAAACAGAAGACCTGAAACCGTAAAACTAGAAGGAAACGTAGGGAGAAAGATTCTTGACATTGATCTTGGCGATAGTTATTTTTATAAATATGACACCAAAAGCACAAGCAATAAAAGCAAAAATAAATACCTGATACTACCTCCAACTAAAAAGCTTCTGTACAGGGAAATAAATAATCAACAAAATGAAAAAGCAACCTAACTGGAAAAAAAAATACTTGCAAACCATATCTGATAAAGGGTTAATGTCTAAAATATATAAGGAACTCCTGCCACTCCATAGCAAAAAATCAAACTGTCCCAATAAAAAATGAGCAGAGGACCTGAGTGGACATTTTTCCAAAGAAGACATACAGATGGCCAAGAGGTACATGAAAATATGCTCAATATCACTAATAATCACAGAAATGCAAATCAAAACTGCAGTATCACATCACACCTGTTAGAATGGCTATTATCAAAAAGACAAGAGGTAACAAGTGTTGGTGAGGATATGGAGGGAAGGGAACCCTTGTGCACCGTTGATAGGGATGTAAAGTGGTATAGTCACTATGGAAAAAATTATGGAGGTTCCGCAGAAAATTAAAAATAGGACTACCAGCAATCCCATTTGTAGGTATTTATTCAAAGGGAATGAAGCCAGGAACTTGAAGAGATATCTGTACTCATGTTCATTGCTTCTTTATTCAGAGAAACCATAATATGGAGACAACTTAAGAGTATCAATGGATGAATGGATAAAGAAGACGTGGTTATGTATGTGTATGTACACGCGTGTGTGTGTGCGCGCACACACACCCACACACACACTATTTAGCCAGGGGAAAGAATGAAATCCTGCCATCATGTGTAACAACATAGATGGGTTTGGGGACATTATGCTAAGTAAATAGAGAAAGACAAATATTGTATGTCTGTTGATACATGTAATCTAAAAAAAAAAGCCAAACTCAGGAACAGAGAGTAGATGGTGTTTACAGGGTGAGTTAGGGGAAATGGGCAGATTTTGTTCAAATGTTATTGTAAGAAAAGTAAGTTCTGGGGATTTAATGTACAGCATGATGAGTAAACAATACTGTATTGTATACTTGAGAGTTGCCAAGAAAGTAAATCTTAAATGTTCCCACTCAAAAAAAAAAAAAAAAAAAATTATATGAGGTAACAGAGGTGTTAACTAACCCGACTGTGGTTATCACTTTGCAATATATAAGTGTATCAAATCATCAACTTGTATAATTTGCACTTATATGGTGTGGTCTGTCAGTTAAATCTCAATGAAGCTGGAGGGGGACCCCAAACCTACAAAATCAAACGAATAAATCTAATAATCCAAAGAAGATCCCATTTTATGCTGCTGTTGTTTCTCCTTTCACCATTTGGTGTCGCTGTGGAACATGGATTCATTGAAGCATGGTGAAGTCCTTCAGAACTGCGGAAGCATGATGGTGACCCAGACACATATGGCTAAACAGCTGGCTCTCCCGTAGGTACTTATAAACTGTCACAAACACAGTAGTTAATTGAGGTCAGAATTACTTGCCTGACAGTGATTTCTCAAGACTTGAAAGTTGAAGTCAGTCTTCCACGGGGTTCCACGGAGCTGCAGTATCGCTCCACTGTCCCTTTCGCTGTGCACATCCAGGGTCACAGCTCTTTATGACATCATTTCCCAGTGCACAGAAGTCCTTCAGCAATTCCAAAACCTATTCCAGTTCCTGCTCCAGCTCATATGACATTTTCTTGTTCAGATGGACCAGAGAACAAGATATTGACATGATTTGTTGCACTTGGGAGATTAAAAGTAATTTATTTTTTGCTTTTGATTGTTATAGTAGTAGTATTTCTGCCATTCACTTTTTAAGGGAAATCTTGTAAAAAGCATGCTTAAAAAATCCTTGATTTAGTCACGGAATCCTTCATTGTCTCCATGCAGATGAATCACTATCATACTCCCGAAACATTTCTTAGTCTTCCCATTGCTTTGCAAATTGTCGATCTAGTGCATACCATTCTCAGCCAGTTAGAACAATAGTCAGAGTGGCTTTATAGCACTGCGGAGAGATGGACGGCCATCTTCTTCTAAATTGTGCCAGCTGCCCAGTTTGTTACTGTCGTAATGAGTCTAGCCTCCTGGGAAATGAAGTGCTCTGTCATGCACTGATCATGCTTACAAGATCTCTTCATCCTTTTCTTTTAGTATCAGACATTGGCATTCACAGTTTATTAGTAATAATGCTGGAGGTGGAGTGGATGGTGCATACCAGGTCTTTGCAATGAGGTCTGGTAGGTTCCCTCACGGATAGAGCGAGAGAAGAGTTCCCGTGGACCTGCTATGACCACCTTCTCCCTCCACCTCATGCTCCTATCAAAGAGACATCATAATGCATAACAGCTGGACCATTTGAACAAACTTTGGATTTGGTCTCCAAGGCTTCAGGTCTTGCCTCAAATGGATTACCTTTGTTCATTGGGTTTTGATTGGTGTTTGTTTACTTGGGTTCATTTGCATAAAATTCAAACTGAGTGCTTTTGTTCTTTTAACGTGTGAATTGTCTCTTCTTCCCCAAAATTCCTTTGTTAAGTCTTAACCCCTAATGGGACCATATTTGGCGACAGGTCTTGGGATGAGGTGATGAAGGCCAAAGGAGGTCATAAGGGTGGGGCGCTAGCCTGAGAGGATTAGGGAAAGAGCCCCCATAACTCTGTCACGTGAGGAAGCTATCTGCAGAGTAGGAAGAGGTCCTCCAGGATCTGACGACACTGGCACCTTGATCCCAGACTTGCAGTCTCCGGAACTGTGAGAATAGAAATTTCCATTACAGTCCCCTGGCCTGTGTTATTTTGTGCAGGTAGCCTGAGCTATATGGGGAAGGCAGATGTCCTTTGTCCTCTGTCCCCATGCACTGCCTTATGAGAATGGACAGCCATTAGCAATAGTAAAGGTTTCTGGGGGAAGGATAGAATGCCTCTCAGGTACCTTATCACAAGTTGTAATGTTTCCCTTAACTTGCCTTGGTAAAATAAATACAGATGTGTGATAAAGGAGTGAACCTCACTTTGTAAACTTCTATTACTTCTTCATAGGCTCACCAAACAGGTCCAAACAGGCTATTACATAGAATAGCTCATTAGTATATCTCTTTCTCTGCCTATCATATCTGCATCTGATATTGTTATAGATTTGAAATGTATCAATTTTTCCATGATGTCTAATTTTATTAAAATTCCTTATCACATTTGTAATTCCTTGTTTGCTGTTTTCCCAGTTGTACTGTACAAGGTTTATATCTGTTTAGCTCAAGAATTTATCCCCAGTAACTACCACAGTACTTGGCAAAAAACAAGTGCCCAGTGAATATTTTTTGAATGAATGAAATTGAATAAATGAATTCCTGTTTCATCTTGTCATAATATCTTTTGGGGCTCAGGCCAAAATCCTTCACATCTCAGTTAAACTGACAGCTCTGTATCTCCTGGCAAGATTGTAGGAGATCAGAAATAAAGATGTTTGGATGCACGCACTCCGTTTAAGGCAGGAGGAATATTTAAACAGAATCTAATCATCCATGTCTCTATTTCTCTGCCTTTTTTTTTTTTTTTTTTTACCCCTAATTCAACCCACATAAAAAGTATTTAATATCCCTTTACCCTTCCCTCCATTTTAGGGACTCCAAGTTAGATGACTACTGTCTACCTTAGTTCAGTCCTAGAAGATGAATCTGATCGAGCATATCTAAAGGCTGAACGAAGAGGTTAGCAGTAAATGGATCTAGTCTCTGCATAGCTCTGTCTTCGTGTACATCCTTAGGAACTTATGCCCTGTGGATTCATCCAAAATCTGAAATTATTTTGTCCAGCATGGCATTTAGTAAGATTAATTATTTTAAAACGTGCATGTAATTGAGTTCATTAAATTGTCACCTCTCCATTATCCACAAGTTTGATTATGCATTGTGAAATGGAGTCCGATTCTCTGTACTAAATGACCGTCACACCATGATGAAGGGAGAGTAGATCTGTGCTTTTAGGGTCCCCGGGGCAGGCAGAGAGAGCTGAACACTCCAGCACCTGGAGAATGTCCCTGCTTTCAGAAATAAAGGGCACTAGTGTCATTGTGGGGATTCATAGTTTTTCTAGTTTTTTCTCTTTCCTGTCTCCTTTCTTTAGCATGGGCTCTCAGTACATTATCCCATTTTATTGATAAACAGTCTAATGATGAAATATATGCCCTTATCCCTTTTACATGGTGTGTGTGTGAGAGAGAGAGAGAGATAGAGAACCTGCTATGTGAAATTTCACAGATGTGAGTGACACCATTTTATTCTCCCCTTCTGCCTCTGGCCTTTCAACCTCTGCTTTGGAGCCAGTTTTTCTCTAGCTGCTTGGATGACATTCAGGTGCCTCCTGTAGTTTTTGTTGTTGTTGGTTTTTTGATTTTTGTTTTGGTTTTTTTTTTGGGGGGGTTTTTGGTGGTTGTTGTTGACTTGAAATGAAAACATTCTCTGGTTATTATTAGTCACTGGAAATCTCATTTCAAGTTTAAATGTCTATTCTTAAGCAATAGTCAAAATTCTGAAATTAGTGCTGAGTCCCCCACTTCTTTCCTGTCCCAGGTTCTGACAGCCTGCAGAGAAGGGAAGATATTTTTTCTCATTGGCCCTTCACAACTCTCCAGGTATTTGATCATTCAACCAACTCAGATCCTCTCTTGGAGTCCTACTTCCTCACTAGATGGCTCTCTTGGACAAATTCCTTTAAGATGATTTCAAGCTTACTTTGTCTTCTACAAGGTCCACATTTGGTCCATGCAAAAAACTCATCGCAAGGGTTGTCCTAGCTTCTGTGGTTACATTCTGAGAATAAGAAAAAGGTGACCCCTTGGGAAAGGTGCATCCTTATATCCTTGTAGAGCACATATTCCTAGTCAGTGACTCCTTTGTGCAAAGAAAAGTGCACCCCTTGTAGGGGGCGATGAGGTCTTACCCTTGTGGACCAGAGAGAGGGTATGTTTCAGCCTCCACTTGACCGCTCTGTCAAGCACGTTTATGCAGCACACACATGGTGCAACCTTGTATGTGCAAGGCAGGCGTGGGCCTGTGCATGTCTCGCCTGGTTCTCTGGTCGGGGTCAGAGCAGCTAACTAGCCACAGCCATCTGCCTTTGGGCTTTTACTGGATCCAGCTCCAGTCTCTGTGCTCCTTGTACCCCAGAGACACAAACCACATTCTCTACATGCTTCCACCTGTCACACCCCACTGCCTCGGAAAGGCTGACACCCCTTCTCCCTGCAGGGAGAGCAAAGACCACTGCCCTCTAACAACTCTTTCTTTCTCTCTCCCTCTCTCAAAAAAAAAAAAAAAAAAAGCCACTCTCAACTCCTACAACATTAACCCCTTTATTTCTCTAGAGTAGTGTTGCCCTTATCAAACTGTTGGGGTCACCTCCTTTACAGGTCGAGTTCAGGTGGTCAAGCACCTCACTTTGGGCTGTATAGATGGCTGTCACTTATGTTTCATTGTAGCCTGTTGTGTTCTCAGTCAAGAAGGAGATTTTTAAGAAGCTCCATTTTAATATCTTCTCACATTCATTAAAAAAAAAAGCCAATATTCCCAGTGTTTCAGTGCTTTTACTTACATCCAACCAGTTCAGATATCTGTAGACTGCTATTATGTCATCTCTATCACCTAGCCTGCTTTCTACTGCCTCCTCCTCAAAATGACAGTGGCTTTCAGACTTTTCCCCGTCCTGACTTCCTCTTTGGTCATAGTCTAATTTGCCATGGTCCTTAAAATGTTGACCTGTAATTGAACATAATACTCCAGATGTGGCTTGATCAGAATATAGAAAGACGATTACTTCCCATAAACCAGAAATTACACTTTTATTAATGCAGTCTAAGATCCTTGGCTTTTTAGCAGCCACATCACACTGAATTACAGAGTTGACTGTAATTCAGAATAATATCCAATTTAAAGCAAGTGCTATTCCCCTGCCAGCTGGATAGGGTTTCCCATTTTAATGGAGCATTTAAACCAAAATGAGGTTAATATGTGACCAGAGGTGGCATTAGACCACCAAAGCACGTTGTGCTCCTAAATTGGTTGACTAATAAGTGTCACAAATCAGCTCAAGTGAAACTGGAAGTGTCAACTACCTTGACTACTTGTCAACAGGAGGAGAAATTGGGGTGGTAGTGGTAATAAACAAGTAATTTTTTCAGAATTATTCATAGGTATTTTGTCTGAAGGAATAGGCCTATTTATTACATGACTTGCTCTCTTCAGATTTTAAAGTGATATTTAAAATTCACCCCTTTTTAATTTTTAAAAACAGCATGTTTCTGATTTTTAAAATATGTGTTCATTGTAGAAATTTAGAAAAAATGGCAAAGTATAAAGAAGAAGAAAAATAATATATATCCACTACTTTAGTTAACTTTTTTTTTAGCACAATGCTGTTTTGTTTGAAATTGCTTTTGCAGAAGGGAACAGTCACCTGAATGAACACAGCTTTCTGACACTAATCTTTATTATAGCCAAAGGTAAATTCCACTGAGTTTCTTGAACCAGGAAGTGTTTTCCTGAACAGTGCTCATGGAGGACATGACTCATAATTTATTATGCAAGAATTAGAGAAATATGATCCAAATTTGTCTGTATCTATTAGAACCATATGGCACTACATATTTGTAGGTAAAAAGTAGTTGAATATTAGGAATCTATGAGATGGTTCAATGTAGTCAATTTGTGGCAACCTTGCAAAGAACTTCTTAAATTCTGTGACTATGAAGATAATTTTTCTACTTTTGATGCAAGGAGCTCCACTTGGCAGGAGAGTGACAGAGACTGGAAACAAACAAGCTGTCCACACCTATGTTTTTCCATGAGTAAAATGCAAAGACTAACAAGGTTTAACAAATGTTGATGTGCAAAGCATATTTTAATACACCTCTAATGTGTTTGGTAACGAGGACTTGGGTGCTATATTTCTAACTCTGAGTCTTTGGTGGTACTTCTCTGTGCTGTATTCTATTTCTAATGCAGACTGTGCTGACCAGGAAATGTAGATTAATATCCTCAGGAGGGTTGAAATAACTTGGGAGTTTCTTTGGTGCCACTCGTTTACATTTTAAGGAAGCTCCAGGTCTGTATGTCCAAGCAAACACATTTGCAAAGAGGTTAAATAAAACATCCCTCTTTTGACCCACATAAAATATCTTAAAAAGAAAAACACAAGTCAAATTACTGATACCAGCCTTCCACGTGGGCAGCACTTGAGTGAAACAGAAATACATTTTTTTGTGTTGTGATTATTGCTTAGTGATCAACTGTTCAATTGAATTAGCCTTCGTTTTCCATTTCCTTGCCTCTCAAAGCATAATTAAAGCCTGATGTCACATCTCACTCGAGGTCTCATCAATAACTTCCACTTAACCACTTTTAAGAAGACAGTCAGCCTTTGGGCTCAGACAAGGAGGCTACAATTCACAACTTACTGTTTCGATGACCCTTAAAAGCCATCCCTGGTCAATAATTCAAACCAGTGTCCAACTCTCTGTATAAGGGGGAAGGAATTAACCTTTTGTGCCCTCCTAGCAATGTTGCATCTAGGTAATGTAAATCATTTAGATTGAAAACATAACAAGATAAAGAACAGATTCTTTTTCTCTGCACATGGGTGAAGTGGGCTGTCTAAGAAAAGCAAAGCAGTCATTTCCCTGATGCTGGAAATGGAAAGAATGAACAATTCTGTGGTTGAGCTGAACGCTGCTCATTGTAATGGCCGGTGTTGGAAATAGAAGAGGTCAGAGCAGCGCTGAATCGCTGCAGTGCTTGCCAAGAAGCAGATCGCCTGGAAAACTAATGCCCTTTGAGCTATTATACTAAAGCTTGTTTCATTACTTACAATAAACAAATCCATTTCTATTTGTTACCTCCATTAATCTCCTCCAAAACTCGGGTATTCTACCTGCTTTAGACAAAGGAAACTGAAGCTACAAGACTTTAAATGACAAATTGGCTGGTACACCGCGAAGGCAGAATTTGAATTCAAAACTTCTGATTCCATGATCTGTGCTTTTCCCACTAATCCCACAGCTGTTGAAGTGGTCTGGAGTGTTCTCCACAGAAAGCCAGGTGGGGAAGTACATTGGAGGCCAGATGGTGGAGAGGTTCATCTCCCATCTGTGGTGGATATCACAGAGTTGACGACCTTTTAACAAATGAGGATGAAGCCAAATCCATTGTCAGATTTCAAGTCAGCAGGAATATCAGCATGAGACTTGACAAGTAATTGTAAAGCTTAGTGCAATCACTTTACATTTTTTGGAAGTCATAAAATTAAGGTCATGTATATATATTTTTCTTTTTTTTTTTTAACAGAAACCAAATAGTTCAGAAGGTATAAAATGTAAACTCAATGATCTCCCCATCCCAATTTTTCACTCTCATGCCCACTCCCGTTCTTAAACTGCGAACATCTGAACTGTTCTCATCTGAACATCTGAACTGTGTCTCATTTTAGTTAATCTGGTGCTTATCACCAGACTTGTAAATAGTAGGCTCACATTTAACTCTGCTCTTTGACTTATCCATATATAGCGTTTCTTTAAATTGTAAGGATTGCCCTCCAGTCCTTTGTGTTTTTAAAATAATAATGACATATGTATTTTATAGTAATTGTACATTAATTTAATTATAATTTGATAATGTGTTAAAGATAATATATGTTAAACATAAAATGTTTATTAGATATTATGTATTATTAAGTTTTGTTTTTCGTTCAAATACCTCTGTAATCCTAAATGATATACTTGGTTGAATACCCATATGTGACTGACTCACTGGGAAGTTTGACAGCAAGCTTTCCTATATGGGTAGGGCTTCTGGATGGGAGGCTTCACCTCAGGGTGAATGGGAAGATAACAACTTTACGTGAGAGGACTTGCCATAGAGCTAGATCCAACTTATCGCATTACAATGTGGAAAAATTATTAGC
This sequence comes from Mustela putorius furo, assembly GCF_011764305.1. Classification (NCBI taxonomy): domain Eukaryota; kingdom Metazoa; phylum Chordata; class Mammalia; order Carnivora; family Mustelidae; genus Mustela; species Mustela putorius. Next base: position 3,754,889 of record NW_025421496.1, on the reverse strand, counting down.
TTAGGCAGACACAGGATAGCTTCTCTATTTGATGATTAATGTGGAAATATTCTGTGTATTACATCTCATTGGTAGATGTTGACCTTGTTAAATCAGTAGATATAGGCAATCATGTCCTGGTCAAGAAGAAGAAAAATTTTTGTCCAGAAAGGTACTTAATCTAGAAATGATAAAGGGGAAGAGGCAGTTCTTGGGGCCCTGAGAAAGGGGAGTGGGAAGGTGGTTCCCAGTATTGTAGTCATCCAAAAGGCTGTGAAAATTGAGATTTCACACCAGGGGTCAAAGAGGAAACAGCGAGTCTGCAAGGTCTCAAGCATGTTTTGGCATGTTTTCTGTCTTTCTCCCACTGGCAGGTTTTGGAACAGCATAGATAAACCAAGTGTTTTGGGATCAACTTTGATTTGCTTGTATGACTAGCTAACTCTTTGAAGGAAACATGGATGTGAGAAATTACGGAGACCATTCTCCTGGAGGTTTCTATGAATTAAGATTGGATTGCTTGAAAGTGTGTAGCAAAACATGGATGTGAGAAATTACGGAGACCATTCTCCTGGAGGTTTCTATGAATTAAGATTGGATTGCTTGAAAGTGTGTAGCAGTGGACTGCTCTCCCTGTCTGGTACTCATTGTCTCAGAGTATTGAGCACCCTCAGATAAAGTCAACACACACACACTCACACATACATACACTCAAACACACACAGATATGTAGAAAGTAAACTTCTGTCTTTTATATAACTGCTCTTAGAGTAATAAGCTTTGGTCAAGATTTTGCTCTTCTCTTTCTATGTTGCCAGCCTTCATCAGATAGAATCATCACACAAGATTTTGTTTTGAGATATCTCTCTTAAAACAGATATATGGCCTCTGGATTGCAAGGAGTTATTTTTTATGATGTACACAAAGTTGGGTATCCATAGATACTACATTTGATTTGTTCAGAAAAACTGAAAAGATTTCAAAATAGAATAATGGTTTCATTTTGCCCATGAAAACTGACCCTCCATGCAACTTCATGAGTTGAGTGGAGGTGGCCCCTATGGATAGAAAGTCTATAATTTATATATTTGGGGTAGATAGAACTTTACAGTCTTACTGGATTTAATGTTTGTGTGAGCAAAAATATTACCAGATTAATTCATAAGGACAAAAAAAAAACTTTATAAGAGTATGTTTCCTGATTTGGGGCTTAGAAACTGGTCAGCAGACTTAATCAGCAAGTATTTAACGGCTAACTGATGGTCTTGAAGGTGCTTGGGCTCTGTATGTTTCTCCCAGACAACATAAACTAAACAAAGAAGAACTTCTCCGAAAACACATTCTACACTAAATTATCAAATATTTGAAATGAGAAGATTTATGGGAGGTTTTATGTTTGCTATTTTAGCATGGCCTATCCTCTTTCATTTATTATTTTTTTTCCTTTATATAACAGGTCAATAAATTTTACCTGAGTAATAAAGCAATTTTGTGGAAATCAATCTCCAGTCCTGATTTATTCTGAGTGGTTTGTGTCAGCGACTAGGAGATGATTCACAAGATATCCCTGCCGTTTGTCTGCCAGAGGGATCTGAAAGGCTGGCCGGAGAAGTTGTATCTAATCCTCCTCAGTAACTCATCCCCTGAGAGTCTCCATTCAGCTGGCTCTTGAAATGACTTGGGTGACTACATGTGGGAACAGGGACTTAGAAGGAAGAAGGAGAGAGAGAAAGAGGGGGATGGAAGAGAACGGCGAAGGAGAGAGGGAGAGAGTCAGAAAGAAAAAGAGCAAGAGAGCATTTTAATTTGATCCAGTAGAAACCAGTTTTTGGTGTGCATGTTAGGGTTGGGTGTTTCCTACCAGAATGAAACAAGCGGTAATTGGTGGATTAGCAGAAGGGCCAGACTTACTAAAGGAAATGCGGTAATTTTCTCAACTGAAGTAGAAGCTCACAGGAGGCAGTTCCATAAACAATTTCAATGTGGGACTTAACAGCTGTCTTTTGCAGCCACTCACAGTTTTAATATGGCAGGAAAAGATGGAGAGCAACATTCTAGAATCTTCTTTTGTCTTTTCTTTTAACATACACACACGCACGTGCACACACACATGCACACCAGGCAAATGCTTTAATGGTTAACTCTTTAGACTTTGGTTTGAGACAGATTGAAAAAAAAAATAATAATAACACAAGGTGCCAGCAAAAACCACAGGTCTGGCTGGCAAGTGGAGCAGACCTGTAAAGGGCTTTTATCTTCTGCCCATCATCTCAGAATGTCTTGTTTACCCCGCCGAATCTTGGTCAGGCACCATTACTGCGCTTGTGTCCTCAGCACTCTTGTGAAGAAAAAATTAATTCTGAATTAGTGGCCCCATAACTGCCTGTTCTTCACATTATCTGTCAGGAAAATAAGCAGACAATAGCTAGCTAAGTGGATTTCTGTAAGCTGCCATTCAAAGGAGAAGGGACAGGTGTTCAATGGGGCTTCTTTCTTCCCTCAACTGCTATTTAACGATACGTACAAGAGGAGTTTAATTGCCTGCACCCACCTGCACCCTTGTCATTTCTTGGTTTTATTGGTTTTAATGAAAATATTAAGTGCACTCTAGTAACAGTGGCTAAGTGACATTTTGATTGAAATATACAGGGAAATGTATAATGGAAGCAGGCACTATTACAGTTTTAATAGAAACCGAAAGAAGTAACATCCAGGACAACATTTTTGCTATTGTTATGCATATAGCTAGTCCTGAGAAGGGTAATTGGGGACTGAAAAAAAATGGTTGTTGTTTAAGAGTCTTTCACCTTAGCTACCTTTCTTTCCTAGAAGAATGAAGTGGCCTGGCTTTGGCATTTTTCTTTTATTAGGTACTCATGAGATAGCATCCGTCATCAAGTATGCATTGGACTACCTTTCCTCTTCTCTAGAATCACAATTTATTCGTTTCTGGAGAGAACTTGGATTTATGGATAAGAGTATGGGATGAAAACAATGATTCATTGCAGCTGACCAGGTGGAAAAGGGGCTTTCTAACCAGCTGGCAAAGACTTGTGCTTGCCAGAGCCCATCTCCTAGACTCAAAATTGAGAAAGAAAACAGTCGAAGTAAAAATGATGCCATGAATCATTCTCAGTGCATGTAATGGCTTTAAGTTTTACTGTAGTTAAATTTTGTTCATTATAAGAAGAGTAGATTCTTGTTTAATGAATACAAAACAAATAGAAAAAACCATCATTCTCAGAGAACATATATGCACATACAGGCACCCACACAAATTACCCCTTAGAGTTTTAACTGCTAGGATACAGAATTAAAGATCTCATACATTTCACATATTTTTATTTAAATTTAGAATATTTTCCAGAGAGCATGGAGTGGCAGAGAATAATTTGTCCTTCATTAAGAAGGTCCCTAAGTGTAGATAGTCATGTAAAAGAGCATTAATGTGCATACATTTTCTTCAGTGAGTTCTCTGTTCATCCATGATTTAAAAAAAAAAATGTGAAAGGTTTATAATATATTATAATGCTAAAGGTTAAAATAGAAATCCTGCAGGACATGTGTTCCATACCTGAGCATACATGTAATTATCCCTGGTATTTTTTTTTTTTGTCCATTACACATCTATACAGATAATCTTATTCATTCATTCATTCTTTATTCATTGGTTGGTTCATTCATTCATTCATTCATTCACCTATCCCTTCACTGTATTAGAATCTTTGGGTTACAAGTTGTGAAACATTCAACTAAAATTGCCCTAAGAAATAAAGGTCATTTGCTAACTCATAACAAAATGTCCTGAGGCAGAGCAGTTCCCTGTTTGATGGTGTTACTTAACAGTCATCAAAGAACTAGATTGTCTTCGTATTTCTTTTCATTCATTTAAGACTGTTGCTTTTCATGTCTGTGCTTCCCTCTCTCTTTTCAAAGATTTTATTTATTTGAGAGAGAGAGAGAGGGAGGGCGAGCAGTGGGAGGGGCAGAGGGAAAGGGAGGGGTAAAGCAGACTCCCTGTGCGCTAGGAGCCCATTGTTGGGCTCAGTCCCAGGACCCAGATGAGCCAAAGACAGATGCCGACTGAGCCACCTAGATGCTGACTGAGCCATTCCCTCTCTTTATTGCGGATTAGTCAGAGGTATCCCATTCTTAAGAGACAATACCCAAAGGCAGGAAATTTGAGCATCTTCATTTTTATTTGGCAGAAAATCCAAGAAAGCCCAGGTCCTATTGATAAAACTGGATCACAGGCCATCCCCTTAAGCAATCCTGGAAATAAGTCTTGGGATTTCCATTATTAGCTTAGACCAACCATGATTTTGGCTGGGCTAGTAGAATGTTGGTAAATGTTTAATAATCTGTTCTCTGGGGAGGAAAAAAAAATAACAAGGACTGATTATAGCACTGGCTGGTTTCCATGGTACAAGTATTCTTATCATGGCTGTTTTAGGCTACCGACCTGACTTCACCATGGGAGAGCTGGGAAGAGGTATGCATAACTGGCTCCCACAAACCAGTGTGAAATTTCTCCAGCACATCACCAGGCTGGGTCCATGTTCCCTGGCCTGTTGTCACCCACCACCCATCTAAAGTGGGGGGATTTTAGACAGAAATAAGGGGAAACTGACATGTTACCTGCAATGTCTGCCAGATCTTTGTGTTCATTCATTTAACACATGATTTTGATGCCCTTTCGGTGTCAGATATTAAGGATAAGTACTAGACATCTTTGAGGGAACTACCTTAAACAGAGAATCTTCTCATTCCCACCATTCTTACTGATGGAGCTCTGAGCATTTTACCATGTGACTGCTCCCCATTTCCCTCCCAATTATAATTGACCTGATTAGGAAATATGTTTAACCTGGTAATAGGGCTCTGCACAGGGAAGACATGGACAAATCAGACACTTGAAGTAATTTATTGTATTTAATGTTGGACCTAATAGGTTTGGTTGAATTAAGGCAAGCTGATTTATGCAATATGAATAATCAGTAGACTGTGATCAAAAAAGGGAAAATGGAGCTGGTCATCAGAGAATAGAAAAATAAGAGATGTGATGGGGTCAGAAATGTATGAAAAGAATGATCTCAATTCCTGACTTTTGGTTCTAATCTACCTGAGGCTCAGTGAGTGGTACCTTCCTCCCTTTCCATGAAACCTTAAAATATATCCTTGTAGCCCACCATTTTATTTCCTCCATCAATTATAGGGATTTTTAAAAAAAGATTTTATTTATTAATTTGACAGAGAGAGATCACAAGTAGGCAGAGAGAGTGGAGGGGAAGCAGCTCCCTGCTGAACAGAGAGCCCAATGCAGGCCTTGATCTCAGGACCCTGAGATCATGACCTGAACCAAAGGCAGAGGCTTAACCCACTGAGCCACTCAGGCACCCCCATGGGAATTTTTTTAACAATTATTTTTATTATCTCAAATGAGTTCCCATTCATTGTAATCAAAACAGTCTTTTTAAAAAAAGATTTTGTTTATTTATCTGTTCATTTATTTAGAGAGTTCACTCAAGCAGAGAAGGGGCAAAGGGAGAGGGAGAGAATCTCAAGCAGACTTCCTGCTTACTGCAGAGCCCAATGCAGAGCTCAGTCTCATGACCCTGAGATCATAACCTGAGCTGAAACCAAGAGTTGGATGCTCAATCAACTGAGCCACCCAGGTTACCCCCACAATCAAAATAATCTTAATTAGAATAGAGCACAGCAGTGAGCATGAACCTTCTCCTTCCGTGAGCTCATGTCTAGCAGTGGAGATACAGAAATAAAGCAGCAAAGACTGTGTAGTGCAAAAATGCTTCACCTAAAGTACACAAAATAATGGGAGCACACTGGAGGGATACTTTTGCCTAGTCTGCAGGGAGCAGGAGAATATTTTAAGAGTTGCAGAATTCCTTTAGATTGTTGTACCATCGGGAGAAATTTTGTTCACTCTAATTATAAGACTATGTTTCAGGTATGAAGTTTTTGGTCTTAACTCTATCCCTATTCTTTGCAGATTCCAGATTCTGGGGTGTCTTATTGGACTGCTCTTAGACCCAAAGAAAGGAGATAAGGAGTTGTCATTACCACCTCTAGGTCAAACAGAAACTTGAATAAAGAAGGGAAAACGCATGTCTCACACACCTTTCACATGGAGCACATTGCACAAGGGACATTAAGGAATGGATGTGGTGTCATTATTTTCTCTAAAGTAGTTCTGAGGAATAAGGGTGTTCAGATACAGTACAAGCGAAGCCAAAATTTAAAAAAAAAAACGATAACAAGAAAAAAATTAGAAAATATTCTCTAAAACACCTTTCTTCTGAAGTAAGAGGAAGGAGTCCTGCCTTGTGTAGATAAAAGAGAATGTGTGGCTCCCTAAATACAGTTTTCTGTTTTAAGGGATTTCTGGCACTAGATTAAATCCCTCTAGTGAATATAGACCATCCATTCTGCAGATGCATTTTTAGGGAAAATGCAAAAAGAATCAGTTCTTTATTTCATGCAAACCCTTCCTCTGCTCTGCTGTTGGCCTTGCTGGCTCAGTTCCCATTTATGCAGTTACACCATGAATATCTGAAGCTCACCCTGCTGTCCCTTCAGTTGGTTAAGGGGTTCTTCTATACCTCTCCTTTAACAATCTGTTAAGTGGTTGTAGGACCGTTACTATGTTTGCTGCATCTTCTGTTATGACTGAAGCCATCTAAGAGCCACATATTAATAGCAGGCACTACCAGCACTGGATGGCAGAAATCATGCAAGTGTGTTAAAAAGGTCTTTGGCTTCCAATGAAAGAATGCAGAGGATTTTAGGGCAGTGAAACTACTCTGTGACAACATCACAATGGCTATGGACCATTCTCATTTGGTCCAAGCCCATAAAATATACAATACCAAGAATGTTCCCTAAAGTAAATCATGGACCCTCAGTGATAATGATGGGTCAGTGTAGGTTTGTCAGTTGTAAAAATTGTATCACTCTAGTGGGAGAGGCTGGTAATAGGGAACGTATGCATCAGAAAAGGCAGGGAGTATGTGGGAAGTCTCTGTGCCTTCCCTCAGATTTGCTGTGAACCTGAACATATGCTAAAAAATAAATCCTGTTATTAAAAAGAGAAGGCACATGCTAACAGTTTGAGAGCTTAGGCAAGACGGTGGAGCATGGCCTTATTCAGACTCAGCTGAGAATATGTGTGTCAGGCAACTTAAATTTTTTGCCACTCTGCACATATCCACAAAGACCATGGAAGTACCATTTGATTTGGGATTTACAAATGAATTTTAGGAAGTGGGCAAATTTACAAATACTGGATTCATGAATAATAAGAATCAACTGTATATCCAGCCTGATTCTGAGTTAGTCTCACCGCGATTCTTAATTAGCAACAGGTATTTGGTTTACAGTAGATTATATCTATCATTTCTATAATTTTAATATGAGAAGCTAAATTTCTTTTTCCTCCTATGATCTCTGTGTTGACTCTTAGATTGATTTGCTTTCAAATAATATTTCTACCACTTATTACCAGTGTGTCCTTGGATAGGTTGTTTAACCTCTTAGAACTTTAAGTTTGTTATCTATAAATGGGAGGGAAATAACACCTAACCCTACACAATTGTTGTGAGAAGTAGGGAGATGATGATAATAAAACCACCACCACCCTACCTGGCCCATTACCTACTCTAATGCCTACTCCAATGGTTACCAAAGAAAGATAATTAGGTCCTGTGAGTTTGACATAGGCACATGCAGAAGCTCATTTATGTAGTCAGTCTTTTAGTCATTCATTTATTCATTCATAATTCAATATTTACCGATATTTAGACTATGTCAGATACTAAGCAGGTGCTAACAGTGCGAAAACTAACGTGAATGGAATAAGGAGCTATCTAAACAAATCACATAAAATGAAAATACATGTTTGGTTCAAGGCAACACAGACTGGTTGTGGTTGTGATTAGAGAAGACTTCACAGAAGAGGCAGAGGCTATGTTAACTATGAGGCTATGCTAAACATTAAGGAGGTGTAAGAATTTACTACATGAACAATATGAAGAATCATATTTTAAGAAGAGAGATTTGTATAAAAGCTATGACATAAAGAGAATATGACACATTTTGAGCGAGAATTTTGATATCCTGCAACCTACGGTTCAGTGACAAAAGAAGGAGCAGGACATGTCAGAGGAAACCAAGTCAGTCTGGCTGAATACTTTAAACTTTATTCGGAGGTCAATGGAGAAAACCAGCAAAACGGTTAAAATAGGGATTGATATAATTCAACTTGCACTTATGACACTCACTTGGTCACTGATGCAGAAGACCATTTGGAGGAGCAATACTGAGAAAAGAAGACAGTTTATGAGGTCATGATACTAGTTCATTGTGAAGAGGTTGGGAACTAACTGGTGGCATGGCAATAAATGAAGATTCACCCAAATGAGAATGAATAGAAACTATTTATCAGAACTTGCTAGGGCAAGGGAGTTAGCCACCGTCTCTTGCATTTGGCAGAGACTCAAAGGCAGGCGTAGCAGTGGGAAAGCTTACAGTGGAAAGAAGGGGAAAGCTTCCAGTGCACTCTGAATGAAGGTGGTTGACATGTGAAAGCTGGAGGTAGGCAGCTAACAAGAAGCAGACCGTAATGTGTGATTGGTGAGCGGTACACAAATGGCTTCCTCTGGTTGGTCTTAAGTTAGAAGTGGGGGACAGATGAGAGAAGCTGTCAGTTTTTAGTCAAGTCCTGGCATTTTCGACCAAGGGTTATGCTTGATAGAAATATTAGTTAGACTTTGGAGTTATTACAGTAGGTAGTAGGTTGCCTTCCTGGGCTAATTGCTGCAGGTTTTGGATCAGAATTCCATTTTTACATAGTCTGGCCACTGTCTGCCTACATAGTCATTCTCTAAGTGGGTAGTGCATTTTAGGAAATCGTAAGAGACCACTGAGATAGAAGATAAAACTCATATTCAGACAAGAGCTGTGATTTGCCCATGGTCACATGTCACAGAGAGTGTGGTGGGGTAAGAATGAAAATCCTTTGATTCTCTCTAGTGCAATTACTGATTTTCTACATTCCATCTAAATGACCTGATTAATAGGTATATAATAAGAGATGAAAGGATGAAAAAGAAAATTCCTGTTCTATGTTAAGGGCAGAAGTAATTTAGATTAGTAAATACGAGCATGTTCTAGTCTTCCCATAATCTCCGTAAGGGGGAAACTCTTCACTGCACTTCAAAATATTATCTCCTGTCCTCAAAACATGCTCTTTTTCATCAAGTGCATTATGATTTTTCTACTATTATGTGCTTTATTCTGTGTATTTTGCACAAACTTGGAACTAAAATAATAAAGTAGAAACTGAACAAATGGAACAGTTTTTATTTGGATGAAGTGCCTCAACCTGTATGTCTTACCTCAAGGAAAAGCTACTTTATTTAAATTTTATTTTATTTGACACAGAGAGAGAGAGAGAGAGAGAACAAGTAGGCAGAGAGGCAGGCAGAGAGAGAGGGAGAAGCAGGCTTCTCTCTGAGCAGAGAGCCCCATGTGGGTCTGGATCCCAGGATCCTAAGATCTTGACCTGAGCCGAAGGCAGAGGCTTAAACCACTGAGCCACCCAGGTGCCTCAAAAAGCGACTTCTTTATTTCTAAATACTGAATTATTTAATCTGAGATAAGGATTAAATGTTAGTAAATGTTTCATATTTGATCCTGAACAATAGAGATGAACGTCTGAAGACTCACAAGCTATTAGTAGACCAAGGAAACCTGACAAAAACTACAGATAAAATAGAGTCAATAAGCCTATCATCTTGGTCTTCCATGCCCACAAAAGTCCAATAAGTAAAGACTGAAGATATTAAAGTGCTTTAAAAAAATAAAAGATTGAGGGCCACCTGGGTGGTTAAGCTTCTAACTCTTCATCTCAGGTCAGGGCTTGATCTCAGGGTTGTGAGTTCAAGCCCCATAATGGGCTTTGCTGGGCTTGGCACCTACTTTAAAAAAAAAATCTTAAGAAATAAATACAGTTAAAAGAAACTGCTAGTAAATTGTTTTAAAATGTTGAAAACAAAATATGTCTTCTACCTCCAATACGTTTATTTATACCCAATCCATGGCAGAGGCGCAGTGAAGAAACCGCTTGCCTAGAACTCACGCCTTCTGTACCATTGCCTCTTAATTCCACTGGGCCACGCTCCTTACATTTTAGAGCCTAGCCACACCTCAGTGAACACTTTAAATGCCTAATGACTGAAACTCACTTCATGGTTCCTTCAGCTTTGCTTTCTTTCACTGAAGACTGTCAGAAGGCATGAATTTAGGGCAGAGCATTTCTGTCCACTCCCCTTGTTATCAAAGGCTTTAAAGGAAAATTATTTCAAGCAGGGGAAATTCTCCTCCCATGTTGGGGTTCGCATTTCCCCTCAACCCTCTCTGTGCCCCCAGAACTGATGACTTAGTGTTGGAACTTATCAGGAACCTATGATTTCCGGGGGGCGGGGATGGGGGGAAGGAAACCACCAACCTTAGACCACAAGTCAGAACACCTGCTCAAGTTTCATTAATTAACAATATGAAAATAACATCCATCTTCATGTGGATCAAATGCTACTAATCTTCTTTAACTGCCTTATCAAAATGGATCCTTCAGATAGTCAAAGAAGAAGAGGGCTTCCAAGACCTCTTTTCTACAGAACCATATACCCCAAAATAAGATCTGAAGAAGGTGCTGGGACTGCCAGTTGCAGAAAATCTCAAGACCCCTACCTCCTGGGAAGAAGGAGAAGCAGTAAGAATCCAAAAAAGTGGAGAATAGAACTGTCACATTATGTCAGGCTCATGATTCAGAGTTCCCCACTGATTAAAATTCTTAACAGCTTTTGGCTATGTAGGATCAGGTGTACATTCTTGGCCAGGCGTGTCCAGACTTTCATGACTTGACCTTTTGGCCATTTCTCCAACCTTCTGCTGCCAGCCCACTCCACTTCCCTTGCCTCCAGCGCCCCTAGTGCTCCTCTCTGGGCATAGAGCATTTGACTTTGCTCCTTCTCTCCTTATAGTTCGCCTGCCTCCCCAACTTTGCCATTTCTCAAGACCTTAGGCCGTTGTTATTTCTTCTAGGAAATCTTTTCCAGCTTCCCTTCTCCCAAGACAGTTCTCTCTTTTTTCCTTTGTTCCGCCACCGCCATATCTTTTATTTACTCGATAATCTTCCCACTCAGTAATGTTTATTGCAAATATGTCTGTCTTCTCTCCCAGAGAGAGAGCCCCTTGAAAGCAGTAAATATATCTGTCATTACTCATCTCCTGAGCTAAACACATTTCCTGGCACAATAATAATGGTTTCACATAATAACTATTTACTGAATAAATGAATTAATGCATGACAGCGGTTGCAAAACTCTGCCTCTGACAATTGATGTTTAAGAAAAAGACCCAGATAAGTCATTTTCCTTGTTAGGGCATTATAAGCATGGCCTCCATAAATATAACTAATGTTTTTGTGATACAGATATTTTTAGCCTCTTTCGGTAAAGTTTATTTCGCACTTTGTAAATGTTTAGTTCATCTTTAGTTTTTTGTTGGGGTGGGGGGGGGCCTTCAGTGGATAACACCAGTTTCTAAAATATGCTGAATAAGTCCAGTCCAATTTTTTACTATTTTGCTCCCCCGTGATTTTCTGGCTACACTTTATTCCTTTGGAAAACTGCAAAGTTTTTACTTTTAAATGATGTATTTGTCAGCGTAATGGTAACTGACTGACACATATAATTCAGAATCCTGGACAGAGCTGTGTTCAGGAGATCAAAAGATATCTATAGAAATCTCCGACTTTTTCAGGCCCCCTGGGAGGCTCAGTTGGTTAAGGGTCTGACTCTTGATTTCAGCTCAGGTCCTGATCTCAGGGTCATGGGATCGAGCCCTGTGCTGGGCTTGAAGCCTGCTTGAGATTCTCTCTTTTCCTCTCCCTCTGCCCCTGCCTCCCTCCCATGCTCTCACTCTCCCTAAAAAAGAAAAAGAAATCTCACACGTTTCCTATTTTTCTTAGCCCTACTTATCTCTGTGTTGTTTTCATTCCTTTAAGCAATATCCATATGATGGCAAAGATAACCACTGGCATCTTTAGACTCCCCTAGTGTTTCCACTAAGTGATCCCAGTGAAAGACCGTGTTTCTCTCCCTGTGGCATAAGCACAAATCATGCAGATGGCTCATTGGCCCGAATTGTGTCCCATGGCCTTCATTGGACCAGTCACTGTCGCACTGGACACTAATTGGATAGAACTAGGTCATAAACAGATCCTCATGCTAGGGATGATATGGGATTAATTTTGACTTGCTGTACCAGAACTAGATGTTTTAAGAATGTAAAAGAGATGATTTCCCAAAAGAGATACCAAGCAAACAAAGCAAACAAACAAAAAATATTTTGGCCCACCATAAGTATCTTTTGCTTGTTCTCTACACCTGCCCCATGTCTTCCTTGAACTTAAAGCAATCATAATGCCATAAAGTAGACAGTGTTAGAACTGCCATCAGACTGGAGAAGACAGTATTATTCTATTTTGCTTTTAAACATTAGTATAAAACTGGAAGATTTATGGGTTTTCTTCTTGTCTTTTTTCCACGAAAGCTTTGTTTTGAGCAAGTATTTATAACTCTTTGCTCCATTCCTGAATCATAATTGATTGCTTTGAGCCCAGCATTCTCTGAAGAAAGTTCAATTTTTATTTTTCTTGAATATTTGCCTTGCACTAAGATCTTATTAAATCCACTTGCCACTTTGCTGCTCACTTTCAAAGCTTCGAGATTGCCCTGCCTTTTATCCCACCCTGTATCTATCCAAGGATGGAACACTGAGAAGAGTTTACTGTAATATTTAAGCTAAATGGGTTTTCTGTGCCTACTTCCTCCAGAATAACTTGTGATATCATCCTCACATCAAAAACATAATGACAATAAACCTAATCACAATACCAAAGTATCCCAGTTTGATAACACTTGCCCTTTATGGAGTCGGTGTCAAGTTTTATTGTTGGAATCTTCCCAAACCACAGCTGGGTCAGGGGGGTGCAACTTTGGGAAACACAGTATCTAATTGTCGAATGCTATCTAGTGGGGGTAACTGCATTCCAGTCACAAGGCAGAACCTGGCTACAGTTGGTATATCTTTATAGAGCTGTTTGAAATTCATTGCACCATAAGGAAGTAAGATTCCCTTTGCAGAAAGCCACTTTGGCCAAGTTTACAAAAATGCAAAGAAAACATTGTAAACTTCAACAATCACATAGTTAATCTGCTCAGTTACCAAATCTACTAATCATACCTTTACAAACATTAATTCCTAGATTGATTTCCATGATGCATGTATATATCTGTGGGTTGTCTCTGCAGTCTCCTTTATGTTCTCCTCTTCTACCCTATAAAAGTGTGTCCCTACAGCCCCTCCGTAGACTATAATCTTGCCCCTTTGCACCCTCTCTCTGGCAGTTTCTTACATTTGCACCATTTCATGAATAATGCATACCTCTGTATTTTTAGATACAATTTTCTTCCAAACTCTAGACCTGAATTTTTTCATGTGCACTAAGTATCTCCATTCAGGTAGTCCTTTAGGACTTCAAATTCTTTACCTGTAAAACACAATTTAACACCTCCGCACAAAACATTCCTTTCTCCTAATTTTCTTTCCTCTATCTCTCCCTCCTGTTTCCTTTCTTTTTCCTTTATTTAGCTCATTATACTATTCTGTTCTAATAATACCTAAGTGTGTACAACAGTAATAATATAAAAATAATAAAACAGTAAAAATTTCTTAGGATTTTAACTTTTATGCATAAACTAAACCAAAAGAGCCAAATATTTCTCGAGATTTTAGTTCTTATGCAATTTCTCCCCCCCAAAGGTAATATTACAGATTTAAAACATTCAATATTACAACAGTAAATTCATCTTTTGTTTCAAAATAATCCAGTGGACTATTGGCTAAGAAATGACAATTTTTTAATGTAGACAGTGACAACATTGGGTTCATTATAATACTCTACTACATAGATTGATGCATTGTTTAAAATAATAAGAATATTGGAAACATCCCAGTTTACTATCATAGTAAAATAGATCAATATTTTTGTCACAGTCATTCAAAGAAATACTAAGAAAAATGAAGGAGATGTATAACGACACAGAGGAACTATATAAACAAAATGTTGAGCAAAGAGTAAATCATAGAAAAAATTACAAAATGGGGGCTGCCTGAGTAGCTCAGTGGGTCAAGCCTCTGCCTTCGGCTCGGGTCATGATCTCAGGGTCCTGGGATCGAGTCCCGCATCGGGCTCTCTGCTCAGCAGGGAACCTGCTTCCTCCTCTCTCTCTCTGCCTGCCTCTCTGCCTACTTGTGATCTCTCTCTGTCAAATAAATAAATAAACAAATAAATAAATAAATAAATAAAGTTCTAGAGGAAACAGAACTACATACAGGAATGATATATGTGTGGTTAATGTGGGCTGCGTATATATGTGGTATATCCATAAAGTATAATATATGGCTCCTTGGATGAGTAGGAGAGGAGTACATAAAGGCTATAAAATATATTTTTAATATATCTCTTCAGCTTGATGGAGAGTATATGAACATTTTATAATTTTTCACAATTATTATATATAAATTATATACATTCTTTTTTATGTCTGATATCTTACACAAAAAGAATACAGGCAGAATCAGTTTCTAAATGATGCATTTTTAAAATTTAAGACAAGTTACATAAAGTTTTCACTCTTATTCAGAAGGAAAAACCGGGGTGCCTGGGTGGCTGTCTCAGTCAGTTATGCATCTGCCATCAGCTCAGGTCAGGATCCCATTGTTCTGGTATTGAGCTCTGAGTCCTAGGACTCCCTGCTCAGCAGGGAGTCTGCTTTGCCCTCTGCCTGCCACTCCTCCTGCTTGTGTTCATTCTCTCTCTCTGACAAAGAAAATCTTTAAAAAAAAAAAAAAAAAGGACAAACAAGATGAAAGTTTAGTCATCAAAAAGCATCTGCTACATGACCAAAAAATGGATGAATGACATAGCAGTCACTGTCATATTCCATTTTAAAGTTATCATTCTATCATTAGTTTACAACTTAATACTATTAGGACCAGAATATATAGACTTTATGATATCAGTTTATTTGAAATTTGTTGAAACTTACCTTAGGGAAAAGCAGTTACTGCAAAAGTGAATTTTGTGTTTGAAATGAATGTATTTATATTTCCCACTTGCAAAAGCCAGGAAATCTGTTTGTAACAACTTAATCAAGCTGTTCAAATTTCCTTATCTATACTGATTTTTGTGTTTGTTTAGTATATCAACTGCAGAGAAGTACATTAAAATTTTCAATTATGATAATATCTGTCCAAGTCCCTTCAGGCTGCTATAACAAATTACAGTAGACAGAGTTATTTATAAAAAACAGAAATTTATTTCCCACAGTTTTGGAGGTTGGGAAATCCAAGATCAAGATTCAATGACTGATTCTGTATCTGGTGAGAACCCACCTCCTAGTTCATCAACAGTAGTCTTCTTGCTGTGTCCACATGGTAAAGAGGGAGAGTGGGAACTCCCTGATGACCTTTTTATAAGAGTATTAGTCCCATTCAGGAAGGCTCTGTCCTCATAATCTGATCACTTCCCAAAGGCCCCACTTCCAAATACCATCACACTGGGTATTCGGTTTCAATGTATAAATTTTGAGGAGGACACAAACAAAAAGTTTATAGCAGTATTTTTGTCATTTTTTTCTTGTGATTTTGCAAGTTTGCCCTATATATTTTGAAGCTATGTTATTAGGTACACAAGGTTAGATTTTTAATATCTTCCCTGTAAATTAAACTTTTATCAATATGTTATAATATTTTTATATTTTCTTATAATCTGAGCTTAATATATAGAGAACTTAGACAACTCAGCACCAAAAAAGCAAATAATAAAATTTTTAAAATGGAAAGAGTACAAAAATAGACTTTTTTTTTCCAAAGAAGACTTACAGATGGCCAACGGACACATGAAAACATGCTCAATGTCACTAATCATCAGGGAAATGAAAATCAAAACCACAATGATATATTACCTCAAACCTATCAAAATGGCTAAAATTAAAAACACAAGAAAGAACAAGTAAAAAAATAATAATTTCAGCTTAATGAATTTTTTAATATTAATATATTTATAGAAGCTTTCTTTTGATTAGTTTTTATAAGAATACACTTTAATATTCTAGTTTTCTCGGTCTTTATGTTTTTTTGTGTGTGCGTTTTCACATGTGTGTGTGTGTGTGTATTTTAGAGAATGTGTGTATGTGCCCATGGTGGGGGTAAAGGGAGTGGGTGGATTAAGAGATAGAATCTTAAACTGATTCCATGCCCAGTGCAGAGACTGATGTGGGACTTGATATCATGAACCTGAGATCATGACCTGAGCTGAAATAAAGAGTTGGATGCTTAACCGACTGAGCCACCAAGGTGCCTCTCTAGGTCTTTATGTCTAAATGTGAATTTGTAAACAAGAAAACTTGAATTTTGCTTTTTTCAATTTTTGTTTTTTAACTAGATTTCTTGCAGTACTTACTATTCTGATTACTGATATATTTGGTTTTATTTTCCTATTTTATTTAGAGTCTAATTATTACATATATTTTAATATGCATATTCTTTTGGGTCAACTGGGCTTTTTCCCTTCAATTTCCTTATTTCCCTTCTAATAGTTTGGAAGTTATATATTTTGTAAAAATTATTTTAATGATTAATGTAGAAAATCTGCATACCCATTTCAACAATAAATTCCAGAGTTAATTTATATATATCTATTGCTTAGTTAACAATATGAACACAGATTGAGTCACTTAAAACCACACATTTATTATCTCTCAATTTCTGTGGGTCAGGTGTCTGGGAATAGATTAGATAGGTCATCTTCTCAGAGTCTCTCGGGGTTAAAATGAAGATGTCTTTGGCTTAATAAATGTACTTGTTTTTTATTAGACATTTGGCTTTTTAAGATCTATAGTCTTTTGGAGTCTGAATCCATATTGGTTATATTTTCTGCATTAACTCATGCTAGCTTGTTTCCAGTTAATTTTAGAGCTTTATTTTATTGTGAATTTGGATACCTTTTACTCTTACCTTTGGAAAGTCTTTGAGACCAGGTCTTTGGTGTGTTCTTCCGAAAAGGTTTTTTATTTGGTGTATGCTAGGCATCTCAGGGCAATAATTTAAGGGTCAGATTTAGGGGTGCCTGGGTGGCTCCGTGGGTTAAGCCTCTGCCTTCGGCTCAGATTATGATCTCAGGGTCCTGGGATCAAGCCCTGCATCGGGCTCTCTGCTCAGCGGGGAGCCTGCTTCCCCCTCTCTCTGCCTACCTTTCTGCCTGCTTGTGATCTCAATCTCTCTCTGTGTGAAATAAATAAATAAAATCTTTTTAAAAAAATAAAGGTCATATTTAATTTTTTTTTAAGATTTTATTTATTTATTTGACAGACAGAGATCACAAGTAAGCAGAGAGGCAGGCAGAGAGAGAGAGGAGGAAGCAGGCTCCCTGCTGAGCAGAGAGCTCGATGTGGGGCTCAATCCCAGGATCTGAGATCATGACCTGAGCCGAAGGCAGAGGCTTTAACACCCAGGCACCCCAAAGGTCAGATTTAAACTAAATTTAAGGTTTATGGATTTTTCAGACTAGTAGTTATTACAGATTCTGGCCTCAAATCCAAATTGATGTAGATATTGGTTAGCATATTAGGTATTACTTAGTTCTCAGAACATGAATTTATTTTTCTTGGTCCTACCAGGGCAAGGACAAACGTAGACATGTGAAACTTGGGAATTCCATTACATCACATTCAGTTTTAGTGATTTAGTAGGAAGCTCAAATATGAGCTTCCAGTTGTGTTCTCCTGGTGGGGTCATGCAGACAACACTTAACTTCCAGCCACGGTGAATGTATTGCCAACTAGAGAAATACACCGGAGTCTTGAGGTCCAGAGTTTTTATTAAGGGTCAGTCATATGGACATGACTGACCATTTTTATATTTGACCTTAGTCTCTAGCTGAGAGTCACATTGATTCTGCATGGGCCAAGGCTATCACCATAAATCATACTGTTAACATGGATTATCTGGTATGGTCCAAGACCATCAGATAAACAAAGATATTTTTATCAGGCACGGCATTCCAAGGGCCTAGAGGTTATTTCCTAGGAACAAAAGACAAGGGAAATATCTCTCTTGGAACAAGATTAATCTTTTATTAAATAGTTTGTATCTTCACTATCTCCCTGTGTGGGTTTTCCCCTATACCTAACCCCCTTATTTTGCCTTTTAAAGTTGTCTCACTTGATAAGGCCTAGATTTATTTGGGATCTTAGAACTAATCTTACACCCTAGTACATCCCAGGTTTTACTTCTAGATAAACAGTATAATGGATGGTATATTAAAGCCTAAATTCTGATCTGGACACATCCCTTAGACCAAACACTGGCTCTATATTTGTCTCACCTCGAAATTCATGATACCTTATCATTTTTGGCTTTTAAAGAATTATCATATTTTCTTATCCTCCCATCCATGAACCAAACTGAATGAATGTTATTTTAATCTAAAATTTTTAATTGTAGTGAACTGAGTATATTTTATAAACATCTAATTGTCTGTATTTTAAGTAATGAAAATCTTAGAAACATTTTTGCATCTTTGCATTTTACACAGAACCAACTGGTGAAAAGTAGCTTCTGAATATTACCTTACCTGAAACAGTCTCCTTTGAAGTAAAATTCCTATTACGGTATACCCTCAAGAAAATCCCTTACGTGGGGTTTGAGAGTCTCCTGACCTCCATTTTCCCTTCTCTAGGAAAACAGGTTCAATCTAGACTTCAATTGTTATCACAAGCAACTTCTACAAAAATTTCTTACTCTTTCCAGTAAGAGGCTGTCTATTTGCAATTAGAGAGGTGGATACAGAATACTAAGTCCTCTTTTATTCATCTCTCGCTTGCTTGTTCTTTTGATATACCTCTATGATCTATCTCAGTTCCCTTGTTCTGAAAAAGATCAAGGGACAGCTTGGTAATCAGAATCTCCAAGAAGGTAAAGGACGATATGAGTGCACGTCACAAATGGATACTTTCTTTCTGCATTCAGTAATACAGTCGCTCCCTGCAATATTTTCTTGGATTGTCCCACAAGGGACTTGACTGGGCAGCAGGGAAATCCCTCTGGAGTCTATTCTCATTTTAGCTCTATGATCTACTCTCATAGGCCTAATGGAATCTGGAAACTTTTAAGGCAGCTGAACATTTTAAGCACCCCCCCCCTTTTTTTTTGGTAGAGTCATTGAAGGTTAAGCCTGATATTTAATTTTATTAGATTAAAAATGAATCAGAGGGAAGAAAATAAAGTCTAGAAAGGAAAGGAAGAAAAGGAAGAAGACAAGGAAGGAAGAAATTTGGTGAGGAGGCTATATTGTTTGTTTATATTAAATTACATTCCAGTGATAGTGGGAAATATTTGAGAATGTAGATTATGATCTATTATTCTCCCATGGTAAAATTTTAAATCAGTTGAAGGGAATATAAAACAATTCTACTCTTCTAACTTCACAGATGAAGAAAGGGTTAATTAATTGAAACTTAATTGTAGTTTAGACTCAGAAGTGTGCTTTTTAATATCATGTAGAGTGAATGAAAAATTTGTGTGCCAAGACCAAGTTTTCTGACTTCTTAATTTTCTCACAGAAGGAATAGGAAGAGAAGCCTCTGGAATTTTTTTCCAAATGCAGACATATTTTAATTCTTGGATCCTATTAATGGGAATGTAGAATATTGATTTTCTTTTCTTATTTTCTGAATGGCAAAATAGTGCAACATTTAAAAATACAGTGATATAAACCTGGTGATTCACAGACCTGTACCCCTGGGGATAAAAATATATGTTTATAAAAAATAAAAAATTAAAAAAAAAAATAAATAAAAATAAAAATACAGTGATATAAAAAGTGCCCCCCTCATTGGGCTTTGAGGACTGAAATTAAAGCTTCTCAGAGGTGATTTCCTACCAAGTAGGGCAAAGGTTCAGCAGTGTAGATCTTTCTGAGACTGAGATTTATTTTTACTTTCCCAGAGGTTTCTGAGAATTGCCTGTTACTGCTCTTTGACTGTCTTCAGAGATTGTGTGACCCGGTGTGTGACCCTCAGCGTATTAAAATTCTGAGATAATGAGTTTAAAAAAGAAAACTCCACAGTTTATGGGCTGTCATTAAAAGACATGGGGCTGTAAATAAGATGATTATTTGCAAATAGAAATAGGAAAAAAAAAGATGATCTTAGAATTTATTATTATTTGAGTCCTCATTATCTCTAGCCTGTAGTACTGTCCAGTTTGCTTATTGGTCCCCTGCCTAAGTGACCTCCATCCGAGTGCTCCTTCTGATATGATTGTATTACTGCCTTGCTTAGAATTCCTCAGTAATTCACCATTGTCTAGAGGGAAAAAAAAATCTACTAAATTTTGTCACATATCTCCTAGAGTTCTATGTGATCCATTCCCCTGTCCATTTTGTCTAAGTTGCAGTAATGAGCTCCCTGCCCTCCCCCTCAAACCTGACTTTCTTTCTCTTTTCCCTTAACTTTCTTCACTCTGGAAAAACCCTTCTATTCCAAATTCTTGTCTGCTCCCTCCCTTACTTTTTTGTTGTTAACTTTTAACCAGCCAGATGCCTGCTAGGCCTTATACTAAAAATTTGTGAGGCTTTTCTTAATTACCCACCCTGACTTGGGTAGATCTTCTTATATATCCCTCTGTGGGTGGCTGGATAATGCCTCCCAAGGATGTATGGGTCCTGATCCTTACAACCTCTGAATTTTACTTTATATGACAGGTATGACTCGGCCAGTATGACTAAGTTCAGGATCATAAAAAGAGATTATTCTAGATTATCCAGGTGACCTTCCAGTGTAATCATACCTGTCCTTGTAAAATTCAGGCAAAATGAAATTAGATTTTAGATGACATGAGTGGCAGAAGTAGAGATTGGGGTCCTGTGCTTTAAAGTTGGAGGAAGGGGTCACAAGCCAAGGTATAGACGTAGCCACTAGAAGCTGGAAAAAGCAAAGGAATTAATTCTCCCCTAGAGTGTATAGAGGAAGCGTGCCCTTGCCAACATTTTGGTGCCAACCAGGTGAAACCCATTTTGGACTTCTGGGCTCTAGAAGTACAAGAGAATGCATTTCTGATGTTTTAAGCCACTGAATTTGTGATAACTTGTTACAGTGACTATAGGAAACTAATATGCCTTCTCTTGCTTGTACATTCCTCCATTTTAGCAAGTGTTTCATGCTTTTGTAGTCATTTGTGTACTTGTCTTTTCTACTCCAACCAGATCCAAAAACTTAGGTTATTACGCCGCTTGTGCTGTCCTGAAGAGAAATTCACCTGCACTCATAATTTGAAAAGTCAATACAATGCCTTACCTGTAATATATGGAGAAATGAAAGGACAATTAAAATCTATCATAAAATGGTATCTGTTTCTGGGTGTAAATAGTAAGCGTGATTAAATGTCAGGACAACTAAGATAGTCAGACACTGGCTCAAATATATAGGATAATTGTGAAAGTGACAGATTCATATGCAAACCAATGCAGGTGTGTTTTGTTGGTGACTCAAATCCTGAAAGAATAATTACTGATTTCTTTAATTTTTCCTATTTATTATTATTTTTATTGTTTATAAAATCGTGTAGAGCCCTTGGCAACTTCCAAAAACAAAATAAAACTAAGTACATATAGTTATTCCTAAACCTTCATAATGATTGCCTTTTTGGAGAATTCACTATAATTTAAAACTATAATTTTGTGTGTGTGTTTTGGTTAATAGACATTATATAATGTCATAGATGTTTTCACCACATGAATGTCTGGTAAGGGATTGGGAAATCATGTTGGATATGGGGCATCTCTTCATGAGTGAAGTATTCTTTGACCTGTAGAATGTCCAACATCTTGAGCTTCTGCCTACCAAATGCTGAAAGCATCTTGTAGTCGTTAATAGCAACCAGGAATGTCCCCACAAACATCCAGAATCTTTCTCTGAGGACCACTGCTATGTATTCACAACTCTATGTAACCAGTGAGTGTGTCTTAGTCCTCGAGATAATCTCCAAATCTGTATTGGCTTCTAACACATAACAGATGTTAAGCACCTGCATGTAGTGTGAAGAAAAGGTTGTGTAAATATTGTACGGTGTTTTTTTTTTCTTATTAATATGGTCAAGGTGATGGATAACATTCAAATCCTCTGTATCATTTTTGTTTGGTTTAAACAGCTTTATGGACATATGATTTATACCATAAAATTGACCCAAAGTGTACAATTCATTGGCTTTAGTCTATTCATAGAGATGTGAAACCATCATTATCATCAATCTTAGAACCTCTTTTATCACCTCAACAAGAGGTTCAGTATTGTCTAGCCATTGATTGCATATCTCTGGATTTCCCTCAACCCTAAATAATTACTGATGTACTTTATGTTTCTAGATTTGCTAATCTGGATATTTCATATAAATGGGATCCTGTAATATTGTCTTTTGTGGGTGGCTGCCTTCATTGTTTTCAAAATTCATCCTTAGTACAGTATGTATCAGCACTTACTACACTTTTCATGGTCAGATAATACATCATTGTATGGATATCACTTACCTAGTGTTTATTCATTCAGTTAATCAAACCTCCTTCTTCTCTTTATCCTCTATCATTTTAAGTTTTTCTGTATTTGCCAAGATATGTTAAAAGTTAAAATTTCCTATTGTGATTCTGCAGCTGTTAATTTTTTTGTCAATTGTTTCATATATTTTGAAGCATTTTAGACATTTATACATTTATGATTGTATATCTTCCTGCTTTACTGACCTTTTTATTGTTATATGTACTCTTTACCCCAATAATAAATACTCTGTCTTGAAGTCTATTTTATATAATACTTATATATACAAGCCAGCTTTCTTATACAACCTGCTTGTATCATATATTTTTCTACATGTTTGCTTACACATTTTCTGTGTATACAATTGGATCTTGCCTTTGTATTCATTCTGATAATCTCTTCCTTGTAATTGGAAAATTTATCCCATAGACATTTAATGAAATTATTTTTATGTTTGGATTTAGGTATACCATCATGTTATTTTTAGGGTTTTTTTCCTTTTCTTACCCTCTTCTGAATATTTTATAGAATCTGCTTTAATGTTTATTGACTGTGTCACTCTAAATCCTTGAATACATTATAAACTTCTCAAATTTTTCCTTAAAGTCAGATGTATTTTAAATAAATTGACATAATATGGGATTTTTTAATAATTGCTCATGCTTTTATAATAATTCATGAAATCATTTATTTCCATTTGGATACTTTTCATTCATTCCTAAAGATCTGAATTTCCCTCTGGCATGATTTCTCTCCAGCCTAAAGGTCTTCCTTTATTTTTTCTTGCTCCATTGCCTTGTCATGACAAATTGCCTTAGCTTTCCTTTAAGATGACTTGTTTGGTCATGGGTCCTTGGAATTAATCCAATTTGAAGTTTGCTAAGTTTTTGAATCTATAAATTTTTATCTTTCACCAAATTGGGAAGCTTGCTGTCATTATGTGTCCAAATAATCTTGTTCTGTCTCATCGTCTCTCTCCTCTTCTTCTGGGGTAAATACTTATATATAATACCTTCTGAAACTTGTCCCATAGGTCCCTGATCTTTTTGTTTTACCGGTCTTTTTCTCTCTCTTCTTCAACTATTATGGTTCTTTTTCATCTGTCTTCAAGATCATCAACATTTCTTTATCATTTCTATGCTCTTTTGATACTAATCCAGTGAATTTTTAATTTGAGATCTTCTGTTTTCACTTCTAAACTTTCCATTTGGGTTTTTTTTTTTTTTCTCTATTTCCTGCTCATGTACTCTTTTGGTCTTTAATTCAACACAGGTGTATTTTCTTTTACCTCATTGATGATAGTTAAAATAATGGCATTATAGTCCTTGTCTAATTATTCTAGCACCTGGGTCATCTCAGGGTTATTAGCTTGTATCAGTTGTCTTTTTCTTTGAGAATGGGTTATGTTTTCCTGGCTTTTGGTGTGTCAAGTGATTTTGGATTATAAACTGGGTATTATAAATGTTGTGTTGTAGATTGTCTGGAATGTATATATTGTTATATTGCAACAATATATTGATTGTTAATATCATCAAAACATTGATATTTTTATTTTTCCAGATTATTAACTCTGGTAGACGAAAATTGCTAACTGTCATACCAGTGGTAGACAATGGTTTGGTATGGAGTTCAGTTGTATAAACCTCAGGTCTTTGAAGCTTTTGGTCATCCCTATGCAAGCCTGAT
This sequence comes from Mustela putorius furo, assembly GCF_011764305.1. NCBI lineage: Eukaryota > Metazoa > Chordata > Mammalia > Carnivora > Mustelidae > Mustela > Mustela putorius. The sequence goes on along the minus strand of NW_025421496.1, from coordinate 3,730,488 downwards.
TCAAGAGTTAGCTGGTGATTTTCTTCTGTGCCTCACTTCATTCTTGAATTCCTTTTTCACTCTTGTGGTTATGCTTACCCTACGGCTCCTTTCTCTGGGCAAAAAGATGATTAGTTTTTGGTGCTTTTCCTTCTTCTTTTTTTTGATCATAGTTTTAACCATCACTTCAACTATGGCTGACCTCAGGGTAAAACTGCAACAAAACAAGGAGTTTCAACTTTCCCCCAAAATATGTCAACTTATTAGTCTTCAGATCCCTTCAGATCCTTCCTTTTTTTTTTCTTCTTCCTTTTTGGCCAGGGTTGATGACTATTCTCTGTGGGAGGATTGGTTTCTTCTGGATTGATACTCTTCTGTATCAATAGCATATTAATGTCATTTTCAGAAAAAAATTTACAAAGATATAAAAATAAATCATAACTAGTTAAGCTTTATATTATTTTACATGAACTTGAAGTTCTCATGCACAAGTCATGATATATCTTCTTCTTACATATAAACAACCAATGGTGTTAGACTGACATTTGTCCTGTAAATGCAACAATTTATATGTACACACACACACACACACACACACACTAGTTCAGAACTCTGGATAGCAGTGTGCTTGTTCAAAGCTACAACTATGACTCTGCTAAGAACGGGAAGGTTCTGTGATAATTTTGCAAATGGATGAAAATACTAGTGGGCTTTCTTGAACTCACCCTGGGTGTTAATTGCCCCTATTTCTGAAGACAGCAGGGGAGAGGGAAGTTGGCAAGGAAGAGTAAGAGCAGCCAACATTGCCTTCTCTTTTCTCTGTGCTCTAGTGAAAAGAGGATGAAACATCACAGAGAGATGAAAATCTTTTGGTTTGCTGTGAATCAGGCCAGCATGTTTGATGACTCAGGGAAGGCATTGATGGGTACCATGTTAGAAGAAGAAAGTAACAGCAAGGGCAGGTTATGAACACATTGTTCTGCCTGTGAAATAGCCACTTGCCTACTTGCCCTACACAAAGAATGATTCATCCAGGCAAGAACACCCTGTAGGGAAGTGGATCAAAAGAGAAAACCAGCAAGTGAGATGAACTAGCAAAGGGCTTCTCCAACTTTAGCGTGCAAGCCAATTTCCTGGTGTGCCTTGTTCAAATGCAGATTCACACTCAGGAGTTCTGGGTGGGCCTAAGATTCTGCATTTCTAAAAAGTTCCAGCGTGGTCCAGATTCTGCTGCTCTAAGAAACAACAAACCAGAAGCTTTCCTGTAGCAGCATTTTACCTAGAGCTGACCCTGATGCCAGGTGAGGAGAGTGAAATGATGATTTCATTTATTTTACTGCCAGGAAAAATTCCATGGGGGAAAGTGGAAACATTTTTGCTTGAGTTGGTCAATTTTTTGTGCATATTCAAAATATGTTGTTAATTTATTATCAGGGATAGCACTTATCAAGTTCCCACTCATTCTGGCTGCTGTGCAGCACCACTGCTTGTCATGTGCTATGAGGTATCAACAGCTGTGTTATTGATGCTGATGCAATTTTCCTCGCTAATAATTATTTTAAAACTACTATTTTAAGTTGGAGATTATTTTACCTTGGTATTCTTCCTGTGGTTCACATTACTTTACATCTGTGGGTTTTTTTCCTCCCATGTATTAAGGAAGAAACATCTATTTCTATTTGCAATTATGCATGGGTTTTATGTTATAGTTTAATTTACTCTAGTGTTTCACACTTGGGATCATAAAACACATAGGGAGAATTCAATAGTTTATTCTCTGCTTTGCCACCATATTCTCTGAAAGGCAAAGTGAGATGCATAGGACAAATACTTGCCAGGCTTCTTCTGGGTAGGAAGGGCAGTTTAGAGACCAAGGACACCAAAGTGTTAGATTATTAGAAAGTAGGGTATTTATATAGCTTAATAGGGCGATGAGAAATAATATCAGAAAAATACTTGAAGAGGAATCCAATATTTATGGTTGGCTAATCTTTAAAATATAATCTTGAAAATTTATCTGACCCCTGAAAACTAATCTTAATTAACATTGTCCAAACAAAACTCAAGCATTGTCTTTAGTCCCACAAGTGTGGTGTTTTACTCTGAAAGGTTAGATGCTCACCGAGGATTTATACTCTCATTCAACAAATATTTAGCTGTTTCTAAAGACATGGTTGAAAGGCACAGATGAAAAATCACATTTTGATCCAGTAGGAAAGAAAATCTGGTTCTCCCATGAACATAATAAAGATTTTTTTAAAAAAGAGCCTGGCTCTTAAATGATGATTAAAAGAATATTAAATCAACCACATAAATGAGAGGTAAATGATTTAGTGGCTCAAAGTAGATGGACAGAACCACATTCTTCTGAAAGTTTTGGAAGAGGTTCCTGGCAAAGGAGAATCAAAGAACCTAGCCTTGCAGGATTAGTGGTTTTTTGACAGACATAGGAGGCTGGCCATGCTTGGAGCCAAAGGGACCTCACTGTCAGATGCTCACATGATCATAAACTTAGGGACAGTGGAGTGTGGGTATGTTTAGACAATAAATACTGTAAATGAGTTACAGGTAAACTGAGCCTCACCTTGGTCTACTCAGCCTCAGTTGCTTACTCCAGTGAAGCATATAAATGTTACCAATTTTGTGCAGATTTAAATTAGTGTTTTTATTATCTATTAAATACTCTGAAATAAACTACTCCTAATGGTTTCAGAGAGCCTTTCTCCTTCCACTTGTTTCCTTCTCATGATTCTCTGGGTTGACTAATTCATCTATAGTCTTGACAAAGATGCTACCATAGCTGGAGCTCTCTTCCTCTCCATATGGTTTCTCCATTTAGACTGTCCATCAAGAAAGTGGGACTTCTTATGTGGTGATTCAGGGTTCCCAAAAGTGAGCATTCCAAGAGAAAGGAATTAAAATCTGCCCATTGTCTTAAATACTAGTTTTATAATTGATACCTCTGCCATGTTCTATTGGTTAGTTAGTTTCAATGTGGAAGGCATGTGAATATCAGAAGAAGTGGTTCATTGGAGATCATATTTGGAAACTGGCTCTCCCTGGAAGCAATGGTGAAGGTTTAAATATGTAATGTCAACAAATATTTAAATAGGGAAACCACATTTTTGTCTTATTAAAGCTTTTTTTTTGTTTGTTTTTGGCTCATTTGGTGATCAGTTTGGCATGTAGTAAAGAGAAAATCAAGGACAAAGCTAAGATTTGAGCCTGCATAGCTGCAAAAATCATGGTATTATTAGTAATGATAACTCATGCAAAAGAAAAACTTAAGCTAACTTATTCAGACAAAAATGATGTGGAGAAGTATATCTTAAATATAAGATTATGAATTTGATTGGATAATCTGGGTTTCCAGCAGAACACTCATAGTATATGGAGGCAGGTGCTTGAGATCATTCATAGTAAGGTGAGAGCAGGAGATGCAGGTATGAAAGTCATGCACCACGTCTAGAGATTTGTCCATTCTTCATTTTTGATGCTGTGCTGTGTGTGTATCTTCATTTGACTTGTCTTTTCAAAAAAGCTGCCTTAAATTTCTTAGATCTTTACATCATGTTTGTGACAGGCAGAATATTGGTCTCCCTTAAGATGCCCATGCCCTAATCTCTAGAATTTGTGAACATATTGTTATGTGACAGGGCGATTAAGGGTATAGATGAAATTAAGCTTTCTAATCATCTGACCTTAAAATAAAGCTGTTCTCTTGGATTATCTCCTGGACCAAGTATAATCACAAGGGTCCTTAAATGTCCTGAAGCAATTTGAGAACTTGACTGGACATTGTTGGCTTTGAAGACAAAAGGAGGAGGCAAGTCAGGGAATGTGGAAGCCTGCAGAGAGTGCAGATGGCAAGGAAATGGATTTGCCCCTAGAACCTCTGTAAGAAACGTAGCCTTCCTGACACCCTGATTTTAGCTCATTACATTTCAGATGTCTGACCTTCAGAGCAGTAAGACAATAAATTTGGATTTTTTTAAGTTACTGACTTTGTGATAATTTCTTGAAGCACCAATAGGAATTTGCTTTTTGATATCTGGGATGGGGCTGCTGTGGCCAAAAAATGTGAAAGTGGCTTTGGAATTGGGCAGTGAGCAGAGGCTGAAAGAATTTGGAAGACAGAAAGAGCCTGGATTGCCTTCAAGAGACTGGTAATGGAAACATAGATGTTAACAACTCTGCCTCTGTGGGCTCAGAAGGAATTGAAGAAAATAGTAGAGAAAACATGCATTATTTTAGCAAACACTTGAATCAGTATGAGCAGACTATTAGGAGAACTAGGACACTGACGCCTCCACCAGTAGGATTCAGATGGAAATGAAATGAGGAGCATGTTATTGGAAACAGGAGGGAAGTAGATTCTTTTGGTGGCAGAAACTTAGCTGAATTTTGGCCTGAGGCTATGTGAAAAGCAAAGCTTGTCAATGATGAACTTGGATATTTAGCTGTGGAGACTTACAAGCAAAGAGTCGAAGGCGAGGGCGCGTAGCCTTGTTACTTAAAATGCAACAGGAATGCCTTCCGTCGCACTTCTTCCGGAATCTCAATTCCTAAACATCCCACTTTCCAACCACAGTCTACTCTCTTTTTATCCCATTCCCTCCGCTCATGCCCTGAATGCAACATATTTTAAATCCTACTTGCTTCTATAGTTCATTGATTTTCACCATTCTACACCTCCCTTTGATAGTTCTAGAACTAAAATAAATGAGCGATTTCACATCTGGAGTGTCAGCTTGCTATCTTTAATGGCATCTCGTCTTCCTCCAAAAGATGTTTTGTAAAACAAAACAAAACAAAAAACAAAAGAAGCCCTAATGTCACCCACAATAAGATCTTTAATGTCATGTTGCATTTGGCCATAATGAAGGGTATAAAGCAACTAAAAGAACAGCCTGAGTATCCTGCATTTTAAATCCCATTTTACCCATAACTCTTGTTTTCTTTCATCATTTGGGATTGAATACAGCATAAGAACTTTTATAAGAGGATGAAGGTAGAAGAAACAGGTGGATAAATCCTGCCGTTTCTACTAATTGTCACACATCTTGGGGAAAACTAATTTATTCATTTACAGTTGCACTGAACATATTTGTTAAGCATCTATTTTCTGTCAAGCACTGAGATAGAAGCTGGGGATTCAAAGATAAGCAAAAGCAGATTAAAAACAATTACCAAATATGTTTATTAGAATAATTTGTAAAGAAATGGATAGTTTATTTTCTGTCTAGATATTATTTGTTCAAACAAAAGACACTAATTATGTCTCTAGTGGACCCCTTCAAAACACATCTGTGAAGAAGAGGATTGATAGTAGATTTCAAGTTGAATTATTTAATTAAAATATACTTAGAGGAACTTTAGAGAGATAGGGCAGAAACTACTCAGGAATAAATCCTAAGAGTGTGCTTATGGTAACACAACCTTCCCTAAAACCCCACAATGGTTTTTAGAAACAAGTATTTATACTTGCCCACACCACCTTCACCTGTAGGTCATCTGTGGTTCTATCTCACTGTCCCTTCACTATTCTGGATCCTTTACCCAAGGCAAATCGTTCTGTGGGAGAGAGGAAATAGCAATATTGAACAAGCCAATGGCCTGTAAAGCATCTACTCACACATGGCTTGTGTTCTACTCCCATTCCATTGACCGTCACAGATCAGATAGCCAAGATAATGTCAATGTGTGAGGGGAGATAATGTCTCTTAAAAGAGAAGGAGAGAAAATACTTGGGAATAATAAATTGATATTTATTTAAATAAGATGTAAGTGGTCTTTGGAAAGATAGAGTAGAAACCTTGACAGGGTGGAGAGGGGAGACCATACATTGAAAATAAATTCAGCAGTGTTTTAGAAATTCTAATTAATATGGATCATCTAGAGGCACCTGGGTGGCTCAGTGGGTTAGAGCCTCTGCCTTCGGCTCTGGTCATGATCCCAGCATCCTGGTATCAAGCCCCACATCGGGCTCTCTGTTCAGCAGGGAGCCTCCTTCCTCCTCTCTCTCTGCCTGCCTCTCTGCCTACTTATGATCTCTCTCTCTGTCAAATAAATAAATAAAATCTTAAAAAAAATATGGATCATCTATGGCTAAAGAGAAAGACTGATATATTGAAAAAGTTTAAGTTGCAGATAACAGAATATAATCTAATTGATCAGAAGAACAGTTTTTCTCCAACAAATAGAAACTCACGAAATTATCGAAAAGGCCAAGAATCGGTTCTGGGCTAAGGTTAAGGAACGATTTCTCGACTCAGAACTGATCTACTGCAGTTGTTAAATTTACTTCTGCCTTCACAGAAAGCTGACAATCCCGGAAGATGCTGTCACCACTGCTGTTTGCAAAACATACTAGCTCTCCCATGGAAATGCCAGGAAAATAAGCTGCAGATTGAGAAGTTGCTAATAGAGCTTCTAGAGCCACTATCATATCTGCTGTATTCAGTGCCAGCAAAATAAATGTACTCCCTGTCTATCTCACATAACTTTTGTAGGGATCAAAGTTTACCCAGGGCATAAATTGGTGGAACATGAATCACACTAAGAAACTTAGCTATGAGGGAATCTGGGAAGGTGTTCTTTTTTTGTAATAGCAAGGCTTTATTTAATCTTTATAATAATTATGCTATTTTGTTACAGTGTTCTTTTGACTTAGACGCTAATCACACAAATAAAGAGAAATAAAACTTAATTAGAAATTGGCTAAACATCACACTTGGTTTATATTGTCTTTTTTCAGAAGTGTGATATTTCAGGTAAAAAATTCTAGAGTCCTAAGAATTGAAGACATTCTTTTCTAAGGCTGCTGAGAAAAAACAAAATTAGCAATGATTTACATTTAATCAACTCTCATTTCAAAAGAGAACATGCTGATTAACATTTGACAGAAACTGATGAAATTAAACATACTTTTGTTTACCTAGTCACTTAAAAAAAAAAATTAGCACTTAAGCTACAGGGAAGTTGAAAGAATAGTATGTGTATATCTTATTATCATTTACTTGTTTTATCAACTACTGCCATATTTGCATTCCCGCTTTCCCTCATAAATACATGCTTTACCCTCCATATCTCTCCACACATGAGTGACTTTTTTGCAGAACCATTTGAAAGTAAGGTGCATACATCATGACGCTTCACCCCTAAATAATTCAACACAAATATCCTAAGAACAAGGACATTTTCCTACATAACCACAATACCATTAACATATCCACGAATTTTAACATTGACTCAACGGGGGGAAATGTAACTTTTAGCTTCCTCTGCATTAAAAAAGAGGTTGGAATGGATGTTTACTGAACCCAGGCACATTATCTTCCATTTTCAAGTTCAAGAACTGCCTTCCCTCATATAGGGGTTGACTTTGATGTCTAAAGCTGTCACTATCCTGTCAGTCCCCGAAGGTGAATTTTCCACTCAATTCCATTCAAAATCATTTCCCTTCTGGATAGATATTATCATAACTGTAGCAATTTATTCCTGTTATGCCCCGAGAATAAACTCAGGGTAAGTTGAACTTGCAGCGGTGGTGTCAGGCTCCGAAAGAACACATCTGTTTGGTGTCAGCAACTGTGGCTTTGGTCGTGGAATTCATTTTCAAATTGATGAACAGGGAGAAAGTGGGGTGGTTTGGTTTTCTTGTGTGGTTTTGATGATGTTCTCAATACAGATGGAAGGAAACATGCTACATTATTGCCTCTGTTACTTCTGTAGGTGATTCTGAAGCACGTTAATGTAAAATAAAATTTCAGAAGGAAAAGCCAAAAAAAGGTTTTCCTTTATAAATTCTATAGAGTTGGGGCACCTGGGTGTTTTAGTCGGTTAAGTGTCTGCCTTTGGCTCAGGTCATAATCCCCGGGTCCTGGGATTTGGCCCCACATCCGGGGCTCTCTGCTCAGTGGGGAACCTGCTTCTCCCTCTCCCTCTGCCTGTTGCTCCCCCTCCTTGTGCTGTCTCTCTCTGTGTCAAATAAATAATCTTTTAAAAAATTAAATTTATAGAATAAGCGTAATTCAGTTCCTTTTGTAGCACTGAGGTGCAGAGTCACTACCTAGAACCACCATTAACTATAGCCTCTTTTATCTCCTTCATCTCTAAAGAGAGAAAGAGCCTCAAAAACATAAAAAACAGGCCTCAGTAGACTTTAAGATTTTTATTTATTTATTTGACAGACAGAGATCACAAGCAGGCAGAGAGGCAGGCAGAGAGAGAGAGGGGAAGCAGGCTCCCTGCTGAGCAAAGAGCCCACGGGACATAATCCTAGGACCCTGGGATCATGACCTGAGCCGAAGGCAGAGGTTTAACCCACTGAGCCACCCAGGTGCCCCCTCAACAGACTTTAAGAGCAGTCCAGATGGAGGGAGAGAAAGGTGAGGACTTCTAAAATAGAAGGAAGCAGCTCCCTGGGTTAATTTCCTCAGAAGGACCCTGCCTTTCTTTTGGAGATGTCATTACTGTAAATCAGAACTTTTCATACCCCCCCAAGTATGAGCATTTCTGGAAGAGTCAAAGTTCACCATTCCTAGATATTCCTTAAGATGCCCGTCCCCTGCAGCTTCAACTGCTATCGTAAGGAAGCTTTCATTTTGTAAGAATTTAAAATGAACCCAGATTAGACTTTTCACTGTTGCCACTTTTTTCTCTAGAATGTTGAAACTTCTGAGATAAAAATTTTTGAACCATTTAAAATTGATAAGAAAAGTGACTTATGAGGAAACCAATCTCCACTGAGGGCTAAGGTATCATCTTTGGGCTCCTCAATCATTTGTAAAAAGTCTAGATTATTGGATAGTATTTTTTGATACATATGTATGAAGGAGCTAATAGGTATTAATTTAGTATTTATCACACACTAAGATACTTTTTTGGGAAAAGATTCAATTACATGTAAGTCTAACAAAGAAGAAAGATAGGAGTGCCTGGGTGGCTCAGTGGGTTAAGCCTCTGCCTTTGGCTCAGGTCATGGTCTCAGGGTCCTGGGATTGAGCCCCACATCAGGCTCCTTTGCTCAGCAGTGAGCCTGCTTCCCCCTTTCTCTCTGCCTACTTGTGACCTCTCGCTCTGTCAAATAAATAAATAAAATCTTTTAATAAAGGAAAGAAAGAAGATATGTATGTTTAAGGGCAGTGATCAGAACAGGAAATGGTACATCTCTCTATTTATGCTTTACTTAGTAGGGAGATACCATGATGCTTAAAAGATGGTCTTAGGAAATAAAAGCACACTGTGATATGCCTTAGAAAGAAAGATTTACTATTTTTTAGAAGATGAGTTAAGAATATATTTGAGGATCTGCTCCGTTCAAATCACTATGTTAAAATAGATCTTTATTAAATAATGAAAGAAATTTTCATATATTCTCTTTAGAAAACAGGTACCAACCATCCAACTTAAACCAAAGAGAACACCATCTACTCCATGCCAAGCCCATTTCCACTCCCACACTTGTTCCACCTTCTACCATTCAACCTTTTCGAGTGCATCAATGGGAAAATATTGATTGATGCATTGAGAAAAGGATGCTGTTTCTATTCGTATGATTTGAAGAGAAAGAAGTATTTTTCTTTCTGACTTCGCTCTGCTGTCAGTTAATGTATGATGTTTTAGTCTAGTGATATAGTAGAGATAATGCTTGAAACGTGGATCCGATGGCTACAACCTATCTTTCTAGTCCTATCTTCTGTGATATCCCAATATGGGCCGTGCTCCCCCAACTTTCTGAATGTTTCCTCATTCCTAAACATTCGTATTTTCTTATTTAGATTCTTCCTAAATAGCCTTGGTGGAAGGATTCACATTTGTCTGGGAGGTGCAGGAAATATCAGTAGAAAAATACAAAAGTGAGACAGAGACAAGAAAGCAAGGAGTAAAGGATTATGAAGAAAGGGTTACAGGGTCTCTCCAATTGTAGGCAATTAGAACTTAACTCCATTGGGAAAACTCTGAGAGGCAACAGCAACTGTGGGAGGTATTAATTCCCCAGCTCTTTGGCTGGTCCTATCTATGGAAAAGGCATTCTATCATTTCCGAGAAAGCATTCAGGCAAATGGGTAAAAACACTGGTGGTTGGAAGTTGGCCGCTGAAGTTGGATACCCTAGGGATATGGATTGAGATGAGTCTATTATTCCTGGCCTTGCTTATTCTTTTCCCTAGATCTTTGTTCCTGGTGTCCTTCTACCTTCTCCTTACTCCGTTTCTTCTCCAGTTATCCCAAATATCATTTCTTTGATATCATCTCTGACTGTCAAATAAGGTGTATCCTTTCTTTATTATTCTCCATTACACCTATAATGGTTCTTGTATTATTTTGAACTGAGAATATTTAGGTACATGCCTCGTTTTCACTATTAAAAGGAGTGATTTTAAGGGGCACCTGGGTGGCTCAGTGGGTTAAAAGGAGTGATTTATTAAAAAACCCAGGGACCTTGTAAATTTATATCTATTTCGGGGTCTAGTAGAGTGTCTTGCACACAGTTCATGTTGTAAAAACTTTGTTGAGTGAATTTACGGAATGGAATATGTCCTGAGAACCAAATATCAGAGGGAAGGAAAATACCGGTATTTTAGTATGATCTAGCAAAATGTAGATAAGTACATTTACTATTAAAAATACATCTCTTAGTACCAAATGAAGCAAGGATTTCCAAAGAAAAATTCAAAGCACAAAGTGATTTGATAAAAATTCTTTTCAACCTGATTGTGATAACTTTTCTTCAGCTCTTTCTCTCAGCCTTTTGTTATCTAGTTTTAAGCCCTTAAAGTCCCACTTGTTAAATACATTTTTAGTATTATTTACAAAAGTATTTTAAATCCCATAGGACTGAAATCACCACAGTTGAATCTTTCATTATTCTCATACCAGGTGATATCTGTTCATCTTTGTCATTCTGAAGGTATCTCTTTTTTACTAACAGCAAATGATCTGTTTCTCCTGCTCTGTATGCCTTAGTGAATGTGTCTGATGTCTGTTATTTTCAATTTCCCTTCCTGCACCATTGCCCCGAACTCTTTTTTTGTTTATGGCCTTATTTCAAATTTAAAGTACCATCTGCATCGATTTAATTTATTAAAATTATTTAAAATCATATTTTAAAATAGATACTTTTTGCAATAGAAATAGGGAAAAGATCTTGATAGCCAGGCACATTTAGATTGAAGGATAAAGAAACTGAAAAAAAAAAAAAAAGAAGGTAAAATTATAGGAGTTTATTGGTTGGCTTTCACTCAGTGGTTAAGAATTTCTCTCTAGCTCTATTTGAAAGATAAACATTTTAATGTAGGATTTTGCAAAACCATGGTCTGTGGGTTAGAAATCATTCCAGTTGTCTGTATCTTGTCTTGCCTTTACTTGTCCAGCATTTTTAGATGATAATTCGTGAGTGAATGTGGATGGATCTATGTATAACAGATAGTTATTCTGTGATTTCATAGATGAATAGTACTGTCATCGTGTGCAAATATTTTGCTAAATTGACTTTACAACTACAGAGCTATTCTGATTACCAAATCTGATGTGGGTGTTTTTGGGGGATGGGGAGGTTTCCCACACCACCAAGGAGTTAACTCCATCTGACACTGCCTGGAGAAAGCATCAGACCACACAGGTTAAGGGCTCAGTCCTATAAGCCGGCCCTCCTGCCCTGACTTCAGATGCCAGTCACGAGCCCAGGTTGTCATCTGTGCTTCCAACCAACTGGCTATAGGTTGGAGGTTCCAACAACTCCATTTTTGGGCTCAACTTATTTGCTAGAGTGGCTCATAGAATTCAAAGCAGTGTTTTACTTACTAAATTATCAGTTTATTATAAAAGGCTATGAGACAGGAATGGCCAAATTGAAAAGATGTACAGTGCATGGTATGGGGAGCAGGCACAGAGCTTCCATGCCCTTTCCAGATGTGTGACTATAGCATCTCCATGTGGTCCCCAATCCAGAAGCCCTTTCAAACCCCTTTTTCTTTCTTTCTTTCTTTCTTTCTTTCTTTTCTTTTCTTTCTTTCTTTTTTTTTTTTTTTTTTTTTTTTTTTTTTTTTTTGAAACATAGATGCTTTAATTATTGGACTTTGGTGATCGGTTCAATCTTCAGCCCCTCTCCCCAACCTGGAAATCAGGTGATGGGACTGAAGGTTCTGATCCTCTATTCAAGACTGTTTCCCCTGGCAACCAGTCTCCCTCCCGAGGTACTTTCCAAAAGTCATCTCATTAACATAAACCCAATTATGAATAACAAGACGACCATTTCACCTTTATGGCTCTGAAGCCATAATTTTATAATTTCAGGAAGTGAGGACAAGAGACCAAGTATTATAACAAAAGATGCTCCTATTGCTCTTATTACTCAGGAAGTTCCAAGGGTTCTGGAAGCTGTGAGCCAGGAATTGTGGACAAAGACCAAATATATATGAGAAATACATTTTGCTGATTTGAAGGAACAAATTTATGTTTCTTATGAATTATAATTATAATATAGTATATAATATACATATATACATATAACATATAAGAAGAATAGCCATTAGTTTGGGATGAATTAATTAGTCATTGTATGGGAAAAATTAATATATGCTCATTTTATTTTCCTTTTGAGTTAAAACTCCAGAAATGTTGTTTGTAATATTCTTTCCTAAATGTATGGATGTCATCATCATTAATCTTCAAAAAGGATGTGGGTTACGTTATGGCACAGTAAGAGGGTAAAATCAACTATTATAATTAAAGCAACTCTTCATCTCTGCCATGATACTTTGTGCAAAGTTTTATATGCTTATTGTATGTATTTCCATGTCCAGAGAATGAAAACAATGAGATAACACACAGTATTGGTCTATCAGTGTCTCAGCAGAGAAAGCTCAGATTTGAGTCATTTAAGTCATTTATGAAATGACAATTTTCTTATAAAACAAACCATTTTCTAAAGAATTCTGGGCTCGGTGGGTTAAGCCTCTGCCTTCAGCTCAGGACATGATCTCAGGGTTCTGGGATCAAGCCCCGCATCGGGCTCTCTGCTCACCAGGGATCCTGCTTTCCCCTCTCTCTCTGCCTGCCTCTCTGTCTCCTTGTGACCTCTCTCTCTCTGTCAAATAAATAAATAAAATCTTAAAAAAAAAAAATTCTGGGCTTGCTTCAAAAGACCAGATTTGAGTTCTACTTCTGTCCCTTACTAGCTGTGTGAATTTGGGTAAATTACATAAATTTCCCAAGGTTTATTTTTCTCATTTTAAAAGAATTATGATTAAATGAGATACTATATTTGAAAATAAATTGTAGTTATACCATACTTTAGAAATCGTTATACAATTTACACTTGAGATATGGAAATTAAAAAATCATCTCCAGAGGAAAAATACTTAACCTCATCTGATTTGACATTTCATATTGCTTCACAATTTTTTGTGTTGTTGCTTTTAACATACACAAAAAGTCTTCCTCTGTCTTAATATAAGTCCCACTTTTTGCCTGATCATCTCAGGAGAGAAAGTTTTATTATGTGTGTTTCACCAGACAAGTAAATAAACAAATATGTCTGAATTCTACTAATTCTAGGATAGAGATCCTTCCTAGTGGATTGCATCTGGTTCCATCAAACAAGTATATTTCCAAAGCCTTATTTTTATTTTTATTTTTTGCATGAAAGCAGACCACCCTGTGGCTTTAGTTATGAAGAAATGCTGTTGGAAATCAATAAAACAGCAGGTTTTTCCTAATCCAACATCTTTTCTGTCAATAAAAGTATACAATTATGTGATGGAAAAATATAACATTTAGGGAGATTTCAGTAGACCTAAAGACTGTATTCTACCTGATATATTCAGAGACAGTTTGTAGGTGGCATGTTTGAACTTGCCCCTAAAGACTATTAATTTGTTATGATTGAAAGAGAACAGCTGGGGTCAAGGACTGAGTTGAGAGCACAGCTGGGTAAACAGCAGTCTTTCTCCCCAACCAAGGGTATGTCTGGTCAGAGCCACTATTTCCCGCCAGTGTGTTTAGCCACCCAGGAATATCCCCTAATTTATCTTCTTGAGTTATATTCCCGATTTCTCAGAGCATCTGAAATGTCATCCATTCTGAGAGGAAGGGATCTTTAGAGTACTAATATTCTGGGAATATTTTTACTTCCTTCTGTGTTGAGCAGTATTTGCTTCTGTATTGGAGAAACCCCGGGAAATTCCTTATAAATTCCAAATTTTATTTCTGGGATGGTAGGAAGAGGCGTACTAGTCATCTGGGTGGTTACTAAGGAAGAATTGACAGTGGTTCTACTTCTCTGCACCTTAAAATATAACAGGCCTGAATAGATGCTCATTTTTGGGTGGGGGTGCTTCTGTGATTTTTTTTTTTTTTTTTGGCTACTGTTTTGAGTGAAATGTATTTTTCCTATTCATTTTTATTTATTTTTTACTTTTTTATTTTTTTTAAGATTTTATTTACAGACAGAGATCACAAGTAGGCAGAGAGGCAGGTGGAGAGAGAGGGGAGGAAGCAGGCTCCCCACTGAGCAAAGAGCCCTATGCCTATTTTGCTTTTGCTGAAATAAGAATTTTAGGTCTGTTAGGTCTAGGTGACATAGTGTTGTTCACGTTTTGTATTACTCTGCTGATCTTCAACTAGCTGTTCTGTTCATTCTTGAAAGTGGGTTATTGGCATCTCTGTAATCAATGATCTGGCTATATCTCCCTTCAGTTCTGTCAGTTTTGCTTCATTTATATTGTGACCCTGTTGTTATTTTCATTTGTGTTTTCAGGCTTTATATCTTCTTGGTGGATTGCCCCTTTTATGTAATAATATTTGTTGTCTTTCAGGTAAATGTTTGTGTTAAATTTTATTATTTCTGGTATTAGTATAGCCATATCACTGTCTTTTTGTTACTATTTGTATGGGGGTTCTTTTTTAACCCTTTTTCTTTCAAGTCATTTGTCTCTTTGGGTTAAAGAAGAGTCTCTTAAGGACAGGTTATTTGATCATGTGCTTTATTACGTTCATTTTGGCACTCTACCTATTAATTGGAGATCTTAATTCATTTATTTTTAATGTGATTACTGATAAGGAAGAACTTCTGCCATTTTATTATTTGTTTTCTCTGTATTATATAGATTTTTTGTTTCTCAGTACTTCCGTTAATTCTTTCTTTTTTAGTTAGTTATTGTCTTAGGTATCATTTTAATTCACTTTAGTTTATTTTATTATACATTTTTAAGTTGTTTTTTGGGTTGCCCTGGGGATTACAATTAACATGTTAATTTATAACTATCTAATTCAGCTTAATAACAATTATATTATAATATTATACATAAACTTTGCTCCAGTTTAGCCCTTGCCTCCTCTTATGTTGTTATTGTCACAAATTACATTAATGTACTCATTAATATAGATTTAATATTGTTCTATGTTATTGCTTTTTTAAAAAATCACACTTAAAAACAGAGTTACAAAGGAAAATACATATTGACTTTTATAATTACCTATGTAGTTACCTTTACTGGTATTCTTTATTTCTTTTTGAAGATTTGATTAATGTCTATTGTCCTTTTATTTTGGCCTGAAGGATTTCCTTTAGTGTTTCTTGTCGGGAATGTCTACTAGTAACAAATTCTCAATTTTTGCTTATATGAAAATGTATTAATTTCTTTTTAATTTTAAAGACACTTTCACTGGATATAAAATTTTTAGTTGACAGGTTTTTTTCTTTTAACACTTTGAACATGCCATCCAACTGGCTTTTGTCCTTAATGGTTTTTGATGAAAAATCAGCTGTCAGTCTAATTGATGATTGCTTGTGTATAACAAGGTGCTTTGCTCTTGCTGCTTTCAGCTTCTCTCTTTATGTTTAATTTTTGACAGTTTAATAATGATGTGTCTTGGTGTGAATCTCATTAAGTTTATCCTACTTGGGGTCTGTAGAGTTTCTTGGATGTGTATATTAGAGTTTTTCATCAAATTTGAGAGGCTTTGGCCATTATGACTTCAAGTAGATTCTTTCTTTTTCTTTTCCCACCTTCCTCCCACTCTCCCTCCATTCCTCTCTCTCCATTTTTCTTCATTTTTGGTCTTTTTTTTCCTCTGACTAGATAGTCTCAGTAGATCTATGTTCAAGTTCACTGATTCTTTCTTCTGTCTTCTCAGATCTATCACTGAACAGCTTTAGTGAATTTTCCACTTCAGCTATTTTAGATATCAAATACAATATTTGTTTTTGGCTTCTTTTTAAATTTCTATTCTTTTTATTGATATTCTCTACTTGGCGAGACATATTTTCTTGGTTTTTCTTTTGTTCTCTTCATCATACTTGTTACAGTATCTCTAGAGTATTTTTCTAATAGCCAGTACCTCTGCTTTCTCAGACACAGTTTCTGTTAATTACTGTTGTTCCTATGTATGGGGCATAGTTTCCAGTTTTGTTTGGGGCGCGTCTTCTTTTTAGTATTGTCTTAAACAATGGTATCTATGTAGAGCTTGCATCCGAGTTGTCAGTGTCTGGTAGATATTCACCTTGTTCAGTACCACTGGGATGAGGGAAGATTTTTCTCTTCTCCCTGTATCTGGCTCTGTAAACCTCCAAACTGGTAAAATTCAAAGAAATGTACATATTCCTGCATTTGCAATACCCAACACTTGAAGACAAAATAGCTGCTAATGTAATTTCTTAGCTCACAGTATTCCTCCAAACATTCACTCATACTCTGTATTATTTTGTATAATTTCAGTCCAGGAATGGATGTTGAAAGATTAATTGGGGGGGGGGCAGCAAAATCCTCTCTCTGCTTCTAAAAGTAAAGGAATATCTACCTGGTTTTGTTTTTTTGGCACCCAGCAGACATAGAGGAGAGGTGAAATAACTTCCTACCCTATTTATTTCTGTTTCATAAAACACTGCATGCAAAGTTACAATCTTAATCCAGCACCCAGTGCTGAGTAGCAATTGGAAATTCTAGACTTAAGTAATAGGTTTTCTATCAGTCTTTATTTTTGGAAGGTGTGAATTTTCATCTTGTTCTGTTACTTCATAGGTATTTTAGTGATAAATTGGAAAGGCTGCAGCAGAAGTTCCCAGCCAGATGCACTTTAGCTGGAAGAAAAGAGTGTGTTCTTTGTGTTCACACGTGTCCTGCAGCCAAAGTGTGCTATCATGTTCCTTTAGAGTTTTTAATTTTTTCCCCCCAGCAGGACCAGCCCCGACTAGAAATATTTAAAGTTGGTGGACTGTAAAGTGATCAGATTCACTTGACACTGTGTAAAACACACAAAGCCTTTGGGTTTCATTATTTGGACTGAATTTAATGAGCCATATGAGAAAAAGAAAATTAACACCTCATCATTGTGGGATGTTTAACCCAAAGACAATTAGCAGCACAGGGAGATGTCCAACCTAATATGAGGTCCTCGCAACCCTTAAGGGTTAGTTTTTTTGTTCAATGTGCTTCCCAGGAATTGTGGACTGAAATTTCTGCATGGTTAGGTTAAAGCATGAACAATTAGAGGGATAAATGCTTTGGATATGTTCTGTCATGTTGACTACCTCAAAGGCACTTACCTCTTAGGTTCCAATTCCCTTTATAAGCTTGAAAAATAATGGGAGTTGTAATTAATGTGTCACCAAGTGAAAAATCCTTCATCAGCACAGCACATCTGTGGGACAAATGTGGGAAGCAAGTAAGGAAAGTCACAAGGATTGATGACAGGGACCATTCATTTTACTTCCCTCAGAAAGGACATTTAGTTTTCCTAAAACTGAGTTCAGAAGAGGAAACCATCACTCTTTAAAAACACACAGACATGCATGCACATACACAGACAGATCACTGTTGGTTTCACCTGTCTCTGCTCTGAATCCATGTTACCTTGAACAGAAGTTGGCCATCTAGTGGTTTAGTTTGATTAAACCTCCATCTGGCGGGCCCTGAGAGTACATGTATGGGCAACCTAATTCTAAGATTCAGTGTTTATTAGCAGTAACTACAAACACATCTGTGACAGTATTTCAGACAGAAGTAGAGAAACAGATTGAACTGAGATAATGCCGTTCTGTTTAAGCCTGTGATGTTGCTTTACTTCAAGAAAACACATACCTATACCTAGCTTGATAACCTTCAATCATGTGGCTCATCCTACATGGCCTCTACATCCATGTCTGTACCAAAATTCTATTTTCTTTTCACCTTTTTCCTCTAGATCAGTTTTGTCCAGTACCACTTGCTGTAATTACAGAAATGTACTATATGTGCACTGTATGATAAGGAAGCCAGTAGCCACACATGCCTATTGGGCACTTGAAATACGGTTAGTGCAACTGAAGAATTGAATTTTCAACTTTATTTTAGCTAATTGAAACTAAAACGTAAATAGCCCCATGTAGCTAGTGGCTAGTATATTGGACAACAGAACTCTAGATTCTTACTATTGAAAGCTTGATCCCTATAGCAGTAGAATTACCTGGGAACTTCAAGGTATTCAGAATCTTGGACTCCACCCTAGATAAACTGAATCTGAATTTGACATTTAACAAGACTCTAGATGGTGTTCATGTTCTGTAAAGTTTGAGAAGCACCACTCCAGATAATTTTGTCCTTCAAAATTCAGGTCCAGAGTCATTCCTTTAGGTAGTAAGGACCAACTTATCAGCAGTAGACACAGTATTATAGGACCCACAGTACTTTTAGCGACTTATGAAAATATTTTAATTTCTTTTAAAATCATAAGAAAACTGTGAACTTCTAGGTCAAAGAAAACGTCTTAATATACTCTCATTTATACACATATAGTCATACATTATGATTCTGTGTATACATGGAGGAAGGGACCAGTGAATGCAAAAGTGCCTAGCATGCACGGAAATCACAATACAGCCCTGTTGGTAGCATCTTTGCCCCCAAGTCTGACTCAGCATCATCTCTTCCTCCTCCTTGTGGCTTGCTGCCCATTCTCATCACACAGTACTATGATTATGTACTCACATGCCAACTTCCTCATTATCCTCTAAGCCCCTGAAAGGCAAGGAGAGTGTCTTACCTCGATCTATAGCACCAAGCCTGTGTCATGTCACACATTTAGTACTTGATAAATGTACAAAAGAAGGAAGAAAGAAGGCGGAGTAGATGCTGATAGATTTTGTAGTTTACTTGAGGGAGTAAAGACTAACAGTCATATCCCTTAAGCTGATTTCGATCAGATGAAAAACAAAATGTAACCCTCAAAGTCATTATAAATCAGCCTCTTATTAGGAGGTGTGCAGAAGTAAATCTGTGTTTCTTGGCAGAAAGCTATTACTAATGTGCTGTGGCGAAGAGAAAGAGTAGTTCCCTTAGGGTTAGGACACCCGAATTTTCTTTTTTGTTTTGCTAATTGCTTTTATGTCTGGGCAGATCATTTTACTTTTGATTTCTCAATTTTCCAGTGGTAAAATAAAATAATGAAAAGCTAACTTGTATTGGATTCTTACTGTGTCAATGACTTTTCTGACAACTTTTAGTGACTAATTTCATTTACTTTTCATAAAACCTTCTTGTTATCCAATTTACAGATGAGGAAATTGAGGCACAAAGAGCTTAACTGTCCTGCCTAGGATTAAACAGTCAAGAATTAGTGTAGTCAGTCCTGAAATGGGCTATCCGACCCCAGAGTCCAAGTTGAACCATTACTCTCTGAGTTAGAGGTAAATGACTGCATTTTATATGGTGTTATGGGAAGAGTTGTGCCCCCCACAAATTCATGTATTGAACTCCTAACTGATGAATTATTATCTCAGAAGCTGAGACTATTGAAGAGAGGATCTTTAAAGAGACAATTAATTTACGAACCAAGAAACAGACTGTTAACTACAGAGAACAAACTGATGGTTACCAGAGGAGAGGTGGGTGGGAGGATGGGTGGAATCGGTGATGGCACTTGTCGTGATGAGCCCTGGGGGATATGTGGAAGTGTTGAATCACTATTATACATCTGACACTAATATAGCACTATATATCAACTATACTAGAATTTTTAAAAAGATAATTAATTTAAAATCAGATCATTAGGGCCTAATCGAATATACCTGATACCCTTGTAACAAGAGGAAGTTAGATGCATACAGAAGGAAGGCCGTAAGAAGATACCAGATGAAGATGGCCATCTATAAGCCAGGAAAAAAAATTCTTCCAACACCTTGATCTCAGACTTCGAGCCTCCAGAACTATGAAAATAAATTTCTGTTGATTAAGTTACCCAGTTTGTGGTACTTTGTTATGGCAACTTTAGCAAGCTAATAGATAGATCATGAGACTCCTTATATAACAATAAATAAAGGGTACTATTAAAACAAATATAGCAAATGTAGGTACTTATTTATTTATCCAATGAACATTATCTTTTATTATGTAAAAGCAGTGTGTTGGTTGGAGCAAAGGATAAAAAAGAATTAATTAGATGTGGCTGTATGACTGTATCATTAATACTTCATTGATTTGTCTCAGTCTCCTCCACCAGAATGTCACCTCCATGAAGGCAGAGAACATTGAATAAATATCTGTGGATTGGATGAATGACTGAGAAAAGCTATTGAACAAGGTCCATTGTTGAGTTGTAGGATGACAGTCTAAATAGGCCATTGTCATTATTGTTGCTATTTTATTATATTCTCTTTGTTCTTTTTAAACATGGTTTCCTTGCCAATTACCACTAAAGCTGTCCCTTTCTGTTCCCAGCTCATGGGCTTCCATTCTCATATTGCTCCTCTTCCTCCCAATCCTGTAACATTTTCTAAGTCTTTCCCTTCTTCTCCAGCCTCACAGGTCTCTCCCTCTGGGTCCTCCCTTGGTGTAGCATTACAAAATCTTGGACTGTTGCTGGTAGAGTGGTGGAGGTGGAAAAATGGTGGTTGGAGGAGGAAATGAGAAAGGATAAAATTGTGCTGGCAACATCAAAGTTTATTTTGTTGGTCTGGGTGAAGGAAAGCATTTTGTGAGCATTGTGAACTCTCTTGCATTTCCTTTTTAGTCCATCAAAAAAGAATCCTGTTTTCCAGATGTAATAATCCAGTAGCAAGCAAAAGACACGTGCATAAAAAATGACAATATTAAAAAAGATGTGATAACTTCATATTAGTGTGCTTAGCTCTATGCTTTACTTCCCTATTGCTGCATAACAAATTATTCCAAAATCTAATAGCTTGAAAGGACAAATATTTATTATCTCACAATTTTTGTGAGTCAGGGATCTAATGCAGCTTACATTTTTATTGGCAGGATTCAGTTCCTCACAGGTTATTGGGCTGAGTTCCTTGGCTCGTGGGTGTCTCCATGAGCAGCTGACAACATGGCAGCTGGCTCCCCTCAGAAGCCAAAGCCAAGGGAAGTGAGCAAGATGAAAGCCAGATTCTTTTTTAAATCTAGTCTCAGAAGTGACACCCTCACTTTTGCCTTATTTTATTTGTTGGAAGCAAGCCACAAGGTACAGCCCTCAATCATGAGTTCTAGGAAGTAGGTAGGGATCATGGGAGTCAGCTTAGAGACTACCTACCACGACGTTCTCTTGCCACTTAAGAAATGCATTATGGATGAATATAATGTGAGAGGCACAGATAAGGGACTAGACAAACTTGGAGAAGGAAAGATTCTTTGTGGGAGAAGACTCTTCAGTTGGACTTCAATGGTGAGTAGGATTAGGTAATGTGGAAGCGAATGAAACATGTTTATAGGTAAAGAAGTATCACCAGTGACAACCTGGCAGAAAGAAAATCAGAGACAGGAAAAATATGAGATCTGATATTATTAAAGGTGTCACTATATATACAGCATTAAGACTTTTATTATGTATTAACATAATGAGATTTTGTTTTTGGTGAGTGATGGCCTGGCCTAGGCTGCTATAACAAAATACCATAGACTGAGTGGTTTAAAATAACAGACATTTATTTCTCACAATTCTGGAAGTAGACCTACTTACCTCCCAGTAACCCTCTTCTTAGGGTTAAGACTTCATCATATGACTTTCTGGGCGGCACTAACATTCAGTCCATAACATGGCCTTGTTCAGAATTTCTGCCAAAAAAACAAAAAACAAAAACAAAGACCACTTCAAATTCATGAAGAGTAAGACTATAGTTCTTTTATTAAACATTTTAAAAAATATTTTATGTATTTATTTGACATAGAGAGAGAGCAAGGTAGGCAAAGTGGTAGAAAGAGGGAGAGGGAGAACAGAGAGTCCAATGCAGGGCTCCATCCCAGGATCCTGGTATCGTGACCTGCGCCGAAGGCAGACATTTAACTGACTGAGCCCCCAGGTGCCTCAAAACTATAGCTCTTAAGATGTTTCTCCTCATCTAAGGATTCAAAAATGCAGATGGTCATTATGCTCATTTAATTGGCTTCCCCTGATTTTGGAAACTGTCCCTGCTCATTCTACCTCTATGTCCATGCTGCTACAGTTAATGTACCTGGCATGTAGTGGTTCTGTAGAATCACCATCAAACTTTTCAAACCTGTACCAAAGCATTCATAACATGAATTACTGTAGAAGTTAAAAATTAAAATGATTCATAGCGGTGCATGGTTTTGAGCTATACATTAAATAATAGGGTTAAGTAGCAAGAGCAAATTTCATTTTTGTTTTCAGCCAGAAGAAAGTTCCTCCCAAGAGATTGCTTGAGTCTGAAAATACCAGGCATTAGGCTTATACTAAAAAGACCAATACTACCTTCCAAGTCGAAAAGCAACAGAATCCCTCAAGAGTGGTTTTCATATTTCTTTGCCTGTTTTCTGCTGTCAGTGACAGTATGAGCAGATAAGAGAACAGGCAGATTTATCTATGTGGGAACAAATGTCTGTCATAAGGAAATCTGAAGTATATGCTCTTGGTTAAAAATAAAATAACCAACATTGATTTCTTGAAAAAAAAGTATTCAACATTATATATATTAGGTAAATTTCTGAATTAAATATCAGTGTTTTAAAGTCTGCAGTTATATGTTAAGTAGCTTATCTTTGGGTGGGAGAAAGAAAGAGTAATTGTGAATAACAATTAAGAATTATTTTATCTTTTCCATTTGTCACATTTTTTTGAAAAGAACCATTGTTATTTAAAATTCTGGGAGATTTCAAAGTGATACTTCAAGTCATCTATTAATACAATATGGAAAGGTCTGAAATTTTAACTTTAAAAAATGTTTTGACATCTTTATTCATTTTACTGTTCAATCTATTACTTTAATACCTTCAGAAAAATGGGGGAAAATCTAAGGATTTTAAATGACTGAAAAGAGAAGGCGTATAAATGATCTGTTGCCAGGAGTTGTAAAAATACATCTCCTTAAAGGTATGATGTTAAGACTGTGGTGTTGGTGGCTGCAGGGGCAGGTGTGGGGAGATGAGGGGCGGCGATGGGGGGAGTGTACAGAAATGGACAGGAGGGAGGGACGTGTTAATGCTAATCTGCAGTTTTCTGTTATCCTGTCTATGCCTTGTCTTCCTTCCTTTCTTCCCTCCTTGTTCTTCCCTCTTTAAGTGGAGAATGAAACAATTTCTTACAATTTTGAGAATGGGTTAGATGTGAGTCAGTGGGGAATTGGAAAGACCTGATAAACTACAGGTACATATAGGATTTAGGAGATTCCTGAAATGCATCTAGAGTCTGCTTTTAGTCCTTTTCTGGAAAGGCATCGTTTATCATCGTTTATCACATCGGGAGGCCCTATGCACATAACTTGTTGGTTATATTTATATGGACAAAATAATGGACTTGAGCGCTGTTGGCCCATGCATTTCCCCCATTTTGACAAGTGATGGCAGTCCTCAGGCAAGAAGAAATTCAGAGGCAGTGTTCTGTTTGCCTGTCCTAGAGAAACCCATTTGGCTCTTTTCTCAGACTCTGAGCTACATTATTTTTCTTGGTGAATAGTTGACCTTCCAGAGTAAACCATAATAAGAATCTAAAAATGAGGTTGGTTGAATGAAGCTTTGTTTAAAAAAAAAAAATTGTATCCTGCTTATGTTCAACCAATTAATCCGTCAACTCCATCACTTCATAGTCTCCTGGAGTCGATTACCCCATGTGTTTAGTCTCAGAGAATGCAGAAATCAGGAGGGGACCACCCCCAGTTTCCTCCCCTGCCATAGCTCCTGCAGATTGCTCTCTATCTACACTTACTTCTTGGATCCTATGTCAGAACATGAGGCTGATCTTTGATTTGAATTCTATGTCTTCCTAGGGTGTGCCCCTTGTTCATCAATTTTGCTCTCTCCCTCCACCCCACCCCCAGCTTCCATACATAAGGTTCAGCTATTCTCTTGTGAATGGCTCTTTCCTGTAGCCAAAGAAAGATGCTTTCCTACACAACAATAAAGTGAAACTTCCTTTAAATGTATGTGTGCCTCTAATTGTCATCCCATTACTCTCCCTCACAGTTCATCTCTTTGAAAAATTAGGCATCTAGGGGTGCCTGGGTGGGTGGCTCAGTCAGTTGAGCATCTGACTCTTAATTTCAGCTCAGGTCATGATCTTAGGGTCACAAGATGAAGCCATGTGTTGGGCTTTGTGCTGGGGGTAAAGCTAATTTAGGATTCTCTCTTTCCCTCTCCCTCTGCCCCCCTCCCAACCAAATTAGGCGTCTTGCATCTCCTCCTTTCTCTGATACCATTTAGTTTCACTTCTCTCCTTTCTATTGCGTCTACTTTTGCTAAAGTCCACAAATAATGTCACATCTAATAAGGCAAAGACTTTCCAGTCTTTGCCTTATTACCTCTGTTTGATTTCATGCCTTTGGCCACTCACTTTTAACACCTTCACCTTCCTGGGCATCCCCAAATTCCTTCTGATTTTCCTCCAAAGTCTCTGAATGCAATTTCTCTTTCTTCTTTATATATTCCCCACATTCTGCTGTCCCCATGGAGAAAATGCCACTGTGGACCACCCACATCCCCCTTAGGAATGAAGGACTATTCTGCCCATTCGTTGGAAGTGCTGCCAGAAGTTGGCCATCAGCTGACAGTCCTCCCCTTGACACTCTCTTGCTTGAAAAGTCCTGCTTCACCTGAGGTCACACCTCATCAAGGGAGAGCCTATAGCCAAGCACTGATCAACACAGGGGCATAAATGCTCCCTAACCCCAAATCTGAAGAATTATTCCAGCTCTCTTGAGTTTGCTGATAAGTCACCTACAACTGTATGCTCCTCACCTCTATCCTTTGTTGAATCATACTTCCTTCTACAGGTGCGCATCCCACAAGAACTTTCTAATAAATATCCTGCATGCTCATCCCTATCTCAGGGCAGAAATGTTTGACTTAGTGGATCACTAAATAATTTTAATGAATAATCTTCAAATTGGTGACCTGGCTTTATCAGAAATGAGGTGCTGTCTTAGAGTTTCTGCACTCAAATGTTTTACTATCTACTGAGAGAGAAATGCTTAAAAGATGTTAAAAAAAAATTAAGATGTCCAAAAAAGTAAAAATCATAATCTTGCATAGGGCTGTGTCACTTTTAATGTATTTTAGAGCCTTCAAATTCCTTTATAATTTACAAGACAGACTAAAGGTAATAAAGATGCCAAAGGATGACTGAAGTATGTCAAGAGTGTGTAGTTATAATAACTTTTCAAAGAACTATGTAGGTTCTAATGAACTTGACCTGGTGTTCTCTCATTTGGTTGTTAAACCATTGCTTGGAGTGTGGTTATTAGCACGAGATTATGAGTGACAAAGTGAACCCTGGGAGTTTAAGTAATCTAACTGAGACCACACAGCTAGGAAATAGAGCAGAGCATGTGTAGAGCGGGGAGAGAATGAGAAGAGCTGCATTCCTACCTGCTGGTGTCATTTGTCCATTCTCTGTTATGGCACTGGATCCGTGTGGCTGGGAATGGCATGTGCTACTGATTCTCCAATTAGCCTTTGTCTCATCTCTTCTTTGACAATATATTATACGAGAAGAGAAAAAGTCCTCAGTCAGTGTCCTGGCCCTCCTCAAGATCTAAAGATCTTGGTCCTTTTTTTCAAGATGTCTGTCTAGGTTTTGTTTTGTGTTCACTTGTACCATTGCTTATCTCTTCATCAACACCCTCTTCTCTTTTACTCACAACATTAAGGCAGTATTGTTCCATAGAACCTTTTGTCACCATGACAGTTTTCTGTATCTTCACCCATCAGTATGGTAGCCACTTGTCACTGGGACTATCAAGTACTTAGAATGTGGTTAGTGGACTCTGTAATTTCATTCCACTTTAATTGATTTACATTTACATCTAAGTAGCCACATGCGGTTAGTGGCTCCTGTGTTAGATAGTCAGTATATAGTCTACACTCTCTGGTGCCAGAGCCCCGCTGCTTCTCAAATCCTCCAGTTTCCTTCTCCCATCCTGATTTTCCATTTGAAGAGGCTTCAATTCCACCCTTTCTTTTCTTATCCTGCTCTTTGCCTGTCTAGCCAACACTGCCTTGGGCACCAGTTCTCACTGGGAAGAACAAATGGGGTTGCTCTGAATGTGGATACCAGGCTTGTGCCGCTGCTGTTGAGGCTACTTCGTCTCTGAGTAGCACTTTTACTCTCAAATATTGTAGAAATACTATGAAATTCATCTTTATTTGTTTCTCATGGTATGAAAAAAAAAAAAAGAGGGGCGCCTAGGTGGCTCAGTGGGTTAAGGCTTCTGCCTTTGGCTCAGGTCATGATCTCAGGGTCTTGGGATCGAGCCCCACATCGGGCTCTCTGCTCAGCAGGGAGCATGCTTCCCCTCCTCTCTCTGCCTGCCTCTCTGCCTACTTGTGATCTCTCTCTGTCAAATAAATAAATAAAATCTAAAAAAAAAAAAAAAAAAAAAAGAAAAAAAGAAAAAAGCCTTCCCTGGTTTATGTAGATACTATACATGACTGGTTAGTTCACCATCACTTCAAATAAATGATTTTACATCTCTGAATCACATGTTGACTATTCTGCTTAGCAGGGAGCCTTCTCATCTGTCTCTGTCTAAACTCAGAATAGCTCCTTTACCTAGTGTTTCTCTTCCTGAATTAATGACCCACTTTTGTGTGTCTTCGTAGCTCTCTGTTGCCTCACTCATCCTGAACCAGATGATGAGGATTTGTGTATCTTTACATTACTGAATTGTGGACTCTTTAAGGACAGGATGATGCTGTATGCCTCTTTGTATCCATCACTGTAAGAGAGAATGCTTGGCATGAAGTAGGACCTCAATAAGTCTTCATAGAGTCCATATATCCACTTGGGCTCTGAAAGTCACACCTTTTCTTCACTGGTCCATCTACATCCTTTTCCTGAGGTTCCATTCTAAAAAATCGTATTCTGATATGAGAATTCTTTTCACATATTACCTGAATTGCTTTCCCACTGGTGCTGGGGTAGATTCCATTTAAATACATGTGGATCCTCTAGGATTTTTATAGTATCATGTCAGTAACTTCTTTGACATTGGCCATAGCAAATATGTCTCCTGAGGCAAGGGAAACAAAAGCAAAACTAAACTATTGGGACTTCATGGAAATAAAAAGTCCTGCACAGTGAAGGAAACGGTCATGAAAACTAAAAGGAAACCTACAGAATGGGAGAAGATATCGGATATATCTGTTAAAGGGTTCATATCCAAAATCTGTAAAGAACTTATCAAACTCAACATCCTAACTATGAATAATCTAATTAAAAATGGGCAGAAGACATGAATAGACATTTCTCCAGAGGAAAGACATACAGATGGCCAACAGATAGATGAAAATCAACATCACTGGTCATCAGGGAAATACAAATCAAAACTACAGTGAGATGTCATCCTACACCTGTCAGAATGGTTAAAAGAAACAACACAAGAAACAAGAGGCATTGGGGAGGATGTGGAGAAAGGGGAACTCTCTTGCACTGTCAGTGGGAAGGCAAACTGGTACAGCCACTCTGGAAAATAGTATGGAAGTTCCTCAAAAAGTTAAAAATAGAGCTACCCAATAATCCGGCAACTGCATTACTGGGCATTTACCCAAAGTATAAAAAAAATGTTAATTCAGAGAGATGCATGCACCCCAATGTTTACACTAGCATTCTATAATAGACAAACTATGGAAGGAGCCCAAGTGTCCATTACTGCTGAATTGATAAAGAACAAGTGAACAATGGAATATTACTCAGCCATGAAAAGAATGAAATCTTGCCATTTACAACAACATGGATGGAGCTAGAGAGTATAATGCTAAGTGCGGTAAGTCAGAGAAAGACAAATACCATGATCTCCCTTATATGTGGAATTTAAGAAACAAAACAAATGAGCAAAGGGAAAAAGAGTGAGAGAGAGAGAGAGAGAGAGAGAGAAGGGCAAACCCAGAAACAGACTCTTACCTATAGAGAACAAACTGATGGTTACCAGAGACAAGTTTTGGTAGGGGGGTTAAATAAGTGATGGAGATTAAGAAATGTACTTGTGGGGGCGCCTGAGTGGCTCAGTGGGTTAAGCCTCTGCCTTCGGCTCAGGTCATGGTCTCAGGGTCCTGGGATCGAGCCCTGCATCGGGCTCTCTGCTCAGCAGGGAGCCTGCTTCCTCCTCTCTCTCTGTCTGCCTCTCTGCCTACTTGTGATCTCTGTCTGTCATAAATAAATAAATCTTTAAAAAAATAAAAAAAGAAATGTACTTGTGATGAGCACCAGGTGATGTATGGAAGTGTTAAATATTGTACACCTGAAACTAATATAACACTATGTTAACTAACTGGAATTAAAACAAAACTTCATAAATAAATAAATATGGGCCCTAGAACATTTGTTTATTGACGTATTTATCTCTGTGTATATGTTTCGGTTTTATTTTATTCATTTCTGGTACTTTTGTTACTACTTTCTTTTTATTTCTCACAAATACAACAATGGAAGCAACAGTATCTATTAAACTTCTCCAACAGTTGGAAGCATTATTGGATGGCTTGACGTCGTTTTTACAATCTTTGTGTATCTCCTCTTGCCTCCACCCCTTCTTTTTTCGTCACTATCCTTAAATTATGCAAATAAGACCCACGATGTTCTGCTCCGATTGTAAATTCTCAGTAATTATTAGTTCCTGAATATGCCAGAAGTATGTAAATTCACAAAAGCCCAATATACATTTGACAAGTTGTTAAATATGAAATCAAAATGTGCTTTAACACCTACACACATGAACTGCTGCTGTAAATAAGTTTCTTATGAAGAAAGTTATTTATCCTCTTTGATAATTTCAATGAAATCATTTTAGATGTGGAACCTGAAGTACTCCTTTTTCCAATCCTAGCTGCCTTTCCTTGGTAGCGGGAATATGACTCTTTGATCCCTTTGATTCATAACAGAAAGCCATATTGAATATTTTCTTTTTGCAAACTTGATTTTTATCCACATTCAGGCTTATCTCATTGTGCATTGTTATTACACCTGTCAACAGAGTATACCTGCAGTTGCCCCTTTTGAAGTTGGGCCAATTTGGTGATCTGCAGGAGTGATACTTGAAATATATCAACAGGGAGCATGGCATCAATCAGTTAGACTGGACCCCTGCAGGGGCAGTTTGGGTTCTGGAGGCCCCCTGCTGGGCCAGGCTTTACCCCTTTAGCTGCATGAGAGTTCTTGTGAGTATCCAAGGTGAGATGCCAACGCAGCCAAGGGAACGAGTAGTGGATGCCAGTCAGGATGAAATTAGCTGCTTTTACTGACTGGTATGGAGTAGTGCAATATCAGTGCGTGCCTGCTGAATATCAGCCTTGGTGATGTGTCTGTCTAGGAGCCAACAGAAAAGAAAATAGTTGTTCACATGCTTAGAATATGTGCTGGAAGAGCTGATGCTCATTTATTTCTAAACTTTTTGATTTGCACAATTGTATTTGTCATTAAACAGTTAAAAAGAGGACATGTTCTGCCTGGAGCAGAATTCACCTTGTTCTGGGAGTGCGTTAGTACCTTGGCAGGTGAGAAACCTGAACACCCAGACTCACCTTTCAGAACTCAGGTAGCAGTTGGGAAGCTTTTGCTAACCGACCCATGTTCCTGAGTCCAAGTGATAAATGGGAATGAGCTCAGCACAGGGGACAAGGGAGTAGAAGGAAGAATGCTTCAGGAAGAGTGAGCATTACATGCAGAGGCACAGAAGGGAGAAGGATTGTGCCACGTCAAGTTTAGACAACCTTCCGGTAGGTTCGAGTTGCTGGAGGGATGGAGTAAGGAATGATCTCAAGCAGGGTGGGTGAGATGCAAGGCTGGAAAGGCGTACAGGAGCTGGGTATAAAAAAAAAAAGTCATAAGGAGAAAAAAATGTTCATTCATTGCAAGACAACAGTGATGAAAAGATTTGGAGCGAACAGGAAGAAATTTGTCTCCATACAGAGCATAATGGCAGAGCCTTGAAGTGGAGCTCAGAGATGATAAGCCTTCCATATGGGGAGAGACAGGAATTGTCTCTTTTCATTTGTAAAATCAGAACTTTCCACAACTTTTATTAGCAGAGGTTTCCTACAGAAGCTTTTTATAACCACTGAATGGCCTTGGGGAAGTACTAGTGTGAAGCTTTATGGTTGAGTTAAACCCTATTTATTGTTTAAAAAAAAAAAAAGAGTCTTTAGGCATGAGGCCAAGATGTTGGAGGCTATTACACAGTCTAAAAAGATGTATTTGATCACCTCCATCTGAGGCATAACCCAGGCCACTAATGACCTGAAAACTCTCTCCCAGCATGACTTTCTCCTTCCAGCAGGGCTCAGTTAGATGCAGGCAGCCCACTGCCCAGTGATCAGAACCCATTTGCAGCTGGAGTTCTATTTGTGCAACTCTGCACAGGCAAGGTATAGAGCCCTGCCTCGTGACCAGATTAACAAGGAGTTTATCCTCTTCTCTCTGGCCTCCGGCATTAGCATCTCTGATGATAACTTGGAGATGCTGAGCCCCTGAAGGGGAGGAAACATCCCCTGAGGAGATCAAGTGTAAACCAATTAGCTTCCCAGTGCAAATTTAACAGAAATACCACTTGGTTTCCTAAATGCTAGTAGGGCTGAGCTGTTTTAAGAATCAAGTAATTAGATTAATAGCTCACTTTTGACTATTTGCACACTTACAGACGGTAATAATTATTTGCCTCAGTAGAATGAGGCAAAGTAAGAGTTAATTAAAATGGTCCTTTCATTGCAGTGCCTAATAAAATTTAAATTGCCTTTTTAAAATAATTGTATTGTTCACCAAATGGGTCAAATATCAGTTCACAGTTTACATATATGAGATATGTTTTATTCTACTTAACAAACCCTTATATATCACTTCTCATGTTCTACAGACTTTTTAAAGAGTTACTCTAATCTTCAGTGTTTCCGTACAATTTATTTCTGAGCAATGCCTTGACCTTATGCATCTAGGCCTTGCTCTGGCTCTGGCTACTTCCTTGACTACATCTAGAAAGATCAAGACTCATGGTGCTTTTTGTCATGCCAGGCTATCTAAGGCTTCATCTACTCAATGAACTATTGAGGTATTTATTTTCCATTATTATTATTATTATTATTACCACCATTATTTTAGAGAAGGGGAGGGGAAGGAGAGAGGGAGAAGGGGGAGAGAGAATCTTAAGCATACCCAGTGTGGAGTCCAACGTGGGGCTTAATCTCACAACCCTGAGATCATGACCTGAGCTGAACTCAAGAGTTGAATGCTTAACCACCTAGGTTAGGATGCCACCTAGGCATCCTAAAGTGATATCTCCACAGTGAGAATTCATACAGCAAATATGTTTTAGGCACTTTCTTCATACAGACACTCTTTTAGGCACTGGAAAACAGTCATTAAATTTAGGCAGGAAATTTCCGTTCTAATGGAGCATATAGGTAATAAACAATTATCAAGATAGTGATAAGGAGTTGGGGCCCTTCACTATATCTAATTTTATCCCTTAGCTTGGATTCTCTACAAAAGCACAGGCTGAACCAACAACTTGTATGCTGGAGATGATTCTGGGAACTTAAGAGTCAGAGGATCAAGAGAGTATAACAGAGGAGGAAAAGTCAATATAAGCATACACAACCAAGTTGATGACCACAGTGGACACCAAGGACTTGATTTTGCCTATGTTTTCTGAGAAGGTTATAGAATGTCTTTCAAGTTTTCCACTTAAGCTTTGAAAGGGAAAAGTAGGTATATACCAGTTCCTGCTCCCCATTCTTTGAGATACACCCCCAATTATTTGAGGTAGCTCTTTTCCATTCCAGGCTGTCCATGCCAGCTTACCAAGTAATAGCAAGATGCTGTCATTGCATTGTGTGTTGAGATTCACATGGAACTGTTCAATAGAGCTAGGGCTAGAAGAAGAGGTAAGGCCAAAGTGAGGAGGCAAATAAACATGTGTTTGATACAGTTCAGTTTGTACTGCCCATACCCATACATGCTTACCTTAAATCAAGGATTCAAGGTGGTAGCCTCTTCCAAACACTCCAGATTCTTAACACAAAGATTGGTGGAGTAAGTTTCAGTTTTTGTAGGTGTAAATGGTCCAAGGGCCGTCAGTGATACTCCGCTATCTCTCTCCTCAACTCTCCATTTTAGATTCACTTCAGCTGGTCTGAGTTGCCTGGTAGGGTGAGCCAGACCTTCATTCCTGAAGGGTTTGAGGCTTTAGTTTCCCTTCCATTGTCTGGAGATGTTTGTTACAGTCATTTGCTCATTACCACCACCAGGAGTGGAAATAAAAACAGCCCAGTGAAGGTTACCAGACATGCCTCTCTCAGCCCCTGTTTTATAGCAGCACCCCTCCCTCCTGTCATTCTGTGTCAAGATTAACTTCTTTTGTTGTTATTATTTTAGTTTTGGTGGCTGACCTACCAACATAAGTTCCTTGATGTGACCAGGTTCAATGGAATTGTTGCTGTGTTTTTTGATGGAAACACGCCTTCCCTGGAAACTATGGTGACTAATTGAGAAGATCTTAAGATTTGGGGACAGGAAGTGGTAATTTCTCAGTGGGTCGAAGAACTCTTCAGATAAGCAACCTCTACCCTTTGATTCCTGGATTCATGTAGTCTAGACCTTGGGGCCAGAGTGCTAGATATTGGTTATCAGCCTTGTGCTCTGCTGTATCAGGAGGATAGAAACCAACACTGCAGACTATATCCCTCAAGCTGGCACCTTCATTATCCTTGTCTTATAGGTTAGCTCCTTTTGATCATGTAATATACAGCAGGACTAGTGGCTCCTGTGATCATATGCCCAATAGCTCACCTTCTTTGCCATAAAATGGGCCACTTTCTTTAAGACAGTATTGTGTGTGATGACTCCAGAGAGCAAGTCATCCTGTCCACCTGATTGTTTAGTGGCTTCTCTGCAGTGTGTGATTTGTGGTGAGCATTACCCTGAAACACAATAACCCACAAATTGTGTGGCTTCACCAGTAGGTCCACACAAAATTGTTTGCCGTGCTATGGCTGGAATCAGACGCGAGACTGAAAGGAATGTGAGGAGGGTACAAGAGACATCTGACATAGTGCTGTGTTAAATCACCTATTTATTTTACTATATCCATCCCTCGATGGTGAGGCCATTTAGCAGGGAGGCTATGTCACATTCATCTTGGTGTAGCCAGCACACCTAGCAGAGTGTTTGGGATTTAGTGAGCACTTAAGTCATTTCATTTGGTAACATGAAGCATGCATGCTAATGAGCTTAGAGATATTTGGGTCTGCCTCTCTTATGAATAAGGGAGATAAATAATGGCTAATAATGAGAAGGGACTTGTCTAAGTTCCTCTATCCACTTAGCAGCAAAGGCAGGGGCAACTCTTCAGTCTGATCCCAGGCCATAAATCTTCATCATGCTAAAATCTTCTTGGCGGAGACTGGGCATAGTTTCTAACAAGCCAAGACAATCAAAGAGATATTGGTTTATGAGAACAAGATGAGTTATAAAACTATAAAGGATTATGGTATGAATATGTTCTGATATATAAATTGTATATTCATGTTATGTATTCTTTCATTATAACTTTTCTTTAAACCAAAGAGGAGCTGAGATTACTAAAGTTGTACACTGAGAGAAAAGAGTTGAGGGAGTGTTCCAGAGGGAGAAAGCATGGGGTAATAATTGAGAACATAATGTCATTCTGCAAAGCAATCTGACAATTTGTAGTCAAATTAAGTATTCATATAAACCATAACCCATAACTCTACTCTAGGGTACCTGGCTTAGATAAAGTCTCAGATAGATTTGTAAGGGGAATATGTAAAGACACATACAGCGTTGTTAGTCCAGTGGTGGGGACTTAGAGCAAATTCAGTGTTTCTCACCAGAGAAATGGATACTGTATTGGTTTGAATACCAATATAATTGCACTAAGAAATGCCAAAATAATTATGGCTTAAACAAGATAGAATGTGTGTATCTGTATATAGTAGATCTCTGAATTTCAGTTGTCCAGAACTAATATGACAACTCCATGGTGTCTCTGGCAAATATTCTTTCTATTTTGATTCTCTGCCATCCTAATACGTACTTCTGCCTTATGGTATAAAATGATTGCTCTGGCTCTAGCCAGTGGAAACACAAGAAAAGAAAAGTGGAGGGTCTACCACCTCTCTTTAGAAGCTCAATCTAGAAGTCTGACATATTACAAATATTCATATGTCATTATTCAGAACATAAGTCACATGGCCACATGTTGCTTCAGGGTACTCTGAGAAATGTGGTTTCTATTGGACAGCCAGGTTCTCAGCTGTCCACTATTAGTAAAGGAAGGAGGAATGAATATTGGAGGAGAATTAGCCCTCTTTGGTATTGTACGATTATAATAAATATGTATTTTTTAATAAAGTGCAATAGTATTTAGAATCAATGAGCTCTGTGTTCTAACGAGATTGATAGTTCTTAAAATCAGAATGCTGAGTGAGGAAAAAAGAAAGAATGAGAATGGACTATAAGAGAATACTTTAATAGATATGCATCAATATACAAATAATTCTTACAAAAAATTATAGGTCTTTGAAAGGACAAACAATAATACTGTGCTAAGAAATAAAAGTTTAGTGAGTCACATGAACATACTCAATCTAGTTCTAGCCAAATGGTCTACTGAAAGTTACATAAATGCCCTAAGGCCAATTTTTTCATGATCTGAAAATAGCAATTATAATATGCTTATCTTGTAAGAAGACCTTGTATGCTTAAAGCATTTCTTATGGTGTTTTACACACAGTAAATTCTCAGTAGAGATTAGCTACTGTTTCTCTATTGTTATTATAGTTGAAGACATTGCAAGAAGATTACATGTGAGATCAGGGTTTATGTACAGTTGGCCCTTGGTAAATTTTGACTGGATGCACAATGAAACAGAGTATGTTGATCACAACTGTTAGAGAAAAATGAACTGGGTATATTCAGTCATATTTATTAACTGTCTCTTATTTGTCAGGCCCCTAGGTTATGAAGGTAAGTAAGAACTAACATGAACCCTACCCAGTGAAGGAGAAGGCAATTAAAAAAAAAATCATACAAACACATGTAAAATTTCAATTGCTATAAATATAGTGAAGGTTAGAGATACTCATGAGTGTCTATCATCAGGCTAGCTAGCTAGCTAGCTATATACATATGTATGGAGATTTGATCCACTTGGTTGAGAAAAAGTCTTTCTGAGGAAGTGATGCTTGAATTGATGTAGATTAGGGATTATCTAGAAAAATGTTAAATGAAAGAGCTTTTAAGGAGGAAGTAACAGCATATGGAAAGGCCCTGTGACCTCCAAGGCCTGGAAAATAGAGTGGACTGAAGGAAATACAGTGGGACCAGGGCAGAAAGAAAAAAGATCATGTGATATGAGTTGACACGGGAGCATAGGAAGAAGCAGGACCATACAAGGGGCCATGTAAAGGGATTCTGTCTTTACCTCATAGGGAAGAACACTGTATTAGCTTTCCAGTGCTGCTATTAAAAAATTACCACAGACAGTGGTTTAAGACAACACAGATATATTCTCTTAAAGTTCCGGAGCTCTGAAGTCCAAAGTCTGTCTCACTGGGTTAAAGTCAAGGTGTCATCATGTCTGGTTCTCCCTGCAGGATTCTGTTTCCTTGCATTTGCATGTTTGGGCCACCTACATTTCTTGGCTTGTGGCCCTTTCTCCACCTTCAAAGTACATTATTCCAATCTCTGCTTCTGCTCTGATCCTGAACTATCTGCATCTTTCTTCTATGAACCATTATGATTATATCAGGCCCAACTAGATAACATAATCTACTCATCTCAACATTCTTAATTAATAACATTTTCAAAGTCCTTTCCACCATATAAAACAATGTTCCCGAAGTCTGATAATAGGACAGAGACAATCACTGAGGGCCATTACTCAGCCTACCACAGAAGCCTTTGCATTTGTTTAAGCAGGGAAAAAAATAAAAGGCCTCTTCCAAATTGTATCTTTAAAAGATTACCCTAGGTGCCTTGTGAAGGACAAGTAGGAAGAAGACCATGTTCCTATCGGTGAACCAGTTGGAAGACAAAAACAGTCATTCTGGGAAGAAGAGAAGGAAAATAATTTCACCCAGGAAATATGAACTCTAACGTCTTAGCTAAAGGAGTCCTAGACTGGTAGCATTAGTCAGAATCTTAGAGTACTGTTAGGGTCTACTGGGACTGGCTTGTACTGGCTCTCAAGAGCTGATAGGGGTCGCCTGGGTGGCTCAGTGAGTTAAAGCCTCTGCCTTCAGCTCGGGTCATGATCCCAGAGTCCTGGGATCGAGCCTTGCATTGGGCTCTCTGCTCAGCAGATAGCCTGCTTCCTCCTCTCTCTCTGCCTGCTTCTCTGCCTACTTGTGATCTCTGTCTGTCAAATAAATAAATAAAGTCTTAAAAAAAAGAGAGAGCTGATAGGTGCCTCTAGTCAAACTCCACATTCAGTGGTATGGTAATGGCCTGGAATCAAGCCAAGGTGAGAGTATTTACCTCATGGAAATTAGCAGACACTGTGAGACTTCCCCAACCTTCTGACCCTGAGATCCAGTTTACCGATACCTCACAGACTCTACCTATCCTGTGAAATGGGCTAAGTGGTCTCCCTGCCTTCTCAGGCTTTCCTTCGATAACATCAAGCTCATTCCTCATTCTACTCTTGACCAGTTGATCCTTAGACATTTCTTTGTAGAGACAGATCAATGGTATAGAGGCTGATTTTTAGGAATGATTTCACTCTCCCATTTCAGTAATTTCTTATGAGTTTTCCAACAAACAGGCACTATTTTTATAATTACAGTGTCAACTTTACCTTTTGAAAGATTCTTAAAGATTTTTAAAGATTTTATTTACTTATTTGGGAGAGAGAGAGAGCACACAAGCGTGGAGAAGGGCAGAGGGAGAACGAGAAACAGGACTCCCCACTGAGTGGGGAGCCTGATGTGGTGCTCGATTCATGTCTGGGGTCGTGACCTGAGCCCAAGGCAGCTGCTTAACCAACTGAGCCACCCAGACGTCCCTCAACTTAACTTTTTAAATGTTAATTTTAAAAACACTTGTGAATGAGGACACTGTGGAACCCTTGTTTTATGTGTCGATTGCTAAGCTGTGACCTAATCACTACAAAGGTGTATTCTTGACTCTAATTATGTACAAATTCCTCTCAGTTTTCTTGGGAATTTGTTACAGAGCTTGTTCTCTTGATTTATTCCCTATAGAAAGGTAGGGGAAAATGTAAACAACGAAAAATACTTACAAGTAATGAACATTCAAGCATATGGAATTAGAGAGAGAGAGTTGTATTATACCTTGGTATTATACCTGGTCTTGAGTAGGAAGTGTCTAAGGGCGGACTCTTTGGAATAAGACTTTCTGGGTTCAAATCCCATTTGCTATCTGTGCTCTCTGCAGACCTTATCTGCCTCAGGGTCTTCATTGCATTTGTGGAATGGGGAGATTGATAGTTCCTCTTGGCATTGGTGTTTGTGAGATTTGAATCAATAACCTCCACGAACCCCTCAGAGGAGTGCTTGGCACGTATTAAGCCCCCAAGAAGTGTCAGCTATTACCTGTTGATATTCAGCTGTGCATATCCTTATTTATTTCAACATAGATTTTCGTATAAGAAGAGCATTTTATAGATTTACTATAATGATAGCACTCTGCCTCTCCCCTTTGTTCCCCAGTTGGTCTGTCCAACTGAGAAAATGAGTGACTTAATCCAGTACATTTATGTAAAAAATTTCCCAAATAACACCAGATACTTGTGGGGTTTTTTTTTGGTTGGTTGTTTGTTTGGTTGGTTGGTTTTTTCCACATTTGTGTATTGAACTCTCATCTGTCTCCATAGGCTTCACTCACAACTTAAAAGAATTTTATTGCTAATCTGGCTATTAAAACCCCGAAAGAATATTACTGCAGCAACTCGATTCAGGTGTTTTCTTCCTCTGCACTTCCTCCCCGATTAAATGCACACACACCCATCACTCCTCATCTCTCCTGGCAAGTTTTCTGAGGTGTGTACCAACTTCCTGAAGAGCTGAATATCATCGTGCCTTGAGTTAAACAGGAGACAGCTGGCACCATTTATCTCTTCAAATTACAAGAAAATGTGAGAAACAACAGGGTGTCTATATGGGGTTGGATAGAGCCCGAAAGGGCAGCTGTGCGTGAAAGAGAGTATCACAGCAATGAGCTTGAGAATTAGGTGTAGTTCTGGAAGGTTCACACTCCACAAGACAACTTAGCTCAATGTGATTTTGTGATCAGATTTAAAAAAAAAAAATGTTTACCTTATCTAGCTGCACCTTCAAAAGTTCTGTATTTCCATGATAACGATAGTAATGGAGGAAAGTAATTTTTTTTAAACTTTTGTGTTAGAATCAATACACAGTTTTTTGATGGCTTCCCCAAATCCTGGACAGTATCAACATTTAAGTTTTCTAATTATTTGTTATTCTTGTCAAATCACATCATATCATCTTTTATGCTGGTTGATTTTGGTAATGCATCACTTTGAAAAGAAACAGACACTCCTTTATAAGCATTTTATGTCTCGTATGAGTTTAATATCAGTGAAAATTCGTGAAGGATTTTTATTCCAGTCAAAATGTTATAAAGTAATCTGTTTGAAACCACATACAGAAAGATTAGCCAAGATGAATGTATGCATGGTATTTTTAGAAAGTAGAAATAAGTAGAAATTTTTCTTAGCACTTCTTTTTGTGTATGCCTTAGTGAGAGAAGAAATTACATAAGAAAAACTATAAATTTAAAGTCTGCGTTATTAGGAAGCATAGAGGTTCATCCTAGAAGAGACTTCTTTCTAGAAGACTATTCTTTCTCATTA
This sequence comes from Mustela putorius furo, assembly GCF_011764305.1. Taxonomy (NCBI): domain Eukaryota; kingdom Metazoa; phylum Chordata; class Mammalia; order Carnivora; family Mustelidae; genus Mustela; species Mustela putorius. Next base: position 3,691,236 of record NW_025421496.1, on the reverse strand, counting down.
CTACATGTAAGAAAACGTCAGAACACAAGGGCAGATGATTTTCTTGAAAATGTGCATCATTGTAGAATGTGAGGTGGTGAAAGTGGGTATGACCTCGAAAAGGGGTTGTACGTTTCTAAATGAAAGAAAACTTCAGGAATTGTTAAGTTTTCTCTGTTGAATGAAGAAATAGGCATTATATATATTTCAGAGACGAGTTCATGAATCAGTATAATAAAAGAAGAAAGAACTTCTCTCTACTATAACTGAATTCTCTAAGAACCTGAATAAAGAAAATGTGTACTCATTTTTATTTTTTTACAAAGGACAAGTCTTACATTTATAGAGAAGTCAATTTAACCTTGATTCATGGGCAGATCCTGGAACTAATAATCATCAGATAATTTGTAATCCCCTATCAAAGCACAACCTTCTGGGTCACAATCAACATCGCTTTCCAGAAAGTAGACTTTTGCCAACATTATTCCAGTATGACATAAATGTATTTTGGAATACACTACAGAACTAAAAATCTACAATAAAGTTGCAAGTGTAGTTTTCAGAATTTTGATTCACTTCCATATGCTGTTCTTAATCAGCATGCTACAATTCACTGTAGGCCCGCATATTGCTGGAGCGGTGGTTCTCAAACTTTTCGGTCTTGGGGCCCTTTTATCATCTTAAAAATTATTGTAAAGCCCAATGAGATTTTCTTTATGTGAAATATTTATCAATATTTGCTGAGTATTTATCAATAGTCACTGAATTAGTAATAAAAATGGGAATTCTTAAAACACAGCACACACACATTCCAATAGCCATGAATTGACTATATCATCCTGCCAGGTAGCTTTCTAGAAAACTGCACTGGGCACTCAGGAGGGAATAAGAGTGACAAGACAAATAAGTTCCTAGTATTACTATGAAAATAGTTTTGACCTCACAGATCTCTGGCTCTCAGGGACCCCTCGTGGTCCCTGGAACACACTTTGAGAACTGCCTTGCTGCAGTATTACTGGCTGGAGGATTATCAGGATTTGGTAACAGGAACTCTAAGTGACCCAAGAGGAAAAAAAATGATCAAATAGCATCTTTCAGGGTGTAAATTCTGACTGACTGAAACTCAGTGTTTCTATGAAAGATCCCTGGATAATATCTTTAAGCATATGCTTTTTATTTAGGGAATAAAATACTGATATTAAAAGACAAGGGATAGGGGAGAAGAATCCAGGTGTTATCTGATGAATATTTATGTATAACAGGCATTGGAGAGATGAAAAAGATCTTAAAGATGTGGTCCTATCCCTTGACATGTTATATAATCAAGAGAGAGCGATCACAAATAAATGCTCCAGTAGAGTTACAAAGATTCTCAGACATCTCAGTAGAGGGAAAAATGATTCCCAATAAGCCATTTCAGTAAGTTTCCATAGAAGGTCCACATAGAAGATCCACAGAAGAAGGGACAGTTGTGACCAGGTACACACAAGGAGCGCACAGTTAGCTCACACTTTAAGCAGAGGCGGAACTCGGGGTAAAAAGACATGGAAGGTCATGGCTTCTGTGCTCACAGGAACTTTGATATGAGAGGTTAGGCTGGACTGCAGAGGGCCTTATACGCTCACTGGAAAAATTGAGCATAGCCCTCTAGGTAATGGGAAGCTGCTCAAGTTTTTTAAGCAAAAAGATAGCTTGTTCAGAATTATATTTCAGAGTTCCAGCTTTATTGCCTTGGCCATCAGGGTGAAACTACAGGATGGAAGTGCCCTTCGGAGTGTCTTGCAGTAATCCACGTGAGAAGAAAGCTTGTTTATATTCTCTGGTTCAAACACTGATGTCTCCCTTGGTTTGGGGACCTCAAAAATAACCTAATTTACATGTGCCTTAATTTCTTCATCTATAGAGTAAAGAAAAATGGTCTACCTTACCAACTTGTAATGATGGAATGGTTTGATGCAACTAAATAGAATAACATGGAATAAAACAAAGCAGCATGAATACATTTCACTTTGCACTATTAGTAATATTAGTAATATTTCTTTAAATATTTTTATTTATTTATTTGAGAGATAGAGATCACAAGTAGGCAGAGAGGCAGGCAGAGAGAGAGAGAGAGAGGAGGAAGCAGGCTCGCTGCTTGAGCAGAGAGCCCGATACGGGGCTCGATCCCAGGACCCTGAAATCATGATCTGAGCCGAAGGCAGAGGCTTTAACCCACTGAGCCACCCAGATGTCCCAGTAATATTAGTAATATTATTAGCAATATTTTCAATATTAATAATCATTAGAGGTACATAAAATAAGAGGGAAGAAGGCAAAGGGACCACATTCTGAAGATACTTTGGAGTTCAGATTCACGGATTTCTGTGACATTGCTGTATAGTGGTGAGAGAGAGTGAAATTGGTTCAAATGTTTAAATTCAACAGACTCTAGGGAGCGTTAGGTGATAATGGCGAAGGCCCAGGACAGAGGGCGCAGGGAGAATGCAGAGAAACCAAGGCCTGTTTTCACACAAATATCTTTTACAAAAATGGTGGGAAATGCTTACCACAGTTACCTCACATAATATGAAGGTGTGGTATGTGATAGCCAGCAAGCTCTAAGGGGCAAGACAGAAGGATTCAGTTGTGGCCAAGCATTCAGACCAATTCAAGGGAAAAACAGTTAACTAGGCCTCTAACAAAAATAAGGAATTTCTCATTAGAGTCAGGCGCTCTCCTCGAGAGAACTGCAGCGTGAGGCACAGCCTTTAAGAAAGAGAATAGGTACACATGAGGAGAAAAGCTGGGAATGAAAGTTGGATAAGAGTCCTTTCCTTAGCATGAAAAAAAAAATTATCAACATATTTCAAGGAGGATGAAGTACTGAAATCAAGGCAGCCAAAAAGACTCGGATTAGGTAAATTTCTGTTAGAATAGGGTCCGATCTGGAGTAAAAACGGGTATTGGGCAAGAGAAAGCTTTTATTTGCCTGGATGGCCAAAAGATTCTAATTTAAAAGAAACAGAGATTCTCTCGGGGCGCCTGGAGGGAGCTGGACTCTTGGTTTTGGCTCAGATCGTGATCTCAGGGTCCTGAGATCAAGCCCCACATGGAGGGGTATCTGCTTGAGTTTTTCTCTCCCTCTTCTCTTCCCACCACCCTGCCACTCACTTGAGCTCTCTCTCTCTCTCTCAAATATATAAATGAATCTTAAAAAGAAGAAACAGATTCTCTGAATGATGTGCAAACTCTATCATAGTTCAATAAGAAGAGAAAAGAAAGTGAGTGAAAGGTAGAACAGAACTGCTGTTTCTCCAGCATAAATATTCAATGACGTAAAATGCCTGAGATAGCTCAGGAACGCGTAACATAGGCGTCTGTCCATACCGTGCTTATGTTAACTGTTTATGAAGGTGTGGGGGAAATCCACACAAAGCTAATTACTTCCCAACCTCAGAATAAGGTGGAGGGGAATATAAACAGATTAAATGGGGGGGACTTACATTATAGTAATAATATTTTGGATCACTTGTTTTTTTTTTTTTTAGAAAGAAAAGGTAAGGAGCGTGGGGAAGTATCCGCTTTAAAATTAGAGTATCTCATAGAAGAACTGAGCTCGTAACATACTAAGGCAGATCTGTGACAGTTCACAGACCCTTTGCCTTCAGGTGCTATTCAGATTTTTATAGTCACAAAATATGGCGCCTTTTGTTTTTGTTTTGTTTTGTTTTTGAATGGAATAACCTCCCTCCCCCCCCCCATTGCTAAAATGTAA